>NC_045788.1:54266918-54914115 GCF_009873245.2 Balaenoptera musculus | reverse complement strand
TTCAAGAAATGATAATATTTTGATATATTGGATTAAATAAAAATACATTATTAGAATCAGTTGCCACCTGTTTCTTTTTAAGTTTTTCATGTGGCTACTAGAAACTTAAAATTAAATGTGTGGTTTGCACTGTGGCTTGTACTGTATGTCTGTTGACAGTGTTGTTCTATACCTTGCTGGTCATAGCTGCCAGACCTAAAGATTCTCCTTGTCCGCCAGAAACAAGTAATTAGAGCAATGAAGAACTTAAGATCTGGGGAAACTGGAATGACCCTCAGAGTTCCTAAAATAGATCATGGGACTACATTACAAAGCTAAGTAGGTTGTCATTATTTATAAAATGAGAACCCAAGGCTTAGAGAAGTGATGCCAGATCACGTACTTTGTTATAGTAGAGCACCAGGACTTGAACCAGACCCCCTAATTTGTAGTCCAGCTTTCTTTTAAATTCTGTGTTATACACACTGTGTAGAATTCGAACATTCTTCAAAGGTGAATCATGAGTGCTTTCACAGGACCTCAAGAGGAGACAGAATAATAAGGATTAAAGCATCTTGGCTAGAGATCTCTAGGTTTTTTTTCCCACTATAGTTAAGAGCTAAAGGTACAAACTGTGAGGAAATTCTTCTTTTATTAAAATTAGATTTTTATTCTCATCTGTTTGTGTTAATCCCTTATTCAGGAAGATCAGTTATTCAATGTTTGCTCTCCTTTGTCTACACTTATTTTCTTGTCAAATCACTTTTCCCCTAGATTTTCAGTTATACAGTTTCCGTTTGGTTCTTTTTATACTTTCTACTTCTGAGAAGTTCTGTCTTTACCATCATTTCAAGTGCCTACCTTTAGCCCATGGAGGATGGATAAAATAGCTGCCTTAATTAACATCTTCGTTTGATATTTCTCACATCTAGATCATCTCAAGATTGGCATCTGTTACTGTCTTTTTCTTTGAGAATTAGATTTTCTTGATTCTTTGTATGTTGAGTAATTTTTTTATTGTATCCTCTCAGGAGATGATGATGATGATAATGATGATGAAGATTATTTTTTTGTCTGTTTGAAAACAGACAGGTTCACTGGAAGTTCTGTTTGTGTCATGGACAGTGGTTCCACTGTGAGTTCAGTGTTCAAAGCCTTTGCTCCGCTGCTTTGGGTCTACTCCTCAGGCACATCCCTCGGTGTTCGTGTGGGATGCTGACGGTGGCTCATATCTTCAGTTCTCAAAGCCTTTGCCTTTTTGAGTGTGTTCTGCATCCACATCCTGGGATGAACTTGGGACTTGCGTTGATGCATATACAGAATTACAGGATCCAGCTCCCAGAGGCCTCTTTTTCCTGGTTTAGTTTGTCTCTTTTGAATCAGGGGGACTGGCTCAATCAGGGTCTTGAGGGGAAAAAACATGAGAAAGGAGGTGTGTCAATTACAGTCTTGAATAAGTGTGTTCTTAAGAATAGTAGGGGGTTTTAATTCCAAAAAATGGGGTAGTGGCTCCTATAGGACAAATCCTCCCACAGATAGTGACTACAATCTCTGGACAACATATGAAAAAAAAAAAAAAAGTGGGAGGACACTGTAGAGCAAACAGAAACAAGAAGAAACTGGTCTGGAGTGGTATCTTAAAAGAAGGGAGTGGCCCTGGGTGAGCTTCCCATTGCGATGGTGTTTGGTCAGAGGGCAGGCTCCTGTTGGCTGGTTTGCAGTCTTACTGGCTTGAGGAGCCACACAATTCAGAACTACCACAGCGGCTGCAGAGCAGTGGAGCCCAACAGGAGGAAGAGGGGGGAAGCCTAAGAAAGGAAAGAACCACAGAGGTCGAGTACCAAATTCTGTGTATAAACTGTCAAATACGGGGGCTGACCCCTAAACTGGAAACAGCCCAGGTATCCATCAACAAGAGAATAGATAAACAAGCTGTGTGCTGTATGTGTATCACAGAGTACTATTGAGCAATAGAAAGGAGCAAACTATTGGTACCTGAAGCACTTTTGACTAATCTCTGAAACATTATGCTGAATAAATGTAGCCTTACATAAAACAGGACATAATGTATGATTCCGTTTATAAGATGTACTAAAAACAGGCAAATATCTATTGTGTATTGGGGTGGAGGGTGCAAAGCTAGTTAATGTTGGGGGGAAAAGTCATTGGCAGGGTTTAGAAATGGATGAATGGGTGCTGGGGACAGGGATGAAGTAGGAAAAGACATGTGGGAACTTTCTAGGGTGATGGTAGTATGCTATGTCCTGTTAGGGATTAGAGTTACTTGAGTTTATGCATTTGTCAAAACTTATTGAATGGTACACCTTGTAAGTATCCATTGTATTTTGTTTGCATGAAATTTTTTCTTTAAGAGAAAAACCGTACTAAATACTTTATTATAGTTAATGATAGGCAATAATGAAGTTATATATGGGGGAAGTTTACTGATATCTGTAACTTTTTTTGAAATGCTTAAAAAATTAAGATTCATTAATAAATGTGGTAAAACAAGTAGAAGGAAGTGTTAATTTTAAAGTCTTGGTGATAGCTATGTGAATATTCTTTGTACAGTTCTTTCAGTTTTTCTGAATGTGTGAAATTTGCATAATGAAACATTATATTGAATAAAAGATACTACTAGGCAGTATATCTCTAAACTAGTTTCCTGCTGTTAGTATGTTGTTTTTATTGGCTTTCATAAAAATTGATATTTCTTTGAATTTCAAAAATAAGTTAAAGAGTTTATCATTGACATTTTTGTGCCTATGCACTAAGCTCTGAACTGTTTAGGATGTAGAAAGACATAGAAGTAGAAATAAACAACTAAAGTGGGAAGACAAACATATCCACACAATAATTTGATTACTTCAGAGTGATATAGCAAAATCTCACTAAGATCATTTATAATACATAAATTCTGAGGGAATGGATACATAATTAGAGTATGATCAGAGTTAAATGTAATTAGTGGGAGATGGAATCCCTGGGGTTGCTTATTTTGAACAAGTTTTGAAAATGCAACTAGAGGAAATTATTAGATTCCCTTTCCATTCTTTTAATTGGCCAATTGTGGTTTATAAAGTATGGTTTAGGACACATTTTTTACTGTGTTGTATTCATCCTTCAGAAGAGGAATGCTGCATGATTTTTATGCTAAAATTGTTAGCCAGATTGAATGATGAGAATTTATTTTTAAAGATAATCTGTATTTTAGGAATATGGTAATTGTATGTTAATAAGCTGTTCTATTAAAAAGCAAATGATCATTGTTCCAGAATTTTGTAATTCTTTTATAAAGTTTTGAGAGATTAGTATAGTGCTATTAAAAAATATTGATATAATATCCAGTATTAGGTATAACCATTCTAAAATACTGATTCATTTTTTATCCTCAATTTACTCTTTAGAAATCTATTCTGATAGACTGAATTTTTTAGATGTATATATCGGAATAAATTATAAGTGCATAAAGATGAGAGAAAACTGAAATATTAAACTATAAATTGTAATGACGAAATGTGAGATTTTTTTAGCCATTAATTTGATTATCTCAGTTTCTTTTTATTGGCAGTTCTTTTCTTCCCCAATCCTGAAATGAGAACTTTGAACAAAACTAGGCAGTTATTAAATACATTTTAGAAAAAAAAAGTTATATGTAATTAATTGATGTTTAAATGGCTTGATAATTTCTAGTGAGCAGAAATTAGTCAGGTTTGGACTTATTTTTGGTCCTTTGTGTTTTTATTTTCCCAATTATATTGCAATAATAAAAAGAATGACCGTTTCTATTAAAACTTTCTCAAAGCAAATGTGCTGCAAACAAACAAACAAAAAGCAAATGTGCTGCTGTTTTGTGTGCAGCATCTAGCCATTTATAACTGTTCCTAGAATTTTGTATTATTGATCTCTAGATGAGGTGTTTTGGTCTTTGGGAAAATTGTACTGTATGCTGACTTATGTAAGTGGTAGGAAGAATAACAAATGTGCTTATGTTCTACAGATAGAAATTTAGTGAGGAACAATCCAGTGGGCTTCTTGCCACATACCAACTAGTTATTTAAACATCACATTCTCCTTTAACTGCTAATCTTGGTACCAACGCCTTCCCAAAGGAGAGTAATACTTTACCCAGTACAGTCAACCAGTCCTGAATTTTTGAGGAGCTGGTTTACATCTGTTTGATATTGGCTAAAAACAATACTGCTTATAGTAATCATTAGTAATAGTATTTTTATTAGTAAATAAGCATAATGTTTAAGTGTCTCTGAAAAAGTCATGGGGGAGGGGGAAGTGAGGTAGTTGGAGTAATTGCTGAAAACAGCTTAGGCTCAAAATAGCACCCTAAAGTATGCTTCACATATCATACTGATTTCTACTGTGTGCAGCTAAGTGTAAGGTTGTTTTAATCAACTCATTAGGGCTGTAAATCAAAATACCCAGATTAAAATCGAAAATATATTTCATGTGAGGGAAAATTTTGTTTCACAGATTTTCTGTCTCAGAGATACATGGATATCACAACTATTTTAAGACTAGCCAAGAACAAATTTCATTACCATCAAGACTGCTTTGTTTTTGCCTTTGTTTCTACCAGCCAGAGAGAAATTTTATTAGTGATTCTGAATAACATATTAGGTATTATATTGCCAGGGTGAAATGTTCAAGTGAGTAATTAATGGAATTGTGTGTATGCCAATTTATTTTATAATCACTATGTAATTTGCATAAAGTAAGCTTTAAAAACAAGTTTTCTTCATTGACTGTTTCATTTTATCTTTAAATCCTTTAAAAGATACAGATTACATCCTTTAAAAGAAGAGATTTTTGATAGATTCTTGATTGTAGAGACATGTTTATTGGTTCTCATATGCCTAGAGTTTTAAAAGTTTGCCAGGTGAGAATCATAGCATTCACATAAATAAAAAAATAAAGTATAACATCAGCTGATCTATGAACTTAAAACTGAATTTGTTAGACCCTGGATGATTAGCTAGGACCAATCAGTTAATTACCTATATTTAGGAAATTGCAGTTAGGAAACCACAAGTTTTTGAGGCACCAGAGCCTTCCTATTATTTGTTACTTATAGAAGCTTGATTTCTTTCAGTATAGAAAACTTAAACAAAAGGTACTCTTCTCTTTTTATATTTCTATGTGTCACCAGTGGAAAAAAATGTCATTTATTTCAAATTACCTTGTTGTCAGAAGAAGCCAAGTTCTATTTTGAGAGCTAACCAGGAAAGAAATTATTATGCATAGGGAAAATACTCTCATTAACAAAGAAGGATATCATAGCATAATTATTGTTTTATTGCAACTAAAAGTAATTGTTTAATTTACTCTAATCACTTTTTGTGTCATTTTACTCTTTGTTCAGTTACTTAATTGTGGAAAGTTATGAGGCATTTTATCACCTTAAGTAATTACTAGCCCAAAGGTGTTCCTGTACTGTTTCCAAGATTTACTTGGGCAGTCTGGCTGGTGAATAGGTTTTTTGAGGTCATAATTTGGTCACTCACTGCTAATCTAGTTTAGATGATAATGTCACTTACTAAGGCTGGTATATTGTAAAAACCTTTCTGGAAGTTAAAAGTTATGAAATAATTGCTTTCTGCAGTTCAATATTTGTGAAAATTGTTTTCATCCCTGTTCCACCTGCTGTTTGCAATGTTAACTTTACTGTTAACAAAAATCCTACATTTTATTGCTTCTTCCTAAATTCATCTGTAGAATCCCTCAGTGTTAAAGCTAGAGGAGCCCTTTCAGATTATCTAATTCAGCACCCTCATTTTACAGATGAGGAAACTGAGGCCTTGGACTAGAACAGAGGTCTCCTGACTCAGTCCAGGACTCTTTCTATTACATCATGCTGCCTGATGTTTGTTTATGGAACTCGGCAACATCACATACAGGGTGAGCTTTTTTTTTTTTTTCCCCCCTCCAAATGAACGCACAAAGTAATTTGCTACTCATCAGCTGCTGTTCATCATTCTTAACTTTCATTTTCCTTTTTTACCCATACCTATTTTAATCCATAATATAGCCCAATTACTCATGACTTTATTTTGCTGCTACTTCTTCTTGGCATTTGACCATTATTTTTAAGAGCTAGACTCCTGGTAACAAGGTTTCTTATCAGTAACCACGGTAGCCTTACCAGGCACTATAGCAACAGTAGATTAAAATTCATAACAGGAACGATTTATGGAATCTTAGGTTTAGATTTAAAAAGTGAATTATAAGTAGGTAAGTACAAGAGTGTGTATATGAGATCTAAGAGCAGATGTGATACAAAATATGAAAGCAATTTTTTGGTGAAATAACAAAATGCCAAGAAATATTAGCCAACAGTGTGGCATGGTTGCAGTAAACTGCCTTGTCCTGTGAACTCATGGATTTAAACACAATTGTGTTTTAGATTATTGAATTATTTTCTGTATTGATGCGCATATTGTCCCATTTTTGGCTAGTGAGAGAGAGTCTCTTCAGGTTGGTTCCTATGTCCTTTAGATAAGACCTTAGTTTTAGGTAGCTGTCTTGCTTTTTGGTTTGACAAGGTGTTACAGGTTTGTATGGTTTTCAGAGGTAACTCAAGGACTTCTAAGTTCTTGTAGTTAAGTTCAAGATTTATAAGTTTCTGTAGGACCAAAGTATCATTTCCACTCTTCCATTTTTAAAAAAGTTTTTTATAAACACTGTCCATCATTAATTTTGCTTTTTATGAAATTAGGAAAAAATAAAATCTTTCAGCTTAGACAAAATTAACATGCTTCTCTTGTATATATTTTTAAAAATCTCTTGTTTCATGTCTCTGAAATAACCATAATGTTAACCTCTAGAATTTTAGAGGTTAACTATGAATGCTGGATAAGTTTGTTGGATTGGTAGAATACTGCCATCATAGTCACACCTTACATCACTTACATATGTATTATAGATATATGTGTTACTGGAATTCTTTGACTGTTTAGCTATTTATCAGCCATCTTAAAGGGTCCCTACCCACCTGCCAGTTAACTAATTGTGTTTTGTGTTTCAGGTGAACTAAATCAGAGGTCCAGAAATATTACGTGACAGTAGTTTTTCTGAAAAGATATCTGTGGGGAGAAGGATTGTAGGATGTTTTATTTTGACAAAGTCATAGTACATGAATTGTGCTTTGATTATATTTCTTACGCATGAGAGCTATATTTTATGACTTAGGAAGATGTATGTATATATATATATTTTATAGCTATTATGTGTTGAGTGCTAGAATATAAAGTACAGGCTGCCTTTTAAATGCTTATAATTTGGTAGTGACTAAAAAATCAAATATGCACAATAAAAGGTGATATAATAACAATGTTAACATGTAAATTATAAATTGGCTTTCCATGCACTCCTACTTACCTGTGAGGTTCGTAGATTAGATTTTATTTCTATTTTTCAAACGAGAAACTGGGGCTCAGGGAAGTTAAATGACTTGATTTAATGTCTTAATGTCAAAAACAGTAGCATTTGAAAGAAAATAGCAACATTCTGATTTCTAACCTAACAGTTGTTTTTTAACTACTGCCCAGCTTTGAAAAGGGTTTTTTTTTTTTTTAAAGAAACAAAAAACCAAAAAACTATGCTTTGGGGTACAGGTGGAAAGGAGGAAGCATCTTTTTCAAGGTTGGCGTTTGAATAGGCTTCATAAGGAGATGACATTTGAAGAATAGAAAAATTTCAACACTAGTAGTTGGAACAAAGAGCTTAAAAAGCAGAAATGTGGGAATTGGGGGGATGTTAGAATGATACAGATAAATTCACCTGAAGGTAGAGTACATTCAAGGAAGGTGCTGTACAGGTAGATGGATACTTTGAGACCATATGGAGAAGGAGAACTTAAATGCTTCTAAATACACAATTTAGAGAGCATGTGGAAGCTAATAGATAGCGATGAATACATGTGACATAATCAGGGTTATGTTTTATGCATAGATGTTAGAAGGCAGTATGAAAAGACCTAGGAGACATTGAAGTTATTGTAGTAATACAGGTGGTAGGTACTGCAGAAAGGAAGGCATGGTTGAAAGTGGCGTTGTATAGGTAAGAGAAGGTGGAATCCAAAAGATTGCAGGTAAAAGCTGAGATAGAAAATTGAATCCAATATAATACTAAAATTTAAAGTGTTGGTGAATGATGGAATTAGTGATAGTTACAGGCAAGAGGAGAAACACGTTTGGGAGTATAGGGCATAAGTTGCCGCCAGTAATGCTGAGCGATGATATCTAAAAGGACGTAGATATTTGCACATCAGTCAGCTGGAACTGGAATGTTTGGAATGGGAAAGATGAGGGGATGTGTTAGAGAGTGGCATGCAATGGGAGGGATGGTGGTTTTGTAATTCTTCAGAGCGGATGAGATCCTTATTTGGGGTAGTAGAGTGAAGATCAGAGGGCTAAAAAAGAAGTCAGCTGTACACATGTTAGGGCAGGAAGAAAAATCAGTGAAAGAGATAGAAGAGGACAGAATCAGAAAGTCAAATGTTGGGAGTTTAAAGATTTTTTTATTTCAGTCTTCTCAAATGCTGGAAATGGCAAGGAGTGTGAAGTAATGAAGGAGTATGAAGACCTGTTGAATTTCGAGTTGATTAGTAACAAAGTTATTTAGAGTCCATAAAATTTTAACAATAACAAATGTTTTTCTTCTTTATATGTGTACATGTATTCTTTTACTTAAATGCGTGGATATGCTTATACTTCTTGTTGTGTACTTTTTTCTTTTGCTCCCTCCTCCATCAGTTTATTGTTTTTTGATGACTTTATAATCCATGAATATTATGAATGTACCACGATCTTGTTTTGATACTCCCCTTTAATGGGCGTTCACTGTATTTCCTCCCCCCGCCCCCACCTTTGCCACTAAAAAAGTGTTCTTAAAATAAACATCCTTAGGAACTTGTGCTTTTATTTCTCTGTGTTGTAGAGTATATGTATTAATTGAACTACGTGACACTGCAACTGTGTGACCATTGTAACAAACAAACAAAAAAAGGGAAATCCTTATGTTCCAGTCTAGTGTTTTTACTTTACTAAAAAGTCGCCAGATTGTTTTCCAAAGGGTTTTTTTTTTTTTCACATTTCCACTTGCGCTATGTAACCTATCCCCACATTCCTGCCAGAAATAGACATTCTAGATCTTTTAAATTTTTACCAATTTTAATGAGTATAATTTTATTCCATGTTACTTTGATATGTATTTTCTTGATATCTAGTGGATCTTTATGTACTCAGATATAGCTGTCTTTTCTTGTATAGTATTTGAGTTTCCAGTTGGTTAAAAAGATTTTTTTCCTGCTCTCTAGATTGGACATGTAGCCTTGATGTTTCGTTAAGATGTGTTGATATATGTGAAGTATCTGTGTATATGTACACACATACACATATATACACAAACATACACATTTCTCTGCTTTAAATATTTTGGAATTAAGTTTTGTCTATAGTAAAACATGTGGGCCCACTTTTCTTTCCTTTCAAATGGATAGTTACTTGTGACAGCTCACGTCTGCACAGTAATACAGCCTTTTCCTTTGTTGAGATGTTTGTATTTTTCAATTGAATGTTATGTTTGGTGACATAAATCTGTGCCTTTCTTGTTAGTTTATTTTGTAAATATTTAATAGTTTTTTGTTCTTGTAAGTGGAATATTTATTTTCTCATCTGTATTTATAGGTGCTTACTACTGGAGCAGAGAAAAGCTGTTGTTTTTGGTTAACCACTGTATTAAATTCCTTTACAAAGGGCTAGTGATTTTACTAATTATATAGTATATGTAGAAGACCCAACAAATGACAGATTCAATGTTAGAGACTATTTTTTCTCTTTTGTATCTTTTTCTACTATTTCCTCAGAGAGGCAGCACAAGATAATAGGATGAATAAAAATAAAGATTTTTGACTTGAGCAAAAAATAAAGGAAGTTCTAATAACTTTTACCAAAGAAGTAAAGCCACCTGAGATTAAGGGGCTTTTAGTGAGATAGGGTCCCTAAGAGAAGTTGAAATTTTTGAAAATCCATGATGGCAAGTCTGATAAGGAAGTTAAAAACCTAATAAAATGACTGCCAAATACCTCAGAGGTTGCAGAATGGTTTTAGACACAACATGGTTTGGGATTTATATAAGTTACAGTGCTTGAGTTGGAATTGGTAAGACTACGTGAGTTAAATGTCACAGTTGTTGAAATGTCTGATCAGTAGATTTGCATGAAAATGGAGGGAATGCAGATATAGTTCAGGAGGATGATATGGGATTGGAGGACGCTGAGAAGCATGAGTAACGTGACCTTATCTTGAAAACCTGTTCAATTAGAAACTGAGTAGAGAGGGCAGACAGCAGAAGCAAGAAGAACTACAATTCTTCGGCCTGTGGAAGGAAAACCACATTCACAGAAAGATAGACAAAATGAAAAGGCAGAGGACTTTGTACCAGATGAAGGAACAAGGTAAAACCCCAGAAAAACAACTAAATGAAGTGGAGATAGGCAACCTTCCAGAAAAAGAATTCAGAATAATGACAGTGAAGATGATCCAGGACCTCGGAAAAAGAGTGGAGGCAAAGATGGAGAAGATGCAAGAAATGTTTAACAAAGACCTAGAAGAATTAAGGAACAAACACCTAGAATAATTAAAGAACAAACAAACAGAGATGAACAATACAATAATTGAAATGAAAACTACACTAGAAGGAATCAATAGCAGAATAACTGAGGCAGAAGAACGGATAAGTGACCTGGAAGACACAATGGTGGAATTCACTGTCATGGAACAGAGTAAAGAAAAAAGAATGAAAAGAAGACAGCCTAAGAGACCTCTGGGACAACATTAAATGCAACAACATTCGCATTGTAGGGGTCCCAGAAGGAGAAGAGAGAGAGAGAAAGGACCTGAGAAAATATTTGAAGAGATTAGAGTTGAAAACTTCCCTAAAATGGGAAAGCAAATAGCCACCCGAGTCCAGGAAGCACAGAGAGTCCCAGGCAGGATAAACCCAAGGAGAAACACGCCGAGACACATAATAATCAAATTGACAAAAATTAAAGACAAATTATTGAAAGCAACAAGGGAAAAATGACAAATAACAGACAAGGGGACTCCCATAAGGTTAACAGCTGATTTCTCAGCAGAAACTCTACAAGCCAGAAGGGAGTGGCATGATATATTTAAAGTGATGAAAGGGAAGAACCTAAAACCAAGATTACTCTACCCAGCAAGGATCTCATTCAGATTCGACAGAGAAATCAAAAGCTTTACAGACAAGCAAAAGCTAAGAGAATTCAGCACCACCAAACCAGCTCTACAACAAATGCTAAAGGAACTTCTCTAAGTGGGAAACACAAGAGAAGAAAAGGACCTACAAAAACAAACCCATAACAATTAAGAAAATGGTAATAGGAACATACATATCGATCATTGCCTTAATCGTGAATGGATTAAATGCTCCAACCAAAAGACACAGGCTCACTGAATGGATACAAAAACAAGACCCATATATATACTGTCTACAAGAGACCCATTTCAGACCTAGGGACACATACAGACTGAAAGGGGATGGAAAAAGATATTCCACGCAAATGGAAATCAAAAGAAAGCTGGAGTAGCAATACTCGTATCAGATAAGATAGACTTTAAAATAAAGAATGTTACAAGAGACAAGGAAGGACACTACATAATCAAGGGATCAATCCGAGAAGAAGATATAACAATTATAAATATATATGCACCCAACATAGGAGCACCTCAATACATAAGGCAACTGCTAACAGCTATAAAAGAGGAAATCGACAGTAACACAATAATAGTGAGGGACTTAAGCACCTCACGTACACCAATGGACAGGTCTTCCAGACAGAAAATTAATAAGGAAACACAAGCTTTAAATGACATAGCAGACCAGATAGATTTAATTGATATTTATAGGATATTCCATACGAAAACAGCGGATTACACTTTCTTCTCAAATACACACGGAACATTCTCCAGGATTGATCACATCTTGGGTCACAAATCAAGCCTCGGTAAATTTAGGAAAATTAAAATCACATCAAGCATCCTTTCTGACCAAAACGCTATGAGATTAGAAATCAGTTACAGGGGGAAAAAAACGTAAAAAAACACAAACACATGGAGGCTAAACAGTATGTTACTAAATAACCAAGAGATCACTGAAGAAATCAAAGAGGAAATCAGAAAATACCTGGAGACAAATTACAATGAAAACACGACCATCCAAAACCTATGGGATGCAGCAAAAGCAGTTCTAAGAGGGAAGTTTATAGCAATACAAGCCATCTCAAGAAACAAGAAAAATCTCAAATAAATGATCTAACCCTACACCTAAAGGAACTAGAGAAAGAAGAACAAACAAAACCCAAAGTTAGTAGAAGGAAAGAAATCGTAAAGATCAGAGCAGAAATAAATGGAATAGAAACAAAGAAAACAATAGCAAAGATCAATAAAAATAAAACCTGGTTCTTTGAGAAGATAAACAGAATTGATAAACCATTAGCCAGAATCATCAAGAAAAAGAGGGAAAGGACTCAAAATCAATAAAATTAGAAATGAAAAAGGAGAAGTTACAAAGGGCACCGCCGAAATACAAAGCATCCTGAGAGATTACTACAAGCAACTCTATGCCGATAAAATGGACAATGTGGAAGAAATGGACAAATTCTTAGAAAGGTATAACCTTCCAAGATTGAACCAGGAAGAAATAGAAAATATGAACAGACCAATCACAAGTAATGAAATTGAAACTGTGATTAAAAATCTTCCAACAAACAGAAGTCCAGGACCAGATGGCTTCACAGGTGAGTTCTGTCAAACATTTAGAGAAGAGCTAACATGCATCCTTCTCAAACTCTTCCAAAAAATTGCAGAGGAAGGAACACTCCCAAACTCATTCTATGAGGCCACTATCACCCTGATACCAAAACCAGACAAAGATGCTACAAAAAAAGAAAATTACAGACCACTATCACTGATGAATATAGATGCAAAAATCCTCAACAAAATACTAGCAAAGAGAATCCAACAACACATTAAAAGGGTCATACACCATGATCAAGTGGGATTTATCCCAGGGATGCAGGGATTCTTCAGTGTATGCAAATCAATCAATGTGATAACACCATATTAACAAATTGAAGAAGAAAAACCATATGATCATCTCAATAGATGCAGGAAAAGCTTTTGACAAAATTCATCACCCATTTATGATAGAAACTCTCTAGAAAGTGGGCATAGAGGAGACCTACCTCAACATAATAAAGGTCATATACAACAAACCCACAGCAAACGTCATTCTCAGTGGTGAAAAACTGAAAGCATTTCCTCTAAGATCAGGAACAAGACAAGGATGTCCACTCTTGCCACTATTATTCAATATAGTTTTGGAAGTCCTAGCTACGGCAATCAGAGAAGAAAAAGAAATAAAAGGAATACAAATTGGAAAAGAAGAAGTAAAACTGTTACTGTTTGCAGATGACATGATACTATACATGGAGAATCCTAAACATGTGACCAGAAAACTACTAGAGCTAATCAATGAATTTGGTAAAGTTGCAGGATACAAAATTAATGCACAGAAATCTCTTGCATTCTTATACGCTAACAACGAAAGATCAGAAAGAGAATTTAAGGAAACAATCCCATTCACCACTGCAACAAAAAGAATAAAATACCTAGGAATAAACCTACCTAAGGAGGTAAAAGACCTGTACTCAGAAAACTATAAGCCACTGATGAAAGCAATCAAAGATGACACAAACAGATGGAGAGATATACCATGTTCTTGGATTGGAAGAATCAATATTGTGAAAATGACTATACTACCCAAAGCAATGTACAGATTCAATGCAATTCCTATCAAATTACCAGTGGCATTTTTTATAGAACTGGAACAAAGAAATCTTAAAATTTTTATGGAGCCACAAAAGACCCGGAATAGCCAAAGCATCTTGAGGGAAAAAAACAGAGCTGGAGGAATCAGGCTCCCTGACTTCAGACTATACTACAAAGCGACAGTAATCAAGACAATATGGTACTGGCACAAAACAGAAATATAGATCAATGGAACAGGATTGAAAGCCCCGAGATAAACCCACGCACCTATGGTCTACTAATCTATGACAGAGGAGGCAAGGATATACAATGGAGAAAAGACAGTCTCTTCAATAAGTGGTGCTGGGAAAACTGGACAGCTACATGTAAAAGAATGAAATGAGAACACTCCCTAACACCATACACAAAAATAAACTCAAAATGGATTAAAGACCTAAATGTAAGACCAGACACTATAAAACTCTTAGAGGAAAACATAGGAAGAACACTCTGACATAAATCACAGCAAGATCTTTTTTGATCCACCTCCTAGAGTAATGGAAAAAAACAATTGGGACCTAATGAAACTTAAAAGCTTTTGCAAAGCAAAGGAAACTACAAACAAGACAAAAAGGCAACCCTCAGAATGGGAGAAAATATTTGCAAATGAATTAATGGGCAAAGTATTAATCTGCAAAACATATAAACAGCTCATGCAGCTGAACATTAAAAAACAAACAACCCAATCAAAAAATGGGCAGAAGACCTAAATAGACATTTCTCCAAAGAAGACATACAGATGGCCAAGAAGCACATGAAAAGCTGCTCAACATCGCTAATTATTAGAGAAATGCAAATCAAAGCTACAGTGAGGTATCACCTCACACCAGTTAGAATGGGCATCATCAGAAAATCTACAAACAACAAATGCTGGAGAGGGTGTGGAGAAAAGGGAACCCTCTTGCACTCTTGGTGGGAATGTAAATTGATACAGCCACTATGGAGAACAGTATAGAGGTTCCTTAAAAAATTAAAAATAGAATCACCCTATGACCCAGCAATCCCACTACTGGGCATATAGCCAGAGAAAACCATATTTCAAAAAGACACATGCACCCCAGTGTTCATTGCAGCACTATTCACAATAGCCAGGTCAGGGAAGCAACCTAAATGTCCATCGACAGACGAATGGATAAAGAAGATGTGGTACATATATACAATGGAATATTACTCAGCCATAAAAAGGAACGAAATTGGGTGATTTTTAGAGATGTGGATGGATCTAGAGACTGTCGTACAGAGTGAAGTAAGTCAGAAAGAGAAAAACAAATATTGTATATTAACGCATATATGTGGAACCTGGAAAAATGGTATAGATGAACTGGTTTGCAGGACAGAAATAGAGACACAGATGTAGAGAACAAACGTATGGACAAAGTGGCGGGGGGGTGGTGGTGGGATGAATTGGGAGATTGGGATTGACATGTACACACTGATATGTGTAAAATAGATAACTAATAAGAATTTTTAAAAATTCAAAAAAATAAGTGTAAAGAAAGAAACTGAGTAGATCAAAGATATAAGGAGTTTACAGTGAAAAAGATGGTGTGTTGTTTTGTTTACAGTTACAGGATTTAAAGATAAAGAAGTTTTTGAAGTGTGTAGCGTGACGCAGGCATGGTTTGTATGACCCGAGGAACTTGTTAAGATCGACATGCCTGGGCTGTACTTCTGCCTTGCTGACACTTAATTAAGACTTTTCCGAGTTTTCACAAAGTTTATGATATTACTTTGAAGAAGCTGCCACAGGTGATTTTGATATACCACACTAAGCAAGAGTCACTAGTGGGCTAGAAACTGGAATGTTGTCTTTTTCTTTCTTCCACCCCTTTCTCCAAAAAGAAGAGAAAACGGAGATACAAGTTATTGAAGTTGAGAGGGTAATAGAGATCAATAGAGGAGTGGATGAGAAGGAACACTGAGTTGTAGTCATCACTGAAGATTATTTTTTGGTCTTTTTAAATACTACTGACTAGTGGGGAAAAAAAACGTTATTCATTTATTTTCAACAAATAATAATTGGGTGCCTCTTATGAATCAGGCTATATTTCAGGCATAATTAGTGAATATTAAGGATTAAGTGTCTCCTCTCCCGTAGCTTGCATTTTGTTTTTAGCTTGCATTTTTTAGTAAACATGAATAAGCTGTCATTCCTAGAATATTTAATTGAGTCACCACAGTGTTTTGAGATATCTAACCTATCCCACACATTGTATGATCCAGTATGGTTTCTTTAGAGTAGTGGTCTATGTAAATAAAAAATTAATTTTGAAATGAATGTTTTCATTTGCTGCTATTACCTCTAACTGCTTTTTTATTGTTGTAAGTATTGCCCTGAAAGTTTCCTTTACCACTAATATAAGGAGGTAGAGAAAAAAGAGGTGAACGCATTTCCATTACATAATGGGAATGAGGAGCATTCTTTCAGTTCTGGCAGTCTTGAGTTTCAGCACAATATGCTTCTTAAATACAGAACAGTTGAAAGTTGAAAATAATTCCAGACTCCTACCTACTGGCTGTGAATAGGCTGAAAACCTTTCCTATATTAGATAACCCTGTGATAACTGATCGAGTAACCAGAAACTGAGAAAAGTGATGGAGGTTCTTCTTTGTTTCATCTTCTCGCTCTTCCCTTCCTCTCCAAACCCAAATCTCTGTATAAGTTTTGATAATAGCAGATGCTTTGTGCTCATGTCTGTTTTGCAATCACTATTTTCATGGGTTCAGTTTTACATACTGCTCACATCTGGTACTATAGCCATCCATTTTAGATTTTTTTAAACCAGTTTTTTAAGGAGAAAATGACTGTATATTTACATGTAAATGTTTTGAGGTTTTAATTAATAGGGGCAGCCTAAACCAGGAGGAGAAAAAATCTCTTGTTCCCTTCAGCTCTAAAACCTATGATTCTTAATATTTTATATATTATAGGTTGTATCAGTTAACAGTTATTTTATACCAGCAGGCCCAAAGAAAATAGTACTTTTTTCCTGATTTGTATTATATTTATTATAATTTATATTTTGGGCTTTTAGGTCAGTAGAGTACTTATAAAATGCTGAGAAACCTTGCAGTAGAGTGAAAATAGGTATGATTTGTGGGAACAATTTTATTCTTAAAAATTTATATGACAGTTCAAATGTTTATTGTTTCTAACTTATGTATTCATTTTCATTATAGCATATTTTACATGTAACATTTTTATCATAACAATTACTCTTTTTATAACTATATAGGTATTTTAATTGAGGTTGAGTGTTTTTGAGATCAGTGGCCTAAACAGAACGTCCTATTTTTTTGAAAGAATGTTTCTTTTTCCTTTTGTTCAGAGAATTGTATAAGAAAATTCTGCTCCAAAAAGCAGTTTTTAGTTACTTAATTGAGATTAAAAACAAAGAGTAACTTTTCCATTGCACCCCGCCCTCCCCCGCTGCCCCCGACCACACCCGTGCTCACTCTGAGCTCCAGGCTCCTACCAAGCTGGTGCCGCTGTCATCTCCCACCAGTCCCCATCATGATCATCTACCGGGACCTCACGAGCCGTGATGAGATGTGCTCCGACACCTACAAGATCCGGGAGGTCGCGGACAGGCTGTGTCTGGAGGTGGAGGGGGGTGATGGTCAGTAGGACAGAGGGTGACATTGATGACTCGCTTATTGGTGGAAATGCCTCTGCTGAAGGACCCAAGGGCGAAGGTACTGAACACATTAATCACTGGTGTCGATATTGTCATGAACCATCACTTGCAGAAAACCAGCTTCAAAAAAGAAGCCTACAAGGAGTACATCAAAGATTACATGAAGTCAGCCAAAGGGAAACTTGGAGAACAGGGACCAGAAAGAGTTAAAACCTTTTATGACAGGGGCTGCAGAACAAATCAAACACATCCTTGCTAATTTCAAAAACTCAGTTCTTTATCGGTGAAAACGTGAATCTAGATAGCATGGCTGCTCTGCTGGACTGTTGTGAGGGTGCTGTGACCCCACGTATGATTTTCTTTAAGGATGGTCTAGAGATGGAAAAATGTTAACAAATTTGGCAGTTACTTTGGATCTGTCACCCGTCATAACTGGCTGGCTGCTGCTTTTCATCCACACGACACCAGGACTTAGACAAATGGGACTGAGGGCATCTGGAGCTCCTCGTTTGTTTTGACGGTGACTTATTTGGAGCTGAGGCATTGTTTTCGAGAAAAAATACGTCATGTAGTTTGTCTAAAAATAAAATGCATTTAAACTAAAAACAAAAAAAGATTAAATATCTGATGGTAATCAAGGGGTTTTACTATACTAGTAAGAAAACTTACTACTAATCCCTTGATGTTTTTGAAGTAAACTGATTCTGAAGTTGATGTCTCTGGGTGTAGACAGTATTCTCTTTTCCCTAAATGTGTTTCCCTCTTCAAGAAAGAGATGAGGTTGAGAGCAATGAGAAGAAAAAGCACTTTCACTCTCTCAGTTCTGTTTTGTCTGTGTGTGTGCAGTTTTTTTTTTTTAACTATTTATTGAGCACCTAGCATGCCTTTGCATCATATTGAAGGAAGAAGGCTATTCTAATACCTGTACTTGAGAAGCAGAAAATTGATCAGCAATTTGATAGTCAGTCTGGTGAAAACCCTTGGAATATGTCTAGATGAATTTATACCAAGTCACCTTATCTGGAGTTGTTTACTATCCAGAGAAAGGAGAGTCAAGCCCAGGATTTCATATTCAAATCAGGATCAGAAAACTAGGATACATGTTGAGTATGAAATAAGTCATTGTATTGTCTCTGCACTCACTACCCTCATCCTTATAGATTTCCTTATCCTTCCCATTCATTACTGTGGAGAAAAGGCTAGGCTTCATATGTTACAGTGGTCTAGAAAAGATGAAAGGCTTATGAGAAACTGGAAGAGGTAAAGAGAATTAAAATTTTTCTTTTGCCTTCCAAACGACATTTTCAGACGGTTACTTTTAAACAGAATCCAAACAAGGTCTGCACACTGCTTTTGGTTGCTAAATTTCAGTCTCTTCCACCTGTTGGTAGAAAAAAATTTGTCCTGTCAAATTCCCCACATTCTGGGTTTGGCTAATCACATCCTTGTGGTATTACTAATACATTCTACTGTCCTCCTGTAACTTCTGTACAGTGCTAGTTGAGGTATGATTAAATTCACTTTTAATTCTTTGATCATGAAGTCTTCTTTTTTCTTCCTTCTGCCTCACACCATGGGGCATACACCATCTGGTTGTATCACTTTCGGTTGTGTTGATGTTGATTAATGGATTCAGTTGTTGTTAGTCTGATCTATCCATTGTAAAGTTCCACATCAGATATTCCCCTGGTGGTCTTAGTGTCCATTAATGATTGTTGCCTAGATTCTTTATTTTCTTAGGGATAGAAAATTGTTGTTTTAATTATATCATTGTTTTTGCATTGATTAGCTGGAATTCTGTGAAGAAGGACTCTTCCTTGTCAAGTATTGGGATACTGAAATAGAACTTGCACAGCAAAAGCAGGGTATGTGCTTGAGTTGTTCTAGTTGTTAAGTTTTTAGACTGATGAGTTGGTGGTGCCCTCTCAAGGTGACCAGTGATGTGAAGTTTATTTTTAATTTTTATAATCTCATGGATTAAGAACTATTTTTGAGGTGTTTTAATCCATTGCGGTTCCTGTCTCCTTTTGACATGACACACGTGGCCTTTGGTTGTTTCCTTGCTTTCTTGCATGGCAAGATGTTCCAGGTTTTCTGCTTCAGCCCTGAAATTGGTCTTTCCTCCAAAGCATTCCTATTTTTATGAGAAGTGTTTATTTGGAGACTACAATCAAAGCATGGAGTGCTTTTTACTACTAGGTTGTCATTAATTGCTGCTAGGCCTTTTTAGAACAAGGAAATGTGTATTTAGTAAGAGAAATAAATCACAAATTCCTGCTTATATTTCAGTTCAAATTTAACATCACTATAGGGTTTTAAAGCTTGATTTGTGTTGTGTGAATTTTATTGAAAATATATCTGTATTATAAACATGAAAATAATT
Source organism: Balaenoptera musculus (assembly GCF_009873245.2). Lineage (NCBI taxonomy): Eukaryota > Metazoa > Chordata > Mammalia > Artiodactyla > Balaenopteridae > Balaenoptera > Balaenoptera musculus. The sequence goes on along the minus strand of NC_045788.1, from coordinate 54,894,208 downwards.
TTAATTTTTTGTATGCAGTTCCATCAGATAAGAGATTTTTATAAAAGTAAAACGACCAAACTTATTTATTATCAAGAAAAATTGTTCCTTGGGATAATGTGACACATTCATCCTCTGCCTTCTCGTCCTCCCTAGCATATTGCTATATATCCTTCAGGTGTAGCCAGCTTGAGGCGTACAGACAGTACTATACCATGAAGAGAAGATGAAAAGATTTTTACTGCTTCTCTATTTGTATATATTTTTTTCTTTCTGAAAATTTTGATTTGTAATGGATTTAACATAATTTCTTACTTGTTTTATATATATTTATAAAAGTAATCTAATTAGTAATGCTAATAGAATTACTATAATAAGACTACAGAAAGAAGTTTAAACTTTCTTTGTGATTCTTTTTTGTCCCTAGGTTATATCCCCTAGGGATATATGCAGTCAAAATACTACTTTAAAGTATATTAGTTTCCTTTATGATTATAAATAATTTCACTGGTTTACAAAAATAAAGATTTATTTTCCAAGTATTTTGCATGTAGATAATGTGGGTTGGCTGTGCCTCTGTTCTGTGTCTTCTCGTTTGGGGATCCAGGCTTTCGGAGCAGGCCCCATGTAGAACATGCCCATTCGTGTGGCAGAAGAAAAGAGTAAGAGCACTGGCAGATACTTTTTTTTTTTTTAAGATTTTTTTGATGTGGACCATTTTTAAAGTCTTTATTGAATTTGTTACAATATTGTTTCTGTTTTGGTGTTTTGGCCGTGAGGCATGTGGGATCTTAGCTCCCCAACCAGGGATCGAACCCGCACCCCCTGCATTGGAAGGCAGAGTCTTAACCACTGAAGTGCCAGGAAAGTCCCTGGCAGATACTTGTAATACCTCTTAAAGCTGTGATTGGACAGCTCATCTACTCAGTTTCCATTGGCCAAATTATGTCACATAACCAGGGTCCAAGGGTACGGTGGGGATGAATAACTATTGCAGGAAAAGAGAAGAGTGATTAAATTCTGAACAGTAATACATTTGACGACATAAAGTTACTTAAATTATTCCATGCATGTTGATGCCATCGTAGTTAACATGATTAGTGTTGGTCTGAATTTTGTTTTAAAGGGATTTTATCTGACAGCCAAGATAGAGAGATAACTGAAGGTCAGGGGAAAAGGCTTTTGTTAGCCTTTGTTTACAGCTGCCATCTACACTTTTGGAGGGGGTAAAATGATGTCATCTGTGTTTATAATCCTGGGCTTTCTCTGCTTAATGACTGTTACAGGTTGAATTGTGTCCTCTGAAATTCATTAGTTGAAGTGCAAACCCCCAGTACCTCAGACTATAACCTTATTTGGAAATAGGGTCTTTACAGAGATAATTATGTTAAAATGAGGTTATTAGAGTAGGCTCTAATCCAATATGACTGTTGTCCTTATAAAAATAGGAAATTTGGACACAGACACAGAGGAAAAACAGTGTGAAGAGCCACAGGGAGACATGGCAAGGTGGCTAGAGTAATGCATCCAGGAGCCAAGGAAGCTAGGAGAGATCCTTACTCAGCACCTTCAGAAGGAGCCCTGCCAACACTTTGATGTTTGGACTTCTGACTTCCAAAACTGTAAGGCAATAAATTTCTGCTGTAAGCCACCTTATCTGTGGTACTTTGTTATGGCAGCCCTAGGAAACTAGTACAGTGATGTAGTTTGACAGTGCTGTCCAGTTTGGCTTGATTGTAAGGGCATTGGAAGAAATACAAGCTATACCTTTAGATTACTATATCAGAAGGGACTTTATTGTCAGGCTAAAGAATTTTGGACTTTGCTAAAGGTGTGCCTTAGAATAGAAGTTTGGCAGTCAAGGCTAGAAGAAACTAGCTTGAGGGTAGTTTATTCTTTTAACCTTTATAGTTTAATAATGGAGTAGTTTGCTGCTGAGGAGATGCAAGAGGATGGATGCTCTGTTTAAAGTACCTTCAAATCTGTTGTCCTTTCAAGCTCTGAAAAGGTGCAGCATAGCTGAGTTAGTTCTCTCTAAGCTGGAGTTCTTTGTTTAACTGCATACCACTACATTTTATAGTTGATTTGTTAGGGGAGTTTTGAAAGTTAAGTGTATGAGTTGAATTATGTCCCCTCAAAGATATGTTGAAGTTGTAACCCCTGGTACATGTGAATGTGACCTTATCTGGAAATAAGGATTTTGCAGATGTAATTAAGATGAGTGGTCCTTTTTCCACTGTGACTGATGTTCTTATAAAAAGAGGGAAATATGAACACGCACCTAGGAGAACGGTGTGTGGTATGTGAAGACACAGACACAGTGGGAAGATGGCCACGCGAAGATGGAGACAGGGATTGGGTTGCCACAGGTCAAGGAATACTTGGGGCTACTACCCAAAACTGGAAGAGGCAAGGGAAGATCTTCCTCTAGAGGCATTGGAGAGTGCATGGCCCTGCCAACGGCTTGATTTCACACTTCTAGGCTCTACAACTAAGACAATAAATTTCTGTTGTTTTAAGCTACCCAGTTTGTGGCACTTTGTTATGGCCACCCTGGGAAACTCATACAGAAGGACACACATGGATTTTGAAAGTACTTTGTGTGTGGTCTGAAGAGCTGCTTCTCTTAAGTCATCACATTTTGCACAAATTATCAGAATGCTTTCAGTTGGGTAAACAAGGACTTCGAAAACTTTGCTCTGCCCTGTATTCACCTGGAAATCTTTTAAAAATATTGCTGTCTGGCTCCCATCTCCAGAGATTGTGGTTTAATTAGTATGGGATGCTACATGGACAGCAGGCTTTTTAAAAGTTCCCCCAGATGATTTAATGTGCAGCAAATTTTGAAGAACCATGGGGCTAATAACTAAACCTTCTAGCTTAGTCAGATATTCTCCCAGCTCCCTCAACGCATGCAGTTTTGTGTTCATTTAGTTTTGATTAGCCTCTAAGTAATACACTTTCCCCTCCCCCCATCAAATTCGTTTGTGCCTTGGCCTATCATGATTTTTTTTTAATGTTGTATTCTATTCTGTTCTTGCCAGCTGGTTAGGCATGTGATTATATTCATCTTCATATACGATGAATTATTTATAAAGTTGTTCTAAGATGTCTATTTGTATTAAAACACCAAATACATTTTAAAACTTTCTGTCACGTATGTATATCTGCTTTTGAAGGTTGAATTATGTTAGTGTTAACATAAGTTGCAAGTAAATGAAAAACTAACTTACATTTCTGTTGAAATAGACTTGCATTTCATGAATTATACAAGTAGTATAATTTTTCAAATCATTATTGACCATTTCCTACAAGATTATATTAGGAATGATAAATTGAAGGACCTGAAAACATCCACCTTCTCAAACATTTCTTTTTGTCTTCAGGTCTCCCACTGTATATCATTTTTTTTCACGTTGTTAGATCACAAAGTGAGTAACATCCAACATCTATAGATATATTCTGGGTTAGTAATTTCTCCATGAGAAATAAAAAAATTTTTTGTCCATGTGATAGTCTAAAAATAATATACCTAACACATTTTAGATCATCCGGGTGGCCACTTTGTAACAAAGTAAGACCATTTGTGTTTATTTTAATCCCATAGTAGACATTGTACATAAAGTACCTTGGTATTTTATTTTTTTTAATTATCTTTTTAAATTTTGGCTGAGTTGGGCCTTTGTTGCTGCGCGTGGGCTTTCTCTAGTTGCAGTGAACGGGGGCTACTCTTCGTTGCGGTGCGCAGGCTTCTTATTGCAGTGGCTTCTCTTGTTGCAGAGCACGGGCTCTAGGTGCACGGGCTTCAGTAGTGGCTCGCGGGCTCTAGAGCGCAGGTGCTCAGTAGTTGTGACACACGGGCTTAGTTGCTCTGCGGCATGTGGGATCTTCCCGGACCAGGGCTTGAATGTGTGTCCCCTGTATTGGCAGGTGGATTCTTAACCACTGTGCCACCAGGGAAGCCCAGTACCTTGCTATTGATAGGTAGTTTTTTTTTTTTCATTTTATAGTTGGAAGTGCTTTCAGATAAGGACCATGCCTAGTGTTTCTATTTATACTTAGATTTTAGTAACATAATAAAATATACAAACCAACTCTTGGGACTAGTGTGTTACTTTGTTTTCTTATAGAAGGTGCTTGGTATTACTCAAATTTGAGAAACACTGAGTTAAGGTAATGTAATTTATGCATTTGTTATAAGTTCCTTGGAAAGCAGGACATCAAGCCATTATTATTCATTAACATTTTGTTACATCAGATTGTTAAGCTTGTCATCTACCTGACTTTAAGGGAGGAAATGTATTTGTTGGCTGTGTTGGTTGGGGACCTAGTGTAAAAAACCTCTAGAGTACAACTACCGATTGAGGAGGGCAGGGGCTCAGCTGGTTTTAGATTGTAAGGGGTCAGAGGTGGGGCTCAGGGGGAAGCTGGAGGGAGTTGCCAAGGCAGAGAGTTTCATTGGTGGAGTAGTGCTAAGTACTGGAGTGCTTAAGTATTAGAGTGCTCGGAAAGGAGACTGGTCTGGGGAAAGGATGATGGGAGATCCTGGGGACAGCTGTGTTTACCCAGCAATTCTGCCTGGGCCTAGGTTTCTCTACCTGGCAAAAGGGTGGTAATGGCTTATATACAATTTCAAAAAGAAGGGAAACCCGATTAGCTTAGGCTTGAATTTCTTCTAATATATCCACGGCAGTTATTGATATGGTTAGGAGTAGCAAAATGAGTGTGGGTTAGTTACTTGCCATTATTAAACACAGACGTGCCTCTGTTCCCTGGATCTCCATTCCCCACATCTCCTCTGTGTCTTTCTTTCGTGTCCTCACAGTGCAGAGAGGCGGGTATGGGATTTGTACCATGTATATAGCCTGGAAATCTGACTATAAAGAATTGCAAATTTGTTACTCAGCTAGCTGTCTCCTTTTATTTCTCAAGTAGCTAACCAATTGAGTATATGATTTAATCGATTCTGTAGTGCCAAGGCCCAGCATTATTTGTTTCCATGTATATGGTGAAGAAGGCTGCCATTGTTTGTAGTCTTGAATGTATTCTCTTTAGGAAACGAAGGCTGCAAGACAGAGACCAGCTTCATGTTTCAGTTGTTGGGGAAGGGATTGAAGCCCTTTGGAACCTACCACTTAACACAGATGTGAGGCTGGGCAGACATGCAGGATAGTGGGAATCCACACCATTGGAGGAGGAACTGTCACGGGGGCAGTGCTCCTTTACCAGAGCCTCCACACCGTTGCACAGCTTTTTGTGAAAGAATTTGATGAAAACATGGGATGCAGCCTGGAATTTGGCTGTGAAGACTATTCTGTACAATATCATTCTTTGTATTAATAGATTTCTGTATTATTGCAGCATTCAGGGCCTAGAACAGTGCCAGGCTTATATTAGCACTTAGTAAATGTTTGTTGAATGAAGGAGAGAGAAACTGAATTTCAGTCAAATTATTGAAATTTACGCACAAGCGGGTGTATCTGGAAAGAAGTTCACTTAGAGGTGTAGTCTCAGAAAATGTATAATTTTCACTCCTCCCTATTTTAGTTAATAGATTCCATATGTTTTATCAAAACTAGAACTTTTACATGAAGATGTTTATGGCTTTTAAGTACCTTTTCTGTTTATTAGGTATAAATTTACAGGATACCTAATGTAATTCCAATATGAACATAACAGAAATCATACCAGTCATGATTTAGGTCATATTATAGTATGAACAATATTGTGGCATAAGAGGTCTATTTCCCCAGGGAAACTCTTGAATGTTTCCAGAAAACATTAGCACCAGTATTGCCAAGAGGGAATCAATTTTTATACTAGCAGGTTTCAAACATTTTAGACATAGTACTTCACTACATTCTTAATTTATTAATGACTCTAGAAAAATTTTCTTTAAATGGGTTATAGCTATCAATATATGCTGCATCAGAAATTAACACTGTGAAGTTTTATAGTACTAATGCATTTTAACATAACAGTAACAAACCCATCTATAACATGTTAACACACATAATATGTTTTATGGAAAATAATTTCCAAGACAAAAAATTTCCATGAGAAGAGTGGTGTTGTTTTAAATTTTTGAAAGTCTCTGTTAATCTCTGGTTTAATAGAAGACATCTGGGTTCTCACATCTGCTTCTGCATTCACATGTTGAGATACATTGTTACAGTGGAAATTTATGGGGAAAATGGCCTTTCAAAGATAGATAGATGTAAATCTTTTTAATCAAAATAAAAATTCATTTTTCAAATAAATTTGGATATTCTTCTTTGCTACTACACCAAATCTCAACAAGTGGATAGTTTCTTAAGGGTTAGTTGCAGTGCAAGTTCTGAAATTGTATCAATGAGCTTTTTGTATTCTGTTATATTAAAATCCATTAGTCTCTCTTGAACTTTGAATGGATTGTTTTCCTCATGCATAATCTTATGCTAGTCATTGGGAAAATATTTGTTCACCGAGTTATACAGATCTTCCAAATGTTCGTTACACAATAGAAAAAACCAGAGTCATTAACATCCCCACTGATCTCATCACAGAAATTTTGGAGTAGTATCAGGAAGCTCTCAAGCTCATGGTGGCTGATAAATTTTCCAAATCCTAATTATCTCTTAAAAGCTTAAGTTTTATTCTTGCCAACAAATATTGTGTTAGTTGTTTTCTTAAAAGTGACAGTTTCACTTTGTTTATTTGCAAGAAAATGTCTGCCAAATTCTCAATCTGAAAAACCATACTTTGTGAGTTGTTTGAAGTAAAAATGGTGTTCCATAGTAAAAAGTAGCTAGTTCAGCTTGCAATTCAGACATTTTCACAGTGCTTTTCTTTGAGACAACCATCATTTTAGTATGCAACAGAAATACTGTATGTGTACTTTTTGTTATAGAGGATATTGAAAAGGTGTATTTCAGGGTTAAGATTTTAATAAAATTAAAGTGTTTTTCCTCCTTCATCAAGGAACCTCTCAGTGGAGAATTTTTGTGAGTTTTTTTTTAAGTGCCTGGTGGTGAATAGTATAATGACTGCTAATACTGTAAGGTGTTAGTGTCTTGATTCCTACTAAGGTGTGAGCAGTTTTACCAACTATTGGTTTGTAATATCAGTGTAAATATCAATTCAATGAAAAAGGCATATTATAACAGTATTTTATATTACTGTAAAAATAATTTTGATCTTTAGGACCCCTTAAAAAGTCTTGGGACCCCAGGGGTCTACAGACCTCACTTCTATACTAAATAAAATAATCAAACTTTGTCATAGGCATGACAAAGATAATGAATCTGGGTATTAGTTTTGAGCACTTTGAATAGTGTTAGCCGTTGAAGTACGTGTACTATGAAACAGAAAGAAGCATCTTTTAATGAGATACTATTAAAAGTCTGTCTTTGCAGTTAGAAAGTCTATATAACCTGACTAGGTAGAGTACTTACAAAGGATGGACATGGGAGACCCTTCTCCCCGTGTGGTTATGGAGTGATGTACTTGATTTGTTTCTATGTTGTGTTTTTTGTCTGTCTGTTTTTTAAACAGAAAATCTTATAGGATAGTTCTACTATATTCTCTTACCCTGTGAAATTGACCTATGAGGTTTTCATGGTGGAATCCCTTCTCACTCCACCTTTTTCAATAAAACTTTGGAAGCCTACCTCAATTCATATGTATCAGCAATTTCTACTCCATTTTCTTTTGCCGTTTGTCTTCAAGATTTACTCATAGCTGGGTTGTGTGTGTGTTGTGAGGGGTGTGTGTGTATCAATCTCCTGAGTTTTAAACTTGGTTTTACATCATCTTCTCTTGATTTGAGCAAGCATGTATTGCCCATTGGGAAGAATGTGATCTCTTTACATTTTTTTCCCATACGTGGACACCTGATCTATATTAATCATACATCTCTGCTACCAGAACAATCTTCTGCACATTTTTACTACTGTTCTCCCGAAGAATTTACCACGTATCAGTATAACCAGTCCGTGGACACTTGTTTTGATTCACCTAGGGCTCAGTAGTCTTAGTTTTATCTACTTAGTCTTTTTTTCTTTTGAGGAACCAAAGAATATCTATTCCTTATTCAATAAATTGTTTCATAAATACTGTTATAGGTAGTATTTGTTTACAACTCTATGAGTTTGTTACACCTGGTACTTTATTCTGTTTATTTTGCCTGCGATATCTCAGTTTTAAGCCAAGTTTCCATTCATTCAGTTGACTGTCGTCTTAAAGTTTTAGCTGCATTCCAGTCTTACCGGGTCCTTGTAACATTTCTGTTCCAGAGCCAGAATAGTAAGTTTTTAAACTGAGAAAATCCTGTTACCACTCTTATATTGGTTCCCATTCCCACAAACTCAGAGCTTCTCTTGCTAGTGGGAGGGGACTAGGGTCTTGATTTTTATTTTCTTACCTGACTTTCATTTCCAGACTTTTCCTTCCCAGACTGACTGGGAATGACTAATTACTGCTCAATAGTTGAAAAAGATAGACCAGAACTATGACCTATCTTCTGTTTCCTTAGTGTTTTAATTTCTTGTCCTTCTTTATTCCCCTGTCAGCATACCTTGACTATAATTTATTCAATAATTTAACACATGTTTATTGAGTCCATCCTTGAATCATATAGTTTTATATTTTAAAGGGATTTTAGAAGACATCTGTGTGAACAACCACTTTTTTATATGTTTGGGAAGTTGAAGTCCACACTTGTGGACCATGAAGCAGCTCATCAGAGGCTTCTTGGGTATGAAAAGAAAGAGCTGTAGCGAATGTCGGTTGAACTTTAAAGTTGACTCATCACATAATGCATGCTAGTTTACTCTTCTCAGTCTAGAGAGCTTTGCTGAGACTCTTAAAATAGCTTAATTGGGATTCAAAGTTAGTATTCCCTATCATCAAATCAACGACACATGTTCTGTAAAAACAGTTCATTGTTTTGTGAAAACCACAGGGTATTGTGGGCTAAACAAAAATGGGTGATGGGTTGGAATTTACACACAGGCCGAAGTTTGTAAACCCCTGGTATAGATCACAGTTGAATCGAATGATTGACATTAGAAGTCTCAGTTGCTAATGAAAAATTGGTTTGATATACCTTTTGCCTATGCTTTTATATAAGTCAGTATTTATAAAGGATAGCTGGTCCTAATAAGTATTATGCATAATAAGTTCTTAAATATTTCTTAATGAGGTGGACTCATTTATTTTCCCTTTTCCTAATTCCTGGAGATGTCCATCTGAGGTCTGACAGTTTTAAAAATCCTCTCATGCACTTGTAAGCCTATTAAAAAATGCTTTATTAAAAATCACTATGTGATCTGGTGCTCTCTCTTAGCCTGCAAGATTTACGTGTAATACTCTGTGTACTTGTACTGACTCAAATCATTGAAGTTTAAAAGTGAAAGAGACTACTATCTGCTTCACTTTCCTCATTTTCTAGATGAGGAAACAGGCCCAGAAGATTTGTCTAAAATCATACAGGATACCTGAGATCTTATTTCTCTCTCATATTATCTTTAATTTACACAAGAGCTCTGGATTCCAATGGAAAAGGAAAGGAAAAGCAATTTAGGAGTTTATCCCTTCTCAGTTATGCTTTAAATTCTTAAGATTCACCAACTTTGTTGACTGTTAATCTGATAACAAAACAAACAAAGCAACAACAACCAAAAGAAAAAACTCTAACAGCACAAAAATTGCCTACAACTTACAGCCATACTTCAGAGATACTGCAGGTTCGGTCAGACCACTACAATAAAACGAGTCACATGAATTTTTTGGTTTCCCAGTGCATATAAAAGTTACATTTATACAATACCTTAGTCCATTAAGTGTGTGATAATAGCATTATGTCTTAACAGATATATACCTTAATTTAAAAAATACTTTATTGCTAATAATTACCGTCATTTTGACAATGCAGGGTTGTCACAAGCCTTCAATTTGTTAAAAAAACAAACAAACAAACACTTAAGGACAATAAAACGAGGTATGCCTGTGTTAAAAAATAAACCATGATTGTAGTCCAGGGCTAATGCTCTATAAAATGTATGTCTGCTGTTGTTGTCATTAATGCTTTAAGAAATCAGTCAAATAATTTGGTTTTATTGTACTGGGTTTTATATTTTGTTTTAAATTTGGTTAGTATTAAAATAAGCTGAAATACATATTTCAGTTAGAGCTTAATGTTTTTTTTTTCTTGAGATTATGTGTTTCTAAATCCCGATTTGTTGCATTTTACAATTTACAAAAGTAAGTTTTGTAAACATGATTTCATTTATTAGTCTAATACAATTTTGTGAAATCTTTTAAAATTTAGCATTGCAGAAGTTGAGAATGTACTTTATACACATTTTAAGCTATATTGCCAAAGACTTCAGAACTAAGTCTCAGAATACACCTTCCTTCATTGTACCATATTTTATGTGTGTATGTACACAAAAGTGTTATTACCTAACATTAGTAGGATTTTAATTACTGTTTTTAATGTAGTGGGAAATGAAGCATAATGCATTTTTTTTGTGCCGTTCATAAGAGTGTTGCATGGGGAGTGGGGGAGACAAGCGGGTACTTCGGGGAAGAGGATTATGAAGTGTTAATGTATCCTGTTAATGTCGTCGTCTTTGACAATTACAGGACAGGATAGGGTTCCTAAAGACAGAGGCAAATTTTCAGAAAGGCAGAGCCTAGCAATCGTGAACTTAACGTTGATAATTTTAAAGTTCTCCAATGAATGATCAGAGTTTTACAGAATTTGGGATGATGGGTATGTATCAGTTTGCTAGGGCTACCATAACACAATACCCCAGACTGGGTGGCTTATAAAACAACAGAATTTTATTTCCTCCCAGTTCTGGAAGCTGGACGTCCAAGATGAAGGTGCCGGCAGGTTTGGTGTCTCCTGAAGCCTCTCCTTGACTTGCAGGTGGCCGCCTTCTCCTTGCCTCCTCACAGGGTCTTTCCTCTGTGCACATGCATTCCTCGTGTCTCTTCCTCCTCTTAAAAGGACACTAGTCACGTTGAGTTACAGTCCCATTATTAAAGGTTTACCCTAATGGCTTCATTTTAACATAATCACCTCTTTAAAGACCCCATCTCCAAATAAAGTCAAATTCTAAGATACTGGAGGTTGGGCTTCAACGTATGAATTCTAGAGGGGCACAATTCAGCCGTGAGATGGTAATAACCACCAATGACTTTGCTAATGGATAAATTGATTTAATTTCTTTCCTCTATTTCATTTCCCTTCCATACACTTTGTTTTGTTGTTGTTGTTGTTAGTTGTCCTAGTTTGGTATTTTTGCAGTGTGTCGTGGTTTTAACAAGACAATTTGACAATTTCATATGATAACCCATTGAGATAGCGTGGCAGTGGATGAACTGTTACTTTACTTCACAGGCAGATTGAGAATTTATATCCAACAAATTTTGATACATGATTCTTTGTGAGTTTAGAAGCTGTTATTTAGCAGGTATTATAAGCAGTTTGTTTGTGACTGTAGTGGTGGCTGACCATTTAGGACTGCCAGTCATATCAAGGTCCATGTAAGGTGTGTAGTGATAACCTGTGCTGTACATTTATCCTTGGCAACGTATGTCATGGCTTGGAATTAGCAACTTCCTAGGACCTCCTAGTGCTGAGAATTTTGATTCTTTTTATAGTTATTACATTCTTTTACATTATACATTCCATACTTTTTTTTTTCTTCTCTGAGGAAAGTCAGTATAGTATTTGAGTAACATTTCTGAATGCCCAGATCTGTATGTAGAAATGTAATTCTCATGTGTCGGTGCTCTTGCGTTAAAATGAGGAAGATAATACTGAAGAGGAAATTATATAATGTGTATGTGACCTAGCCCCATACATAGCATGTAGCAGCTACTCAATAAATGCAAATAGTCTCCTGTTTCATTTTCCTTATCAAATTAATGAAAAGCAGTGTACACACAGATGGGAGCAAAGGCAACTTGGTGTGCTCCAGACATTTTGAATTAAAAGGAAAATTAGTTCTTCCAACACTGTGCCTATTACAGAAACCTGTAAGCCACCCACATTTTACATCCTTCACCTGTCTGCACCCCCAGCCTCAGGGTGTATGCTATCATAATTTTCTGTAGTTTTTCTTACCTAAGTTGGAGTTAATTGTTCTCTGTCTTCCCAACAAGATCTGGTCCTGGCATTGGGTAGCCATGGCTCTAGCACCTGTCATAGTGCCTTACACATTGGAAGTGCTCATCCAGTTTTAAACGAGTGAATAAAATAGATCTGTCAGAAAAGTAGTGCTTTTAGTGCATTTTCCCCCCATAGGCTTTGTTAATTCATCACCATTGTAGTGTTTACTTTTCACTTGTCATTGCCCCATCCTCACAAATGTATCTAGTCAGCATTTGTTTGGGTTGGTTTGTCACCCCAAAGTAATATAAGTAACTGGAAGTTTGACCTTCCTGTATGAAGGGAACAGAACCAGAGGTACCGCTTTCCATGAGCAGTGAATTGTAGTATTATACTCTGGAGCATTTCTGCTGGGATGTCCTGTTTTACCTCTAGTTTAACACATATAAAGTGTGACTCCCCAGAGGCCTGTGCTCTCTAGGCAGCCCATTTCTCTAGGTAAGTCTTTCCACTTTCTAGTCTGGAAACAACTGGGAATTTTTGGATTCCCACCCCCCTCCCCACTCCTTATCTCTCCAAATATAGTCTATCACTGACTTTAGTCACTTTCTTGTTTTAAAACATTTCTTGGGTTGTCTGCTCTCTTTAGGTTGCAACTGACAAATCTTCACTGGATTATACAATAAAATTCATTTTTGACTTCTTCAACCAAAATACTGTGGTAAATTAACTTCAGATAGTATTTGATCCAGTTGCACAATAGATGTTTAATGTCATCAAGGACACAGTTTCTCTTGTCTCTGCTCTGCCCTCCTTCTCTTTGTCTCTGATAGCTCTGTTCTAACCTCAGTGATGCACATTCATCCCAGGCTTCACAGAGTGCCCTTGTTGCCTGCCCACTCCTGTGAAGGGAGGAGGTTGACTTTCATAGAAACCAGCACACGTCTTCTCGTGTTTCACTTACTGGGAGTGATTGAGTTGGGACACGTGGGGTATGCTGTGAGTCTGTGGGAGGAGGAATGTCAGCCCTAAACCAAAGATATGATTTGCTGGTTGGCTTAAGCAAATAAATGCCTTCCTTTGGACCAGGAGGTCCATCCCATTTAAACCACAGGGCTGAGAATGGAATAGGTCTCCAAATGGAAGGCAGTAGTAGTAAAGTAGTATTGTCTTTCGCAGATAGTGTCAGTGAATGCTACAAGAGGCAAGCCACAGTTTTCTTCATCTTGCTAATTGTGGTCACCCCATGTCTCAGCTGCTGAGTTCCAGAGAAGCCTGAGTCATCCTTTCTGCTAGATGGACTCCCAACATATCAATCACCTTGGGCCCCTGTGGGTCATTAATGTTTATTTGGAAGGGTATCCCAACATGTCCAGGGTTACATTGTTTGATAATTATTTGTCAATATTAAAACAACTGTTATTTTAACATCAGAGTTCTTTTAGCAACTTTTAATATTGTTGCTCTTTTTTTCAACTATTAAACAGCTATGGCCACTAGTTGTAGATACTGTATTTAAAGATACAGTTTCTCTTTTGTCACCAATCTTGATAATATTGAGTATTATTTTTAAATGTTTGCTAATGTTATGGCCAACATGTTCTTGTTGTTGCTGTTGTTGTTTATTATTGGTTAAGTTGAACATTTTCCTAATGTTTCAGCTTGAGGGGTCCTGAATTGGCTGTCTTTTGAGTGGATCTAATTTGTTGGTATTCATTAAGAATCGCAATAGCTATTTAGCTATTCCCTTTGTCCGGTAATTTACTTGTAGGGACTTTTCCTGATCTTGAGGACTATTCATAAATGCACACCTACCAAAAAGAAATGGAAGATAAAACAACTTTAAGCATAAGTATTCTTATAGGAGTCTTAGAATAATGAAAATTTAGAATCATCTAAATGTTGAACAAAGCAAAAGTGAAACTAATGTGTCTGTTATGGGATACTATGCCACCACTATACATTTTGGACTAAATTATTTTTGTAGGATAAAGAAATTTTGATTGTACATTTGACTTTGGATAATGCAGAGGGTTTTCAGACCTCTAAATAGTGTGTTGTAAGCAGGAGATTTAAGAATATCTTTATTGTTTTTTTTTTCTCTCTAGCCATAAGTTTTACTGTTTTTTCAATCTTGTAAATTTAAAATAATGTGATTTAGGATCATAGTTGGGCCCTGGTATGCTCCAGAAATGGTATCAGAAAAGAATATGGTATCTGTCCTATTTGAGGCCAAAGGCAGGAATACAGTGCTAGATGTGTAGAAGAACAAACGAGGAGATGGTTAATATTTGGAGCAGTTATTATCCAGTTTGTGAATGCTGAACTCAGTTTTGTGGTGCTGAAAATGCCGTACGTATTCAGTTGAAGGAATCATAGCTGAATTGCATCAGCAGTCCTGTTTTTGTAATATTTGCTAGATTATTGTCTATAAAGTCTTGAAGTAAAATATTTCATACTAAACATTTAAAATATTAAGTGTGCTTTAAAATATAAACACTTGGCTAAATATTGGTTTCGATTGTAATTTTTGGTTTTACTTCTGGATACTTTAATATAGCTGTGGGTCTTGAATTAAGTAATTGATTGCCTGTAACTGATGGGAGTTTTGAATAAAAGCTTTTATGATTTTACAAGCTGTTTCTGAGACTTAGGAAAGTACAGAGGTATTTAATTTTTTTTTTTTTTTTTTTAGAACTCAGTCATTTACTATTTAAGGATGAATAGATATGATCCAGCAGAATATACAAATAAAATGCTTTGTGATTTTAGGACGTGTTGGTTTATTTTGGATATCTTGTTTGAGTCCATCAGCTCCTTGAGGGCAGGACTTATTTTACACATAGTAACCTCTACCAGGCGTGACATTGAGGCCTGGACCTCTTCGGTATAGGGTAAAGATTGGATGAGTGTCTCACTGTTGTTTTGTGACCTTGTTTAAGGGTAGTTGTTCTGAAAGATACCACGATGGAGGAAGTACAGTGGTTAAGGTTTTCATGTGCACCCTGAAAATCGGTGATAGCTAGTATGAGTATCTGGTCTTCACCTGGGGCAGATGAAGACTACGTCATATTATAGATGTATAAACAAACAAATCAAAATGGACCAGTTCTGCAAAGCTATAGTGAGTCCATTAATGAAGTGGTGGCATTTTCTCTAATTTTGTTCTCTGGCATACAGGTTTTTAAGGTGTTTTGAAAGTGAATACTGAAGTTTTCAAGCAGGGAATGTCTTAATGTTTGTTTGTTTGTTAAGTGGAGTATAATTGCTTTACAGGGTTGTGTTCGTTTCTGAAATGTTGTCTAATTTCCTGTTCTTTTCAGGTGACCTTTTGATGTTAGAATTTAAACAGACCAGTTTCATATGAAAGCATATTCTAGAATTATGTGTCTTTGAAAGTGGATAAACTCAGGTCTTTACAGAGTCTATGTAATTTTATTGCTACTGTGACTGAAACTTTTAATGCAGGATTGCATTGACTTTGCTGGGGGTTTTGTTTTTGTTTTTGTTTTTTTCTTTTCAAGGACACATTTGTTTGTGTGTTTCTCTTCACTGAAAAACTGTCAATTCTGCAAGGCTTGGGACAACTTTATTTCATCTATCTATTCCTAGCTCTTAGCACAGTGCTTTGTCCATCCTAGGGATATACTTGGTATAAGGGAAAACAATAATGTTCTTTCTCTCCGGGAATATAAGAGCTAGCTGAAGCAGGACTAGAGCTAGAATAACCCTTTTGAAATTTGAACAATTTACCCTCTTCCCTTTAAAAAAAAATTTGGTTCTGTAACTTTTGGTTACAGAAACTAATCTGGTACCATGATCAATGTAATAAACCCATTCATAGCAATTTGAACAGATAAGAACTTTCCTGTTCTTCATGTTTAGTGTTTCTTGTTGACTTGAAAAAATATACCACCAATAATATGTATTTATTATGGGAATTTTTATAGATAATAATCTATATCATTTTGACTTGTGTTTTTCTTTGCCCTGGAATATATTAGGTGATGCAGAAGCACCCACGATCACTGCTTTAAGTTGGGACATTTTGGTGACCTTTGCTTATTGGAACCAGGCATTGTTGAAATTTTTTACATAGGTACTTCAGTGCCATTATTCATTATTTGAATATTGGACTGAATGATGTATTGGAGAAAAAGAATACTTACTCTGTTTTCTTTACCAGTCTTTTACTAGAATTCCACCTAACCAATCTCATTTTGGGAAATCCTCTTCATCAAGCAGTGACTCATTGTTCCCCTGACAAACAGATACCTATGATTGGTCAAGTTGTGATTTAATTTCTTACAATGATACAATGGGTGGTGTGGTTTTATTTTTTAAATCGTTCAGTCAACAGGCTTTCGAAATTGACTATTGAGTACCTACTACGTGTGCTGAGCACATTATTACACATTACTGTGGGTCAGGATAGAATAGAGCAAGGTATCCTCCAGAGCACAAATCATCTGCTGTGCCACAGGGACATCTAGACAAGGAGTCTTGAGCCACAATTATCATAGGAGTATTTACCTTTATCATTCTGTTAAGTGTGATGTATATGTGTATCACATTCAGGTGATTAATTGTGGTATTTGAGTTAAATCGGGGCGGGGGTGAGGTGCTTTTTTCTTCACATGAAGGTGGTCATTACTTTTCCTCCATGGTTTCTCATCTCAGTAAATGAAGTACTACTCATCCAGATGTCCTAAAAGATTCTTCCCTTTTCCTGAACTCTGTGTCCAGTCAATCACCCTTGAGTCTGCTTCCTGAATATCTTTGGAATCCTAGTATTTCTCTTCAGCTCTAATGCCACAGGCCAGGTTTTAGTCTTCTCCTGGGTTACTCCAGCACCCTTCTAACTTGGCTCCCTTTCCTTCTAGTCTGTTCTTCGTATTTGAATTCTGGATGATCTTTTTAAAACATAAATGTGGTCATTCCCCCTCCCTGCTTAAAACCTTTTAGGGCATTAATTTTCTCTTACGTGATGGTTTCAAGGCCCCTCCCAAGCCTTACTTCATGTTTTCTTTCCTTTTCTTCCCCCAGCCCTTCCACCGACTGTTGCTGCTCACTGGATTGCTTCTGTTCCTTGCCTTCCTCCCCAAATATTCATGTTCTCGCTCTCCTCCTATCTGTCCTTTAGGTCTAAACACTGGAGATGTATTCCCAGACTGCTAAGTTTGGTTAGCGCTTCCTCTGTGTATTTCCAAGGGGGAATTGTTATTACCTCCTTGTTTGTCTTTCTTTTTTTCTGAGATAAGCTCAGTGAGTGTTTAGTCACCAGGTTTTCCACAGTTTACAGCAGTAGCAGTTCCTGTCACATAGTAGCCTGCTCAAGTGCTTATTAATTTGTGATTTTTAAATATACTCTTAACCCTGCATCGTAAGAGATCCATGATGCGACAGGACACTCAGCATAGGCCAATGATTAGATACCCTTTTATACTGAATAGATGTCAGTATATCCTTTTTTTAAACAAGGGACCAAGAATCTATAGTCTGTGGGCCAAATCTGGCCCACTAACGTTTTATAAGGACCACAAACTAAAAAAGGTTTTTAAATTTTTTAAGTGCTGAAAAAGAAATCAAAAGAAAAATATTTTATGACACAACAATGTCAGATGAAATTCAAATTTTAGTGTTGCTAAATTGTTTTATTGGAACATGGTTTCTGCTTTTGCACTACAACTGCAGATTGAGTAGTTGTAACAGTGACATATATGACTGCCAAAGGCTAACATATTTACTGTTGGACTCTGTACAGGAAAAGTTTGCTGACCTTTTCTTTAAATCCCTTCTGTGACATGAGAACGGATAAATATAATTAGGACATATTTAAGTTATGTCTCAGTTTCCGTCTTTCCTTCCTTCTGAGAATATCATTTGAGTTTTCAGAACTGTACTCTAACCTCTCTGCCTTCTATATTCCTAGAGCTTTTTGAAACTTGAACATTGCAGATTAGATGTTGAGAAGTTAGAGACTTCAAATTCTACTGAATTACGTAGACAAGACCAGCATGGATGGCTCATCCCTCATCCAGTAGTCTAAAATCAGTCTTTTCCTAAATAATATTCTGATTCTTCAAATATACTGTTTTTTACAGTTAAGGAGAAAAAAGGAACGACTTTTTATGCTATTTGATATAATCATTAAAATATGATGCCAAAGGCCCTTTTGTAAATTTTGAATCATTTTTGCCAATATGTTGCAGAAAAAAATGAGACCCAGCCGTGTTTTGGTTGTATAATCTATTACTAATTATTGGAAGTAACTTTATTTGTTAGGGTTTATTAATAGGCAATATCTAACCTTCATTTTACATTATTTAATAAAATCAAATGGTTTTTACAACATTGTTTACATTTTGTTTAAAATATTTTATTGAGAAAATACTTAATTAACTTTGTTTTATTTTTAGGGTTATATCCTGTGTTGTGACCTCATGGTTTAAGTGGGAATAAAGATGAGTATAAGCAGTGATGAGGTCAACTTCTTGGTATATAGATACTTGCAAGAGTCAGGTGAGTACTTTCATAAAGTAAATAGGCCTCAAATTATTTTAATATTCTCAAAATAACTTTTTATGCATTTGAAATTTGTACCAGTCCAAACTGTTGAACTTTGTATGTTTCCTTAATGTCTGGACTGCCATTTTAAAGCTATGTGTTACTGCATGGTTTAACTCTCTGACTCTTTCAAATATGTTGGAATCATCTCAGGCAAATATTTGTAACAAGTGGTTTGGCTTTCACTGTTCAAAGACCATTTTTATAATTTGTCATGAAGTGAGATTATTGCACACGGTTGGTAGGAACATACAAATTCTCAGATACCATCAATCTGATAATGTATATTCAGAATCCTCAGCTTCATGTTACTGGTCCTCATTGCAGCGAGCATTTCAAAAGGTAAATTAGCCATATTTTTTCGTAACGCTTTCATAAATGTCATCCCAATTGATTAAATGTGTCTTTGACCTGAATTTTACTAATGTATTTCATTGGGGGGGGTGATTAGTAAATATAAATCATTGAAAGTCATTTGTAATCAATATTAAGTCAGTGATCTCCAAGTTTTCTAGATAGATTAAGAGGTGTTGTCATAAAACAGAAGGAAAACTACAAGGGAAGATGTGGGATGGATTAGGGGAAAAAAATGTAAATGTAGAAGAGGGAAAAACTTGGGTTGGATGGGACATAGGATGGTGGAAAAGATTGACTACAGTGGTAAGTTAGGTTGTTAACATGAGATTGAATCATTTGGTGGTTGAAAAAATGCTGGAGAGGTTGAATTTTAGAAATTATAGTTTAAAGTTATTGAGATGTTTAGTAAGGCACGGTTTGGTATAAAAAGATAATTTTGGTAGTCACTTTTGAGAGGGGATGGAAGGAATAGAGTAGAATGTTGAGCCTTCAATTTTGGTTTGAAACTCTAGTTATTCTTCTTATAGGGCTTAGTTAGTTGTTCTTTCTTATGCAGGGAATGTAAACAAGGCCTTAGATCTTAGATTCTCTGCTTGTTGAGATGTTCCCAGCTACACTCCAGTTCTGAGCTTTTCTCTTGAGCCGGGGGTTTTCTATTCCCAAGCACCATCACTTCTCCTCTCTGGCTTGGAACAGCTGAGAAAGTTATGTCCGACAATGGCAGGGAGGGAAAAAGGGAGAAGAAACTAAAGTAACCAAGAATGCAGAATAACTTGTTATGAAGCTTTGAAATTAATAGATCTTGTGTTGTTTTGTTTTGTTTTATTTTATTTTCAATTGGTATATTGGTATTGAAGGCATATCCAAAGAGGACATCCATAGAATATTTTGCATAAGATATAACGATTAATAAAGTGGAAAAGGTAGTGATTTAATGACTGTTACATATGTAACATGTATGCTCATGTTTGGATATTGTTATATAGTACTTTGGACCATTTGGAAAGAATTTGTTGGGTCAAAACGAACTCTGGTTTTTCTGCCTTTGAATCTGACCACCAGTTAAGCCAGAGCTTTGAGGCCTTAGACACTAAAGCGAAAAACAGTGTGAAACATTAGTGGATGGGAAGTATATCGTAATGGCTTGTAGATGTGTTGTAAAGGCAGCCTATTTAGGTTCAACCATATGAAACTACTGTTTCTGGAGGTGAGAGGCAGTTGTAACGCTCAGCAGCATCCTGTGGTTCAGCCTACGCTGAGGTGAAGTAGGGGAAGGTGAAGTTAGAGATGTGAATGAACGCTCAAATCTTATTTCCCAACAGAAACCCACAGATTGATGTTTTATGTCGCTATAAGAAAATACAGCAAGTGAAAGGGACAGTAAAATCATACTCTGGTGGATTAATTTCTGAAAGAGTGTCCAGTGATTAAATATTATCAAAAGTCTTAAAGTTGCTTATGTTCTCAGAGGAAATGCTTCTAAATTTCATGTTTTAAGGTATTTTATATTGCAGTAAACATAAAGCAAGAATAATATTTTTTTACAAAAAACTTTGTATGGTAGACTGATATTTATCGTATTAAGTCTGTGTAATTGTTAACTGTGTTCCTAGTTGTGCTTTGTGTATTATTTAGAAAACTTTGTACTTTACAGTCGGACTGGTGATGAAGTATGATGTTAAGCCACATCTCTAAAAATGTGAACACCAGTCCCTTTATAAAATTGGTAACTTCCTGTTTACATTATGTTTTATAGGGGAAAATCAGACTACACTGATGACATTTTTTTTTAATACAGAAGTGACTTTATTAAGGGTTTACATTGTAAAATAAAATTGTCTTCCAGAAAATTAAAATATAAAACAACTTGATAATAGTACATGGTTGCTAATTATTTACAAACTCACTTTAAAAACTCAAAATCGAAGATTGTGCCATTTTCCCCTAAATCTAATTCTAGATCTTGAAATCTTTGATTATGTTGAAATTGTTTTCTCCTGCATGAACTATTAATATAAAGTTTTCTCATTAAAATATAATTTGTTCAGGCAAGGTCACAACATAAATTTGCTTTATAAGCTTGAATATATAGTACACACATTTGAAAAGTACATGTTTGTTATTCTCAACACTCAGAACTCTGTATTAGGCAGTGGTTTCCGTCATATTTGCTCTGACCATTGTTTCTTAAAAGTCTTTAATTTTTTTGTTTTCTCCACACAGAGGGAGAAATGACACCCCTATCCCCTCATATCTCTGCTTCAGAAAGACTCTGAAACTGCAACAACCAAAATGATAAACTACTGAGGAAAAAAGCCCACTCAAATTGATACGTTCCAAATTCCTTAACTCAGCTATTTTAGGTGTGAATTTTAGGTGTGAATAGCTCATAAGTGGTATTCTTTCATGCCAAATATGTCCGATTTATGATTTTTTAAAACATAATTGCTGTAAACGTGGGCAGTACGCAGCCTTTGTATAGGTTCTGATAGGAATAATTGAGTAAATTTCCCACTTTGCCTTATTAAATTGCACATTATCTTATACTGCGTAATGTGGTGAATCTGGTGCTCATTTGAAAAGGAAGGGGAGGTACTTTTCAGATGAGCTTGTGTTTTGAAGACTGTTGGGGAACGGAATGAGAAGTCAGCATAGTGGCACTTCCAGTTTCCTTTTCTGGCCCCGCCACAGAAAGGATGGACGCAGTAAGAAGGTCGGAGGGAGAGGGTGTGTTCCAGGGAGAGGGAAGGGGACCTGGTAGCACTGATGACGTTTTGACTTTGCTCCACTGGTGGGTTTTGACGTGCTCCAGGTGGTTCCTAGGCACTATTAAGTTTGAAAGCCACTGGTCTGTGTTAGTTGTAGGACAGTTAGAACTTGACAAGAAAGTGTTGCATGTCCACAATATCTTGAAAGAAAAATTATATTTAGTAACTATTTGAGATAAAGTAGAAAGCCTGAAATGTACACATTGAGGTTTGGAGTGTGAGAATATCTCCTAAAGAGGGAGCTGCCCCTAAAGTGGTGTATTTTTATTTGTAGGCAAGGTTTAGCAAGAATGATGAGGCATGTTTATGAGATAAAGGATACCATGAGACATTCATTTGAAATTAATTCCAGAGATAAGAGATAGGAAAGAGTTTAAGAAACATCCGTCAACTCAGGACAGGTTTCAGGTAGAGATCGGGATCTAACCCATCTTAACACTTGCCACTTATGATTCTGATCTCTAATTATACATAAAAATGGCCACTTTTGTAGTGGATTGTAGTTTTTGGAATCACCTAGTCCAGTAATTCCTTCTCTGGGTTGTTTTGGGGATTCAGTATTTATTTATCACCATAACTTAGAAGAATTTCATACTCTTACGGAGAATTAGTTGTTAAATAGCTAAGGAAAAATGATGTGAATTACTTTCAGGCCATAGTTATTTCGCTTGAAAGATTTAAAACAATGCAGAAGAAAGTAGAATCTTAATATTGCTACCTTCCCTCTAAAAGAGTACTGAATCGGATTAGGAGATAGGAAGAAAAGAAGTATTTACAGCAGAGAAAGTATCTGTGCCAAGACATTCAAAGGGCTGGTTTGTAAAGACCTGCCACAAAGGAAAATAAAATTTCCTTCTTGCTTGTCTCATTATCTGAAAAGTTCTCAGAAAGTCTAAAAACACCTTACGAAAGTCTTGTTCTTTTTTGATAAATGTGTGATTTAGAAATAATGTTTTCAGTAAGAGCTTCTCATATTCTCTGCAGTGTTTAACGTTGACTGGACTGTGGTATCCATCTCCAGAGGAAATAAAATCACTTAAATTGTTTTAATCTTAAGTACTTTATACTGTGTGCTAAATCTCCTATTATGAATATTATCAGCACTAGAAAATATTACCTGTTAAAAGTACCCCCCCCGCCCCCAGATACATAACTTCTCAGAGCTCCCCATTTTCTCATTCATAAAATTTGTTACTTAAAGGGACTATAGTGTGATAGTCAGCCTCAAATGTTTTATAAACTTCTGTTTGAAATAAGCCATCCTTCCCCATTCATTAAAATTAATTAAGAGGAAAGTTTATTTATTGTGGGATGGTTTTACTGTGTTGGAACTTTTGTCTTTCTTATTTTTATCTCTAGAAAGTTCACCCTAAACATATTACTTTGGTCATCATCACTTTGCACTATTATGAAGTAGGCTTTTCATATTTAACACATATTTCCTGGGGAATAAAATTTGTTACTCTTTTTTTCTTTTGCGATGACTTGGAAATTGAGTGTATTTGACATGTAGTACTGTAAGTAACGATGGGTCTGATTCAGTGTGCTCCCTTTAATTAGCATTCACCCAAGGCCGTTAATAATTTGATTGCCCTAACAACTCCTGTCTAGCAACCATATGCAGAATAAGTACTAAGTGGTACATACTATAGTTAGTTGTATATAACAGAACCTGATGCAGTGTTAATTTTAGAAGAGCTAAGCTGGTTTGCATCTGTTAAATTTTCCTTCCCCCCCCATCTGCTCCCCCTTTGTATCACTTGACTCTCCTGTAGTTATTCACAGGTTTTTTGTTTTCCTAAAGAAATTGTTCCTGGCAATTATTTGTGAACTTTGTGGCACCCGTCTTTCTTGTTGCTTTGTTTAAGATGAAATTTTATTTTGCTTAAATTATGTATTTGGTTTAGGGGAGAATTCCGGATTCTAGATTTAACTGTCATCTGTTACATGTTTAGGAACTCAATAACATATTTATGGTGAACTTGAATGTTGAATGCTATGAAACGGTTGCATCTTATGATTGAAAACTAACTGGAAAATGCAAAAACAACATGTGCTTGTTACTGAGTAATTTTCTAGATTGTGATTCTGAGTACTGTTATTTTTTAAAATCCTCATGTTTTCAGAACTAAGATTCATCTTGCCATGTAGTCTCCATTTATGAGAAGGTGATGACATATGTAGGCTTAAAGCATTTGCTTCATGAAAGATCGTCTTGTCTCTCCTGCACCCCACTTCTCTCCACTGTTTCCTAATCGTTTCAAAGGGATATTGTGTCTCCCAGGAAATAGGCCTTGTACCACACCACTTCTTCTGACATGATGCTTACTTAAAACGTTATATTTGCTTTTAAGATCACACATCAAACACACACTTAATTTGGAAATCTAAACATGATCATAGTGGGCACAAACTAACCTGAATGTTTATATATAACATTAAGGTTCTGACTTATAACACCAAAGAGCCCATTCATTTGTCTTTTTCATTTAGTGACTTTGTATTAACCCGGACAACGGGCAGTAAAATATCAGCAGTAAGATGACAGTGTAGTTTCTCTTGACTCAGAACTGGGCTAGATAAACATTCCTTCCTACATATGCCCTGCTGGTGCCATTTATAAACAGATTTTTACAGCAGGCTGGATGGAGTTAGGTTAAACTGGCTATCAGTAATGTGCCTCTAGCCGTGAAGAATGGGAGTGAGGGGAGCTCAGCATCTGGTATGTCCACTGTGAGTCTTTCTTTCAATTTTTATGAGTAGATGGTCAGTTACAAAAGTGTAAGTAGGTATATAGTTTTGCTTTATAAATAAAATATGCAGTAACATTGATTTGACACACCACATGACTCCTTAGCAACAGCAAGCAGTTGTCATAAATGCTGGTAGTTACTATACTTTTATACTTCCAAATCAGTTTTTCTCCTCTTTTTGTAAGCTGACTATTTTTTGCTGATAAAGGAAATTCCTATTACACCTTCCTACTGACATACTTGTTAAAAGACAAAGGTCCTTTAATAGTTGCCAAAAAGAGAACTTGTTCAATCTTAATAGTAATCTTTTTGTTTTTTTAGGAATAGCCAGCATAGCAAGGGTGTAAGGAAACATATAAATTGCTGATGGCATTATAAATTTGTACAATTTTTTGGAAAAGCAATTTGGCAATCATGAACTTCCTTTAAAATGCTGATGTCCCCTTCTACTTTTGAGGGACTCCAGTCTAAGGAGAAAAACATATATATATGGCAAAAGCCTATACACATAGATATTTGAGGTAAGAGTCTTTTTAAATAGTGAATATTGGGAAAGTCCAAATGTCCAGCCATAGGATGAATAATTTACTAGCTAAGTACATTTATTGGCTGAATATTATGATAATAAAATTATTTCAGAAAATATAATTCATATCAAATGTTCATAGTTATATACATATATATATTTCAAGGGCAAAATTAGGGCACAAAACTGTATAGTCAGTGTATTGTGCTGGAAAGAAGGAAATAAAAACTTTTAACAGTTGTATTTGGGTTTTGGTATTGTAAATTTTTTTTCTTCTTTCCTTTTTTTTTTTTTTTTTTTTTTTTTTTAAGTGCTAGGTCTAACTCTTCAACATACAAGGTCCCCTATAGCATTTTTTCCTCTACTTCTTTTTACCTTTTCTAAAACCTTTAAGCATTTAAGTAGGGAACTTTTTATAGTAAACAAAACTCTGGGTCTGTAGGACAGAATTGGAAACAGATTTGGGGGCAAGGGAGTGTTACGGTGATGGAAGTCAGGATATAACTTTCTGGGCTTTTCTGACCTGAAGCTTAAAAAGGACCTTGGATAAATCAGATTTTGCTTCCAGACTCCTTGGGCACTGTGCTGTGATAGTAGTTAAGCTTTGCATTTCCCCGCCCCCCCCCCCCCCCCCAACACACACACCCTTGTTCAGACACCCTACACCATAACCGCATTCAGGGCCCCTTTTCATGGTCCTGTATTCTCAATTTGAAAAGTAGAGTTGACAGGCTCTAGAGGACTTGACTTCCCTTTGAGAATATAATCCCTGTCATCCCAAGGGAAAGCACTCCTGAAACAAGCAATATGTAGAAAATGGTTGTCTTGTGACCTCATTTCTTACATGGGAACAGTGCATGGTCTCAAGGGTAACTCCACATAGACCCCCTGCCACTGCTGGTCTTTATCACTGAATGTCACTGAATTACTGTATACTGACCATTGTGGTTTTCAGCCTTACTCCTCTCTGGAATTGCTTTTCTACCTCCCAAATCTTAATCACGCTAGTGAATGTGTAGAATATTTGATTACAAAATATTTATACAGAGTATTATTTATATGAGATTTGCTTCTACCCCTGGAAAGAAGGGATGTTCTATTAGGCAAGCAGGCTAGACTTGCCTGCTAGCCTAATAGAGGCTTTTTGCCTTTTACCATGTAGATCAAAAGTTGTCCCTGTAAGAGTATTGCCTGCATATTATTTACAAGTAAATGCAAATAAATATATTTTGGCATAACCCTGGTTCAGGTTTTAGTTTCTCAAGGGAGATTTAAGTCGTATGTTTTTTCTGGATGCATAGATTTCCTGATGTGCTAAGATAAATTATAGTAGAATTGCATTCTGATTTAACAAATGTTTTTTGAGCACTAGTATAATTAGGTGACATCTAGTTTACCAGAATTGAAAGATTACTAGACATAAACCCCATCCTCAGGCAGCCCAGTCTGTTAGTCATATACATACACACAATTCGTAGATGCTATACGTATACAAATTATAGGATTAGCATAGAAGAGAATGATCAACCCTGGAGCAGCAGAAGGAAGGACTTCACCTCTATTCACATAGGTGAAAAGAGCACAGGAACGCATAGGGCCCAAAGGCATGAGATAGCACAATATTTTCTAGGTGTTACCTTGTAGTTGGCAGTCACTTGAATTTAATGTGCATGGGGAAGAGTGGGAGGGTGGAATTGGAGAGATAAGCCTGGAGAGATGGGTAGGGTCAAGATTACGAAAGTAACTGTGTGCCTTGATTATGAAAGCCAAAAGGATCATTGAAAGTACTCAGGTAAGGAGTGGTATGATCAGTTTTTTTGGTTTGTTTTTAAACATACTTTGTTTTTTAAAATTTATTTATTTTATTTATTTACTTTTGGCTGCGTTGGGTCTTCGTTGCAGCGCGCGGGCTTTCTCTAGTTGCGGCGCGCGGGGGCTACTCTTCTTTGCAGTGCATGGGCTTCTCATTGCGGTGGCTTCTCTTGTTGCAGAGCACGGGCTCTAGGCGTGCGGGCTTCAGTAGTTGTGGCGCACAGGCTTACTTGCTCCGCGGCATGTGGGATCTTCCTGGACCAGGGCTCGAACCCGTGTCCCCTGCATTGGCAGGTGGGTTCTTAACCACTGCTCCACCAGGGAGGCCCAGCATGATCAGCTTTTGTTTTACAAGTAGTAGTCTGGCTATAGTGTAGCAAGCGTACTGGACTGGGGAGGAGAGGAAAGGAACTTAGGACAGCAGTAGTCCAGGCAGAGGATGATGGGGGACTAAATTCCACATTCTGGCACAAAAGGAAAGCTGATGACAGGGACCAGAGAGGGAGGATTGATAGGATTTGGCAAAATGGTGGAATGCCAGGGGCTGAGGTGGAAGTTAGGATGACCTTCAGGTATAGTGAAGTAAGGTGAGAAATTTCTAAGGAAAAAAGTTTTAGGGAGGGGAAGAAGAAGAGTAGTTTTGAACATAATGATTTTAAGCTGTCGTGTAATGCTGTAACTAGAAATAAAGAAAAAGTTATAGTTGAGTTCAGCATGTATTTAAGCAGAGCATTTAAGTATGGACCTTCTTTAGGGTAAACATTAGCAATAAGTGCCAAAACAGTGCTAATGACCGCTTTAGGGTTGTTTTCTTGGCTATTTGAGAACATTCTAAGCACATACGTAATAACTTGACATGGCAGTGAGCACCTGATCTCACAAAACAAATTCGGGATATAGGCAACATACCAGCCAAAAATTGACATCGTTCTACCTGCAACTCTTAGGATATTCTTTGACATAAGTTTGAACTCTACCATCTAATTAAACAGGGTTAAATGTAATTAATGATTATTTAAATTGTATTTAGGAGTTGGAGTACAGAAATCATAGACTCTGCTACAATTTAGAAGGCTTATGAAGATCAAAATAACTTGCTAATAAGGTGTCTTAATGTTTCATGCACTACTGATGCCACTTTCGAATACCCTGAGATGGAACAAGAACAGTGATGCAGTCTTTTATTTTCTGTTAATAAACAGGAGCTCACTCTGCCTTAACTTTATCCTTGACCATATTCTAACTGTTCAGTAGGATTGGGAGAATGCCGTGGTGATGGCCATGGTCCCTGAGTGAATCCTTATTTTCTATGTGACTGTTTTCACATCTGCTAATTCAGATAATAAAGTAATAAAAGTATATGTGTGTGCATGGTATAGGCCCTCTATAAGTGATATCATCTATCTTGAAGTCTTTTTAAATCCCTAAGCCACTTGGCTGTTTAGCTTTTTTTTTTTTTTTTTTCTATTTATGATCTACTGCAGAATTTATTTGGGGAGGGATCTGAAATTGAGAACAGGAGTCTCCAGCCTCACTGCTCATGGATTTCACTGCTGTATCTCTCACCCTTTCTCCCCATCCTTCCCAGTCTTTTTTCTCAGCTTCCTATCCTGGTGATCTGGAGTCTACTCATGCTCAAGTAGTTGTGGGTTTCCTGACAGGGACAATGCAAAATGGTGCATTTTTTATTTGTATGTTTCTTAGCCTTCCTTGTGAGCTCAGGTTAAGTTGCAGACTGTACATGCGTTTAATAATGATCTTGTCTGTGGGCGAAATCAAGAAGTCAAAATTCAAGTCTTAAAGGTAACATCTTTTTACTTCTCACTATGGGTATTTACAGGAATGGTTAGGTGTCCCAAAGAGGTAAGGAAGGAGCACCCCTAAGGAAAATCAACCTTGGTGTACTTTGGCTCTCTATTAACCAATTAAAATTTCTCCTAGCCACATGCTATTTGTGAGCCCACAGTATTTTATTATAGACTGTTCGTAAGTGCCACAAGGAGCCTGAGAGTGGGAGCACAAAATGGAAAAAGACATGGACTAAGCACTAAACAGCTAGGATAGACAGGCTAGATAACACATTATATGGATTAAATTAGTTCAACCAAGACCCAAGTAAGCCCATGTTCGTTTACTTTATTTAGTATGAAAGTTTCTTAACATTCTGTACAGATGTATAATTGAATTATTGAAAATACATTAATGACAGTTACTATTTAATGATAAGCTCTGCAGAGGATGATAATGTTGGTAAAGAAAAAACCACCCTTGGGTCTATCAGTTTACTAGAATTTTACTTTTGAATTTGGACTTGACTTTAGTAAAAAAAAAAAAAAAACAAGGCCAATGTAAAGAGATTTTTGTTATGCGAATGTTTTGGTTTTAAAATGTTTTGGTTTAAGTATTTCAAATTAAAATTAAAGAATTGTTGGACAATCAAGTTGGATTTTCACTTGCCAACTCTTCATTTTCTAAAGCTTTCATTTAGATGGGTTATTACTAAGTCGCAAAGAATTAGTAACATTGTTTTTAAACATTTAATCATACATACAATGAAATTTAAGCATACAAATTATTTTTCATTATTAAATTTCAGTTTTCATTCCTTATATTAGTTTGCTTTTAATTTCCTAAGTAGTTTTTTAAAATAACCTGCAAAATATTGAATTTATAAGGTGTGTGATGATTTGTATGTAGAAATTTAAATATACTACAGAAATATTAAATGTCAGTATACCTTGGGCTAAATTATCTTGAGTGAAGCAGTTGAGTCACATGGTCTACAAAGGCCTTTTTCCAGTTTTAAAGTTTGATACTATTTGTTGAGGAAAATTATGTGCCACCATTATGTAATTAAGGTGAAAAGGAAAATACATAAAGGTTAACTTGTTTGGATTTCGATACTTGTTTTGTTTAAAAACATATTTGACCTTAGCTAACAGTCTGGGATTTCAGATGGGTGGAATGTGATTTTGAAAGACTGTAGAGGTCTTTCATTTGTATCACATAGCATGTTGCCACTTGGAGAATAAATTGTTATACCTTTTCTTTTGCTTTCAGGATTTTCTCATTCAGCGTTCACCTTTGGTATAGAAAGCCATATCAGTCAGTCTAACATAAATGGTGCCCTCGTCCCGCCTGCTGCATTGATTTCTATCATCCAGAAAGGTCTACAGTATGTAGAGGCAGAAGTTAGTATTAATGAGGTAAGGAAGACTTAGTTCAAATACTGATTCTTACTCCTAAATGTTTCCTTCAGTATCTGATATCTTGCTTACTCATTCATTATCTGACTTCAGCTTCACCAGGTGAACAAGATTGAAGGGCATTATTCCTAATGTGGTGGTCAGGTCATACAGCCAAGGCATGTTGGCTCCCAACTGTAAGGGCCATTATCTTACTTCTCTTTACATGGTTTTTATAAGTATACAGTAAGAAATAATTTTCTTTAAAATAAGAAAATTGTGCTGTGGCATACTGAGAGCATAATTGATTGAGAAATTAGAAATTCTCAGGTTATTTGGTTATAACTGATTTTGGAAGGAAGTTTATAATTAAAGACAACTCTTGATACTATTACCTAGGTCTGTATGGTATAGGCAGTTTAACTCATGCGTCAGCCAACTATGACCCATGAGCCGAATCCTGTCTTGCTCGTTTCTGTAAAGTTTGCCTGGGACACAGCCATGCTCCTTCATTTTCATAGTATCTGGCTGCTTTTGTGCCACAGTGGCAGCATTGAGCGGTTGTGACAGAGACCTTATGGTCTGCAAAGCCCAGAATATTTACTCTCTAGTCTTATACAGAAAGAGTTTGCAAACCCTGGTGTAGCTGAAAATTTTCATATGTGGTCAGGATTTATGATAAGTGGAGCTTTTTTACCTTATTTTCATTTCAGAGATTAACATATCCCCCTTTCCTTTTGCAGGTATTTTAAAACCTGAAGCATCCATGGTTTCTACATCACTATTTATTACTATAATTATATAGTCTGTTAAATTGATTATTTTTTCGTTTCCTCATCTCTATAACTGAAAAATCCACTAATACTAAATTAAAAGTGTCCTCATTGTCTTTTAGCACTTTCTCTCCCAACAGTATCCTTTATTGCAGAGGATGATAGACAATTTGTACCAGTGGCCAGAGATGAAGTCTCATTTTTTCTGAAAATTTTTTTGTAGATTTAATATGGAACTCCACAGTGTAGCTGTATTGGTTTTAATATTTTTAAGTTACTTACAAGTTTAAATACTTTCTCCTACTCCTCAAATACTCCATTACAATTGGCAGTTCAGAAAGATGTGCTGTGTTTTGTAACTCAGAGCACCCCATCACACCGCTGTAGATTATCAATAGTGCATGTTCACTAGCTTAAGTGAGCCAGGCTTCACATGTGCATATTCCTATCTAATATTCTGCACTGTTTCTATTTCTGACTTGCTCTGTATCTGTGTCTCTTCTTGTGGTTGCTGAAGAACTCATTTTGAACTTCCGAATATCAGTGAGAGGAGCTTTGGAAAATTATAGCAACTTGATAAAATTGAAGAGCGTTAGCCTGTGAGTTACAGCGGTACTTCTCAAATGTTTGTGTGCATAAGACTCCCCCAGAGAACTTGTTAAAACAGGGGTGCCTGAGCCCTTCAGAGATTTTGATTCTGTAGGTTTGAATCTACATTTATAACAAGTTACCAGGCGATGGTGGGAGTGTTGGTCTTTTGATGGTGCTCTCAATAGCACCAGTTAACAGACTCCAGCTGCCATAGACTAGCTGTGGAACTGCAAGTCTTTAACCTTGTGGTGCTCATATTTCAACATTAGTAAAATGAGATGCTTGTATAACGTAATATCTGATGTATATTTCTGTTTTAATATTTTCATCAAATCACAAGAAATTTTTGAGTTCAACAAAGCTATTTTAAAAGTTTTTAGTTTTAAAGAAGTATTGAATACTTACTAAAATGTGGCACCAAATCTCTTATCGTTGTATGAACTATTCCATATTGCTTTTGACTAACAGAACTTTGGAATATAATTAATAAGCCTTTTTTATCATGCAGGCCTACGTTTTTTATTCCTTTGAAAATTTCAGCTTTAATCTGTGCAGCATTTAACAATATGAACTCTGTGAGGAGGATTTAAGCAGCTGTTTGCGGTGCATCTTGTAGGTTCCTTCTTCCCTCCTGATTCCTTTCCTTCTTACATGCATTCAGAAAATTATCTGAAAGTATTTTTTCTTGGAATGAAGATTTCCATTTCTGCTGTTGACGTGTATGAATACAAATTAAATGTGTTACCTTTGATTTTTCTTCTTACAATTTTTCAAATCCAGGATGGTACCTTGTTTGATGGTCGACCAATAGAGTCTCTGTCACTGATAGATGCCGTAATGCCTGATGTAGTACAAACAAGACAACAAGCTTACAGAGATAAACTTGCACAGCAACAAGCAGCAGCTGCTGCAGCTGCCGCAGCTGCAACAAACCAACAAGGCTCTGCAAAAAATGGAGAAAACACGGCAAATGGGGAGGAGAATGGAGCACATACTATAGCAAGTGAGCTGAGAGAAGAATTTTAAGTTCCTTTGCAGAAAAAATACTTGCTTTATGGGGATGCCTCATTTTAGCTGAAATAACATTATCTCTTTCATTTTTGCAACTTGTTCCCCTAAATTGTATCACACAATTCAGATTTCTCATGCCTAAAGCTCCGTAAAGCTAGATTTACTTTCATGGATTTTATTTTCTTTTTAAAATATTTAGAAACCATTTTTCTATTGTTAAGTGAATTTCATATCTGCATTTCATTTCTAAATATAATCTGTAACACTAGTCATTAACAAAAACAATGAAGCTTTGACATGGAGATATAAAGGCAACCGTGATGTTACATGAATGATACCAGCAACCCCTACTGGCAGAAACTCAGAGCAGTGTTGGCATGGATTATACTTAATTCAAAACATTTTCTCATTGTAGCTATGTTTGGGTCTAACCTCCTTTCAGTCTTCCTCTATTCCCGCTCCCTGCGAACCCCATCTCTGAACACAAACTTAGATGCACATCTCTATTTGAAAAAAGTATGTTCATGCTTCACTAAAGATAGGAATTTATTTTTCATGTGATAAAAATACTGTGTAGTCATTTTCACCCTTACCTGACATAGTGGAGGAAAAGAAGTTACACTATAATATGAAGGAGATATTTGCTAGTTAAGAAGTCTTTTTTTTCCTCCAGTATGTTGTAATATTACCTAACTGGAATTTTCCATTTATTTCTCATGATGCAGATAATCATACTGATATGATGGAAGTGGATGGGGATGTTGAAATCCCTCCTAATAAAGCAGTTGTGTTACGGGGCCATGAATCTGAAGTTTTCATCTGTGCCTGGAACCCCGTTAGTGATCTCTTGGCATCAGGGTACGTTTCTCAAAGTGAAACTAAAATGGATTTCTAAAAGTATCTTACTGAAATATTGCATATTTTATAAATACATTACGTACATTTTCAGGTTTTTGTTGTTGCTTATTTGTGGTCATTTTGCCTCTGTAAACCTTTATTTCTTCATAAAGTAATCTTAGAAGTTTTAATCTTAAAAGTTACTACCTCAGGAGTGTTTGGGGGGCCCCCCCAAAATGGAGACTGAGAAAAACACTGGAAATGGAAATCCATCCCTGATAGTCTAGTTTTTATTTGCCTTATTAACATATAGAATGTAAATTTGTTGCCTTGATTCTGGAATACTTGAGAATATCATGAGGATTTAAAATATGTTGCATACTTTATAGGTCCGGAGACTCAACAGCAAGAATATGGAATCTTAGTGAAAATAGCACTAGTGGCTCCACACAGTTAGTACTTAGACATTGTATACGAGAAGGAGGGCAAGATGTCCCAAGCAACAAGGATGTGACATCTCTAGATTGGAATGTGAGTATCACTGTACTGGCCATGATGGATGTAGTTACTAATATACTTAACCTCTCTGAGCCTCAGACTAATCGCAGGCTATGTCAGTTTGTTCAGATATTTTTGGATTTCACTAATAAGAACAACAGACTACAAGTCCCCACCCCCAAATGTGTTAAAAAACAAAGACTGGCCCTTGAGCACTCAGACCAAGGTTCATCTTCCAGCTCCTCAGTTTATCTAGCTGTAGAACCTTTGTATAACTGGTGGTCGGTCCCTCTGTACTTCATTTTCGTCACATGTAAAGTAGAAGTGTAATGGTCCTATGTAAATGAAGTAATAGATGAAAATCAATAACAGGCACATACTGAGTTCTTAACTACTAAGTCCTTTGTTGGGGGTATAAGAGAAATCTATATAATAAAAACATTCTTGTTTTCTCATTTTGCTGTGAACTGATGAAAACTTCATCGCCAGCTGCCTTTTAGGAACCATTTGTCTATATTACAAGCTTTATCCTAGCTGTAGGAATCTTATAATTCTCTGATTCTATATATGATTCAACATCTTTGACTACTCTGACTTACCAGGAAGTTTGATTTCATTATTGATAAAGCTTCACCCTTTCAGTTTCAAATACATGATTAACAGCTTTGTTTGTTTCCATTCCCATGATTACTTTGTGGAAAATTAGCATTTTTAAAGTTTCTATACCTTTTCCTTTATTCCATGTTGCCTTTTTTCTTCCTTATAACTTTGCATTCATTTTTTAACAATCCCCCACTGCACCACCTACCCCCCCCCCCCCAATTCTAAGAAGCCTCTTAGACTATATCAGTGTTACCAAGAATTTTAGGGGTCAGCTGTCCTTTCCTTAGCAAGTGGACATCCTTTCTTTTCTCTGGCCTCTGTTTAACAACTTTTTGTGGGGCTTTCCAAAGAATCTTACAGATCTCATTCCAGGAAATGAGATCTATCTTTAAAAATGATTACGCTAGCTAAACTCAGTTTCTGTGAAATTTTTCCAGAACTCATAGGTAAGGTTTTTTAGTGTTCTTAGTTCTAAATTCCAGCAATGTATTTATCCTTCCCCTCCTATAAAGTTGAGAATTCTAAAAATGAAAAGAGGTTTAGCACATTTCAGTATTATTTGATTGTAGGGTCAGAACTAAGAATTATCTTCTTAATATGGGACCTTACTGCATCGTAGGTCAAAGGCGTTATAGCCTTCTTAAGCTGTTTGGCTCAGAGACCGTGTTAATTTGATGAAATTTATAGTTTACACTGAAAAGGATGGTTAACAAATGGTTTGTTGAGCTTGGTGGTTCTGAACTGCAAGTTTTTAAAAGTGTGGACTTTTCAAAGATTTATTATTCACTATGAACTTAAATCTTCTGCTCAAAGGGGAAAATGTTACTGTTGATTAATGGCTCATTTCCATGATTAAAGCAAAAGCCTGTGAGATATCTGATCTTCAAAGTATTCTTTTCCTACCTTAGCGGTCCATGATATAAAACATTTGGGGACCATTAGTTTAAAGGAAACTTTCCATTGTGCAGAGTCTGGAAATAAGCTTTTGCTGTTGGCTTCGACATTGCTCCCTCTTCCTGAGATAGAGCTAGAGGGGATTTCCAGATCCTAGCAAAACTGAGTCTACAACCCCTAGAACCAGCATTTGTTTGTCACTTACCTGTACAGCTAGATGGCTTGAGAGGTCTGAAGAAGGTGATCTTGTTTTCAGTGCCCTACCAAAAAGCATCAAAAAGGACTGAGTAAGGCAGGATTTCATTCTGTCTCTCCAGTAGTGTTTAATCATCCCAGCAGTAGTCTGTGTAATGTACCCTGTAACTTGCATTTCCATAGAATAAGTTAGATCTTATCAAGTCCTTCTGTTGTACCATTATTCAAGGCACAGTAGAGGAATATAAGGTTAGAGAAAATGGTATGGATTTATTCTCATAGTAGAGTAGTTCCTGACAGTTGGTACTCACTTCATTAACTGTAAAGTCAGCCTACACTCTTTTCTGGCTGTTTTTCTTGTGTTGCTATTTTTATTGGTAAGGATTTCATACTGGGAAAGAATTAACAAAGGAAAGAAACATTTAGTGATACTTAAGAATCTGATCATCTGAAACAACAATATTGTTTGGAACATACATACACACACACACACACACACACACACACACACACACACACAGTTTAGACAGTAAAAGATTTAGAGGGAGGATCATATAAAAACTTCTAATTGTAATGAAATATTTTGGAAGATTTTGCTTTTTACTTTTATAAAATCATCATAAGATTATGATTTTGATGTCCTTCCCAGTCCACCACCCCACCCCCATCTTTAGTCATGTGCATCTATGAGAATGCAGTAGACCTTAGCATACATAAGAGTGATGTTGATTCTGCTCCAGAGCAGTTCCTGCCATTCTTGAGATTTGGGTATGAGGCTTGCACACTGACTGAATGCTGCCAAAATACTAGCTTCACAGCAATGAAGGGTGTATTGTAGGCCTTTTGTGGCACTTCCAAATAGACAAAGCTGAAGATTTTGAAGCAGAGAATGTCACGGATCTGCTGTACTTAGGATTTAAACATAATATATTTTAATAAAAATTAAACGCCCTTTCTGGATTATATAATTGAAAGAAATGTGTTTCTCTGACAGAGTGAAGGTACACTTCTAGCAACTGGTTCCTACGATGGGTTTGCCAGAATATGGACTAAAGATGGTAAATGAAGCTTTTTTTTTTTTTTTTTCATTTGTTGTTATTGTTGATCTAAGTTATAAAGCTTAAAGTAATTTTAATGTTTTTCCTTTTGAATATTAGGTAACCTTGCTAGCACCTTGGGGCAGCATAAAGGCCCTATATTTGCATTAAAATGGAATAAGAAAGGAAATTTCATCCTAAGTGCTGGAGTAGACAAGGTAAAAAGAATATTTAATTTCTGTAAAGTTTAATTTGTTAAAGAGTATAATTGAAAGTAATGTTTTTCTCTGCTAATCACATAAACAAGAAAACATTCATATTTGGGAAATTCGTGTATAAATTTATGATAGGAATAGTAATGCTTTCTTAGATTTTCTGTCAGCTCATTCCTGAATCTGCTTATTCAGATGCCCTTTATTCTTTATCTGTGTAACCACTCCTCATTTTTTGGGAATTTGAGCCATAATGAATGTCATACATCCTATACTTTTTGCCTCCCTTCTACAGTTTCTAGTTAATCTCATCAGTGAGTATGGCTCTGGAGAGATTTCATGGGAAATCTTAGAGCCAGTCTGTTAGCTGAACTCCTAATGTTTAATTGAAAATGTAAGAAATGCCGGGTCTTTCCAGCTCTTTTCACCTAACAAGACTGGTAAATATGGATAGGTTGAAATCATGGCCTTCTTTCTCCTTCATTTTCTTAAGTTACTTCCTTTACCACACCTCCCAAAATGAATACAGATTTAAGATTATTTTAATACAGGAAAGTACACACTCAGTTAACTGTATATTGTCAAAAAGGGAAGTAGAAAAAAAAGGAAGAAAAATGAAGGAGGCCAGGAATGGGAGGGAAGCGCCCTATTAATAGTTATTGCCAGTCTACAATATTTTATGACCCCAAAGTTATAAAATTAGTGATGGGAGGGTATTAAAGGAATTGTGAATATATCTATTCAGATTTGTATGTCATACTTTGATGTAATATAAAAGACATTGTTTTACTTATTGTCAGAATTCAAGCTGCCTTTATAGGTAAATGTGAGTGTTAAAAATCTTAATATTGGGAGTTAACTGATTACTTGATTAACCAAAAATCTGCCTCCTTATAGCTAAGCAGCTATAAAAATCTTACATTAAATACACTATTGCAATGGAACTTCTTAAGCAATCTAATATAATGTCTGGTACTTTCTAGACAACAGTAATTGTTATTTGAAGTAAGTTGACTGATTAAAAAGTCACCAGGGAAAAATTAAACTGCTTAATAGTCATCCCTCCCCTCCCCTTCCCCCGAAGTGGAATATAGCCTCGTTGTACTAAAGGTAAATGTTAAAAAATAAAATTAAATGCACTCTGACATTTCATATTGCTTTAATATAATTAGGCATCTAATTTATGCATCTATGATAAACTCTTTCTAGCTTCTTAGCAGTATATTTTTCTTTTCTATCTCAGACTACAATTATTTGGGATGCACATACTGGTGAAGCCAAACAACAATTTCCTTTTCATTCAGGTAAATCTTCACAATTTACATGAGAATTAGAGCTTTCTTCTATTTTTCTAATTAAACTTTTAATAGCATATAATTCATCTAAAATCTTGAAATATCCAATATTAGTCTTGTTACTAGTCCTTTGAGGAGTCGATGTTCTTTGACTTTCAGATAGTTAATTGTCAGAGGATCATCAGATGTTTTCTGTGAAATGTACCATAAAAAAGCATTTGCAGCCTGGTGCAATTAGAGTTGGTTATATTTAATGGTAAGAACATAGATTTTTGAGTCAGGAGGTCTAGGTGTGAATGTCGATTCCACCCCACTTAACAAGCTTTAAGATTGAGCAAGTCATTGAACCTTTCTGAGCCTTACTTTCTCTGTCTGTAAATGAGGGATAAAAATAATGCCGTTTGTTAAGAGCATAAGACATA
This sequence comes from Balaenoptera musculus, assembly GCF_009873245.2. Lineage (NCBI taxonomy): Eukaryota > Metazoa > Chordata > Mammalia > Artiodactyla > Balaenopteridae > Balaenoptera > Balaenoptera musculus. The sequence continues at coordinate 54,855,790 of NC_045788.1, read as the reverse complement.
TATATGAAAATACTGCATAAACTCCTACAAGTTTAGATATTGTCATTTTTCATTTTGGATTTATGTATCTAAATCAGTCCACCTGCTTACCTAAAATAAAAATTATTAGGCTTTCCTGGTAGTGTTGGAACTTTGGTGCTTTAGATGTTTTTCTCTTTTAAGAAATAATTTGATACTTAAACCAGATAAATATGAAAAAACCCCCAAATAGTGTGCTTCTTTCTTCATGATACACGGCCATGCAACAAGGCATACATCCTGATGTGTAGAGACACCTGGATTTTAGTACCTACACTCTTGTGCAGCCTAGAACTTTTGTGCCTACTTTCACGGAGGTTCCTGAGGACAGGACCTGATGTTGAACTGGAACAAGATGCCTAATAACTATTAGAACAGTAGTTTTAGTACTGCCTGTTTTAATTGCATTTTGCAAGATTATATTGTGGTTGGGTAGAGTTTTGCATTGGAGGCTGACTTAAGTAACTCTGGTTATTTTCAAATCTTTGGTAACGTACTTTTTACAAACAGCCAATGGCACAGTGTTACCATTAAAATTGAAATATACAGCTTCTCGCATTTTGCTTTTTTGTATTTCTTTATTTAGTGTGATTAAACAAGCCAAATAAGGTACAAAAATGATTTTTCAGTAGTATCTGAGTAACATAATTTTGCAAGTATTATGTTAAACATTTCAGCTTGATTAACGCTTGCCACATTAATGAGCATTGACACGTCAGTTTTTGTTTACCTGTTTTAATGCCGTTTCACCTTTGCTTCTAGTCCTCTCCCAGACGGAATTCTCTTAGCCCTCTGGCTGTTCTGCCTAAAGTTTCTCCTACATCCTAGGAGTGATGGAAAATTGAAATAAGTGTGTGTGTGGCACTGTTACTAGCTGCTATATAATGTGTACCACCTTTGTGCTGGAGATGATGCTCTTTATATACACGATCCCGTTTAGTCTTGGCTACAGCCCAATGAGGTAGATGGTGTTGAAGTCATTTTACAAATAAATAACCTTTCTACCCATGGTATTCTTTCCTGTCATGCTTTTTTGGTTTTTTAAACGGCTTTATTGAGGTATAATTGGTGTAAGATCATCTATACATATTTACATTGCACAGTGTATATATTTTGACATGTATATACACACACACACACACACACACACACACACACACACACACACACACACACCACTGAAACCATCACCACACTCAAGACAGTACATCTGTTAGCTTCAGAAGTTTCCTCCTACCCCTTTGAAATCATTCCCTTCCCCTTCCCCAGGTAGCCACTGATAGTCTTTCTGTCACCAGAAACTAGTTTACATTATATAAATAGAATCACACAGTATGTATTCTTTTTGTGTCTGGTTTCTTTTACTCTGCATAATTATTTTGCATTTCTTTTGATTTATGAGTAGTATTCTATTATGTTGATATACCAGTTTATCAACTTACCTGTTGAAGCAAATTTGAGTTGTTTCCAGGTTTTAGCTATTACAAATAAAACTGCTATCAACATTCATGTGCTTATCTTTTTTTTTTTTTAAACATCTTTATTGAAGTATAATTGCCTTACGATGGTGTGTTAGCTTCTGCTTTATAACAAAGTGACTCAGTTATACACATACAATATGTTCCCATATCTCTTCCCTCTTGCATCTCCCTCCCTCCCACCCTCCCCATCCCACCCCTCTAGGTGGTCACAAAGCACCGAGCTGATCTCCCTGTGCTATGTGGCTGCTTCCCACTAGCTGTCTATTTTACATTTGGTAGTGGATATATGTCCATGACACTCTCTTACCCTGTCACGTCTCACCCCACCCCCTCCCCATATCCTCAAGTCCATTCTCTAGTAGGTCTGTGTCTTTATTCCCGTCTTGCCACTAGGTTCTTCATGGCCTTTTTTTTTTTTTTTTCTTCCTTAGATTCTGTATATATGTGTTAGCATACTGTATGTACTTATCTTTTTATGAACTTGTGTTTTCATTTCTCTGTGTAAAGACCTAGGAAAGTTATGGCTAGATATATGGTAGGTCTGTGTTTAACTTGTTAATAAACTGCCCAACTGTTTTACAACGTTTATGTTTTCCAAACTGGTTTACATTCCCAACAGCAGTGGGTATTCCAGTCCCTCCATTTCCTTGCCAGCACTTGGTATGTGGTCAGTCTTTTTAATTGTAGCCACCCTAATGAGCGTGTAGTGGTTCCTCACTGTGGTTTTCATTTTCATTTCCTAATGACTAATGATGTTGAGCATCTTGTCATGGTTTAATTTACCATCTGTATGTCTCCTTTGGTGAAGTATCTGTTCAAATCTTTGGACTTTTAATTTAACTTTGTTGTTTTCTTATTATTGAGTCTTGTGAACTCTTTATATATTCGGGATACAAGTCTTATCAAGTATTTACAAATATTGTCTCATAGTCTGTGGATTGTCTCTGCATTGTTTTGACAGTGTGCCTCAAAGATCAGATATTATTAATGTTGATGAATTCCTTAATTTATTAATTTGTTCTTTTATGTATTGTGCTTTCAGTATCAATCTAATATGCTCTTTTTCTTTTTGCTTGATGTAGAAGTTGGGGTCACTGATTTGAGACCTTTCTGCTTTTCTAATGGGGATATTTAGTGCTATAAATTACTTCTAACTACTACTTAGTGACATCTCACAATTTTTCAAATGTGTTTTCATTCAGTTCAAAATACTTTCTGGAGTAATTTTGATTCCTTCTTTGACCCATGGGTTATTTAGAAGTGTGTTAATTTCTGAGTATTTGGAAAAATTTTAAAGATCTTTGTAATATTGCTTTCTAATTTAATTCCATTGTTCTCATAAATGTCATTTAGGTCAAGTTTTTGATAATGTTCAAATCTTTTATGGCCTTTACTGATTATTCTGTCTACTTATACCATCTGTTACTGAGAGAGGGGTATTGAAATCATTAACAGTAATTGGAAAATACAATAATTTCTATTTTCTTTGAAGCTCTGTCGATTTTTACTTTATGTGTTTTGAAACAATGTTATTAGGGGCATGAACGTTTAGGAATGTTGCAACCTCATGTTGAATTGACCCCTTTATCATTTTGTTAGTGACCCTCTTTTTTTTTTCCATTTTATTTTTTGTGCTCTGAAATCTACTTTGTCTCATATTAATGTACCCCCTCCAGTTTTCTTTTGGTTAGTGTTGGCATGGTATATATTTCTCCATGCTTTTACTTATCTATTAATTTTGTTATATTTGATGTATATTTTATGTAGGCATCATATATTGCTTGTTCATTCAATATCAACATCTGCCTTTTAATGGCAATATTTAGGCTATTTACATTTAATGTGATTATTGATAATGATTGCATTTAAATTAATCATATTTCTATTTATCTCATCTTCTTTTGCTATTTTTCCGCTTCCATTTGGATTAATTGAGTATTTGTATGATTACATTTTTCCTCCTTTGGTGGGTTATTAACTGTAAATCTTTTATTATAATGGTTGCCTTGGGGTTTATAGTACACATCTTTAACTTACCACCATCTACCTTCAAGTGATATTTTAAAGGGATTAAATAATAAAATTTTTTACCCATAGTTACCATTTCCAACTCTTCATTCCTTTGCACAGATACGTAGTTTCATCTGGCATCATTTATTTCCTGCCTGAACTGCTTTAACATTCCTTATAGTGTAAATCTCATGTTGATGAATTCTTTTTGTAGGTATTAAGTCTTCATTTCACCTTCATTACTGAAAGATATTTTTGTTGGGTATAGAATTCTGGGGTTGACAGGGTTTTTTTCTTTCAGTACTTTAAAGAAAATGTTGCTCTGTCCTCTTCTTATTTACTACTATTTTCAATTTGAACTTGCTACCATTTTTATCCTTATTATTCTTGTCTTGTTTTCTCTGGCTGCTTTTAAGATTTTTCTCCTTATAACTGATTTTGTGCAATTTGCATATGTTGTGCCTTGGTTTCGTTTTCTTTATGTTTTTTGTCCTTGGAGCTTCTTGGATTTCTTCGTTCATAGTTTTCTTTAAATTTGAAAAATTTTTGACCATTATTCTTTAAAAAATATTCTACCTCCTCCCCACATTTTTTTTTAACTTGAAATTCTGATTATGTTTATTAGTCTGCTTGATGTCCCATAATACACTGGTGTGCTGTTCATTTTTTTATCCAGTCTTTTTTTTTTGCATAATCTCTGCTGTTTTCAAGTTCACACATCTTTTCTTCTGCAACATCTAATCTACAGTTTATTCCATCCAGTACGTTTTTTATCTCACATGTTTCAGTTTTAATCTCTAGAAGTTTCATTTAGGTCTTTTTTTACATCTTCCATGTTGCTACTTAAGTATTTGAACAAATCATATATAGTTGCAAGTGCTTTAATGTCTAGGTCAGTTTTTATGATTTGATTTTTCTCTTCATTTTGGTCATATTTCCCTGCATCTTTGCATGCCTTGTTACTTTTGATTGGAAGTGAGGCATTTTGAATTTTATGTCGTTGGTTGCTGGATATTTCTGTATTCTTATAAGTACTTGTGAATTTATTCTGGGACATAGTTAGATTACTTGGAAATGGTTTGATCCTTTTGGGTCATGCTTGTAAGATTTGTTAAATGGCAGTGAAACAGTGCTCGGCGTAGGGCTATTTATTTCCTGGTACTGAGACAAGAACCTAGATGTACTCTTACCCCAGTATTCCATGAATCAGAAGGTTTTCCCAGTCTTGAGTATCAGGCATTGTTTCTTCTAATTCTTTTGAGTGGTTCTTTCCCAGGTCTCAGCTAGTATCGTCAGATACTTGTGCTGATTAGTACTCAGCTAATTGTGTGAATAGGGCCCACTGCAGGTCTTCAGAGTTCTTTCTCTGTCTGCATAGCTCTGTCCTTTCTAGTACTGTGAATTCTAGCTGCCTTCAGTTCTCCAGGTTTTGAGCTTTATCTCTTCTGCTCAGGAATTTCATTAATCTCTTCCTAGGGAGATTCCTCTTCCCTGTGCCAAGATCTGGACATTTTTCCAGATCATATGTTTGAGCAGTTATAGAGGCACATTGTTGGTTGATTTCCCTTCTCTCCGGAACTGCGGTCCTTTATTGCCTGGTGCCCAGAGTTCTGAACTATTATTTCATATATTTTGTAATTTTTTTGGTTGTTTTGGGCAGGAGGTAAATTTGGTCCCTGTTACTCCATCTTGATCAGGAATGAAAGTCTACCATGCTTTTTAAATTACCATATTTTAATTCCTGTACTGTATTTTTGTCCATATACACTCTTACATAAAGCATAAATCATGATTATAGATGAGTTAACCACTTCATATTCATTAGGATGGCTATAAAACATAACAGTGTTCACGATGATGTGGAGAAATTAGAATCCTTGTACTTTGCTAGTAGGTATGTAAAATAGTACAGTCGTTGTGGAAAACAGTATGACAGTTCCTCAAAAAGCTAAATAGAGTTACCATATGACCCAGCAATTCTGCTCCTAGGTAATTGAATTGAAGGTAGGGACTTGAACGAATTCATGTCCGTCAATGTTCATAGCAGCATTTTTCACAGTAGCCAAAGGGTAGGAACAACCCACTGTCCATTAGCAGATGAGTGGAAAAACAGAATGGGTCTCTATATACAATGGATTATTATTCAGCCATAAAAAGGAATGAAGTTCTGATACATGCTACAATACCAGAGAATTTGTACATGTTATGCTAAGTGAAATAAACCAGACATAAAAGGACAAAGAGTATGATTCTACATGAGTAGAATCTAGAATCATTCTGGAGTATGATTCTAGATATTTCAAGAGTATGAAATGTCTAGAATAGGCAAATTCATAGAGACGAACATAAAGATTCAAGGTTACAGAGGCTGGGAGGAGGGGGAAATGGAGAGTTACTGCTTAATGGTTACAGAGTTTCTGTTTGGGGTGATGAAGAACTTTTGAAAATAGTGGTAATGACTGTACAACATTGTGAAAGTAATTGATACAACTGAATTGTACAGTTAATTAAATGACAAATTTTATGTTATGTATGACCACAATATTTTAAAATTATTAATGTAATATACTAAAAACCATTGAATTGCACACTTTAAATGGATGAAATTTATGATATATGAATTATATATCTCAATGAAGCTTTTTAAAAAAAAAAAAAAAGCAAATGAATATTAAATGCCTTTTTTCCCTTCCCTCATAGGTTTGTTACCTTTCTAAATTGTGAAGGATGCATGGGTTAACCAAAAAATAAATCAGAATTGGAGGACGCAGAAATTGAATCTTAGCTCCAGGAATTTTTTTTTTTTTTTTTTTTTTTGTCTGCACTGCACGGCTTGTGGGATCCTTGTTCCCCAGTCAGGGATTCAACCGTGCCCCTTGCAGTGGAAGCACGGAGTCCTAACCACTGAACCGCCAGGGAATTCCAGCTCCAGGAATTTAAAAGATTGTGTAACCCTAGGCAAATTAACTTTTCTTAGCCTCTTTCATCATGTGTAAAATGAGACTAGTAATAGTAAACACACCTCTCACATATTACCTACATAAAAATACGTTTTATGTTAAAGATGTGTTTTTATCCTAAAGAACTCGTGTTACCTAGACTCATTTTTATTTATTTTTTGAATTTTATTTTATTTTTTTATACAGCAGGTTCTTATTATTTATTTTATACATAGTAGTGTATACATGTCAATCCCAATCTCCCAATTCATCACACCACCACCCCCACACCCCCGCCCCCCTGCGCTTTCCCCCCTTGGTATCCATACGTTTGGTCTCTACATCTGCGTCTCTATTTCTGCCTTGCAAACTGGTTCATTTGTACCATTTTTCTAGATTCCACATATATGCATTAAATATGATATTTGTTTTTCTGTTTTTGACTTACTTCACTCTGTATGACAGTATCTAGGTCCATCCACGTATCTACAAATGACCCGATTTCATTCCTTTTTATGGCTGAGTAATATTCCATTGTATATATTTACCACATCTTCTTTATCCATTTGTCTGTCGATGGGCATTTAGGTTGCTTCCATGTCCTGGCTATTGTAAATAGTGCTGCAGTGAACATTGGGGTGCATGTGTCTTTTTGAATTATGGTGTTCTCTGGGTATATGCCCAGTAGTGGGATTACTGGGTCATATGGTAATTCTATTTTTCGTTTTTTAAGGAACCTCCATACTGTTTTCCATAGTGGCTGTATCAGTTTACATTCCCACCAACAGTGCAAGAGGGTTCCCTTTTCTCCACACCCTCTCCAGCATTTGTTGTTTGTAGATTTTTTGATGATGCCCATTCTAACCGGTGTGAGGTGATACCTCATTTTTAAATTTTAGGAATAAATATAAAGTAAGGAGGTATGGGTTCTTAGATTATACCAATCTGTTATCATTGTATCTTATGAGCCAGGCATATCACAGAAGTATTAATCATATAACTCATATGGCACCATTCCCCAGCTTCCTCCACTTATCTTTACCTGGTTATACAGTTTGTTTTTGTTTTGTTCTGAACCTATTGGTGTATTTGTTTGAATGCTGTTTCAGATTTTCTCAGCCTCCTATTTAACATTTTGCAGATGACTCTCTACCAAATTAACACCCTGGTGGAGCATGACAGATACTTGGCTTTCTTCATAGCATTTTGTTATACTTTTAATTGTCCTTTAAATTAGTTAGATTTTCAGGCCTTTCCCCCCCAACTTCTTAACACTATAACAAAGTATTTACCAAAGGAACATTTTGTTAAAATAGTTTTTTTTTAATTATATCTTAATGCATTTTTGACCAGAGATGTATTACAGCCACAGGCGTTAGTTTCTACAAAAATCCCCCTGGTCAGTAATGTGTTAAGTAATATTTACTGTGAAAATGAAGGTGTTGTCACTGAATCCAATTCCAAGGCACAAAAACAAAATCTAAACCAAGTAATCCAAGAAAGGGAGGAATATACAAGGAAACAGTTGCGGAAGTACTGGAAGAGTGAAAAATAGAGGAGGATGAAGTAACTGAGTTTAACAACTGCAGTAAACCTAAGACTGTAGAGGAGAAGATAGGATCCAACTACCCAGTGGGGATGGGAACCTCAAAGGAGAGGCTGCCTGCCAAGAATAGGTACTGTGGAGCAATCATAGTCACTGCCAAAGACCCAGTCTGAAAGAGAGAGGACCACAGAAATTGCCCGTCTGCCTTCTTTCTCCTGACCTTGGACTCTCGACAGTATCTTCCCCTGAATGAGCCCATCTGGAAACCTGCAGGCACAGAGGCCTGGGATATGTCATTTGCAAGAGTCAGCCCCCTGCGTGTAGAGCATAGCAGGGCAAAGCGTGGTGAGGAATGGACTGAAGATAAGCTGACAGCCGAATAGGATGGTCGTCTGCGTTGCTCTAAGAAGTTGTGATGCACACAAACAGCAGCAAATCAAACATAGTGCTGATCACAGTGGGCCTGTGTTTTTGTTCACTGACTGATTTAGTTGGGATTCTCCCAGAAGCAGGATAGGAAAGAGAGAAGGAGCCGAGAAAGGGAGCAGTTGCTGGTGAAGAAGGTCCAGGCTCAACCTGATCCAGGCAGGGCTCTGGAGTGTTTGTTGCACCTCAGGGTTTTCCTTATCTTGAGCCAAGGGCGCTTGGTTTTTGAATCTCACCTTTCCCCCCAACTACCTACTGCCTACTCTAAATCCAGTGTTTTTGATACGCTCCTATTGCTTAACCCAGTTACTTGCTACATTACCTTAATCTGCATTGCTAATTATAGAGAGGCTTTGCACTTTGCACCAGGGGAAAATGAAAGGAAAGAATCTTTAATCATATCAGAGCTAAAATAAGTATTAAATGCCAGCCAGCTTTTGGGCGTCTGAGGTTTTAAATTCAATGATGTAGATTTTAAGAGGTATTTGACAAGAATCACTTAGAAGAAAAATGTATTTGCAAATCATGCAATATTCCATTTATCAGTTGAGTAGACAGTGGAAATGATACTTATTCAGTGTAACGTTTGTCTAACTTGTAATTTACAAAGTATTTTCCATACATATAATCCAGCTTGATTTTCACAATATCCTTGGATACTAAGCTTAAAGGTTTTATCCCCATTTTTAAATTATTTTTAATTTTTTTGATTTTTATAAATTTATTTATTTATTTATTATTTATGGCTGTGTTGGGTCTTGGTTGCTGCACGCGGGCTTTTTTTTTTTCTAGTTGTGGCGAGTGGGGGCTACTCTTTGATACGGTGCGCAAGCTTCTCATTGCGGTGGCTTCTCTCGTTGCGGAACACAGGCTCTAGGCGCACGGGCTCAGTAGTGTGGCGAGCGGGCTTAGTTGCTCCACGGCATGTGGGATCTTCCCAGACGGGATCAAACCCCTGTCCCCTGCATTGGCAGGCAGATTCTTAACCACTGCGCCACCAGGGAAGTCCCCCCATTTTTTTTAGAAGAGCAAAATAGCATGAGAGGTGACTTGCTTAGGGCCCACTAGTTAGGGAGTAGTAAAACAAGGCTTCTTATCCATTGAACACTCACAGAATTTCAGAAACAAAAGGAGGTGTAGCATCACATTTAATTTTATCATTTTGCAAATGAGGAACCAAGAATCCAGTGCTAGTAATTTACAGGGCAAGCTCTCAGGAACCCTCATCTCCTGGTGACCAGGCCAGTGTACTTTCTATTAGGCTGTGTCTCACATGGAGACAACCAAACTGAAATGTATTAATATTTGTAATATTTAAGTACTGTAATTTTAAAAATTCTATTAATACCATAAAAAGTATAAAGTAAAATATTTTAAGTTCCTGTTAGCATACTTAATGTCTAACCGTGGTTTAAAACTAAAGCTCCTAGATTTCAGTACATGTGGAATGAATGCAAACCTTGCCTGTTTTTCTTTTCAGCGCCAGCATTGGATGTTGATTGGCAGAGCAACAACACCTTTGCTTCTTGTAGTACAGATATGTGCATTCATGTCTGTAAGCTAGGACAAGACAGACCTATTAAAACATTCCAGGGACACACGGTGAGAAACCTTTTTTTCCCTCCTTTAAAGTGATTATGATGAATAAGTAATGTTTCAGAGTGGTTTTGAAGTGTGCATGTTTAATACCCAAAGAACAACCAAGTCTGTGAAATGAAAATGTGAATGTTCACTGTTATTTTTAGAATGAAGTAAATGCTATCAAATGGGACCCAACTGGCAATCTCCTGGCATCCTGTTCTGATGACATGACTTTAAAGGTAATTCAGATAGTGGGGAGAAATGGGGTTGAGGAGTTACACAGTGTGGCTGCTCTGGCTGTTTTAAGATTGTTTAGAATGTCTCTCTTATAGTTGGGAATTATGATACTGAGGTTTGTACTATTATAAATTGTCTTCACTATTAGGGAGTCATATATTGGTACAATTAAAGGTTATTTGCACATGTAAGGATCTGACTCACAGATAGCAAAGATCTTTGTAGGATTCATGGATTTGACTGAAATTCTGAGAATTGTGTTAATTGGATTTTGTTGTGGTGTGAGTATATATCACCCTTTCTGGGAAACTGATATATAGTAGATATATAGCTTAATTGGTGAGTGAGTATAGTTGGCATGTCAGTATTCACATCTCAATATGAATTTATGTTTTTCTTGTTGCATAACTGAAAGCAAAAACTAACACCTAGCACCTATGCATATGACATACCAAAATTAAAGAAGAAAGGCATTTTGAGACAAAGAACAACATAATACTAATCTTCAAAATTAATGAAGCTTGCACCCTATGCTTCACCACGTTAACTGTATGAAAATAATTTATCTTTGACTTTACAGTGCCAGTGACTGCAGACGTGATGACCCTTATAGATAGGATAATCATGAAGGAAAACTGCTTTTCCTCTTCCCATGAACAGACTAAATGTAACCTTGGTAACCTGGTGGTTTTTTTCCTTAAATACCTGCCGTTTTCAGTTAGATAGTTTTTTCAAGCCTGGACTCCTTTGTAAACGTTGCTGGTAAAAATGCTTTTCTTCACACTCTTGTTTGTGAGATTACTTTGCGTGCACATGCATTATGCTTATAAAATGAAAAACTTCTTCTGGAACAGAGTATGGCACATACGAGGAAATGAAAGAAGGCCGGTGGCTATAGAGAGCCTACTGTCAGGGACTGAGTTGCAGCTAGAGAGAGAAGTTTAAATTAGAAAGTGTTAGAGAGCTTTTTTTTAGTTCTAAGAATAATAAAAGGTCATAGAATTTTAAAGCAGAAGCTAGAAGGATGGATAATGTCTAGTGAAGCCATATTTTGAGAACAAGGAACAGCAGATGAGTGAGAAGATTATGTCCAGCTTGGACAGTGCCTTTGAGTCATGCAAGTGGAGGTGCCAGGTCAGTCTGATGCTCAGAGAACAATTCTAAGCCTGACATAAAAAATTTGGGAATTCTCAATAGGTGGGTAGTCATTCAAAGCCATGGGCATGGACAAAACTGTGTAGGTGGAAATGTACAGAGTAAAAGAAGAGGAAAGCTTAAAAAAGTCTTAAGAAACTCTAGCATTTAGCAGCGCAAGAGGAATGAGACTCCAAAAGGAAATTGGAATGACCTCAGTGGAAATGGTGTGGAGAGAGAAGAGTATTTCAAGGGGGGTGATGGATGAGAGCGGTCAGTGTTATCAGTGCTATCGAACGCTCACATGAGATATCAATACATTTTGGAAACATACCTTTTGGATTTATTTACATGGAGTTATATATACCTAGGATACAAAAACATGATGTTATTGCTTCATTATCTCATTAGTTTCATTGCAGAAGTGTGAAGCACAGCTAATTTTTGTTTCTTCGTCAGTACTTGGGTTTGGTGTATGTGTGTTTGTATTTGGCAAGGTTTCCCCCCATGTCTTTACTGAATGATTTTGTTAGAAATACTGTTGGTGTAGATTTCTCTTAATTTTTGCTCAAAAATAATATGAATTATTATTTAACCTGTGTATTATTTAACCTATGTATACATAGGCATGTTTTCAACTCTAGAAAGGCGTATTCTCTACTCACCATTTTAACTTTACTGCTTTGTTACTTTTCACAGTTTCTTGTATGTGGTGAATCATTTACAATTTCTGAATTTTATATGGGAAGAATACTTGACATGACATCTACTCTTAACAAATTTTTAAGTGTACAAAACAGTGTTACTGTCCGTAAGCACAAGGCAGTGAGGCAGATCTCTAGAGCTGAGATTTTATGCTTGTTGATTAGCAGCCCCTCCCTGCGACCCCACCACCTCTGGCAACCACCATTCTTTTTTTTTTTTTTCTTTTCCATTATGTTTTTTCTTTTTTACACCAATAATTTATTTTTTATTTTTTTAACATCTTTATTGGAGTATAATTGCTTTACAATGAATGGTGTGTTAGTTTCTGTCCTTTATGGTTTATTATAGGATACTGAATACAGTTTCCTGTGCTATACTATAGGACCTTGCTGTTTATCCCCACTATTCTTTTCTTTGCTTTTATGAGTTTGACTCTTAGATACATCATGTAAATGGAATCATGCAACATTCGTCCTTAAAATTTATCCATGTTGTCACGTATTGCAGGATTTCCCCATATGTTAAGGCTGAATAATACTCCATTGTATATATATGCGTTTTCTTCATCCATTCATCCATTGATGAGCACTTAGGATGTTTCCGTATCTTAGCTTTTATGAATAATGCTGCAGTGAACAAGGGCATACAGATGCCTCTTCAAGATCCTGATTTCGATTTTTTTTTTGATAAATACCCAGAAGTGGAATTGCTGGATCATATATAGTGGTAGTTGTTAAAATTTGGGGGAGCACCTCCATACTATTTTTCATAGTGGCTACACCATTTTGCATTCATTTATCAACAGTTTACAAGGTTTCCAATTTCTCCACAACCTTGACAACATTTTTAAAAATTTTAATAGCCATCCTAACAGTTGTGAAGTGGTATCTCATAGTTTTGATTTTCGTTTCCCTGATGATCAGTGACATTGGGCATCTCTTCATACACCACCTATTGGCCATTTGTGTATCTTCTTTGGAGAAATGTCTATTCAAGTCCTTTGTCCATTTTTAAATTGGGTTATTGGGTTTTTTGCTGTTGAGTTGTAGGATTTCCTTACATATTTTGGAAATTAACTCCTTATTGGATATATGGTTTGCAGTATTTTCTCCCATTCCGTAGTTTGCCTTTTTACTTTATTGATTGTTTCCTTTGCTGTGCAGAAACTTTTTAATTGTATGTAGTACCACTTGCTTTTTTTTGCTTTCATTGCCTATGCGTTGGTGTCAACATGAATCATATTATATTTATCTGTATGTTGCTTATCTATTTTCTCTTCCTGATTGCAAAATAGTTCCTGATTCTAAATTCTAAGAGGAATTTATAATGTAGATCTTTTATTTTAAAGGACAGCATAAAAACTAATGCCTTAAACATTGTAGGATCATTAACTGAGGAACTTACTGAATGTTGAAGTTTGTACCATCTGAAGCTATCAAAAGTAATCTTAGAACTACAGTTAATTGAATCCTGAAGCCTCACAATAGTGAATATTTAGAAAGGACTTGAAGCTAATTTGTCATTTTTAAAAGATAAATATTAAATATATTCTACACTTTAATTTATTTGTATATATTCTCTTGATCTCTATAATTATTGTTCTGGTTACACTGCTATATTTTGGACTGGCAAGATAATATTATAAAAGTACCCTTTGTATGGAAAAATAATTACATACATTTTTCCTTTTTGCTTAGATATGGAGTATGAAACAAGACAACTGTGTCCATGATTTGCAAGCACATAATAAAGAAATTTATACTATCAAATGGAGTCCAACAGGGCCAGGGACAAATAATCCAAATGCCAACCTCATGTTAGCAAGGTAACATTTCTGTTTTGCTTTTCCTTTATGAGTCTTTTACAAAGAAAACCTCTTATAAATATGACAGAAAATTAGGAAAAATTCCATGAAATGGGAATGTATCCTACAAGGAATATTTTTTTTAATGGGAACCTTTAGACACAGAGTTTTATTATTATTTTTGGTCATAATGGATGTTTGTATCTGGAGATATCAAATAATTTACTGATAATATCAAATATTGATTAAAACCCAAGTAATTGAGGCATAATGCAATCACGTTTTTTCAGCATTTAAAAAAAATAAGTCAAAAACATATTTAATGTAGCATTTCAAAACTGTGGGTCAGTATAAAGGAGTTATTTAAAGAGTAAAGGAATACAGTGAATTAGCTCATTTGTGTTTTCCAGTTTACAGACTTGGAGATGCCCTTAATGAACCTGCCATTTCTCCGATTAGCTTTGTTTCCAGAACACTTTCTTCCTAACAGCACAGTCTGCTTCTCATGAGGAATCCGTGGCTAGCTGTTAGGAATGGCTGAATATTGTAGATTGGGGGTGGGGCTGAGAGTATTTCATTACTTATAAAATCTTTTTTTTTTCTCCCTTGTCAGTGCATCCTTTGATTCTACTGTTAGATTATGGGATGTAGACCGAGGAATTTGCATCCATACTCTGACAAAACACCAAGAGCCTGTGTACAGTGTAGCTTTCAGTCCTGATGGCAGGTATCTGGCGAGTGGTTCTTTTGACAAATGTGTGCACATCTGGAACACACAGGTATGTCCAAGTTAAAACAGTCAAGTATTCTTATATTAGTAAGAAGCATTTGTCTAAACAAAATTTTTTTTAGTTTTGGTTGTCATTTTGTGTCATTAATTCAGTTCTTCGTTTTTATATGAGCACTTTTTTGGGGGAATTTACAGCTAAGTAAAGATCGAAACCAGCTGAAGTGAGATTTTCATAATACGGACCAAAATTTAGAGTCTCTGTTTTATTTTTTCCAACAGTTTTGCGGACATGAAATGTGAGAGTTTAAGATGCATTTATTTAGATAAATGATACCATTTCTTTATTTTCTTAAAGAATTGTCTTTGGAGAAGGTATATATGAGCAGTTAAAAAAATGTGTTAAAGGACAAGGTTTTATGATTGAACACATAATTTATCAGAAGCGAACTTAAAACTATGTACCACCTTTTTAGGGACAATGCTACAGAGATCCTTTCTTAAAAATGGAGAAAACAGTTTTGTTGCTTTCATTATTTTAATCTTTTCAGTGTTTTAGTTTTTACATGCCGAATATTTTTTCTTTAATATCAGTCACATGGCTCTCCCTGCCCCACCCCCTGTTCAAAAATCAGATCTTTGCTGCTTGTATTATAAGCACAATAAGTTATTGTGGGTTGTTTCTCTTTGTGTTGCTGACCACCATAGTTGGTCAGCCTATTTTGCATAATTCATCATTTTCCCATATTATTTTTGATTAAGTTATACATTCAAATGGTCTCCAACACCCTCCCCCCATTATGAAAAGGTATACACTGAGAAGTTTTGCTCCCATTTTTTTCTTGATCCTCTACAGATAACTATTTTTATCGGTTTCTCTTTCATTCTTCTTGAGGTTTTTTGTAAATAAAAGCATTATGATTCTTTCATTTTATACTCCCACTGTTTTATTTTTTCATTTATATTATACTCCCTTAGAATTGGTTTTTATATATGGTGTGAGGTATAGTTCTAATTCTGTCTTTCTTTATGGATCGCCAGTTTTCTTGGCACTATTTACTGTCCCTTCACTGTTTCAGAATGTCACTTCTTTCATATACTATGTTCTTGTATGGTTTGTTCATAGATTCTCTTGTATTCCATTGATTGATACATTTGTATGTACCTGCATTGTTAGTTTAATTTTAATGACTGTAACTTTGTTATTCCCCCTCATTAAGTCTTTTTTTTTTTTCCTTCAGTAGAGTTTTATAATTTCTTCATAAAGATCTTCTTTTTTACAAAATGTATTCTGAGATGCCTTATGGATTTTATTGTTACCGTGTATAGCATGTTTTAAAAAATAATATTCCTTTTACTTACTGGTGGTTGCTCATGTCTGGAACATTATGAATTTTGGCATGTTGATGTTGACGCCATCAAACCTGCTGAGCTCTCTCATTACTTCTAATTACTTCCCGGCGTGCAGGATCTTAGTTCCCCGACCAGGGATTGAACCCGTGCCCCCTGCAGTGGAAGCATGGGGTCCTAACCACTGGGCCATCAGGGAATTCCCAATCTTTCTGTTTTGATTGAATAGCAGAGGCTTTATAGATAATCTGCTGGTTGTATACATTTTCCATCACTCATTTACTCCATTTTGAGTAAATTAATTTAAAATAAAATTTGGGTATAGAACTGTAGAGTTCTAAGGGAAGATACTGCCAGACTTCTAAGGGCATTTGAGTAACCATACTGTTTTGTTGTATCACTATTGTGTATCAAAATGTCATTTTACTTTTTTTCTTTTAAGTTTGAAAATAGCAAAATGCATCTTATGAGTTTTCAGTGCAGGAGAAAGTAATTGTCTTTTTGTCAATATGTACATCCAGTTTTTTCTTTCATTACTTGGATGATATGTTACCTAAGCATTTGACAGTTAAATTGTTACAGTCTGGTCAGAACACAGGTTTGAGTAGATGCTGAGGGTCCTTTGGCTTTTGTTAATGTGATTAGCTCTGGCTTGTTGACCATGCTGTTTCCGTTCAATTATAGCCTGATTCAAGCTTAGAAATTGGTAAGTACTATTGAAAGACAGTGTCGGTTTTTAACCCCAAAGTTGACAATCCTGTAGATTTTACACTCTATACAACAGCCTATCTTAGATCTCGTTGGCGCCACTCCATTCTCTTCTAATTAACTGTAGATACTTAAGGCCTCCTGTACTCTGTGCTTTTTCATTAATCTCTTAAATTGTGAGAAATTTTAGGTAGGAGGGAAACAACAGTTGAGACTTCCCATTGTGATCTTCTAGCCTAGTGATTAGCTTAGGGCTAGCTGTCTCAGAAGCTTATGTCTTGGTGCCATGTTGTGTTTAGGTAGTTCTGCTACTTCCAGTTTGAGTTTTTTAGTTCACCATGAAGCTGAGAGATACTTTTCTGGTTTGTCAGGACAGAACACTGGAAGCATATTTTTCATTATTTTTCATTTCTCACAGCAGAACCTCTGACCTTTGCCCTGTTTAATAACTGGTTTCCTAAGAGAATACATTTTTGTACTAAGTTTCAGTTATTGAATGGCAGCTGAATGATTTTGGTTTCCATTGCGGAAGGAATAAAATAATTGAGTTATATTTATGAGTAGGCTAAATTGATGATGAAATTGGTAGTGTTCATGGTTGTACTTTGTTTTCTTTTAACTTAAAAACATCTTTCAATAATAATGTACATATGCTCTTTTAGCTTCTTTTATAATTCTCCTAGCTTAGGGGCACTTCTGGGGTCAAAGAGACCAAAGATACCTTAGCTAAGAATGGTTATCAGTACTGGAGAAGCCGTGTGTGTGTGTGTGTATGTGTGTGTGTGTGTGTGTGTGTGTGTGTGTATGATCTGTTGAGAGCAGACTAGTGCTGTCTGTTTGTGAAAGGATCATCATTTTATGTTTCTGGTATTTCAGAACTTGTTTATTTTGAAGTTGAAGCTAAATCCTACATTGGATTGCTAGAAATAAAGCCATATAATATTTTTACCTCAGTATTTGGACATATATAATAATATATTATTTTTAAGATTCCGCTTCTCATTATTTTAGACAGGTGCTCTAGTTCACAGCTATAGGGGAACAGGTGGAATTTTTGAAGTTTGTTGGAATGCAGCAGGAGACAAGGTTGGAGCCAGTGCATCAGATGGTTCAGTAAGTATATAATGAAGTGTTTCCAAAGGGGGTGTGTGTGTGTGTGTGTGTGTAAGAAAGAGAGAAAGCATAGTGAATAAATGTGGCTTGTTGTGGTAGTGACTACAAAAGTGTTCTTTTTAAAAAATAAATTTTATGATATGGGTATTGACCTTTTTTACTGAAGGCTCTATACTTTTCATGTTCATTTCATTCAGATAATGTGAACAGAATTTAGGCTATCTTTGCCAGAAGAGTGCCTTCATAATCAAGAAATGGACAGTTATTTTTAGTGTACAACTTCATCCCTGAAATTAAGTGTAGCACTGTGAGAGAGACTTGAATTTTTAATGCCTATTTTTGCCTTCTCTTCCTTGCAGAAGAGTGTTGGTGGCCCAGGGAAGGGGAAATAGAGGCAGTTGGGTCTGCATTGAGGAATGTGTGATACCAAGAGACTTTCAGGATGAGGTTGGCCATGTATTCACAGAAATACTAGTTACAGCTTCTAAAGTTCTGAAAGCAAAGGGAAGATGGAAAGGGGATAGCTATTAGCTGTTTACTGAAGCAATAGCTTAATGTAATGTGTAGTATCTTTCATTAAGATCCAAGAGATAGAAAATGGTCTATTTTGAGTATATTTTTTCTACTTTTTAATTAACAGAGTAAATCTTCAGCATGTTAGCCATGGTTCTTCCTCTGTAGTATTAGCCCATGGTTGTTAACTCCATCTACTTTCAGACAATTTATCTGGTTTCTGTTGGTGCCCATTGCTATGATTACTTTTGTTTTACCAGTTTCATGAACTTGGAACTAAGAAATAGATTCCAAACTGTATAAAAATGTACAATGAAATTCTTTACACACTGGTTGATTATTTTAATTTCTTACAGGTTTGTGTATTAGACCTTCGGAAATAGCGCTACTAGTTGGAAGCCATGGACCGACTATGAATGTGTATATAGCCAAAATGACTGTCCCCGACCCAAGTACTGCTATAGTCCCACTTGAACCATGGCCAGTCCACTACAGCCAAATCTAAGAGAAATATATACATACAGTGTATATAAACAAAATTGCACCCTGAAGATGACAGAATTTTGTCACAGCTTGTGAATTCTGTTCACCAAGTGCTGGAATCTAATCTGCTGTGCCCCTAAAATAGCATTTAGAAGTTTTGGATATGAAAAACAGAAGAGAGAAAAAAATAAGCGTTATAAAAGCAGCCCATACATGTACGAGTTTTTGGATACTAATGACAGCCTTGTTTCTCCCCTTTGAATCAGCAGACACCATGGATTATATTCTTTTTTCCCTTCAGTAGTTTAGCAGTTTGTATGTACAGAGAAAACGGACTTACAAAAACTTGCAGCAGTAGTTTGTTCTTGCTTTTAAACTTTGTTTTTGGTTTAGTTTATGGATGCATGAAGTAAGGGAGTGAATCAGTTTCTTGTTTATATTTTTTTCACCTTTTAAACAAAAAATTCTTAAAAATATTTTAATGCATTCTTTTGAAGAGATAGATGTTTGGTACATTTATGGCTCCCAGAGCATATATTCGATTGGTGCATGTTGTAGAAGGGGGAATTGGAAATTAAATGGAACTATATGACTTTGGTCATGTCAATCTGTAAGACACATCAGTAAAAGGGTATTATGCTCTGTTTTTTGTTTTTGCTTTTGCTTTGTTTTTTTGTTGTGAGGTTTTTTTTGTTTTGTTTTTTTTCTCTTTGGTTTTTTTGTTTTGTTTTTTGGTGATGTGGCTTAAATGCAATAGTTTCTTTTTTGGGACATATTTCTGCCAATTAAAGACTAGAAGGGCACAAAGAATTTTTTAATACCATAGAGAAGATGCATAAAAAAAAAAATCTTCTTGATGTCTTGTAGCCATAACTAAATTATGGTTAAAATGTGCACTATTGTGAAAAGGAGCAAAGTAGGTTTGGGTTTTTTGTTGTTGTTTGTTTATTTGTTTCTTTTGCTTTGTTTTTTAAGAGATTAAAATGTTTCTGGATAAGGATTAGCTTCTCAAAGTGTCCATCATTCTGTGTAGAAGCTTAAATATGTAATGTAACCAAACTCCAGTATTAAAAATCTCTCATGTTATTTTTCTTTTTACAAAGCAAGATAACAACATATAACACTGCCATTACATGGCAAAATGTTTGCTACCTTAGTTTAAAAACAATCTTTAAAACAAAAGACTTGCTTCAAGGTGTTTTCACATAGCAGTGATTCAAAATTTTTTTAAAAGGTATAATTGCACTAACCTCCCTGCTGCTCTAATTCTGCATTTGTGGTACTTGTGACTACATTTTTTCAAATAATAGATAGATTTAAGCTGCTATGTTTTGTTTTTTCAGTAATCACTACTATATCACGTCTTTTACTCTGTTTATAATATCACATATTTTCTTAAAGGTATAGGTATCAGATCAGAAACCTCCTGTGCTCATGCAACTAAAAGCTAAAATATACAGAATCTACAAATGATAGCATGGGGCTATGTTTATATGTGTGATTAACAAACAGGGTTTGTCATGATTAATGTAATAATCCAGAAGTGTCGATTTTGAAGAGAATAGTTGTCAAATTTATGTCTCAAAGATTTTAATTAAGGAATATCATTTATTATCAAGCCTGGCAAATTTATAACACTATCTCTGTCACTAATTATTTTGAAGCTTTTACTGCTAAAATTTTAACCTATGTTTTAAGTAGAAACTGATTTAACCCAAGTAATGCAGCTTTGATTTTCAGCATTTGTTGTTTTGCTATTTTTACAAAACAGCATTGATTGAAGCAAGTCTTGGTTTCACTAAGGTAGGATAGCATTTGCTATTGGTAAAGAGAATAAATACACTTAATTTCACAATACATTGTTGTGTGTACCCCAGTTGTTGTTAGTGGGGACTATGATACTGTAATAATATTTTTTAAAATTTACATCCAGAGAGGCAGTCATTCATGATGGTTTTGTGCCAGCTGTTTTTAGGGTTTTCGATCACATTATAGGTATTTAGAACTATTACCCTGTGACTTATGTAGGAAACCTAATATGCTGAGTATCTGGCACTTGAAATCCTGCTTTTATTGCTGGAGGTCCACATCTGTGGTTGACCTCTGTTGTTGTTTTAAAAAAGTAAATAAAATTTTAAAAATCTGTGCAATAATTTTTAAATGTGCTCCCAGGAATAGACACAAATGTTTTGAGTATGTTTAAGCTGCATTTTCCTTTAGCGATGCATTTGTCAATTGCACTGAATTTAAATCTGAAAGTCAGAGGTGATTATTGATAGTACTTTTTGTATTTTGATATGGACAATTTATTCATTTGCATACAGTTATTGACTTCTTTTCCCCAGCTGATTAAAAGATAGTCATGAAGTTCTGCAGTATAGCTGCCAAAATAGACAGCTACATGTTTATGGTGTTGTCATCTTCTCTGTTTTTTGGGGGTTTTTTTGGTTGTTGTTGTTTGTTTTTTTTTTTTATCTTTAGCTATTTTACTTAAGCATAATAGCCACAGTAGGACATATAAAAGATTATAAATACAGAGCTTTATTATCCTGAAGTCTTGGGTCTTTTAAGTATAAACTATCAGAAGGGTATCCATTTTGTAGGCTTGGGTTCTTTGTGAGCATACAGTTACTTCTTTTTGCTGCTGTTCTCACCATCATCATTGCCTGCTGATGTGCCACGATGCTGCTCCGGTAGACGTAAATAAGATTGCCTCTAATTTGAGCAGTAACATGATCGTAAGAGACCAAGTTTCACAGCCTGTAAAGTTCTATTTTTGAGGTTCTTGCTTATTTTTCCTTCCTTTTTTTTTTTTTTCTCTCTAAGAACTTATCTGAAGATCTACTGATTCCAGTAGATTTTCTGTGGTATTCATTATATATCATTGTTGTATAGGCTACTGTAAGAAACTTATAAGGAAAAATAGAAAGGAAAACTTGAATGAATAGAATACTCATTGATTAAAATAGAATAAGGAAAGAGCAGCTGTCACTCTTAAACATCGTAAAGGAATATCTTTTTTCTTCTCCATGTAGGAAATCCCCTAAGTTCTTAATATTTGTTCCATTCCCAATTTCCTGTCATTGATCAGGTACCATCATTGACTTTCAAGTGACTTTTAGAAGTGGTTAACTTTTAATTTCCTAATGGGTCTTAGAGTGTATTGAATTCTGTTTTAGTTAATTATTCTCTAGGTAAGTATGTTTTAGGATTAAACACCTTTTACAGATACTGAAAGTGCCTCCTTTTGTGGTGTAAAAAACAAATTATGGTGCAAAAAGTAATCATTAGATTGAATTACATGAAGGTTTTTTGCTTTTTGACATATAAAAATGTCAAGAGAAAGGCCAAAGATTTGTACTTTTTCACTTAACTTATAAAGCACTCCTTTTTTCCTTAAACTTATTTCTGTCAAATTAGATTTAATGAGAGAGTACTATTTTTAAGGAGCTATCTGTTTATGTAGAATGATTTTGTTAAGAGTAATGTAAACTATTACTGAGTAGAGGCCTGAAGAGGAGTATGCATTTTTGCTGTTTAAAGGAATCACAAATGACCATTCTTATGTCAGCAAAAATGTTAAGTTTTACTAGATAAGTAGAAAAAATAAATCTCAAATGCAGTGCTATTTACTCTTTTCAGACAGTTTTCATTTTCTTAAGCACATTGTACATTTCTATAGAACCCGCATTTATTCTCACATGCTAAGGACGGTACTTGCATTTGGTGAATTACTGTTGACAGTTTCCACAGAAATCCTATTTCAGTGGACCAACATTGTGGCATGGCAGCAAATGCCAACATTTTGGGGAATAGCAGCAAATCTACAAGAGACCCTGGTTGGTTTTTTGTTTGTTTGTTTGTTTGTTTTCTTCTGAATCAGCAGGGACGGAAGGGGAGTTAGGGAAGTTATGAATTGCTCCTTCCTGTAATAGCTCTGACGTGTCACATTCAATATCAGTTTTTTTTTTTTTTTTAAACGTGATTCTAATTAAATGTAGAAGAGAGAGCAAAAAAAAAAAGAGAGAGTGTTCACTTTTTTAATACACTGATTTAGAAATTTGATGTCTTATATCAGTAGTTCTGAAGTATTAATAGCATTCTTTATTTCTGCCTTTACGTTGACAGTGTTGAAGCAGGGTGAATAACTAGGGCATATTTTTTTTTCTAGGAAGCTGTTTCATGATGTTTTCTTTGGAGTTTCTGGATAAGTTCAAGAAAACATTCTGCATGTTGTATCTAGTCTAATGTACTTTTCCATCTCATTACAAACAAAAACAGACAGACTGCATTTTGTAGCTCTGTAATCCCTAAATACAGAAGTAATTTTCTTCTTTCCTGACTTTGACATTGTAGCTATAATGTTCTAATTTTGATTTTTACAAATCCTTTGGGTCTAATTCTGTGAGCCTACTTATAGCACTGGATTAAAATGTCTGCATCATTTCTTTAGTTATCCAGTTAACTTTAAAACTGTTGTACAAGTGTAAACCAGCCCATGACAGTTTTTTGTACATGTTAAAGAACTTTATTGTTCAGTTTTCATGATTGTTATGTAAGGAAGACTGATATAGATGTTCTATGCTGTCCTGGACCATGTTAATTACACTTATGATGTATTTTGGTTCCACATCACAATGATTTGTCCCCAATGACCCTTTTCTCCTTTCTAGGCACATTTTTTGTTGTTGTTGTTGTTGTTGCAGTTTCCCTTTGCATTGTATTGCTTTGACAACTGTAATTTGAATCAGATCTGAAAGAGGTCCAGAATAAAATATATTTTGATATTATGTTGGCTGTGTACATATATAAAACCTTTGATATCTATGTAGTTTGTATAGACTATTTACTAGTCAAGTAAAGGGAGAGGGATGCTATTTCTTGTTTACAATTTCTTGTTTACATTTTATTGCAATTACTCCTCCAGTGTTCTTTTGTAGAATAAACTTTTTTGCTCTGAGTTAGCCTTCGTAACATATAGCATGTCTGTTCTCCCATACTGTTGTTACCAGTTGTAACAACTGCCATCAGAACCCAAACCACTGTATTTCATAAATATATTGTTTTACAAGATAGACACTTTAAGCCCATAGATAAAATTACAAATTTTACTATTTTATTACTTCTCATAGGAGATAAGATTTTTTAAATGAAGGGATTACTTACTATTTTTATTAAAGACTAATAGAGCATTTAATCAGCTAAGGAATAACAATTACTTTTGAATTATTTTAAAAAATCAATATTGTACTTAGAAGACATTGTTTCACATAAACAGAGACAGATTCATTTGCTTAGAGTGCATTTGAGCACAAAACAATGTGTACATGTTGTTGAAGATTTTTAGGACAGGGTGCTCAACATCCTTAATGCCCTTTTTTCTTCATAGAAACCTATTATAATTTAATAATTTTTTTCCTTAGCTAGTGGCTTATGTTGCTAACAAACCTTATAATCTGTGAGGAAAGATACTAGGCACCTTCCAGTTTTAATTAATCCCAACTCCTTTAGAGTTACCTAGAGACTTTTTTAAAGAATCATTGAGCATATTTTTTTGTTTTCTTTTGTTTTTTTTAAAAACTTGTATTCTCCAGGTCTTCTACATTTCCCTTCCATTACCTTAAGTATAAACTACTTATGGGCATATAGCCTTGTCATGTTTTATTAAATGATAAGCTACTGCAGTTACTAGAACTTTCTGACAGCCTTTCATTTTCAAAGGGTTAACTTTTATTGCATGGCATAGATTGTTAATACTGTTCTGCATTTTACACTTTCTCCAAAAGTGTTGGACAACTAAGGATTATAATCTGTATAAGCTTGAGGTAAAACAAGTGCAGAAGGGGTTATCTGAAATTTCCTAGTTCTTAACACTTTACAGTAGCTCAGATTTCTTACCTATTATAATACATAGCAGGTCAAATTAAAGTTTACTGTTTCCCTAGTATATACGCTTGCAAATGCAGTGGAGGAAAAGACACTATGGACAGTAGTTTTACGGTGCTTTTCTCTGCTGTACCAAAGCTCTGTCAACAATGAAATGTTAACCCTATGCTACTTTTTCTGCATGTTTCTTCTCTTCAAATGTCATATCTCAATGCTTACTTGTCCTAACTTGTAATATTTTTGTATTAAATTTTTTTAGGAGTTCCTTGTAATTTCTTTATAATTTAAAATATATTAAACACAAAGTGTTTAGTAAAGTAAGAAGACAATTATTAACGTTTCTTGGTTGTTGGGTTTGTATGATCAATTGTGCAAACAATTCACACTTCAAGAACTAGGACCAGTGGGGTGTAATCTACACAGAAAAATATTACCACAATTCTATTAAAAAACAAGCCATCTTAATAAGTTATACAATCCAGTGTCAGAATGGGCTGCTTTAAGAGATACTGCACTACCAGAAATACCAAAATCATAGGTCGGAGGGCTCCTCGACTGCTGTGGAGGGATTTAAACACTGCATGGATACCTCAAGTAGTCAACTCTTCTTACATTAAAAATCCGGTCACACTGAACTCCGTCTGAGATCAGACATTTGAAAACATCAGCTTCCAGAATCTCACATTCAAATTTAGGGGATTTTGAAAAGTCTACATATTGTCAGGTCCTTCTCCACATAAGCTTTTACTGACTTAATTTATATACACTACTTGACCAGGTGAATTATCTGATTTTCTAACTCGGGTACCTGAGGAGCAGAATACCTCAGGACAAGGAATGGCGACTTACACGTCTGGTGTGGGTAGTATCATACTGAAGGCCCAGAGTCATCAGATAACTCGAGTTTAATATGACATAAAACTATAGCTGTGTGGTATGTTTTTAAATGTCTTCCGTGAAACGGTTGAAATAAACTTAAGTTTGAAGTTGGACAAGTGTGTTGAAATAAATGAAGTCTTACTATAACCAAGACTAAATTAGAGGTAAGTAAATTTTACTTTTTTAAAAACAATGTTGACTTAGAGTCCCTTAAAACCCTTTTTATAAATTTATTTACTTATCTAATTTTGGCTGTGTTGGTCTTCGTTTCTGTGCGAGGGCTTTCTCCAGTTGTGGCGAGCGGGGGCCACTCTTCATCGCGGTGCGCGGGCCTCTCTCGTTGCGGAGCACAGGCTCCAGACGCGCAGGCTCAGTAGTTGTGGTGCATGGGCCCAGCTGCTCCGCGGCATGTGGGATCTTCCCAGACCAGGGCTCGAACCCGTGTCCCCTGCATTGGCAGGCAGTCTCTTAACCACTGCGCCACCAGGGAAGCCCTAAAACCCTTTTTAAAGTAATATGCCTGGCCCTACCTTAACCTACTCGCTAATATGATAGCGCTAGGTATGTGTGCCTTTTTTTAACGTTTGTGTGCCATAGATGATATTCATAAGTACACGCTCATAAAGAAATTGAAAAATTCCCATTTCCAAATACCCAACCAGTTCTTCTGTGGTTACACAGTTACCACTTCGCTATGTGTCCTTCCAAACATTTTTTAATACATGCATAAAGAAAAAAACAGGGTTGTAATATTCATGGATTTGAGAAACTAGCTTTTTCGCTGAACTGGTCAGGGCCTTTTGTGCCATCAGTGTGCATACGCCTCTCTACTGTAGATGTGGAGTCTACCATAGAGATTTACGGCATGAATTCCGCCTGACTGTCTGCGTTGAATCCCAGCTCCACTCTTAAGTTGTTTGACCTAAGGAGTTATTGTCCTGGCTTTCCCATGTGTAAAATGGGGCTAGCAATAGTACCTACCTCATAGATTGGTTATGAGGATTAAAACTGTTAACGTACATAAAGCCCTTAGAGAATCATGCTTGCTTGTATAAAGCATACTATATGCTACCTTTATTTTGATTTTTAATGGTTGCATTGTATCGTATACCATAATTTAATTAGCCCCCTATAATGTATATTTACTTTTTCACTGTTTCCTATTATAAACAGTGGTGCAGTAAACAAATAATTGTATCAGTAGGGCAGACTCAACAGTTGATTCTGATGTACACCCCTGGTTAATAGGCATTTTCAAAGAATCTATAAAACTTGCTACCCACCCATTTTCTGGCATTAACTGAATATGTTATTTTGAAAGGAGTCACTTGGGAATTTGTGGAAGGGAGATTTCTTGGGGAAAATGCTCTGGATATTTACTCAGTGTACATACAAGAACAAGAGAGAAAATAATTTAGACCAATAAAGGACAATCATGTGGCAGGAGTTAGCAGAAAACCACTAATGTTTTAAGCCTATGTTACTAGTCATTAAATGTTCAAGATATGAGGAAGATTTTGTTTAAACATGGAAGAATATTTCTGCCACGGAGCAAGATAACATAGGTTAAATCCAATTATAAAGTTACAGAACTACCAGAATATTTAGTGACATACACTAATAATGCTGGGAGCCAAATTCCTAGTCCATGTGCTAGAATAGAAGACATTTCTTTTTTTATAGGACTTAAAAAAATTCTATCGTTACACATTTTACCTTCTCGAGTCTTGGGTCTTCTTTTGTTACTTTTTCAGCACATATTTATTTGTTGAAAATCTAGTATGTCCCAGGAAGTGCCTTTCCCACTACAATAGTAGTACAATGGTGAGCAGGAAAAGATAGGCTCTGCCTTTGTGAAGTATTGTAATTGAATGCTGTAATAGGGAATTAGGTTGAAGCTGTTTTTCTAAGTCAAAAACTACTAAACACTGGAAATTTTAAAAGGATCAGCTTAATCTGAGGTACTGTTTGTAAATGGCAAGGGGTTTCTAACAGTTTGGGTTGTTGGCCCCTTAGACTAGGTGTGCTCATCTGGCTATATACGTCCCAGTACGGCCCTCTCTGTGACCCACGTTGCACGTGTTAATTACTTGTTCTATGTCAGTCTTCTAACACTGCTATTAAAATTTTAAATAGTATGTATTTACCTCCATTTATTACTTAAAACAGTGTCCATTGATTCCTTACCTGGAAAGCCAGAGAAATTAGGCACTTCATCCCTTCTCACCTCAAGAGCTCTGTTACGATTTTCACTCGTTAAAGGTGATAGGCATATTTTTGCCGTTACTGCTGTTACAATCAGGAACTCATAAATGTTGGAAATGTGTGCCAATCTGTGTCTCAAACCTCACCCCTACCAGGTTTCCAAAGGCAGTTACACGTAAAATAAACAGTATATGAGTCGAAGTACCTCTTTTTTAATAGTTACAGGAGCTATACTTGTATCACCCCATTCAGCTCTAGAGGGAGGCTGCTTTGGATTTTGTGGTTTAGGGTTTTGCTACTCAAAACTGGAGCCCATAGGCCTCACCTGGAAACTTGTTAGAAGTCATCCCAAGTCCCACCCCAGGACCTAATGAATCTGAAGCTGCAATGTAACAAGATTCCCCCACCCCCACCCCCACCCAAGTAAACTGCATGCACATGAAGGTTTGAGAATTACTGTAGGGTCCGAAGTCAAACTAGAGGATCTTGTACCACTTTCCCCCCTCCCTATGCCTATCCTGAAGTCCTTGAAACTAGCAACATATGTTGGGACACCATAACAGTTGCTGTTCATGATAGGGGTAGAGGTCCCCAAAGGGACTCTAAAACACAGCTTACTGATAAGACATGGAGTGGTAAAATTTTACGGTATTGTATTAAAGGGTTCTCAATAAACACAGTAATCCTGCTAAACTTAATAATATCCCAATATCTCAGGCTCTGACCAATCAACTGGGAGACCATGGGCGAGATACCCTCTCTCTGCCTATGTCCTTATCTGTAAACTGGAAAATGACAATCACCTGTCTTGGGTTGTAAGGATTAAGCGAGATGACGCATATAGTTTTTAGCAGCATGCCCAGCCCATAGTTAGGCATGAGGAAAAGTATAACCGTTATTGTTCTCTGGTGGTGGTGCCGATGGAGGGTGCTAGGATAATGCGAGGAGCAGAAGTTCCTACACCTGTATGTTGAGATCTATGTCATTTGTATTGTCTTCTGTATACACATCCGTTTATATTCAGTTTTATATTGCAGTAAGTTCAGTACTCACTTTGAGACTGTGGCTTCTCTGTTCCTGAGTTTATTTGGACCCAGTTTTTAGTTGTATGGATTTCATCTTCGTGTAGTCCTAGTGAGTTCTGTCTTCCTTGAATCCTTGTGCATTTGAGGCTCTTGCTGTGCTGTCCTACACACAAATGAATACTTGATAGAGTATATTATTCTTGCATCACATTTTCTTAAATCTCAGTTGGTCAGCATTAAAGTGGAAGTCAAGAACTCCCAACGTGAGAATAAGTGGTATCTCACCCAGGACCTGCTAAATCAGATTGTATGCAGAGTAAGGCTCCTCAACCTGTGTTTCCAGAAGTTTCTAACGCACAGGAAGCCCAGAGAACCACGCTGTGCTACTCGCCTGTCTTCTGGCAATCACCGCTGCTGTGCTGAAGTGCAAGACCACCGTGGCTTTTGTCTCAGGTAGTTTTTTTCTCCTGGATTCCTAAGGATTCCTTGTCCTTGAAATTCTATAACTTCTCAGGATGTGCCTAGGTATTGCTCCCTTCTGAATCTGTTCTGGAACCCAGCAAAACCTAGTAAACACAGTAAGCCCACAGTCACGTTTTTCTTTACTTCCAAAAACCTTATTAAAATGTTGAGTCTGCTTTTCCTTTTCATGATATTTTGCTGAGCCTTGCGGCAGGCCCAGCTGAAGTCAGCAAGCATGACTATCTAGTGGCACCCGTCTACACACCCTTGTGTGCTTTTTCTCCATGGTGCTCAACAGGCCTGGGGAAGGGGATGTCTTAGGTGGTGATTGAGACTAACAGAGTCAAGGAGCTTTCAACAGTTCACACCTTGCCAGAGGGCTAGCACTCCAAGTACTTCCAGGACACGGGGCCCTCTAGTCAGGATATGCCTGGGACAGAGTGAGTAGCACTTGTGAGAGACCTCAGGTTTCTGGAGACTGGAAAGGTTTCCATGTGTCTGGAAGGAACTGTCATGACCCAGGTTAAAGGCAAGGGTGATAACTGGCTTAAGTATGCCTGGTGTTCATGCTTCCTGGGAGATAGTGGAAGTTCTGCCGCCATGAAAAGAGCTTGTCAGATGGGTTAGAAGGTTATGGTTGCTCGGAGCTGTCAGTGAGAATACGCGGCAATGCCTGGGAAGGGGACTGTGGAATAGAGGCTAAGTGTGGGGCTGGGCAGGGGAGCAGGGTCGGTTTAGCAACGTGAAGTTAGGTGGCTGAGGCAGCTCTGTCTCTTGGATTCAGTCACATTCTTATCTAGCCATACTGAAGTAGATGCACCTCCTGTACGGTTTCTTCTCCCCTATAGTCAGGTAACTCCTGTACCTGGAATGCCTTCTCCCTTTATTCATTTGCCTAATTCCTAATTATCAGGTTCAGTCAAGCCAAGTGCTTCTCGGAAGACTGGCCGTTGCCTACTGCCTTCTTTCTGCCTCTGCTTCTGCTCTGGGGTAGGTGCCCCTGCCACTCTCAGTGCCTTATCCACAGCTCTGGTGATAGAGTGGCTTCCTAGGCTGCTCCTACTAAACTGAGTTCCCGAAGGGCAAAGCCTATCTATTCTATTTCTCTCTGGATTCCCAGAACCTAGGATAGTGCCTGGGGGAAATAGCTGTTTGATAACGATAAATAAGGGATGGAAGGCACTCACGGAGAGTAAATTGTGAAAATGAGAAGGTCACATACTGTAGTGAAAAAAAGCATTACCTTTTTCCTATGGATGTGAGCTGGAACAAGTTTCTTTATATCTGAGCATCAATTTCTTATGTCTGAGAAATATCTATATAAGATATCTTGCTTTCAAGGTAGTTTTAAGGATTAGCAGTCTTGTAACTTGTTTAGCACAGTGGCTGGCATAAATTAGGCTTTTATACATGGCATGATTATTATTGTTGTTATTTTTACGGTTATAAACATGCCAGAGAAAACATTTGTTTGACAGGATCATTTGTTGAAAATAATTAGTGGTAATTAGATTTACAAAAGCACTACTATTATGGACATGAATGTGGAAGTTATTGAGCAAGCTGTTATTTACAGTTGCATTTTGTTATGATGGTACATTTTAAAATATGTAATTTTTTATATGCAACCTAGTTGCATCATGATGATGATGGGTGTGTGTCTGTGTAATCAGTTCCCTTGTGTTACTTTATCTGTGTTTTTTTCTGTCTTGCCCTTAGTCTCCACTAAATTTTTTTTTTTTTTTTTGGTGGGTGCATTGTCAAGAATTGGAGAATGGAAAAAAAAAAAAAAAAAGAATTGGAGAATGCACTTTTAAAAGCAACTCTGTGCCAAACATCCATTTTGTGATCTATTATTTATAGAAAAACATCGGAAACTGCATCAGTATTAAGAACCAAGGTTCTAAAAGAGTAGCATTTCACATTTCGCCTTCTTTTGCCTTGATTTCAATTATCTCACTTAGACTTCAATTTTGAAACATTAATCAAGGTCAAAATAGCACTCTACTTCTGTGTGTTTGGTCACCTTCATTTTTCAGACATAGACCTTTTGATCTATGTAATTGTTTTTCTCCTTATGGTAGTAATATGTGCTCATTTTAGAAAATCTTTAAGTAAGAAAAAATGTTGAGGTATATGTGTAAATAAAGAGAAAAATCACAAGTGTAAATCTTATCTAGCTTTGAACAGGATGCTTAGGTACTGCTAAATATAGGCCTTTCTGCCATTTCAGTGAAGAATAGGGCATCCTGCTAACCTCCATGGGACGCATAACATGAGTAAGAAAGATTAATTGTTATTTCAGGTTATTGAGATTTTGGAGTTGTTTGTTATTGTAGCATACTCACTCTTTTACCCCTACCTCTGACCCACCTGGGCATTCTCTCCTATAGTAGCCTCTGTTAGCTACATAATATTCTAGACACTTTCCTACGTGTTTGTAAACATAAACCAATGGTTTGTTTTAACATAAAGGGGATTATGCTGTACTTGTTTTTCTGTGGCTTGATTTTATTTCATTTATTAAAACATCTTTCCATGTCCTTCTTTTTCAAAACAGCTTTATCGAGCTCTAATTGACATAAAGTACATATTTATTTATTTGTTTATTTTTAAAGATTTAATTTTATTTTTGGCTGCATTGGGTCTTCATTGCTGCGTGCGGGCTTTCTTTAGTTGCAGCGAGCAGGGGCTACTCTTCATGGCTGTGCGTGGGCTTCTCCTTGTGATGGCTTCTCTTGTTGCGGAACATGGGCTGTAGGCGCGCAGGCTTCAGTAGTTGTGGCACGTGGGCTCAGCTGCTCCGCGGCATGTGGGACCTTTCCGGACCAGGGATTGAATCCATGTCCCCTGCGTTGGCAGGCGGATTCTTATCCACTGTGCCACCAGGGAAGTCCCAAAGCACATATTTAAATTGTACAGGTTTATGTGTTTCTACCTATGTATATACCTGTGACAATCACACTTAAAAAATGGACCTATCTATCCCCTTCAAAGTTTGCTTTTGCCCCTTGGGAATCCCTCTCTCTTAGCCATCCCTGTCCTGACCCCAACCATTCTCAGGTTATCTTCTCCCAGCAAAGATGTGTGGCAACATGCATGGAGTATTGCCAACCAGGAAAACTTGTCCAAGCCTTGGTGTTAATGCCGAAAACTCGGCCTCTGTGCACTGGTGCCGAATTGAATCTTGGAGACAAGAGTTTGGGGTGAAGTAGAAAAGAATAGTTTTATTGCTTTGCTGGACAAAGAGGGACACAGCAGGCTCATGCCCTCAAAAACTGTGTCCCAACTGGGGAGGATTTGGTGAGGAGTTTTATAGCAATGGTTCAAGGGTAGGGTTGCTGATAAGGGTTAGGGTATGTGCAGGGCCTGCACTCCTTTAATATGGCCTCAGGTGGTCTCCTGATGATCAGCTTCTCTGGAATGAAGAATGCTGACATCTTCCATTTGTTGGGGGTTTTAGTTCTGCAGAAGAGCTCAAAGATACTATCCTGTGTATCCCTTGAGGCAGAACCAGGATCCTGCCCCAAGCCTGCGCTTGACTGCTCCTTCCTTGCCTCTGCATCCCCTCCCTTCCCTGATTAACAACCGTTTGAACCTGCCTTTTAGAACCCAGGGAAGGTCATGGAGTCTGAAACCTGTTACCTACAAACCAGAGACGGGGAACAGAAAGGCTTCCATGCCCAGGAGTCCCACAGGGTCCTGCTCGATTTCAGTGGTCCAGATTTTACTGGGGGCTGGGTCACAAATACGCAGTTGACCACCCATGTGGTTGACCTTAGTTTCCAGCCCCTTTGAAGGCTGAGCTGATAACTGTCTGGCCCAAGCCCCTCCCCCAACCCTAACCATAAATCGCATCGTTAGCATAGATTATCTGGCATGGCCCAATGCCTCCAGGTAAACAAAGACACTCTTATCAGGCAGGACACTGAAGAGCTTATAAATTACCTCCCAGGAGCTAGAGGCAAAGGCCAAATCTCTTTAGGTAAGGTTAATCCTTTACTGCTCAACTGGTATTGACTTGCAGATATTTATTTTATTCTGCAGGTTAGAATCCAATGCTATCATTATCTATGTTGATGATCACATCAGTCCTTATTTGGCCATTGAGAGGTCTTTTAGGTTGGCTTCTGTGCTCTTTCAACATGCCCCAGCACTTTTTTTTTTTTTTTATAAGCACTTTTTTACTTTTTGACACTTCAAGTTTGCTCCAGATTCATCTAGTATTTTCCCTGCCCCCACCATAGAAAAAGCCATTTCTTCAAAGAGCTCTGTTTTCTTTTACTGGAGAATGGTATTTAGGCTGTAGGTGTGTTCATTGTTACTGTCGCTGCTTCTAAGTCCCCCTCAGAGCTAGTACACAAATACATGGATGTATATTAACCCATGTATACTTATATATCTTGATTTATTTCTCTAGCTTTACATGTATTAAAATAAATGTGAGTTTATACTGACATCTGACTTTTTTCTAGGATCACTTGGGTTCATTCTAGTCTTCCCCCCTTGCCTATATGTCACTTCACTCTTGTAACCTGCCTCTCATTATCTATAATTTATTTGCATATTGATTTAACCCTAGTATACATATAGTTTCAGAATTATTAAACTGTGCCCCTGTGTAAAACAAAATTCATGAGCCATAATACAATGTTGTTTTGTACAATTCTTTACATTTACAGTGTCTAGTCAAAGCAGTGTTATCCAAAGTTAGGTAAGTTCCTTTTTTTCCCACCCCTTCAGTGAAGTTATGCATTTGTAATATAATTGAATTTATTTTTCAGTCTGGATTTCATACTGACATCCTACTTGAACTATTTCTTAATTTGCATGCAGTAAAATTCACTTTTTATGGTATAAAATATGGGTTTTGTTAAATGCATAGTCATTTATATACCAACCACCAAAATACCACAGAGAAACAGTTCCATTACCCTGAAACCTCCCTGGACAGCTACTTTGTAGTCAATTGCTCTCCCCTCCATCAGCCTTCAAGCAATCACTGATCTGTTTTCCATACCTGTAGTTTTGCCTTTTTCAAATGTGATATAAATGCAGTAATATATGTAGCCTTTTAAGGCTGCCCTCTTTCAAATTTTTAAATGCGTATGTGATTCATCCATTTTGTTAGATGAATCAATAGTTTATTCCTTTCTATTGCTGACTAACGTTCCATTGTATGGATGTACCACAGCTTTTTAATTCATTCACCCATTGGACATTTTGGTTGTTTTCAGTTTTTGGTGATTATGGCTAAAGATGCTATAAACACTTACATACAGGTTTTAGTGTAAACAGAAGTTTTCAAATCTTGGGTAAATGCACAGAAGTGGGAAGAAACAGTCAACAGTTTTTGCAAAGTGGCTGTACCATGTGAGCTTGAGAAGAATGTGTACTCTGCTGTTGGATGAAGTTTTCTACAGATGATGTTGTTTATACATCCAGTTGATTGATGGTGTTGTTGAGTCCATTTCTGAAAGAGGAGGTGTGGACTTCCCCAACTACGGTAATAGATTCATCTATTTCTCCTTGTAGTTCTATCAGTTTCTGCTTCACATAGTTTGATGCTCTCTTGTTAGACATATGCATGTTAAGGATTGTTATGTATTCTTGAAGGATTGACCCATTTATTATTATGTAATGCTCTTCTTTATCCCTGATAACTTTCCTTGCTTTGAAGTCTGCTTTGTCTAAAGTTAATATAGTTACTCCTGCTATCTTTTGATTAGTGTGAGCATGGTATATTTTTCTCCATCCACTTACTTTTAATCTACATGTCTTTATAATTAAAATGGTTTTCTTGTAGACAACATATAGTTGGGTCTTGTTTTTTGATCCACTCTGACAATCTCTCATTTTCCCCCAGCTTTATGGAAGTATTACTGACAAATAAAAATTGTGTATATTTAAGGTATATGTGATGTTTTGATATGTGTGTACATTGTGAAATATTTACCACGATCAAGCTAATTAATATATCCATCACTTGATAGTTACCTTTTTTCGAATATGTAGTGAGAACACTTTAAATCTACTCTTAGCAAATTTCAAATATAATACATTATTATTAACTATAATCACCGTGCTGTACATTAGATCTCCAGAACTTATTCATTTTATAACTGAAAGTTTGTACCCTTTGACCAGCATTTCCCCTTCCCCCCATCCCTCAGCCCCTGGTAAATATCATTCTACTCTCTGTTACTATGAGTTTGACTTTATTATTTTTTAAATTCCATATATAAGTGAGTTCACATAAATATAATATATATCACATATTCTTTATTCATTTGTCTATTAACAGACACTTAAGTTGTTTCCATATCTTGGCTACTGTGAATAATGCAGCAATGAACATGGGAGTGCAAATATCTTTTTGAGGTAGTGATTTTCTTTCCCTTGGATATATATCCAGAAGTGGGATTGCTGGATCATATGGTACTTCTGTTTTTAATTTTTTTGACTTTTTGATAATAGCCATGCTAACAGGTGTGAAGTGATACCTCATGACTTTGATATGCATTTCCTTGATGGCTAGTGATGTGGAGCATCTTTTCATATACCCACTGGCCATTTGTACATCTTTGGAGAAATGTCTATTCAAGTCCTTTGCCCATATTACTTTATTTGCTTTTTTGCTATTGATGTATGAATTCCTTACATATTTGGGGTTTAATCCCTTACTGGATATTATGGTTTACAAATATGTTCACCCATTCCATAGGTTGACTTTTCATTTTGATGATTGTTTCATTTGCTATGCAGAACTTTTTATTTATTTATTTATTTTTGGCTGTGTTGGGTCTTCGTTTCTGTGCGAGGGCTTTCTCTAGTTGCGGCGAGCGGGGGCCACTCTTCGTCGCGGTGCGCGGGCCTCTCACTATCGCGGCCTCTCTTGTTGCGGGGCACAGGCTCCAGACGCGCAGGCTCAGTAGTTGTGGCTCACGGGCCTAGTTGCTCCGCGGCATGTGGGATCTTCCCAGACCAGGGCTCGAACCCGTGTCCCCTGCATTGGCAGGCAGATTCTCAACCACTGCGCCACCAGGGAAGCCCCTGTGCAGAAACTTTTTAGTTTGATGTAGTACCACTTGTTTTATTTTTGCTTTGTTGCTTATATAAAGTCTGTCTTTTGATTGGTTCATTTAGACCATTAACATTCAAAGTGATTATTGATATAGTTGAATGATTATCTACCATATTCATTACTGTTTCTATTTGTTGCCCTTGTTCTTTGTTCCTACTTTTGTCTTCCACTCCTATTTTGCCTTTTGTGGTTTTAATTAGCATATCAGTCATACAGTCACCCTTCCTTATACAAGGTTTTCACATTCAAGGATTCAACCAACTTCAGGTCAAAATTATTCAAAAAGAGATTCCAGAAAGTTCCAAAAAGCAAAACTTGAACTTGCTGTGTGCTGGCAAACATTTACATAGCATTTCCATGGTATTTGATATGATAAGTAATTTAGAAATAATTTAAAGTATATAGGAGGATATGCATAGGTTATATGCAAATACTGTACCATTTTATAAGAGGGACTTGAGCATCCTCGGATTTTTGGTATCTTCAGGGGGCCCTGGAACAAATCTCTCACAGATACTGGGAGATAACTGTACCTTTTTTCTTAAAAAAAATTTTTTTTTAGTGGTTGCCCTGGAGTTTGCAATATACATTTACAACAAATTCAAGGGCACCCTCAAATAACACTATACTACTCAGTTTACAGGCATTGAACAAAATAATCCTAATTCCTCCCTCCTGTCCCTTGTATCATTCCTGTAATTCATTTTACTTATATATAAACATATATACATTAGACATACATACACACACTGTTGACCCTTGAACAACAAAGGGGATAGGGGTGCTGACTCTCTGTACAGTTAAAAATCCACGTATAACTTTATAGTTGGCCCTCCGTAACTGAGGTTCTGCATCTGCAGATTCAACCAACTTCAGCTCATGTAGTACCATAGTATCTATTTAGTGAAAAAAAAATCCACGTATAAGTAGACCTGTGCAGTTCAAAACCATGTTAAGGGTCAACTCTGTGTGTGTGTGTGTGTGTGTGTGTGTGCATGTGTGTGCACATGTGCATATATGATATATGTAAGTGTATATAGTTGAATACACTGTTGCTACTATTATTTTGAATGAACATCTGTTAGACCAATTAAAAATAAGAAAAAAGTTTTTATTTGACCTTCATTTTTCTGAGACTCTTCCTTTCTTTATGTAAATCTGAATTTCTGACCTATATCATTTTCCTTGTCTCCAAATAACTTTTTTAAACATTTCTTGCAAGTCAGGTCTATTGGCAACAAAATCCCTCAAATTTTGTTTGTCTGACAAAGTCTTTATTTCTACTTCACTTTTGAAAAATTATTTTGCAGGGTACAGAATTCTAGGGTCTTTTTTTTCTCTCAGCACTAAATATTTCATTCCACTTGCTTCTTGTTTGCATGGTTTCTGAGACGTTGCATTTAATTCTTGCCTTTTTTCCTATGTAGGTAAGGTGTGATTTTCCTCTGGCTTCTCCCAGGATTTTTTCTTTATCTTTGATTTTCTGTTGTTTGAAAATTATATACCTAGATGTAGGATTTTTTCAGTTTTGATTTTGGTTTTGCTTTGTTTTATTTGTATTTATTATGCTTCATGTTTTCTGAGTTTCCTGAATCTGTGGTTTGGTGTCTGATATTAATTTGAGGGGATCTCAGTCATTATTGGTTCAAATATTTCGTCTATTTCTTTCTACCTTTCTTCCTCGAATGCTCCCATTACATGTATGTTACACTTTTTGTGGTTGTCCTGCAGTTCTTGGATATTCTGTTTTTTTCAGTCTTTGTTCTCTTTGCTTTTCAGTTTTGTAGGTTTTTACTTTTACTGAGATACCTTCAAGCTCAGAGACTCTTTCCTCAGGCATGTCCAGCCTACTAAGCCTATCAAAGACATTCTTTATTTCTGTTACAGTGTTTTAGATCTCCAGCGTTTCTTTTTATTTCTTTTTGAGAATCTCCGTCATCTCTCCTTACATTACCTATCTGTTCTTGCATATTGTCTACTTTGTCTATTAGACTCCTTACCATTTTAATCGTAGTTACTTTAAATTCTCAAGTCTGACAGTTCCAGACTCCCTCCATGTCTGAATGTGATGCTTGCTCTATCTCTTCAGATTGTGTTTTTTGCCTTTTAGTATGCCTTGCAATTTTTTCTTCATAGCCAGACATGATGTGCTGGGTGAAGGGAACTGCTGTAAACAGGCCTTTAGTAATGTGGGTGAAGTGTGGGAGGAGAAGAAGTGTTCTATAAACCCTATGATTAGGTCTCAGACTTCTAATGAGCATGTCCCTCTGGACTGTGAACTTCACAAGCGTTTTTCAGTTTTTTCCTCCCCACTTAGGTGGGACAGGTTGGCTAGAGCTGACTTGAGTTGGGTATTTTCCCTCCCCCAGAAGGTTGGGCTCCGGTTAACCAGTTTCTCCTGAGGGCAGGCCTTGTTAAGAAGCACAGAGTGCTCTGGCGTATTTCAAAATGGTTCCTTTTCCCCTCCCACTGCCAGAAGCACAAGGGAGTTTTTCTCAGATTTTTACTGTGAGAACCTAGTTGAGCTCCTTCAGATGAAACACAGAAGTGTGGGGGGTCCCCTATGACTGGGTCCCCCTGGTGTTTTTAAACCTCAAACTTATCCTCACTGAGTCTCCAGCAATTCACCAATTACAGTTCAGGTTTTCCTACCCTGGCGCTGGATCCCTGACTGTTTCTGTTCCTTTGTGTCTGCTTCCATAAGCTGTGATGACCTTATTCATCCTACCTGACTCTCCATCTTGGAGGGAGACATTTTACCTGTCTCCTCATCTCTCTTAGGGGCCCAAGAAGAGCTGTTTTTTCAGTCTGTTCAGCTTTTTACTTGTTAGGACAGAGCAGTAACTTCCAAACTCCTTACACATGGGACTGGAAACCAGAAGTTTTATCTACCACTTTTAAAGGACCCTTTATTTACATTGGGTCTACTTGAAAAATCCAGGGTAATCTCTCTATTTTAAAGTCAGCTGATAAGCAACTTTGATTCTGTCTGCAACCTTAATTCCTCTTTGCCATGTGGCATACTGTCATCACTGGCTCTGGGGATTTGGTTGTGGACATGTTTTGGGTGTCATTACTCTGCCTACCACACCCCACTGTATCTCTTTAAAAAAAAAAAATTTTAACGAAGATGAAATGTTGAATAGAGGGTTAGAAATCACTCTTACTAC
The DNA here is from genome assembly GCF_009873245.2 of Balaenoptera musculus. Classification (NCBI taxonomy): domain Eukaryota; kingdom Metazoa; phylum Chordata; class Mammalia; order Artiodactyla; family Balaenopteridae; genus Balaenoptera; species Balaenoptera musculus. Next base: position 54,816,304 of record NC_045788.1, on the reverse strand, counting down.
TGCTAAGCAGCTATTGTTATTTTTGGATAATATTTAGACGTACTAAGCTATGTCCACCTCTTTCTTTGATTCCAGCAGGCAGCTAGCTCTGTGTTCATTGCCTCAGGGAAAGTATATGTCAGCGCAGAAAACAAATTTTCTCCAAGTCTTTCTGAGTTCTCTTAGGAGAACTTAGTGGATTTGGAGTCATAATAAGAGTTTGACCAGGAAACATGAAGAAAGATTTTCTCCAGACTTCATGGCTAGTGGCAGGGGGCTGGGGAGCGTATGGGGGGAGAGAGAGAGAGAGAGAAAGAGAGAGAGAGACGAAAAGAATGAAAGGTCTGTGTGTTCCAAGAGCAGAGAAGACCATTTCCTGCTTCCAGACAGCACTACTGTGTGGTCCACGTTATCCTGAGAGGAACGGCACTAAGCTATGTCTAGGCACATGGGATCTGTGTGGCCAAGCAGATTTCCATATTCTGTCCAAGAAGAGCCTAGAAGGAGCAGAGAATCTCTAGGTCTAAAGAGACTACAAACTTAAGGAAAAGTGCTCATCTTTTGCTCCAACAAAGGATTATCTGAAAATCACATCTCTCCCCATGCTTTGGCATATCCGAGGGGCCTGGAACTGTAGTACCACCCAGAGGAGGAGGGTGGTGAGAACTTCATAAAGTACTAGGGGACTTTTTTCTTTGACCCTGTGGAATGGGGTAGACTGGAGGGTGGCTCAGAGTCAGAAATTAAGTTTTGTTTTTAAAAATTCTACTTTTTTATAATTTTGTCGAATGGCATTCCTGCCTGGTGCTTTGTAGTTAATTTACCTGAAAGTCATTTATTCTGCCTGAGTTCACAAAGTAAACCGTTTCCGTGTTCAGCTCTGTTGAGAAAGAGTAAAAATGAGTTGTCTTTTTTTTTTAATGTGTATCTCTTTAGCAATCCTAAGACAAATGAAGCTTACTTAAAAATCTTCAACTGCAGAATATCATAAAAGTCCAAATGTAAATTATACTGTGGCGATCAGTTGGTTTTGACACATTTTAGGTAAACAGTTGTAGTGAGAAAGATCCAGGGAGGTTTTAATCTCACCTAGCTTAAAAATTTCTGCTCTAAAGTCTCTTGAAATTTGATAACATTTTTACAAATTCCTTACTTTCCCTTAAAAGAAGTTCTTTAAAATTGCTTCTTGACAGGTTATGACAGCATTTTAGACAAGGAGCCTGAAATGATGTTGCTTCACTTTCAATACTGTGTTCCCAAATGAAATTAGAGTTCTTAAGCATGAAGATTACTTCTTGAATACTCAGATTTAACTGAGGGAAAATAGAAAACATCTCAGTAAATCTGAATGTAATGATTTGAGCATCCTTGCATCATCACTCTGTACTAAGGAAGTAAGTTCATGAAGAAGGTGCTCCCTGGAGACAGCTGCTGCTTAGTGAAACATTTGAATGCTGGCTGATTACATACAGTAGTCTGACGACTGTGGAAGCAGCCATTATAAAAACCACAAGCTCCTCCCTACCAAGGACCACTCTTTTTCATTTTATATTTCCAGAACCTACCACATGTTTTGAATGAATGACTGCCCGAATAATTGAAAGAATCAATCATTTGGACTAAGTATGTATCACTTACATACAGGAGAGGACATGGCACGTGGTTGGTACTCAAAACTCTTTTTAGTTGCATGAAGGAAAGAACAAATAAATAAATGAAATAAACATGGCAACTCATGATTAGTCATTAGTAAGATCTAATGTTTGCTATTTTCACGCGGTAGAGATTTCCTGTCTGATCAATCAGCTGTTCACACTTGCACCAACCGAGGGCCTGGGCTCGGCCAACTCTCGACCAGTTTACAGGGCTGTTGTGGTCTTTGAATGTAGCAGAGAGGAAGGAGAGTCTGGGTTTGAGTGAGTGGAGTCTTATGTATTTCACCTAACCTCTCAGAAACCGCTCCCTCATTTGCAACATATGAGAACCACAGTACAGATTTAACAGGGTTACTCTGAGGATTAACCAAAAATCATACAAAGTTTTGGCACACTCTGCAGATGTTAAATATTGTTATTTATCAGGGGAAGACAAAGGTTCTGGGATTATAGCGGTGCTTACCTTTTTTAAAAAATGTATGCGAGTACCTAATGGTTTTGTTTCTGAAACTAATGTTTAATTTGGATCAGTCGATTTATTCACTAGGTTATACTTTCTGGGGGTTACTGTTATGCAAATTCAGTAGAATTTTGTGTTCCTATCAAACTTTGTTATTGTCAGTCTCCCTTTATTACCCTTAGCTGTCACTTATTCAAAGTCATTTAGCCAACTTCTTAAAAACCTTGATAATGGGAAAAAATGAAGCATGGCTATCATCAAGACAGGGTAACCTAATTACTTCTGGGACTTCAAACCAGTCTCCATTAGTAGTTTCTCTGCGCATTTACTAAGACATTGAGAACAGTAAATTACAAAATAATGACAATACATTAAGGATGAAATTAAAAATACATTTTGCATAAATATTTGAACCTACATGGAACGTCAGGATTGAGTTTAAAAACCTAAGAAGAGTTAGTGTTAAAAAATTAGAAGTGTTTTGTTGAGAAGATTAAGATGACAGGTTGCACTCTATCTTGACACAGGAATTTCAGAATTCGGAAGGAATATAGAGATAACCTTTAAACTTAACTGTTGTTTTTTTTTGTTTTTGTTTTTGTTTTTTTTAATAGATGGAAAGACTGAGGCCAGGAGAGGGTAAGTGGCCTATCCAAAGTTTAACAGGGGAAAGTAAATAAATATATAACAGCTGTTAATAAACATCAAGGTAATGATACAAGACAGAACATGAATTCTAGAGAGCAGGGGCTAGACCTGTGGTATATGTAGTAATGTTTTGTTGCTTCATAAGTTGAGTCAGTGAAAAAGAGCCACATAGTAATATTTGGTCCTGGTTAATATTTCCTCCAATTAATTATTCCCTGAGACTGTGGTGGTATAGTAGAAATCTGGTTCTGAAAGTAATGATTTGAATAACCTCAGGCAAATCTTGTGGTCTTTAAAATTCTGTGTTGTTGCTTTTTTTTTTTTTTTTAATCTATATAGTGGAAATAGTCTGCATCACCTATCTGGTTATGTACAGAACCACTTAGAAAAGAAGAACTGACTCATGTCCAAATGCAATTTTTCCATTAACAACACCCTGCTTACAAGGGTGCTCAGGTGTTGGGCCAACTGACCATGACCTTAATGGACTGACACATGTTGGGAGGCATCTTAACATTTGGCCTTATGATGAGTTAATGTGGTGGGTGGTAGTTGTAGTGACACGGGGACAGATGTCTGAGGTCCTTCCCCCTGTACCCTATAGCCCTCCGTTGTTGGGACACTGTTAGCATTTCCTTTCCCTGGGGTCACCCCAAAAAGCCTGCACAACAATGGTTAATTTACAGTGACAGTTCAGTATCCACAAAGATGGAGGTCAGCGCCAGTTGAATGATTATAAGGAAGATCTACTTAAAAACATACTGATTCTGATACTTGAGCAGCAATCAACTCAGAATCTTTTTCTCTGTCTCCTTTTCATTTTTACTGGAGTGGGTTTCAAGAGGGGGAGCTCTTGTACTGTCCCCTGGAGACGTTGGGGAAAAGATAGGGTGTTGTCACCGTGACTGGGTGACATATTTGTGTTAGTGCTGACATCCTATAGCGTGCCAGAAAGCCTTACACAGGAAGGAATGGCCCCTCCCGCAGCGAGGAGCAGCTGCACCTTTCTCTGAAGACGAACCGTCATAGCGGTCCTGAATCTAAAGACCAGGGCTCTTCTGACTTCCACTCTACGGAAACAATGTGCTTCAGTGCAAGAGTCTGCATTTTGCTTTTACATTACCTCTGGTTTTGCAGTGCAGATAACCTCTTCCCAGCTGTGTAACTTCAGCAAGTTCCTTCATTTGTTGAATGCTCCCCCTTCTCCCACTTATAATGTTGGGATAATAATACTGACCTTTTAGGGCTGCTGTAAGGATTCAACGGCATGACGTATATTTGAAGTGCTTAATGCCCACAGGAGCAGCTTGATAAATGTTTGTTTCCTTCTTTCCATAAAAGAGATGCCTGCTTTAGAAAAAAGATGGAAAAATGAAATCAGCTGTTTCTTCAGAACTGCAGAGATGCAATTACAGTTCCTACTGGGCCTCCTTGGTCCTTCCATGGCAGACTGGCTGAAACCCCACTGGCTGTTTTTGGGAAAAGAGGGCAGGATCAAGCCTTCCTAAAGTGAAGTGGTTCCCCTGGGTGTGTATGACGGCGATTTGAAAGGGTCCCTCTCCCCAGCCTGTGGGCAGTGAGTGCTGTAACCTGTGTGGAGTTCCTGGGCTTCCCTTTTTTCGGGGTGCCAGTGTCTTCCCAAGAGTAGTGAGGTTAGAGACCAGAGCAAGTGGAAGGTGCCCTCAGCTGGGGCTGGGCTGGGGTGCAGGGGCAGGAGTGGGGTGGGATGGGGAGGGGAGGGGAGGGAGGGCCCGGGGCTGTGAGCTCAGGCCAAGCTGGGGGCCATGAGGTCAGAGCCAGGCTATAGGTCACCCTCACGTCCCAGCCAAGGTGAGGGTGGGGCCCATGTTCTGAAATGTCCCTGAAATCTGGGCCAGCAGAGGTTTAGCATAGGCGCAGAGCTCATCGCTGGCCTCAGGATAATATCCGTATTCTTTCCAATGGCTTTTCATTGCCTTATGGGGATCTGGCCAGAGTTCACAACTCCAGGGTCACCCCCTTTCCCATATAGATTATGCTTCAGCCACAGTGAAAGGAGTTCTTCTGTCCTTTTATCTCAAGGCTTGTTCTTTGGTCCTTTGTTCTGTTTTTTCTCCTTTGGATGTCATCTTCACCCCCATTTCTGCCTTCAGCAGCTTTCAGACTACCTCTTGTCATCAATTTCTAGGAAAGCCACACTCCTCTCTGGATGTCTCTCCCATGTGCTTTCACTGTAGTCATTAAATAATTGATTAATCTAATCACTGTTTAGGTCTCATTATGTAGTAAGTATGAATATTGTCCCCCAACTAAGATACACTAAGACTTTATTTTCTAATACTCAACTTCTTGTCTGGCTTCACGCTCCATATCCACCAAACTAGAGGAAAAATTTAACCTCAGAACTTTCCTCCAGAATCTGCCCCCCACCCAGGGTTGAGCTACAGTTCCAGGATCCAAAGCATGAGGAGGGCCATGCAGTCCTTGGTACTTGGTGCTCACAGGCTGTTCTTGAGTTGCTTACTGTGCCTGCCTCTCTGGTCCCTTCTGGTCCAGCTTCTCCCTGCTCCTCACATGCTCCCCAGGGACATGGGAGCCTTGCAAGGCTGACGTGGTCTTCCTGGCCTTGACATTCCACGCTGCTGACTCTGCCCGCATCACCGAGGAACAGGGCAAGGGTTTCTGCTCCCGTCACCAAGGAACTTCCCTCTATCTCTTCACCTCCAGCCCAGGATGGGCTCCTGCAGATCTGGAGGGATGTCCTACCCTCCTTCCTCATTCTTTCTCCAACACCAGCGATTTAAGCTTGGGTATTCTGTTTTACTTTTTCTCCTTAGCAAACTCTGGAAATTCTCTGACAGGTTTAAGTCTTTTGGAAAACAAAGGATCCTCCTCTGAGGCAATGAGTACACACCTGACTACCTATCTGAAGGTTGAATGCAGAGAAAAAAATAGAGTGGAGAAAAAGTCCTTAATATCCCCAAACATTACCCAACCACAGCTGTATGCCATTCACTGCTGAGCATAGAGACATAGGCTAAGTCAATGTACAATTAAAACATACCCTATACTTACCCAAATCCTAGAATTTATCACACACTATCAGAATTATTTCACTATTTTAACTCCAGCATTTATTTTGGGGCTGCTCATGTCCCTTGTTACCTTCTCCAAGATCCTTTAAATATCCCCACACCAGACTAATCTATTTGGACAAAGCATATATCCAAATTGGGGTATTAAAAATAATGGAGAGAAGGAAACCAAGCCAAAACTCTCTTCCTAAAGACTATGCATATGTTGATTTACCTTTTCTGTAAAATAAAAAATGTCCCCATTACAAATCAAGATATGGAATAATTCCAATTTGTATTAGGGGAAAAGGATATTTTTTCCACACATTCTTTTTTTAGTATCATTATTTTACTGTTTTCCAGAAAGGAGAAAATAAACAGCAATAAATACTCACATGAATTTAAAAGTTTTTATTTCTTCTTAAATTATACATTTTGTTGTTTTTAATTATCAATTCAATATTACAGCATACAAAGTTCTTTTTTTTTTTTTTTTTTAGAAAATGTTATAATCACTTAATGTAGCTCATTTGTCTGTTCATATATGCAGTCTCGCTCTGGCAGCTGTCTGAGTCATGGCACTTCCTGGGGAGGCACTTGTATCGTGTTTATGTGCATATTAATGAAACTCTACAACTTTCCTATTTTAACTTAAACACTTTGCTGCCACTTCAGCTGATTATGGCTTTGGATAATTGCCACAGTGAATCTTGTATTTAGTGGAAACAAGATACATTGATGACAAACATGTTTCCTATCAAAAGCCAGAAAGATGGATCTGAATTCAGATTGTTCAGTAAAAAGAAGTATGTAAACTCATTAGACAAACAAGATTCAAATTTACATAGCCTGAGAAAAATGTTGAGGACAGCTTCAAATCTGAGGGAAGAGGCAGCATCAGGCCTCATAATTGTAAAAGCTTGGCTAGAAAATAGAGTTTTCAGGGCTTGCTTGTGTGGAGGTGAATATTAAATGATCGAGTCCCCTGGGTGGTAAAAGAGTGAGAGCCCAGTGACTGTGGTGGAGAAGCTTAAGGGGCTGGAACCACTGTGATCATGATTGTCACTCCTTGTTGTGTTTGCTTTGTGGTCCTGCCTAAGCAGAGGATTGAATCAATAATTTAAGCCCATGGGTTTCCTTTTTATACTGGCTAGGTGGCTATCTTAGTCTGTTCCAGCTGCTGTAACAAAAATACCATAGACAGGGTGACTTAAACAACATTTATTTCTCACGGTTTTGGAGGCTGAGATATCCAAAGTCAGGATGCTGGCAAACCCAGTGTCTTGTGAGGGCCTGCTTCCTGGTTCATAGATGGCCATCTTCTTGCTGTGTCCACCCATGGTGGAAGCTGCAAGAGAGTTGTCTGGGGTCTCTTTTATAAGGGCACTAATCCCGTTCATGAGGATTCTACCTTCATGACCTGATCACCTCCCAAAGATCCTGCCTCCAAATACCATCACATTGGGGATTAGGTTTCAACATATGCATTTTGGGGGGACACAAACATTTAGTTTAAAGCAGTGGATTTACAAGTTTTCACATACTATGCACCTAACCTCAGTTAAATGTTCTGTAAATATAGGTGTCTTAACTCAAACCAAACCTCTAGGACTACTATGAGAGAGGGAAAGAGAGAGAGAGAGAGGTTAAATTTTAATTATCTTTGAAGCCCTACCAGAAAAGTGCCTTATGTGGTAGGCCAAAAAATGACTCCCCAAAAGACATCCATGTCCCAACCCTTGGTACCTGTGGACGTTACCTTGTATGACAAGAACACAGAACTTTGCAGATATGATTAAGGATATTGAGATGGGCAGATGATCCTGGATCATCCAGGTGAGCACAAAATGCCAATACATGTATCCTTATAAGCGGAAGGCAGAAGGAGACTGGATACAGAAGAGGGAAGGCAATGTGACTGTGGAGGGGGAGGATGGAGTGACGTGACCACAGGCCAAGGACTGCTGGCAGCCGCCACAAGCTGGAAGAAGCAGGGAAGGGGTTTTCCCTTAGAGGCTCTAGAGGGGATGCAGGGCTGCTGACACCTTGATTTCAGCCCAGTGAGACTGATTTCGGACTTCTGGCCTCTGGAACTGTGAGAGAATACATTTTTGTGTTTTCAGCCACCCGGTTTGTAGTGATTTGTTTTAATGGTGATGTAAACACATCCAGCTTCCTTCAGACAACTTCTCTGACCTCTCAGTTGGGGTTGGATGCCCTTGTATACGTTTGGCAGCACACAGTACTTGGTGTGTCATGGCACTAATGGCCCTGCTAATGATTTCTTCTGTCAGGGTCTTTTGCCTGCTGGATGGAAGCTCTCTCAGTGTAGGGGCCCCGTTAGTCTTGTTTTTACTGCCCCAGAGCCCACCATTGTGCTTGGCACCTGATAGGTACTTATTTTTTAACTGAGAAATTTTAATTTGCTGACATCGTATTACTTAAACTTCCAATATTTATTTACTTTTAATTGAAGTATAGTTGATTTACAATGTGTTAATTACTACTGTACAGCTAAGTGATTGTTTTATATATATATATATATATATATATATATATATATATATATATACACACATACATTCTTTTTTTTTACAGTCTTTTCCCTAACTTCCAATATTTAAAAATGGGCATCTTAGTTTTCTAGAAGGTGTCTGCGTGTCTCATATTAATTGTAAAGGACCAAATCCCAGAGTTCCCCCAGAAAGTTGCAGCATAAAAACAAAAAACCTACTGTTGGAAATTTGCCTATGTTTACAGAAGAACTGACATTTGGGAAATAATTTTATATTATAAAATCCTGAGGAACCTTCAAGATGGCAGAGGAGTAAGATGTGGAGATCACCTTCCTCCCCACAAATACATCACAATTACATATACATGTGGAACAACTCTTACAGAACACCTACTGAATGCTGGCAGAAGACCTCAGAATTCCCAGAAGGCAAGAAACTCCCCACGTACCTGGGTAGGGCAAAAGAAAAAAGAAAAAACAGAGACAAAAGAATAGGGATTGGACCTGCACCTCTGGGAGGGAGCTGTGAAGGAGGAAAAGTTTCCACACACTAGGAAGCCCCTTCACTGGCGGAGACGGGGGATGGGTGGGGGGGAAGCTTCGGAGCCACAGAGGAGAGCGCAGCAACAGGGGTGCAGAGGGCAAAGCGGAGAGATTCCCGCACAGAGGATCGGTGCCAGCCAGCGCTCACCAGCCTGAGAGGCTTGTCTGCTCACCCGCCCAGCCGGGTGGGGGCTGGGAGCTGAGACTCCAGCTTTGAAGGTCAGATCGCAGGGAGAGGACTGGGGTTGGCTGCATGAACACAGCCTGAGGGGGCTAGTGTGCCACAGCTAGCCGAGAGGGAGTCTGGGATAAAGTCTGGAACTGCCTAAGAGGCAAGAGACCATTGTTTTGGGGTGCACGAGGAGAGGGATTCAGAGCACCACCTAAATGAGCTCCAGAGACAGGCGCGAGCCGCGGCTATCAGCGTGGACACCAGAGACGGGCATGAAATGTTAAGGCTGCTGCTGCAGCCACCAAGAAGCCTGTGTGCGAGCACAGGTCACTATCCACACCTCCCTTCCTGGGAGCCTGTGCAGCCCGCCACGGCCAGCGTCCCGTGATCCAGGGACAACTTCCCCGGGAGAACGCACGGCGCGCCTCAGGCTGCTGCAACGTCACGCCAGCCTCTGCTGCCGCAGGCTCGCCCCACATCCATACCCCTCCCTCCCCCCGGCCTGAGTGAGCCAGAGCCCCCTAATCAGCTGCTCCTTTAACCCTTTCCTGTCTGAGCGAAGAACAGATGCCCTCAGGTGACCTATACGCAGAGGCAGGTCCAAATCCAAAGCTGAACCCCGGGAGCTGTGCGAACAAAGAAGAGAAAGGGAAATATCTCCCAGCAGCCTCAGGAGCAGCGGATTAAATCTCCACAATCAACTTGATGTACCCTGCATGTGTGGAACAACTGAACAGATAATGAATCATACCAAAATTGAGGCGGTGGACTCTGGGGGCAACTGTAGACTTGGGGTTTGCTTTCTGCACCTAATTTGTTTCTGGCTTTATGTTTATCTTAGTTTAGTATTCAGAACTTATTATCATTGGTAAATTTGTTCATTGGTTTGGTTGCTCTCTTCCTTTTTTTTTTATGTATAGATATATATTTTTCCCTTTTTCTCTTTTTGTGAGTGTGTGTGTGTATGCTTCTTTGTGTGATTTTTGTCTGTATAGCTTTGCTTTTACCATTTCTCCTAGGGTTCTGTCTGTCCGTTTTTTTGTTTTTTGGGTTTTTTTAAGTATAGTTTTTAGTGCTTGTTATCCTTGGTGGATTTGTTTTTTGGTTTGGTTGCTCTCTTCTTTCTTTTTTTAATTACGTTAAAAGATTTTTAATAATATTTTTAATTTTAATAACTTTATTTTACTTAACTTTATTTTATTTAATTTATTTTCTTTCTTTGTTTCTATTCCTTTTCTTCTAAGCCGTATGGCTGACAGGGTCTTGGTGCTCCGACTGGGTGTTAGGCCTGAGACTCTGAGGTGGGAGAGCCGAGTTCAGGACACTGGTCCACCACAGACCTCCAGGCTCCATGTTATGCCAAACTGTAAAAGCTCTCCCAGAGATCTCCATCTCAGCGCTAAGACCCAGCTCCACGCAACAACCAGCAATCTACAGTGCTGGAAACCCTATGCCAAACAACTAACAGGACAGGAACACAACCCCACCCATTAGCAGAGAGGCTGCCTAAAATCAGAGTAAGTTCACAGACACCCCAAAACACACCACTGGATGCGGTCCTGCCCACCAGAAAGACAAGATCCAGCCTCAAACATCAGAACACAGGCACCAGTCTCCTCCACCAGGAAGCCAACACAACCCACTGAACCAACGTTACCCACTGGGGGCAGACACCAAAAACAACGGGAACTACGAACCTGCAGCCTGCAAAAAGGAGACCCCAAACACAGTAAGTTAAAAAAAATGAGAAGACAGAGAAGTACACAACAGATGAAGGAGCAAGGCAAAAATCCACAAGACCAAAAAATGAAGAGTAAATAGGCAGTCTACCTGAAAAAGAATTCAGAGTAATGATAGTAAAGATGATCCAAAATCTTGGAAATAGAATGGAGAAAATACAAGAAACGTTTAACAAGGACCTAGAAGAACTAAAGAGCAAACAAACAATGATGAACAATACAATAAATGAAATTAAAAATTCTCTAGAAGGAATCAATAGCAGAATAACTGAGGCAGAAGAACGGATAAGTGACCTGGAAGATAAAATAGTGGAAATACGTAGCACAGAGCAGAATAAAGAAAAAAGAGTGAAAAGACTTGAGGGCAGTCTCAGAGACTTCTGGGACAACATTCAATGCACCAACATTCGAATTATAGGGATCCCAGAAGAAGAAGAGGGAAAAAAAAGGACTGAGAAAATATTTGAAGAGATTGTAGTTGAAAACTTCCCTAATATGGGAAAGGAAATAGTCAATCAAGACCAGGAAGTGCAGAGAGTCCTATACAGGATAAATCCAAGGAGAAACACACCAAGCACATTAATCAAACTATCAAAAATTAAATACAAAGAAAAAAAATTAAAAGCAGCCAGGGAAAAGCAACAAATAACATACAAGGGAATCCCCATAAGGTTAACAGCTGATCTTTCAGCAGAAACTCTGCAAGCCAGAACGGAGTGACAGGACATATTTAAAGTGATGAAAGGGAAAAATCTACAATCAAGATTTCTCTACCCACCAAGGATCTCATTCAGATTTGACGGAGAAATAAAAACCTTTACAGACAAGCAAAAACTAAGAGAATTCAGCACCACCAAACCAGCTTTACAACAAATGCTAAAGGAACTTCTCTAGGCAGGAAACACAAGAGAAGGAAAAGACCTGCAAAAATAAACCCAAAACAATTAAGAAAATGGAAGTAGGAACCTACATACTGATAACTACCTTAAATGTAAATGATTAAATGCTGCAACCAAAAGACATAGACTGGCTGAATGGACACAAAAACAGGACCCGTATATATGCTGTCTACAAGAGACCCACTTCCCACCTAGGGACACATACAGACTGAAAGTGAGGGGATGCAAAAAGATATTCCATGCAAATGGAAATCAAAAGAAAGCTGGAGTAGCAATTCTCATATCACACAAAATAGACTTTAAAACAAAGACTATTATAAGAGACAAAGAAGGACACTACATGATGATCAAGGGATCAATCCAAGAAGAAGATATAACAATTGCAAATATTTATGCATCCAACATAGGAGCACCTCAATACATAAGACAAATGCTAACAGCCATAAAAGGGGAAATCAACAGTAACACAATAATAGTAGGGGACTCTAACACCCCACTTTCACCAATGGACAGATCATCCAAAATGAAAATAAATAAGGAAACACAAGCTTTAAATGATACATTAAACTAGATGGACTTAATTGATATTTATAGGACATTCCATCCAAAAACAACAGAATACACTTTCTTCTCAAGTGCTTATGAAACATTCTCCAGGATAGATCATATCTTGGGTCACAAATCAAGCCTTGGTAAATTTAAGAAAATTGAAATCGTATCAAGTGTCTTTTCCAACAACAACGCAATGAGACTAGATATCAATTACAGGAAAAAAATCTGTGGAAAATACAAACACGTGGAGACTAAACAATACAATAGTAAATAACCAAGAGATCATTGAAGAAATCAAAGAGGAAATAAAAAAATACATAGAAATAAATGACGATGAAAACACGACGACACAAAACCTATGGGATGCCGCAAAAGCAGTTCTAAGATGGAAGTTTATAGGAATACAATCCTACCTTAAGAAACAAGAAACATCTCAAATAAACTACCTAACCTTACACCTAAAGCAATTAGAGAAAGAAGAACAAAAAAACCCCAAAGTTAGCGGAAGGAAAGAAATCATAACGATCAGATCAGAAATAAATGAAAAAGAAATGAAGGAAATGATAGCAAAGATCAATAAAACTAAAAGCTGGTTCTTGAGAAAGATAACAAATTGATAAACTATTAGCCTGACTCATCAAGAAAAAAAGGGAGAAGACTCAAACCAACAGAATTAGAAATGAAAAAGGAGAAGTAACCACTGACACTGCAGAAATACAAAGGATCATGAGAGATTACTACAAACAACTATATGTCAATTAAATGGACAACCTGGAAGAAATGGACAAATTCTTAGAAAAGCACAACCTTCCGAGACTGAACCTGGAAGAAATAGAAATTATAAATACACCAATCACAAGCACTGAAATTGAAACTCTGATTAAAAATCTTCCAACAAACAAAAGCTCATGACCAGATGGCTTCACAGGCAAATTCTATCAAACATTTAGAGAAGAGCTAACACCTATCCTTCTCAAACTCTTCCAAAATATAGCAGAGGGAGGAACACTCCCAAACTCATTCTATGAGGCCACCATCACTCTGATACCAAAACCAGACAAAGATGTCACAAAGACAGAAAACTACAGGCCAATATCACTAATGAACATAGATGCAAAATCCTCACAAAAATACTAGCAAACAGAATCCAACAGCACATTAAAAGGATCATACGCCATGATCAAATGCGGTTTATCCCAGGAATGCAAGCATTCTTCAATATATGCAAATCAATCAATGTGGTACACCATATTAACACACTGAAGGATAAAAAACATATGATCATCATCTCAATCGATGTGGAAAAGGCTTTTGACAAAATTCAACACCCATTTATGATAAAAACCCTCCAGAAAGTAGGCATAGAGGGAAATTACTTCAACATAATAAAGGTCATATATGACAAACCCACAGCCAACATCATTTTCAATGGTGAGAAACTGAAACCATTTTCACTAAGATGAGGAACAAGACAAGGTTGTCCACTCTCACCACTATTACTCAACATAGTTCTGGAAGTTTTAGCCACAGCAATCAGAGAAGAAAAAGAAATAAAATGAATCCAAATTGGAAAAGAAGTACAACTGTCACTGTTTGCAGATGACATGATACCATACATAGAGAATCCCAAAGACGCTCCCAGAAAACTACTAGAGCTAATCAATGAATATGGTAAAGTAGCAGGATACAAAATTAATGCATAGAAATCTCTTGCATTCCTGTACGCTAACGATGAAGAATCTGAATGAGAATTTAAGGAAACACTCCCTTTTACCATTGTAACAAAAAGACAAAATACCTAGGAATAAACCTACCTAAGGAGACAAAAGACCTGTATGCAGCACACTATAAGACACTGATGAAAGAAATTAAAGATGATATAAACAGATGGAGAGATATACCATGTTCTTGGATTGGAAGAATCAACTATGTGAAAGTGACTATACTACCCAAAGCAATCTACAGATTCAATGCAATCCCTATCAAACTACCAATGGCATTTTTCACATAACTAGAACAAAAAATTGCACAATTTGTATGGAAACACAAAAGACCCCGAATAGTCAAAGCAATCTTGAGAAAGAAAAACAGAGCTGGAGGAATCAGGCTCCCTGACTTTAGAGCATACTACAAAGCTATAGTAATCAAGACGACATGGTACTGGCACAAAAACAGAAATATAGATCAATGGAACAGGATAGAAAGCCCAGAGATAAACTCACGCACATATGGTCACCTTATCTTTGATAAAGGAGGCAAGAATATACAATGGAGAAAAGACAGCCTCTTCAATAAGTGGTGCTGGGAAAACTGGACAGCTACATGTAAAAGAATGAAATTAGAACACTCCCTAACACCATACACAAAAATAAACTCAAAATGGATTAAAGACCTAAATGTTAAGTCACACACTATAAAACTCTTAGAGGAAAACATAGGCAGAACACTCTATGACATAAATCACAACAAGATCCTTTTGACCCACCTCCTAGAGAAATGGAAATAAAAACAAAAATAAACAAATGAGACCTAATAAAACTTAAAAGTTTTTGTACAGCAATGGAAACCATAAACAAGCTGAAAAGACAATGCTCAGAATGGGAGAAAATATTTGCAAATGAAGCAACTGACAAAGGATTAATCTCCAAAATATACAAGCAGCTCATGCAGCTCAATATTAAAAAAACAAACAACCCAGTCCAAAAATTGGCTGAAGATCTAAATAGACATTTCTCTAAAGAAGATATACAGAGTTAACAAACACATGAAAGGATGCTCAACATCACTAATCATTAGAGAAATGCAAATCAAAACTACAATGAGGTATTACCTCACACCAGTCACAATGGACATCATCAAAATATCCACAAAAAATAAATGCTGGAGAGGGTGTGGAGAAAAGGGAACCCTCTTGCACTGTTGGTGGGAACGTAAATTGATACAGCCACTATGGAGAACAGTATGGAGGGTCCTTAAAAAACTAAAAATAGAACTACCATACGACCCAGCAATGCCAATACTGGGCATATACCCTGAGAAAACCATAATTCAAAAAGAGTCATGTACCACAATGTTCATTGCAGGTCTATTTACAATAGCCAGGACATGGAAGCAACCTAAGCGTCCATCGACAGATGAATGGAAAAAGAAGATGTGGCACATGTATACAATGGAACATTACTCAGCCGTAAGAAGAAACGAAACTGAGTTGTTTGTAGTGAGGTGGATGGACATAGAGACTGTCATACAGAGTGAAGTAAGTCAGAAAGAGAAAAACAAATACCATATGCTAACACATATATACGGAATCTAAGAAAAAAAAATGGTTCTGAAGAACCTAGGGGCAGGACAGGAATAAAGACACAGAGGTAGAGAATGGACTTGAGGACACGGGGAGGGGGAAGGGTAAGCTGGGAAGAAGTGAGAGAGTGGCATGGACATATATACACTACCAAATGTAAAATAGATAGCTAGTGGGAAGCAGCTGCATAGCACAGGGAGATCAGCTCGGTGCTTTGTGTCCACCTAGAGGGGTGGGATAGGGAGGGTGGGAGGGAGATGCAAGAGGGAGGGGATATGGGGATATATGTATATGTATAGCTGATTCACTTTGTTATAAAGCAGAAACTAAGACACCACTGTAAAGCAATTATACTCCAATAAAGATATTAAAAAAAAAAATCCTGACGGTATTGACATGGTTCAGAATGTGCTGCACCAAATTTTGGCACCTTGGCATTTGGAGTTTCAAGCTGAAGGAATTTGAGAAATGGGAGGTGCTGGAAGGACTCTCTGACCTCCCTTGTCTCCCCTGAAACAGGTCAGAAGACCCTCACTGGAGAGGCACACTCACTGTACCTGCAGGAAAAAAGCATTCTATCTCCAAGATGAGGGATGCCCAGAGGAACCTGAATGAACAGGACTTGCTATTTCCCCCAGTTTATCATCCTTAGCTCATAGCCTTTTGTCCAAACATATTTTCCCACAGCTTTCCACTCTTCATTAAACCAAACAACAACACAGGTGTAGCTGCTTCTTCAGGTCTTCATTTCCTTATGAAGACTCTGGTTTCACCTAAAACTTACTTTAAACACATTTGTGTGCTTTTCTCCTGTTAATCTGTCTTTGGTTAGACAACTCAGCCCAGAACCCTCCTCAAAAGGTTAGAAGGAAAAAGAACAGTTTTTCTCCCCTACAATGTAAAGAAGTACCTCTAAGTTTGAGTAGGGCAACTATACATCTACTCGTATTATTTAAAGTGTCTTATGTTTGGTTTTCTAACTGGTCTCTGTCTCACTCTGCCTTTCCTGTCCCATCACCACAGGGGTCGTGTTCAAACGTGATAGAGGTGCGATCATTCCAGAGCCTGGCCCCATCTGCTTTCATAGCCTCATCTCCCACTCCTCACTGATATGTAACTTCTCCACTGCGAACCAAAATCATGTCCATCCCTGGGGTTCAACATGGTGTCTTGTTTTGTTTTGCTCCTCCTGATATTCTTTTTTTTTTTTTTAATTTTTTAAAAATTAATTAATTAATTAATTAATTAATTTTGGCTGTGTTGGGTCTTCGTTTCTGTGCGAGGGCTTTCTCTAGTTGCAGCGAGTGGGGGCCAGTCTTCATCACGGTGCGCGGGCCTCTCACTGTTGCGGCCTCTCTTGTTGCGGAGCACAGGCTCCAGACGCGCAGGCTCAGTAGTTGTGGCTCACGGGCCTAGTTGCTCCGCGGCATGTGGGATCTTCCCAGACCAGGACTCGAACCCGTGTCCCCTGCATTGGCAGGCTGATTTTCAACCACTGCGCCACCAGGGAAGCCCCCCTCCTGATATTCTTCACAAGTTAATTTCTCTACATTTGAGGCTGTTTTCTCTCATCTCTGCTTCCCCAAACCCCTATCCTTCTAGAACCTGATCAAATGTCACTTTTCTGAAGCTTCCCCACCACAGTGTTGAATGACTCATTAGAAATCTGATTGCGCTTAGCTTTATCTCATATTTTTATTTCACTAAATGGCAGGAATCTTTCCCTGTGTGGATTCTGTGTCTTCTCATCTGGCCTAGAAATGGAAGTAGAAGGTGTTCTATTATGCTGCTTACGATAGACATTCAACAAATATTGTATAACAGATGAATAACATCCAGCAACTACATGAACAACCTCAGATTATTTACTGAGGGCTCGATAGCTAGCTAAAGCAGCACGTTGTACCATAGCATCATTTGACTGAAATGTTGAGCAGCTGATCTCATAGGATGCAGCATCTACCTCATAAGTCAATGAAATTTCCTTTACTTAATGCTTTCCCCCTCCCCTCAGTCTGGCACTGAGCTTACTTAATAAAATGCTTTTGTGACAAAATGACCACGTACACGATCAAATAGCTCAGAGTTTGAGAAATGTACCAAATGTCAGGCTATGGTTTTGTCTTTATCATGTTGTGGCTCTGGGGTCCAGACTGCACCCTGTGGCGACAACTGAATGGATGTTGTCACTATTGGTTATTGTGGGAAGAGGTAAATCCTAAGACAGTGAGGGGTGGACAGCGGTGAGGGAGGACTCCTTAGGCCCTGGGACTGGGAGGGAGCTGGACCCAACCTCCCAGGCCTGAAGAAGCCTAAATGGCTTTAGGAGGGCACTGAGCTGCTGCCGGCCATCTGGAGGCGAGCGGAGGACAACAGCGAGCCTTTGCTTTTCGGCGGCACTAACACTGTGGACAGGGCAGATGCTTGTCAGTTTCTGAGAGTGAGGTTAGTCATCAGTTAGATCCGTTTCACCTTTAACCTGCCCTCACTGATCAAGCTGGCTTCCACTGTTTTTACAAAAACGTGCATGTCCTCCAAGCCTTAGGTAGCCTAGATAATAAGATGTTTGCCGAAGTTGTTTTCTAGGAACTTGGAGTCAGCTGTGTCCAGTTTGAGCTCCAGCTGGTTAAGACTTGTTAAGACCACCGACCATCCAACTGAGCATGTGCGAGTGGCCGCTGGGTGACCTTTTGACGTCAGCGGGCCCAAACTCCACCCTCGGTTCGTGCTAACTGCTGTTTCCTGAGCACGTGTCCCAGGGAGGGGCCTGGAGCTTAGTTGCATCTGCAGAGGATGGTGATGACCTCACGTTTTTCCTCTCTCCAATTACCTTTCCCCGTGCTCCCCACGCCTGGGCTTTATCCCACAAGTGCGCTGAGCCCTGCGCTTCAGGCGGTCAGAGCTCTGCGCTGGGCTGAGAACCTTGGCGTCTTGGCGTTTGTCTTGCTGTGCCTCCGGCCACTGAACCTCGTTCGTTAGCACAAAGCCAGGACCTGGGGAAATGCTGGGGAGGTCTTCCGGTCGCAGGAAGGTATGTTTGATTTTCGGCTTCATCAGTAACGGTAAGAATAAGTTGGGGTGTGCATGAAGAGTTGTGGGGATTTTGGGACATGGGAGAAAGGAGCTTGGGAATGACCCAACTTTCTGCTTGTCTGGTATATGAGGTCTTAAAGTTGGCACACTTTGAGAACAGATTTTTTTTATCCTAAGCCAGTAAAGGTGGCTATTTGGACCAATACAATCGGTTGGGTTGTTCAAGTTTCCTGCTAGGTTTAGTCAAATTTCCAAACGCTTTCCCCTGGTACCAGTAGCCAGATGATACCTCCTGGTATTTTCTCTTCCTCTCCCATCACTCATACAATGGTCATTTAGTGGCCATATGGTGAAATTTGAGCCAGTGGGCCTTAAGTAGGATTGATATTTATATCTTCTAAGTACTCTTTCTAAAGAAGAAGCTGCTATCCTTGGACTTTGTTTGTCCCCTCCCCATAGGCTGGTATATTGATGTAGTGTCGACTCAGCTTTAACTATGAAGGGCAATGCCCTAGGGTAATGCAGAACAACAAGATGGAAAGAATGTGAGCTCCTGGAGAAGAGCTCTAGCATAGACCTCCCAGGCTGTTTCATGAGAGACAAATAGAAGTCAGTCTCGTTGAAGTCACTTGCTTTTGGAGTCTTGTTTTTGCAGTGTCATTCTTATTCTAATTAATACAGATATTGGTGCTTATCATTATAAAAACCTTAAATATGCGGTGTTGCCCTAGATGTTAGTGGGCAGTGAAAAAACAGGAATTTCAGATACTGGGAAGATGATGAGCTTGGTACTGTCAAGGCAACATTTGGTAAGATTATCTTCAGTTTTTAGAAGAAAAACCTCATGTCTGTATAATTAGTCCTAGAGAAAGCAGTTGGAAGTAACCAGATTATTTGTATGTTGGCTGCTCTTTGCTGCTTTCCACAGGTGGTTATTAGAAAGAAATGAGCCCAGGCAAGAATTGGCCAATTGGCAAGAAGACCCCATGGGGTTGGAAAAATCAACTGTTATTAATCCCACAAAGGCAGAAAACTGTTACGAAGGGTGCTTTTCAAAGTCCTCCCATTAAAAGATTCTCAGCTGAGCAAAGGAAGGTAGTCCTAGCAACAAAGATCAGATTAAGTCTACTGTGTCAAATGGCCTCAAGGGAGTAGCCTTTTAAGGGAGGAAAGAGTGATGGCTAAACTCAGATGCCAGAAAATAAGGCGGGCTTAAGAAATAATGCCCAGTAAAGAATTCTGGGTGGGTCCTGACATGTTAAATCAGAACAGAATCAAATAGACCAGAAATCTACCATTGATTGAAGCAAACTTTGTTGCCAAATGAACCACTGGCTTGTGAACGTTCAATCCTAATGTACTGCTCAGGCTCACTGCCCTGGTAGGAAGCCGTGTAAAAAGAACTGAGCATCCTTGAAGGGAGGGTTCATGAAAGAAATGTCTCCAAACTCTGATGTGACCATGAGGGACAGTGGGCAAGGAAGAACCACCGAGGCAAAGCCACAGGCTCAGGGGACAATGGACAAGGGAATGCCCCCAGAAACCAAAACCAAGATCTAACCATGAAAATATTCCACTGCCAGGGCAGGTCCCTTTATAACTACTGCCCAGCGCGACGCCATCATTACTAAGGACCAGTGGCTGCTGTGTGTTTTGCTGCTTCTCTTTTCTGAGAAGAAATGTCTATTGTGCATGTCTTGTCTTACCTACCATTGTTTACTGAGTTTGTTGTGGGTACAGGGATGGGTAGGTGGGACATGGGGGAGGGAATGAGCTGGTAACTTCTTGGCTAGGAGACACATCCAGATGTGGTAGAAGAGACTGCATGTTGCCCACATGTCTTGGACTTTAAGCTGTGTGCCATAGCAGGATGGGACCTGTCTCTTTTAGGGTAGGGGTAATGTGTTCTGTGTGAGGGAGGAAAAGGGTGTGCACAGATATTTGGGTGATCAGAGAGGTGGGCTTTGGGAACTTGCTATGTATCCCCATGTTCTCTCTCCAGCTGGGTGCGGACATGCGGCCCATTTTTGGCAAATAGAAAGTGAGCTGAAGTGGTATGTGTAACTGGGATATAATTTGCAACTTAAAGACCATCATGTTTCTCTGGATTTTGGCTTTCTCCCCCTTCTTATAGGCTGTAGTGTGGATGTTGGGGCAACCTAGCTGTGACAGTGTGGTTGAGCATGTTGGGGAGGAAAACATTTTCCTCTACCCACCTAGGTTCTTATGGCTGGTCTAAGAATGAAATTGACACGAGACAGATGAACAGAGAAAATCAAACAAAAGTTTAATAACATGCATACGTGAGAGACACCCAGGAAAACTGAGTAACTCGCCAAAATGGTCAAAACCCTCACCTTCAATAACATCTTCTGCTAAAGTTAACAAAAGAGGATGTTAGGGGTAATGGTTTGGGACTTCAAAGGGGAGGAAAACAATTCACATAAAAATGGAAAAGCCTATTTTTGGTAAAACAAATGTTTGCTGGGCCATGCAGAGAGGATGGAGCACAGAGGACTGATCTCTAGGTCTTGCTGAGTCTCCCCTGACACACCTGGTCCATATTCTCTGCAGATACCTCAGGTGGTAGCTGTATTGTGGGAGCAAGCCCATTATGTAAATTCTTGTAGGCAGTTAAGGGAGAGGTAACAAGAAAAACCGAGTCTTCAGTTTCTTAAAAATAATGAGCCTATTCTTTTCTATCATGGCTTATCACAGAATACTGAATATAGTTCCCTGTGCTATACAGTAGACTATAAAGTACATATGTGTAATTGAATCATTTTGCTGTACTGCAGAAATTAACACAACTTTGTGAGTCAACTATATTTCAATAAAGAAAGAATAATTTTTAAAAATCAGCCTAAGTTGATCGCCATGCCACAGAGACATGTTGGGGTGGCAAATGTTGCTCCTCTAGCTTCCTGTGTAACTGTCTGCTGAATGAACACAGGAAAACTGTTCTGGATTCTACGTGGCTGGTTTCTAAAGTTAGAGGTCTAGGGGCTTCCCTGGTGATGTAGTAGTTGGGAATCCGCCTGCCATTGCAGGGGACACGGGTTCGATCCCTGGTCCGGGAAGATCCCACATGCTGTGGAGCAACTAAGCCCCTGTGCCACAACTACTGAGCCTGCGCTCTAGAGCTCGTGAGCCACAACTACTGAGCCCGCACGTCACAACTGCTGAGGTCCACGTGCCTAGAGTCCATGCTCCACAACGGGAGAGGCCACTGCAGTGAGAAGCCTGTGCACTGCGGCGAGGAGTGGCCCCCGCTCACCACAACTAGAGAAAACATGCACACAGCAACGAAGACCCAACACAGCCATAAACAAACAAACAAACAAACAAACTTAGAGGTCTAGGTTGCTTAAGACCTGGGACTTTCCTCACAGTGTTACCTGAGTGGCCATTGCCACAGACGCGAGGAAATAGGTGTCAGTCTGTGCAGGCTGCTGTAAGAGAATACAACAGAATGAGTAGCTTATGAACAACAGAAATTTATTCCTCATAGTTCTGGAAGCTGCAAGTCTGAGATGAAGGGTGCCAGCCAACAAGGTCGAATGAGAGCCCTCTTCCAGGTTGCAGAGGCTGGTTGTGTCCTCCCATGGCAGAAGGGCCCAGGGAGCTGTGTGGCCCTCTTGTATGAGGGCACTAGTCCCAGTCATGAGGGCAAGGGGCGTCACCTTGAAGTTAGGTTTCCGATGTGAATTTTGGGGGGGACACAGACGTGAAGACCAGAGCAATAAGTGATTGTTCTCAGACATGATTCTGAAAGCCCATTTGAGGGGAATGTTAGGACAAAACAGAATGCTGAAGAGGAAAAGCCTTCTGTAGTTCTCCTTGCCATGGTTCTCATGCATTGCCATTCATGCAGCTTTACACCCTTGACTTTTTCCTTTCAGAGATCTTAATTTAGTCCCTAGGGATTCCTCCAGCACATCTAAGTAATTTGCAAGCACAATGGAACAAATCAGTGTGGGATCCCGTGTAGATCCCAAACCCTCCAAAATGTGTCAAACGTTAGTGAGAAGACATCACTTAAAGTCCTGCTTATACTGGCTCCCTCTGGTTAAAATCCTCTCATAAACGTCTTCCCATGGAAGCTGCACAATTCACGGTATGGTGATATCCATAGACCGAATCACTAACAGAGAAGTCAGTAGGTTACAGTCTAAAAATACTTATTTAAACTTCTGTACCCACTCTACTACCCTGATTTGCAAGGAGGTTTCCTGATGATGGAAATCATGGGGAAGTAGGTGGGCTTCCTGTGTGGGATCTACCAGAACGCCTCCCCAGTTCACTTCTTTCCCCAGAGTGCCTCTGGCACTTTCTTGCCTTTGCTCTTAAGTGTGAGAGGGTGACCTTAACTAGTCTCCTTTGGATGACTCTCCTTGGATGTGTGGTGATACTAGACGCAATCACCCTTTTGTTGGTGACTAGCCCTTAATCCTTGCCCTGAGTGTGAAAGAAAATCATTAAGTTACCTAAAAGTGTCTCATTGTGCTTCTAGTTCTAATTTTATAACAACCCTTTGTGATCTTAAAACCTTCGAAAGTAGACTCTAATGATCAGATTCTAAAAGCATTGGAATTTAGAGTATTCCTGCCACCTTGGATTTTTTAGGATGGGGCTGTCTCTTTCCATTACACCAGGCTCCCCTTCTTTTCCATGCACTGAGTTTACTCACAGTCTCCCAACATTTGATTCCTGGTCCATCCCTGCTTTTGTTTTCATCACTCCTATTTTGGAGACGAGGATTTGTAGTGGTTCCAACTCCTCATGTGTTCAAGTGAACATCCCCCTCTGACTCTGCTTTTTTCCTTTGCAAATAAATACATAACCTGTATGATCATTTGGTATTGTGTTCCATATCTTTGGGTGACATAATTTAATTTTTTATGCTCACAGGCAAATAAGCATCATCCAATAATAAAAAGTGGTAGATGTACTTGAATTGAAAGCTTTGATAATTATACAATCTTTAAATTAATTAATGAGCCAAAGGCAGCTAAACATTAGCATTTAGAAAGATCTCTACAGCATCAGCTGCTAATGAGTTCATTTAGATCCATCGTGCCACCCGTTTTGGAATGCACAGACCATATTTAATCATATTCAATCGGATCTAATATTGAAATTATGAACACAAGGCATTGTTGAGTGTGAAATTACCATAGAATTTTACTTGTTGAACACATTTCTTGTTGGTGCTCATAGATGAATGATAATTTGATGATGAAGTAGGTAATTTGTATACAATGGACCATTTATGGAATAATAAGGAATTCTAAGGTGTCTTGATTTGTGTTGATCATTCTCATACAAATTCTAAATTCATTTGCCTCAGCTACTTCAGAGGTTCTGCTGCCCTCAGGCAAGAAGGATGCACTTTTGGATGTCTTTTCCCCTTGAGTTTGTAATTTCTTTTTTTTTGAGAGAACATAGAAAATTTTAGAAATGTATTATAGCAATTGACTAAGATCATTAAAAAAATTTTAAAAATGTAATAATAATACAAAAACAGCCCCCCCCCCCCCACTTGGCTTCTTTTTAGTCATTACCCACCCTCTTATCCTGACTTCTAACATAATTGAAGTGTCTTGCCTGTTTTTGTACTTTATATAAATAGACTCATATAGTATATCTTTTTCATCTGGCTTCTTCTGCTTAACATTATGTTTGTAAGATTTATTCATATTGTTTCATGTCACAGGTCATGCATTTCTCATTGCTGTGTAATATTCCAGTGGGTGAACAGCCCACAATTTATTCACTTTACTGTTGGAGGACATTTGGTTAGTTTCCAGTTTCCAGCTATTATAATTGTGCTACTCTGAACATTGTGATACATGTTTTGTTTTTATGCTTAATTATGGTAAAATACATATAACATAAAAATTACTATTGTAACCATGTTTAAGTAACAATTCAGTGGCATTAAGTACAGTTACATGGTCGTGAAACCAATCTCTAGAACTCTTCATCTTGCAAAACCAAAACTCTATCTCCACTAAACAACACCCCCCTATTCCTCATGCCCTTGGCAACCACCATTCCTACTTTCTGTTTTTATGAGTGAGACTACTCTGGTTACCTAACCTAGAGTGGAATTACACAGTATTTGTCTTTTGGGACTTCCTTATTTAATTTAGCATAATGTCCTCAAGGTTCATCCATGTTGTAGCATGTGTCAGAATTTCCTTCCTTTTGTAAGACAGTATTTCATTGCATGTATAGGCCACATTCTAGTACATGTTTCTGATGAGCATATGCACATATTTCTGATGGCATTATATGTAGTTGGGGTCATAGAATATTTAAAGATTCAGCTTTAGTAGATTTTGCCAAACAGTGTTCCACAGTAATTGTACAAATTTACATTCTCGCCAGACACGTGTGAGTTAAGTACCTTTTAATGCAATTAAAATGTTTCTTTTACCTATGTACGCTACAACAGTGGCCAGATGCCAGTTATAGGATCGTATTGTTTATTTTCCTTTTTAAAACTCATGGTATTAGTTATGATAACATCAGCTTCTGCAGTAGATTCAGTTTATTTCTCACTCACTAAATAGTTCAGTGTGGGGAACACCCAGTAAGGCAGTCTCCTCTCCTCTGAGAAGTGATTCAGGGATTGAGAATTATTCCATTTGGTGGCTCCACCATATTTGATATGTGCCTTCCAATGTCTCCCTGAGCTTCGACATCCAGAGGAGTGTGGAGAAGGCACACTGTCTTTTAACTATCTTAGCCAGGAAGTGACACATCCTTTCTGTTCACATCCCCTTAGTAGGGAAATGTCACATGCTACATCTAGATGCAAAGATTGGGGTGGGGGGGTGTGTGGAGGAGAGGAAAAATGTTCCCTGGCTGGGCAGCTGCTTCCATTAGCAACTCTACACTTAGGGAAAGGAGCACAGATACCCGCTGGGCAGCTGTGTTTGCCACACATGCCTTGGCATTTTTGTGTTCCATCCTCTCAGATACTCTTGTCCTTAGGATCCCTGGCTGAAAGCAGTGATGACAGATCAATTGAAAAATCTTAGAAAACTTGCTGGAAAAATTTGTCACAGACAAACGTAATCCGGTGAGACCCGGTTCATAGAAGTATTTTATAAATGCTTGTATACTGTGAGCCCACCTGCATGGTAATATCTTAAATACTCCTCTCGCTGTTTGACATCTTCCTCATAACTTTGAACCAGAAGTAAGCAAGGAGGAGGAGAGCGATTTGCAGGGAAATTGAGAAGTGAGGCTGCAGAAGGGCACATTTGTCCTCTATGATCTCACCCAGTGTCTTGGTAGATCCTTGATAAGCACCAGGCGTTCAATATTTGAAAGTCCTGATCAGAATCAAGGCCTTGGATTTGGGCACCCTGGAGAAAGCTTCAGGTCAGGCAGGCCTCAGTCATGTCCAATATCTATGTCTCAAGCATAAGACAAGAGTGCAGATCACATACATCCAAGGTAACAAATAGGAAGAAGGTGGAGGGCCCAGGATTCGTCATCCATTCTGAGGTCATGATGATTTTGTTTTACAAGATAAAAGGGTATGCAGTTTATTACTGAAAGCATTAGCATAAGAAAGGAAAGTAGCAATCTCTGTCCAAGGTGACAGAGAGAGCTATCTGGCTAAGGCCTGTTTGGAGAACATACGAATCTCCCATCTCTCTGATCCATAACCAGAGTGACCTTTGTACATTGTTAGTGTAACTTCCTTTTCATCTGCTTCCTAAAATGTCTCTCAGTTATGTTATAAGGCTGTTTTTGGTTGAACGAGTTTTGAGGTTTTAAGAATGAGTAAGTTGCCATGTGGCGCTGAAATCTGTATGCATAAGGGGTGGTGTTGGGGAGGGGGAGGATGGAGAAGTCTCCAGAAATAACAGCTACATGTGTGGAATACTACACAATGTGCAGTTACTATGTGCTACACACTTTATCTGCACTAGTCACTTTAATCCTCACATGGAGAAGGCAAATGAGGTTCAGATAGGTGACTGCTCATGGCCACTCAGCTAATAAGAGGAGGAGCCACAATGTGAGCTAGCTGGCTCTGACTCCTAGTCACAGGCTCCACAGGAAGCAAAGAGGTCCTCTAAAGGAGGCGCTGAGAAACCTGAGAGTGGATACAGCAGCATGGATTTTCCTCGGAGTCACGGATTTGCCTTTTATCAGCCTCCCCACCACCCCAAAATTGGCATCCCCTCGGTAGTGAGGGCTCACTGCCATTCACATTCATCACCGTGACCTTTTCTGGTGGTATGGAAAATAAGCAGAAGCTAAAAAGCAATCACACTTCTCTGGTGCTAATGTCTAAATATTCTTTTCAATTGTAATTGATTTCTACATGTGCTAGTGTGCAAGTGAGCAGTGGGTTCAAATCCTCCCCATCTTTCACGATTAAAATGTTAACAGCCATTCCTATACACTAACAACGAAAGATCAGAAAGAGAAATTAAGAAAACAATCCCATTTACCACTGCAACAAAAAGAATAAAATACCTAGGAATAAACCTACCTAAGAAGGTAAAAGACCTGTACTCAGAAAACTATAAGACACTGATGAAAGAAATCAAAGATGACACAAACAGATGGAGAGATATACCATGTTCTTGGATTGGAAGAATCAATATTGTGAAAATAACTATACTACCCAAAGGAATCTACAGATTCAGTACAATCCCTATCAAATTACCAGTGGCATTTTTTATAGAACTAGAACAAAAAGTCTTAAAATTTGTATGGAGACACAAGAGACCCCAAATAGCCAAAGCAATCTTGAGAGAAAAAAATGGAGCTGGGGGAATCAGACTCCCTGACTTCAGACTCTACTACAAAGCTACAGTAATCAAGACAATATGGTACTGGCACAAAAACAGAAATATAGATCAATGGAACAGGATAGAAAGCCCAGAGATAAACCCATGCACCTATGGTCAACTAATCTGTGACTAAGGAGGCAAGGATATACAAAGGAGAAAAGACAGTCTCTTCAATAAGTGGTGCTGGGAAAACTGGACAGCTACATGTAAAAGAATGAAATTAGAACACTTCCTAACACCATACACAAAAATAAACTCAAAATGGATTAGAGACCTAAATGTAAGACTGGACACTATAAAACTCTTAGAGGAAAACATAGGAAGAACACTCTTTGATGTAAATCACAGCAAAATCTTTTTTGATCCACCTCCTAGAGTAATGGAAATAAAAACAAAAATAAATGGGACGTAATGAAACTTAAAAGCTATTGCACAGCAAAGGAATCCATAAACAAGACGAAAAGACAACCCTCAGAATGGGAGAAAATATTTGCAAACGAATCAACGGACAAAGGATTAATCTCCAAAATATATAAACAGCTCATGCAGCTCAATATTAAAAAAACAAACAACCCAATCAAAAAAATGGGCAGAAAACCTAAATAGACATTTCTCCAAAGGAGACATACAGATGGCCAAGAAGCACGTGAAAAGCTGTTCAACATCACTAATTATTAGAGAAATGCAAATCAAAACTACAATGAGGTATCACCTCACACCAGTTACAATGGGCATCATCAGAAAATCTACAAACAACAAGTGCTGGAGAGGGTGTGGAGAAAAGAGAACCCTCTTGCACTGTTGGTGGGAATGTAAATTGATACAGCCACTATGGAGAACAGTATGGAGGTTCCTTAAAAAACTAAAAATAGAATTACCATAAGGTCCAGCAATCCCACTACTGGGCATATACCCAGGGAAAACCATATTTCAAAAAGACACATGCACGCCAATGTTCATTGCAGCTCTATTTACAGTAGCCAGGTCATGGAAGCAACCTAAATGCCCATCGACAGACAAATGGATAAAGAAGATGTGTTACATATATACAATGGAATATTACTCAGCCATAAAAAGGAACGAAATTGGGTCATTTGCAGAGACATGTATGGATCTAGAGACTGTGATACAGAGTGAAGTAAGTCAGAAGGAGAAAAACAAATATCATATATTAACGCATATATGTGGAACTTAGAAAAATGGTACAGATGAACCAGTTTGCAGGACAGAAATAGAAGACACAGATGTAGAGAACAAATGTATGGACACCAAGGGGGGAAAGTGGCGGAGGGGTGGTGGTGTGATGAATTGGGTGATTGGGATTGACATGTATACACTGATGTGTATAAAATAGATAACTGATAAGAACCTGCTGTATAAAAAATAAAATTCAAAAAAAAAATAAAATAAAATAAAATTCAAAAAAAATGTTAATGGCCAATCGAGGGTGTATGCTCCAGGTTTTTTCACTACATCATTGGAAAAGCAAAAGCTTGTTTTCTAGAACTGTAGCATAAACCCATCCCTAAAGCAGGGTGCTGGTCACGGTGACTGTCTTGCAAGTGATGGATGGCAGTGGTGTTTGGGAGCTACGCTGGTGTTATTTGTTTTGAAAGTGCTCAGACAAGCCGAATTTCACAACCATTAGGAGTATTGGGTTGTTACAATAAATATCAATAAGAGATACAACTGCTTCAGGGAACCAGTGGATTTTAGAAGAAGTGGCTTTATGCCTGCGTATTGTATGTCAGGTTGCCTCAAAATGATAAATTATTTACCAGTGAGAGAGGTGAATTAATTCTGTAGTAAAAGGGAGCTTCATTTGTTACCCAGTCAGAAGGAAACTGGAAATATCAAACTGTAACTATATCAAGAGTTTGTTTCTTTTAGATACCTTATTTTTCTTCCCAAAGTATTGGCCGCTATTTGACCTCTGCCAGACAGTTCTACCAATTTAGGGAACATTTACATTTTCCAATTCCTTTCCGTCTGTTTTCAATCTCAGTCCTCAATGTACTGAATTCCGTAACAAACTTAATTAGAATTACTTTACTAGAGGCATTAGAGCCAGTTAAATTAAAGATTCAAGTCGTCAGTTGTACTAACCATACATCAGGTGTTCACTTGGGGCTAGGGGATACCATATGAGATAGTACAGACGTGGAATAAATACATCCATTATTTCAGAAAGCTCATTGGATGGCCTTGTCTTCATCCACCTGGCCAAAGGGGAAAGCAAGTGAGCAGGAGGCAGGCTTTCTTTTAAAAAGTCTTGACCTGGACGTGGCACACATCACTTCTGCTTACTTTGGTCGGTGGAAATAAGTCTTTTGGACTCCCACACACTGGGGCCTGGTGTCTTAGTCCATTCAGGCTGCTGTAACAAAAATGCCAGAGATTGGGTGGCTTATAGAACAAACATTTGTTTCTCACAATTGTGGAGTCTGAGAAGTTCAAGATTAAGGGGCCAGCAGATCCCATGTCTGGTGAGGGCTCGCTTCTGGCTTCAAAGATAGCTGTTTTCTCACTGTATTCCTCACATGTTGGAAGGGGAGAGAGAGCTCTCTGGGGTCTCTTTTATAAGGGCAGTAATGCCATTCATGAGAGCTCTGTCCCCATCACCTAATCACCTCCCAAAGGCTCCACCTCCAAATACCATTACTTTGGGGATTAGGTTTCAACATATGAGTTTCGGGGGGACATCAATATTCAGTCTATAGCACCTGAGTAGCTACAGTCCTATACTATGGAAAAGAAAGACTGAATTTTACCAGGCCATAGCCATTGCCACCTCACTAGACAAATTTAATAATGCAAATCCGGCCCAGAGGAAAAGCCTTTGGAAATAGGCTTGGATTCAAGTCCTTCTTCTGCCACTTCCAGACTGTTTGACATTGGGCAAGGAGGAAGCCCTGACTCAGCTTCATCATTCTTAAACGGCAACAATGATAATACCTAATTCCTGGAACCTTCATCAGGATTAAATATTAAAATTATATCATGTAGACGTGCTCGCTTCGGCAGCACATATACTAAAACTGGAACAATACAGAGAAGATTAGCATCGCCCCTGTGCAAGAATGACATGCAAATTCGTGAAGTGTTCCATATTTAAAAAAAAAATTATGTAGAAATGCAAATGTACTTTAAAGTTCAAAAGTGTACACACGTGTGATAGATTGTCTCATGGACCACAGTTCTTCATCTGACCCTGCAGCCTTGCCTTTTGCTATGTAGCTTTGCAGTATAGTTTCCTGCCCCTTGAATCTGGGTTGACCTTGTGAATTGTTTTGGCCAGTGGGATGTAGTGAGAGTGTCACTGTGCCAGTCCTGAGTCCAGGTTTTGAGAAACCTTGTAGGTTTCTGCCATCATGAGAAAAACCTGCCTAGGGTAGCCTCCTGGTCCCAGGAAGAGGTTGATGGGAGAGTGGTACTCTCCTATCAGCTAGTACCACGTGGAAGAACGGTACGAGTTGGCCCGGCTTAGACCAGTAGCTTAGACCCTCAGCAGAGGCACGATCTAAATAAAGGCCTATTATTGTAATGGCAATGAGGTATTGTTGCTTGTTGACTATTGCTATAGTAACAGTAAACAACTGCAATAGTTTGTTCATCTATATCTCTTCACTTGAGCAACTTTTGACATTAAATTAATATAATCTAAAAAGTAAACGTCAGTAAAAGAAAAGGTTTGACTGGGTTAAATTTTAAAAATATTAAAAATTAAAAAAAAAATTGTTGGTACTTTTCATATGGCGACTCAGAAAAGAATTAAAAAGCCAATAACAAATGAGATGAGATAAAAAACAATGAAGAGAGAAATAATTATGTGATCACTACTTTTTTTCCCCTCAAATTTTTTGCTTAATTGAACTATGGTTGACTTAGAATATTGTGTTTCAGGTATATAGCATAGTGATTGAGAGTTTTTTTTTTCCCAGATTACATTCCATTATAGGTTATTAAAACATATTGGTTATAATTCCTTGTGCTATACAGTAAATCTTTGTTGCTCATCTGTTGTATGTATAGTAGTTTGTATCTGTTAATCCCATAGTCCTAATTTGTCCCTCCCCTACTCCTTCTCCCCTCTGGTGACCATAAGTTTGTTTTCTATGTCTGTGAGTCTGTTTCTGTTTTGCATGTAGATTCACTGGTATTATTTTTTAGATTCCACATATAAGTGATATCATAAAATATTTGTCTTTGACTTATTTCACTAAGCATAATATTCCCTAGGTCCATTCATGTTGCTGTAAATGGCAATATTTCATTCTTTTTTATGGCTGTGTACTATTCCATTGTATATATGTACCACATCTTAAGCCAGTCATCTGTTGATGGGTACTTGTGTTGCTTCCTCATCTTGGCTGTTGTAAATAGTGCTGCTATGAACATTGGGGCACATGTGTCTTTTTCAGTTATTTTTTTTTTCCAGATACATACCCAGGAGTAGAATTGCTAGATCATGTGATAGTTCTGTTTTTTTAGGGAAACTCCATACTGTTTTCCATAGTGGCTGCACCAATTTATATTGTCAACAACAGTGTAGGAGAATTCCCTTTTCTCCACACCCTCTCCAGCATTTATTATTTGTAGACTTTTTGACAGTAGCCATTCTGACAGGTGTAAGGTGATACCTCCTTGTGGCTTTGATTTGTATTTCTCTAATAATTAGCAATGTTGAGCTTTTTTTCATGTGCCTGTTGGCCATCTGTATGTCTTCTTTGGAAAAACTTCTATTTAGGTCTTCTGCCCATTTTTTGATTGGGTTGTTTGTTTTCTTGATATTGAGTTGTATGAGCTGTTTGTATATTTTGGATATTAACCCCTTGTCAGTCACATCATTTGCAAATATCTTCTTCCAGTCTCTAAGTTGTCTTTTTGTTGATGGTTTCTTCTGCTGTGCTTTCAAGTTTGATTAGGTCCCATTTGTTTATTTTTGCTTCTATTTCTTTTGCCTTGGGAGACTGTGTGATCAGTGTTTTTAGGTAAAGGACTAGATAGTAAATATTTTTGGCTTTGCAACTTCTCAGCTCTGCCTTTGTGGTGTGAAGGCAGCTGTAGAAAATATGTAAACAAATGAGTGTAACTCTGTTTCAATAAAACTTTGTTTACAAAAACAGGCAGCAGGCCAGATTTGGCCCACAAGCCATTGTTTGTGGACTCCTGCTCTTAGACATACTAATTATTGATATGGAGATAAATATACTTAGACCCATGCCTCATTTCACACACTGTAAAAAAAAAAAAAAAAAAAGAAATTACAGAAAGAATACAAAATTATAAGACATGAGAAAGGATTATTCTGGTTATAAAGGGCAATAAGTTTAGAGCTATTGTTGGGTTGAATTTAAGTCTAATGTCTACTACATTAGACAAATTAGACTTCTAATTTAAGTCTTCAGCTTAGTATTTGGCACAGAGGGCATGCTCTGGGACTGTGAACTATATTAATGTGAGAGCAATATAGAAGTAGTATAAACAAGCTGATGGGCTTAATTATATAAATGTAAAATCCCTCAAATATGTGCTCAATAAAAATCAGTTAAGGTAAAATGGAAAATCATATAAAAGAGTACACATAAGCTCTGTAAATACAGCATACTATTGCTTCGCCAGCCTTGGGTACTAATAAGGCCATATCTCACTATCAAGAAATTCTTTCTTTTATCCTTTGGAGTCCCTTCATCCATAGTTTTTACTCAGTCCAGATATTAGTCTACAATATGTTGACTTCTTTGAAAGAAAACTGAAAAATCTAACCAGTCTCCAATAAGCCCTGATGCTATTACAGGGAGTTATGTGAGGCACTGGGGATTCTGCTATTAGCTTCATAACATGTAGTGTCTGATACGTCAAGCTGCTCCAGCGTTGATGGCACCAGAGCTGGGACGAGCTCCCTTTGTACTGGCTACCACCTATGCTGCCACAGAGCTGCTGCCAACACTGTTATGGGGAGGGGGGAACACAGGGTGGGAGGACTGGGAGTACTGCCCTCTTCCATCTGCCTCCTAAGACCATATTCTTTCCATCATCTTCTTATCATTCCCAAAGTCTGTTTGAAGTGTGCCCCACCTCCATTCCTACTCTTAACATCTTTCTGGTCCTATAGTTTTGCTACTCAAGGCTCCTTATTGACATTTTTTATTTATTTATTTATTTATTTATTTTTGGCTGTGTTGGGTCTTCGTTTCTGTGCGAGGGCTTTCTCCAGCCGCGGCGAGCAGGGGCCACTCTTCATCGCGGTGCGCGGGCCTCTCACCATCACGGCCTCTCTTGTTGCGGAGCACAGGCTCCAGACGCGCAGGCTCAGTAATTGTGGCTCATGGGCCCAGTTGCTCCGCGGCATGTGGGATCCTCCCAGACCAGGGCTCGAACCCGTGTCCCCTGCATTGGCAGGCAGATTCTCAACCACTGCGCCACCAGGGAAGCCCCTTATTGACATTTTTGAACAGTCTGACATAAGTGGTTTCCCTAAGCTCTGGGCTGTTCAGAGTTCTCCAAGGTCACTGTGATGGTTAGTTTTAAATTTTATGTGTCAGCTTGGCTAAAAGATGCCCAGATAGCTGGAATAAACATTATTTCTGGGTGTCTCTCTGAGGATGCTTCTGGAAGAGATGGGTTTGACTCAGTAGACTGAGTAAAGAAGATTGGTTAATGCCCACGCACATTGGTGATGGCAATCTGCTGAGGGTCTGAATAGAACAAAAAGGTGAAGGAAGGGTGAATATTCTTTCATTGTGAGTTGGGTCCTCCATCTTCTCCTGCCCTTGGACATTGGTGCTCTTGGTTCTTGGGCCTTCAGACTCTGGGGTTTACCCTGTACTTCTCCCCTGGGCTGCGAGTTACACCATTGACTCCCCTTGCTTCTCAGGCCTGCTGACTTGGACAGAATGGCAACATCAGCCTTTCTGGTTCTGCAGCTTGTAGACCACAGATTGTGCAGATTGTGGGATTCTTGGCTTCCATAACTGTATGAGCCAATTCTTATAATAAGTTTCCTCTTATACATATCTATATATATCCCACTGGTTCTGTTTCTCTGGAGAGCTTTTAATACAGTCACATTACTACATAAATATTATGAATAAAGTATTAATATTAATAACATAAAGTGAATGGAAGCCTATACAGATAATGCTTAAAATCCACTGAACAAATGAGTAAATACAAATTCTAAATCTTTCCTGTCCCCTGTGGGATAGAATGCAGTTTCTGGTCCTTCTTCTTTCATTCAGCTCTTTTTTTGTGGCCCTCAATGTTGAGGCACTTAGGAGAGAGAGGTGAATTCGTATTCTTGCCAGAAGAGGGACTTTGAAGACAACAAATGCCACAGGCTTCTAGCCAGAGATATTGGCTAGTGGTTAAAAACCTGTGACTAAAATGTTCACTTTTTAAAAGGAATTTAAGTGCCTGTTCTAATAAAACCCCAGAGACATAAGCTTTGATAGGTGATATTTATCAAATGGACCATAAGCAGATTAGGAAGTCTGACTTTGAAAAGCTGTACAAGGTGATAGTTGTACTC
Organism: Balaenoptera musculus; assembly: GCF_009873245.2. Taxonomy (NCBI): domain Eukaryota; kingdom Metazoa; phylum Chordata; class Mammalia; order Artiodactyla; family Balaenopteridae; genus Balaenoptera; species Balaenoptera musculus. Next base: position 54,781,399 of record NC_045788.1, on the reverse strand, counting down.
AGTGGTTTTAAAAAATAACCCCCTTTCCTCCTTTATGTCACTAGTAATAAATTTTTTTTTATATGAAAGAAACAAATACAAAAAAGTGCTAGGTTAAGAGCCTGGGCTCTGAAGTCAGTTAGCCGAGTTAAATCCTAGCCCTGCCACTTACCAGTGTGACCTTGGGTAAGTGTGTTAACCTTTCTAAACCTCAGGTTCTTCATTTGAAAAGAGAGAAATAATGGTCTCTCTCGGGGGGTTTCTGTGACTACTAGATGAGGTCATGCTTGCAGAGTGCTTTGCATGCAATGCACAGTGAGCACTCAGTGTGAGTTATCATTTTTATTACCCATAATACCACGGCTAAGGGATCACTGATGCTAACATTTTTATTTATTTATTTATTTATTTTATTTTTGGCTGTGTTGGGTCTTCGTTTCTGTGCGAGGGCTTTCTCCAGTTGCTGCGAGTGGGGGCCCCTCTTCATCGCGGTGCGCGGGCCTCTCACTATCACGGCCTCTCTTGTTGCGGAGCACAGGCTCCAGACGCGCAGGCTCAGTAGTTGTGGCTCACGGGCCTAGTTGCTCTGCGGCATGTGGTATCTTCCCAGACCAGGGCTCGAACCCGTGTCTCCTGCACCGGCAGGCAGACTCTTAACCACTGCGCCACCAGGGAAGCCCCAACTGCTGCTAACATTTTGATGTTTAGGGGGTTCTGATTATCTGGATATTTGTTTTTTGACTCTCAGCAGTTACAAAGTTGTTAGAATATAGCAGCATAAAAATATTCAGTAATTTAACTGACCAATTGTAAGATGTCTGCTCTTAGAGATTTCCTGCTTTAATCCTTATGTCCGGCCACCCAGGGTATCAACGCTCAATGTTCCAGTGCAAAAACAAAGCAAACTGAAATGTGAAACTGCAAATTTTACAGAAGATGGGGGATTTCAAGTAAGTGATGTTGGGGGACTTACACTGAGAAATGAGTATCTGGCAGAGTTAGACCAGTTAACAGTTGAAGAATGGAAGATCAGCTGCGATAGTGGCCTCAGAGGCCCTTTGAAAGGGAATAATTTGGATATCAAAGGCCCTCAGGATAACTGAAGCCCTCAAATATTTCTGTAAAAGCGACTCTTCAATCTTGCTTTTTAGACAGGAACTAATTTTGCTAGATAGTTTTTCTAGATGGACTCCATTTCTTCACTGTAGTTGTATCTTGCTATGCCCATGGCCATCAAAGTGTGACTGTTAAAGTGGGTTCTCCAACATAAACCCTGTAAATATTGATGTAGAAGAAGTTGAGGTCTACGGTGACACCTTTTTGTCTCCCCTTATCCCAGACAGGGGCTTTACATAACAAAAAGCATTGTGACTCTGGAGAAACATGGCCTATTTTATTTAAAAACGTCGGATCTCTTTGCTTTTGGGGGGCAATCTTTAGAGTTTTTGGTAGTAGAGCTCTATGTTTTTAGTCGTAGATCCCATTGAGAAACTGATAGCAGTTAATTATGCTCATCCCAGAAAAATGAACATTTGTATCCACTGTGAACATTTTCATACAATTTGAAGGGAGGCCCAATGGAATCCATTTACAGATCACAGGTTCAGAAACCACGTACTGTTGTATTTCAATATCTGAAAGTATTTATGCTTTTTAAAATTTTCAGACTTGCATGAGCTTTAATTCAATACATATGTTATTGAATATTTGCTCTTTTATCTGTAGGAGAGAAAGGAGAAATATTGGACATAACTCGAGTTTCAGCTAGACCAAGGGAACACACAGAGGTGCAGACAGGATATGGTGAAGTAGAGAGAGACTGTCAGTCTACGTAGGCAGAGTTACTCCAAAATATCATCTACAGAAGGTATCAGGAACCAGCCTATAGTGAGGGAAGGAAAGGGTAGGGGCCCAGCTAAAACTTCTATCCAGATCAGGGTACGGGAAAGTGTGCAGCTAAGAAACAGGGAAAAGGAAAGGCACTTGAGGTCAAGAAGTTCTTACTTGTTCTCATTCAGGGCCAGACTGATTTCAAGTTCATAAAGAACTGGTTTTATCAGGCAGCCTACACATCTGCCTCCTCAGTCTAGGCACCCCTGTGGTGACGACAGCCATCATGGGCTTCTACCCTTGTTAAATTTACCTGAAAAAGTTTTTGTAGTGAAAATAAAAACCAAAAGTGAGTGAATATATATGATCAAAAAAACCAAAGTTGTATACTTAAACATCACACCCATATCTGTATGCATACGTACAGGATTTAAAAATAATTTACAGGTGTAGCTGCTGGCTGGTGCTGGTGTTCCTCATGAATTCCTTCTCTCTAGGATATTGTGGAAGCCATCAGCCAGGCGGCATGACTTATTTCTGCACAAGTTCTAGGAGGTGCAGCTCTCCTTACTATAAATTCACTGTGCAAAATGCAGTAAAATGAATTCTCCCTCCTACTGTGGCTAGTGGGGTCTCACAGGCTTCTAGCTTCTAGCAGGGAAAGGATTGACTGTTACTTAGAAGAATCCTTCTCTGTGGCTTTGCATCTCCTTCCTCTCTTTTACTATCTACTTTTTCTACTTGTAGTAGCAAGTGTTAAAAGGATTCGGCTTGCTGCCTTGCCAAAATTTTGCTGTTGAGTTATTTAAACTTCAGTACAAATGGATCCCACCTGGAGATTAACAGACATACCTGGCTTGGTTGAAATAAGGAAGAGTGAAAGGAACTGAATACAAGACCAACATACAATAGAAGCCAGTATCAGATAGTGCATGACCAAATGCTCCATTATGTGATAATGAAATATGAGCAGAATCATGTGGGGAGACTTTGAAACAAAGTGAGGTGTGAGTGTGGCATTGAAGTCTAGGTAATAATCACCTGAAGTTGATGTCTAGGCTGGTTGTGGGAAGGAGAATGGAGGATGGAGGAATCATGTATTTCCTAGGAAGGCAATGTGATGCAGAGCAAAGAGCATGAAGCTACAGTCCTTTCATTGCACAAATATTTAGTGAGAGCCTACTATGTGCAGGCACTGTTCTGGGTCTAGGCATGGAGTAGTGAACCCAAGTCCCCAGGGTACTCGCGCTAGGATGAGACTTGTATGTGAACCTGGCTCTACAAATTTTCTTGTTCACATGGAGAAAACTTCTTAACCTCTTCGAGCCTCAGTCTCCTTGTCTATACAACTGAATTATACTAATTCCTTCAGTTTGGTTTGGAGTAGAATAAACCAGATTAGGTAACTGAATTACTTAATAAGCTATAAAATTCAATGCCAAATTTTAGTTACTATTCCAACTAGCAAGTGACAGGATGTATGATTTTTTTTTTATTTTTATTTATTTATTTTATTTATTTTTTATTTTTTTATTTTTTTTTTTATTTATGGCTGTGTTGGGTCTTCGTTTCTGTGCGAGGGCTTTCTCTAGTTGCGGCAAGTGGGGGCCATTCTTCATCGCGGTGCGTGGGCCTCTCACTATCGCGGCCTCTCTTGTTGTGGAGCACAGGCTCCAGACGCGCAGGCTCAGTAATTGTGGCTCACGGGCCCAGTCGCTCCGCGGCATGTGGGATCTTCCCAGACCAGGGCTCGAACCCGTGTTCCCTGCATTGGCAGGCAGATTCTCAACCACTGCGCCACCAGGGAAGCCCCTGTATGATTTTTTGAATCCTGAATTTTAAAATATGAATTCTTGGAAGAAGAGAACGTTGTCCTCTGGCTGGAGAAAGATCCAGTAAAATGCTGGAACTGAGCTCACCTGGCCCTCCTCTACCTGAAAGCTGGTCTGGGATGACAGCCTTGGCTCTGGGCAGAATTAAAGGGGAGTGAGCAGAGTGAAAGGCGAAGAGGAGCTCAGTGTAGAACGAATGACTGACTGAAGATGGCGTATGAAACAATACGGGGGAGGACAGCTGTTCCACCAGGTTATGTGGGAGATACAGAGATCACCGGAAAGGTGCCACTCAACTGTGGACTGAAGGATCTGGTGTGCTGTGAACTCTTGGATGAGGTTGAAACTGTATTTTTAGAAAGTTCATCATTAATAGTGCTGTTTCCTGAAGCCCACAGTGTTTAGGATCAACTGCAGATACTATATTTCTTCCTAAGAGCTTAGGCTTGAAAGCTATGTTTTTCTTTCCTTTATGTCTTTAGAATTTTCTATATGGTTTACTGGTTGTAGTGACCTAAGTACCTTCATCAAGCTGCAATTAAGTCCTTGGGACTGAGCCATGTGCGTCTATGGGAGATAATTATAAAACCTGGATTAATTTGCCATTGAATTATTTATGTAAACGTAAATATTGCAGCGGCAATTAAACCTCAGGTATTTCTTAAGGCGTAGATAAATCAATTTACATTGTGTTCCTCCAGTTCATTTCAGAGGAAATGTTTGACAGGAAATAGAAATCTTTGTCAAAAGGAAAAATACCCTAAGAATCCATCCCTCCATTAATTTTCTTTGCTCTCTAAACATACCCTGTAAAGTAATTTTGTGTTTTATTGTAATTCTTTCCAGCTGCCAGAGATAATAAGTCAAAAGACATTGAGAGTTTTCTCTCGTCAGTACCAGGAAGTCAATCTTCTGTCTATTTCGGTTATAATTAGTACAGTGAGAATCAACTGATTTCACAGATATTAACTTTATCGAGTATACAAACGGAAGTGTTACAGGGAAAATAATTTCTTAGTGAACAGCAGAGATAACTTAGCAATCAGAATGCAATCTCCTTTTAGTCTCAAAACTTAACTCAAAGTCTGGAGCACGCCTGGAATCCACCCCCCTTCTCCCCCACAAAGCAGTGATTTACAGAAATGAAACCTGCAGGATACATATTATGCAAACGCTCTGGGAAGTGAATCATAGCACAACCAAACTAAAATTGATGGAGCCGCAGCGAAATAAAGTTATTAAATTGTGGTGAAGGGGAAAATGCAAAAGGTAACACTCTAACGGTATCTCATATATAAAACCAATCAGCTACTTCTGAAGAGGTCGTTACTTGCAGCCATCACATCCTCTGCCCTTCTTATCCCACCATCTACTTCCAGCTCTGTCTTAATTTTTGGCCATCTCTCATCAAGCCAGTCAAGATTTCAGATCCTGTATTTTTACCCCAGCTCCAGTTTAAGCACTGCATCTCATATATTTTTTTTCCTTGTATACAAGGCCACCGAAGCCAGCTCTCAGCCCTCATTCAAAGCCACCCTGATTCAACTTAACTCAGGTGATACTTTCCAGAGCAACTGAATTTTTCACAGATCTAAGCCATCTTTATCTAGATCTTTCCTATGGTGGACACACTGAGGTATCCTAAGCAGAGAAGTGAAAGGCTTAAAATATGTTAATTGAAATGAACAAATTTGTAGTACATTGAAATAGAAGCTACAGGAAGGTAGGGGCTTCTCTTATTACTGATTCAACAGTGAAAATCACTTTTGATTCAAATTGGTGCTTTGCACATTGTTGGGAATAAATGACACATGACAAATTTCAAGGGCCTGGGTTGCGTTATGTGAGGGATACAAAAGAAGGAGTTAGATGTGGAAGAGACAAGCTCAAAGAATTTACCCTAATCTCAGGTTCTGTGGGAAGCTGGAATGCAAGGTCTTAACCCCATTCTGGTCCATCCTCCATCACACAGAGAGTGGCTTTGTTGGAATGCAAATCTCATCATTAGCATTGCTTGGCTTAAGACACATTTTTGGCTTCCTACTGCTCTTGGTCTGAGGGACCAAGTCTTTAATATGGACTGACAAGGCCCGGCATGGCCTGGCCCCTGTCTACCTGTCCAGATTCATTTAGCTCTGTGTGCTACAGCCGTGCAGCCACTTCCTTGAAAACCCTGTACTTTTTCCCTGTGCTGGGCCTTGGCAAGTGCAACTTGATCTGCCAGATGCTGCTTCTCTCCCGGCTCCAATCCACTAACTCTTACCCATTTCTCAGGTCTCAATACAAACTTCATATCTTCAGGGAGAACTCAGATCTTTGCAATGTGGGGAGACAGTTCTCCATGAATTTCTTTCATGCCTCATTTGTCCAAGCCTTCTGAACAAAGGACATGTTGGAATAGCAAACAGCCTAGGAAGCTAGAGATAGTGTTTCCCTAGAGAGAGATTTGGAGACATACTGCTTGGAGACACCCTGGGAGTAAGCTCTCTCCTTCCCCTCCCAGGAGACATTTGCTTACATTCCAGAGCAGTAATGATTTGTCCCCTTCTCCTCTGGAGGAGATTTAATTTACACATTAATCTCACTTTCTCTCCCAAGGCATGGATGGGTTGGATGGACTGCCTTCTAAGAGCCAGTGTCCTAGAATTCGAGGCTCCTTTCCTGTGGTGTACCTTACTACGGGAGCAGGTAACATCTGGTCAAATCCTGTTGCTCTGTGGAGACTGGGGAAGTGATACAAGACACTGCCCTGGAGGCTGTTTTGTTATGAGTAACCAACAATTAATATCACTGTTTCTTACCCAGGAGTCTTATCTTGGGTCTTCTGCCATTATATGTACTTAAAACTGGCAGGCTATCTTGTTAGCTTGCGGGTAGGATAACATTTCAGACCCTTTACAGTTTCTGACTTAACACGTGGCTGGTCAAATCCCTCTGTCCTAGCATCATGTGCCACTCATTTATGGCATATGACACAATCCATTTTACATTTATCCATTGATGATTTGAGCAGTGTTTCTCTCTCCAAGTATATTGTATTTTTTTCTGCTGTTGTATATCTTGCCCCTACAACAGTGCCCAGTGAATGCTTTATTTGTTAAATGTGGAGAGAGAGCTTAATTCTAACTTAGAGGATGAGGAAAGACTTCATAGAGAAGGAGACACGTGAAGTGGGCAGAAAATAGACAGTTGGAAACAGAGGATGCGTGTGTCTGGCAGTGGGAACAGAGCAGTCAGCACTGGATAGAGTACTGTGGACGGTAGGACCAGTCCTTGTGGCTTGGGTGTGGACCAGTGTGTGTGGGGGGTAATAATGAAAAAGGAGCCATTTTCTTGGCAAATGTCACTCTATTTCTGAATGTAATAAAACAGAGAAAATTCCGAAGGCTAGTGGAAATAAGAGACTGATGTGTTTATAGGGATTTAATTTCAGGAGGCCAAATAGAATCAAGAAGGGAAGGACTTAAAGGTGCCTAAGGATTTGGGTCTTATTTTTTATTTGTTTTTTAACATTACTAGGGAGGAAGATGATTTATATCTTAAGATTTTTTTTTTTTCCTTTGTGGTCGATGGGAGAAGGAGGAAGATGTTAGCTGAAGTATACTTTGTTCTTGAATTTAGTGTTGGTTAATCCCAAGGCATTTGAGGACTAGGAGAAGTAAGAAAAATATTAGGACACAAAACAAAATAACTAACTCTGGAAGACGACAATAACTCTAGTTCGTAAATGAGAAGGTGGAGGCTGGGGGTGATGCCGCAGGCTGTTGATGTCCGTAATGACAGCCCCTGTCACATGGTTTCTCTGAGTTTTAGGGCTCTTCACAGAGAAGGGATGTTGGTGTGTTCCTTAGGACGTGGTGAGGCAGCTATGCAGTAACTCCCCCAGGTACAAAATTAATGAATGTATTGAGCTTAATTTCAACATTTCTGACAGAATTAAAAATATTTTTGGGGACTTGCCCGGTGGCACAGTGGTTAAGAATCCGCTTGCCAATGCAGGGGACACGGGTTCGAGCCCTGGTCCGGGAAGATCCCACATGCCATGGAGCAACTATGCCCGTGCGCCACAACTACTGAGCCTGCGCTCTAGAGCCCGTGAGCCACAACTCCTGAGCCCACGTGCCACAGCTACTGAAGCCCACGTGCCTAGAGCCCGTGCTCTGCAACAAGAGAAGCCACCGCAATGAGAAGCCTGTGCACCGCAGCAAAGAGTAGCCCCCGCTCGCTGCAACTAGAGAAAAACCCACGCGCAACAATGAAGGCCCAATGCAGCCAAAAATAAATAAATAAATTTATTTTTAAAAAAAAGTTTGTGTTTTCTTTATTGTTCCTTTATTTAATTCAAAAATAGAATTGGGAATTAAGTGATCTCTCTGGGATTCTCTTAAGGAAAAAGTATAAGAATATGAAATCATGTCTCAAAAACCTAAGAGAAAAACTTTTCTCAGAGATCGTCTTCAGCAATTATAAGTACAAAAAATTATCTTTAATGGAACTCTCATGGATAAGCCTCTATCCTTTTTAATATTTTAGGGACCTCATTAATTCCTGAGTTCTGAATTTGGTAAAAATCTCTAGGGCTTTTGATTCATATAATGCTGCTTGTCTTTTTACTGAATGGCCACAGGTAGCTGTGCCTCTTGAAAGTAATAGGGTTGACTTTTTATGACTTTTCAGTTTCTTACCTCAATTTCTGTTGCCATGGGTATACCTGGTTTGATTCTAGCAGCATTTTTTCCCTTTCTATGCTGTGGTCATTCATCTTCTTTGGAAGGAGAGTCAAGATGAAACAAGCTGGTTAGAGGTATGTGTAAAGTAAATGCAGATCAGCTATGAGTGATGGCCTAGGGAGCTGGATCAGTTAGGATCAGGTTGGACTGCACATAGTAGAAAAATCCATAATACCTTTGGCTTAAACAAGATATGTTTGTTTGTCACATAATATAAATCAGGAAGTAGGTAATTCAGGGCTAGTATGGCACTATGGCAGATTTTATTTTTTTGAAGATGGCCGTAACGATATCTGCTGCTGTTCTTAAATCATGATCTTGCTGTTCCCTGTCCTCATCCCCCAGAGGTGCATCTGAGACCCCTCTCCTTGAACCTGGGCAGAACTTGGGCTTGCCTCAGCCAGTAGAGTGAGTGCAGCAGAAGCAACACCATGTATTTTCTGAGGCCAGGTCAGAAAGGTCTGTACAATGACTGCTCATTTCTGCTGCCATGCTGTGAGGAAGCACAGGCTATGTTGGGAAGCCATGGGTAGGAAACCCGGCCAAGAGTAAACATGAACCTTCATATGTGAGTGAAGAAGTCTACACGATGACTTCAGCCCCACATGAGCAACCCTGAGCAAGAACTGCCTCACTGAGCCTAGTCACCCCTTAGAACCATGAGAGAAAATGATAGTAAATAATTGCTGCTGTTTTACGTCACTAAATTTTTGGTGTTTTGTTACTCAGAAATATAAGACTGGAAGAGGGACTCAAGAAAGTTATTAGTGACCTGGGCTCCTTCCAGCTGTCTGCTCTGTTATCTCTAGCACAGAACTATCATCCTCATCTTTCAAGATGCTGCCGGAGTTCCAGTCATCACATCTGTATTCCCAGCAGCAGGAGGGAGGCATAGAAGAAGAAGAGTGTACTTCTTTTCAAGGAAAATTCCTGGAACCCCATACAACATTTCTAGGTTTTAGTGGTCAGAGTTTAGTCACATGGTCACTCTTAGCAGCAGGGAAGGCTGAATAATGAATCTTTTATTTTGGGTTGTAATGTACCCAACTAAAAGTTGGGCTGTCTGAGGAGGAAGACCCAAATGGCTGTTGGATTAGACAGTTGGTAGTTTTCAGGCCTTTTTGTGAGCCAAGCGTATGAGTTTTAATTCACAGAAGCTGGCACTATTTTACTGCATTCTCAGTTATCTTTGGTTGATTGTTAGGTGACTTCTTTGTACAACTTTCACTGTACCTGGGATGTCAGTATGCTTATTCTGTTATTTCTGTGTTGCTATGGTAGCTGATAAGCAATGCCTGATAAGGCTCCTTCAAATTTCCTCTTAAAATACCCACAAATAACGACAAAAAAAATTGGCACCAAAGCCATAAACTGAGGAAAAAACAAAAATAGTTGAGTCCAGATAGACCATACTTTTACTGCAACATGCTTGGGTTTAGATTTTGAAAAACATTGTATGGCTTCACATATCCATCCACTGAGCCAAAACAGTGGAGAGAGGAGAGCACTTGGATGAAGACCAATGATCTCCCTTAACTCTGGGACTCTGAGTCCTCCACAGTCAGTGAATCAGGGAACTGGCTTTCATTTGCCTACGAATCATCTTCTGAACCAGCAACATCTGTTCCGTGTTCCCCAGATCTTTGCCTCTCCATGACTCTTCCCCTCTGACTTTCATTATGAGGTCAATTTGAGGAATATGACTTCCAGGATTCAACATAGCTGGTAGGAAATCTTAGAGGATGGGCCATGAGGAACTGCATCATTGGAGATCCCATCACTTTAGGAAGGCCCATGAAAAGGCAGAACCAGGAAAAGGAAGAGAGGCCAGAGCAGACCACAGTGGGCTGGCTCAGCTCCTTAAGAAAAACTCTGCTGAAGGACGCAGAACACGTGTAGGAGAAGAGTTCCCTTGATGAATGCCTGTAGGCTGGGCACACTAACCTTCTCCCTAGGTCTAGATCATATAGAGGAATGTATCTAGTTCTCAAGTGGTCAGGGAAGGGATGAAGGAGCCTCTCACCCTCCTCCCCTCTGTGTGGAAAGAGAGCGAGCATTTATCTCATTCAGAGACCAGTAAACGAAGTTCCCTTAGACTCAATCAGATGGAGAAAATTCACGAACAAAAATCATACCAAACTGATATCAAATATTTATTATTTTTTTAAAGGGCATAGACAAAAAAACCTTACGGGACTATCTCAAGGCCATTAAAGATTCTGTCTGATCTGTTTGCTATGATGAGAACTGATGTTCAGCATGAGAACCCACAGACACTGCAAGATTTTCAATCATGAAATATTCAATTATGTTCTCTATGTTCTATTTACTAAGGCAGGGAAGCAGACATTAAAAAAAAGGATTTCCATAATAAGAATTGGTTTCGGTTTCAGACACTGTACTCTCCTGGTTGTGTTTGTTCACTAGAGTAATTTAGAGTCCCACCAGCAGGGAATCCAGACAATGCCATGAACAAGTAGAAAATGTTGAACATTTGCATTTGGGTGACCTAGAAACAGAATAACATAAAAAAAAAAAAAAAAAAGTTTAACCACTCTACAGTCTCCAGTCATAGCCTTACAATCCTCCATTTGTCTATCCATTTATTGTTATGTGCACTATCTTTTAACATGGGTCAGTGGACACGAATGGTTATAGAATTTGCTGTATTACTGCTCATTTTATTTTTGCCATTCAAACATTTTGTTACGAACTGAATGTTTGGGTCCTTCAAAATTCATATGTTGAGGTCCTAATCACCAACGTAATAGTATTTGGAGGTGGGGCCTTTAGGAGGTAATTAGGGTTAAAATAGGTCATGATGGTGAGGACTCAGGATAGGATTTGTGGCCTTGTAACAAGAGGAAGAGAAATCTTTCTTTCTCCTTTTCCCTGCCATGTGAGGATACAGCGAGAAGGCAGCCATTGGCAAGAAAGGGAGACAGCTCTCACCAGAAACTGGATTGGCTGGCACCTTGGTCTTGGATTTTCCAGGCTCCAGAACTGTGAGAATATAGATTTCTGTTGTGAAGCCACCCAATTTATGATAGTTATGGCAGCCCAAGCTAACAGATTTCTATCTAATAATGATGATAGTATTTTGGATTCTGGCCATTTGCTAGACATTGTCTTAGATGGTTTACGTGCATGAGTGCTTTTAATCTCCACACCAGCACTATGGGTCAGGTATTATTCATTGGTCCCATTTGATAGAGAAGCAGAGGTTAAGTTACTGAACCAAGGCCCTGTGGTCAGTAAGTGATAGAGCTGGGACTTGAACCCAAGCCTGAGACTGGAAAGACTCTGTCCTTTTCCAGTACTAGGTACAGTACTTCAGTTCTGAAAGCCATCAGTTAGTAACTGTCGTTGGTGTGCATATTACGCTTTGTTTTGTAAAGTGTGTGTCTATTTGCATCTGCTTCTCACAGCGTCTCCAGGAATAGGTGTTACTGATCTTGCCTCAAACATAGACATCCTTGGGTCACATCTAGTGCTCTTTCTCCTGTGCCTCGCCTGCCACTTCCCTACCTTACAGATGCTGCTAGTACCCACCCTATCCTTTCAGACCTTACCACATCATTGTATTGTAGGTCAGCTGCATTCAATGGCAGGACACATCTCGCTCACTGAGGGCTTTTCTGGCTGCTAGAGGAAGTCTGACCATGTGCCCAGCAGGTCTGAACTGCCAGTGTAGATGCCCTTCTGCTTCCCTCAACCAATGGCTGATGGGAGTTGGGGTGTAAATTCCTTTGCTCCCTCGCCTGGGTGGCGTGCTTCTGAGGGGTGTTCCTCACAGGCTCCCAGGTTTCCCTCCCGTGTGATGTGATGCTCCGATTGCTCGTAGGGGTAATTTGCTTGAGGACACATCCTTTAGTGACTGTCTTCTCTTCCCTGTCCCCGAATAAAATACCTGCACTTGAATTCCTTGTCTCACGTTCTGCTGAGGGAGGGACACAAACCAAAACAGCTCCGTGTTTTTTTTTAAATAAAATTCTTTTTTTTTAAATTAATTTATTTTATTTTTGGCTGCATTGGGTCTTCGTTGCTGTGCGCAGGCTTTCTCTAGTTGCGCCGAGGGGGGCTACTCTTCTTTGCGGTGCGCGGGCTTCTCATTGCGGTGGCTTCTCTTGTTGCGGAGCGCGGGCTCTAGACACGCGAGCTCAGTAGTTGTGTCTCGTGGACTCTAGAGCACGGACTCAGTAGTTGTGGCGCACAGGCTTAGTTGCTCTGCGGCATGTGGGATCTTCCCAGACCAGGGCTCGAACCCGGGTCCCCTGTATTAGCAGGCGAATTCTTTTTTTTTTTTTTTAATTCTTCATTTTTAAAAATTATTTATTTTATTTATTTATGGCTGTGTTGGGTCTTCGTTTCTGTGTGAGGGCTTTCTCTAGTTGTGGCAAGCGGGGGCCACTCTTCATTGCGGTGCGCGGGCCTCTCACTATCGCGGCCTCTCTTGTTGCGGAGCACAGGCTCCAGACGCGCAGGCTCAGTAATTGTGGCTCACGGGCCCAGCTGCTCCGCGGCATGTGGGATCCTCCCAGACCAGGGCTCGAACCCGTGTCCCCTGCACTGACAGGCAGACTCTCAACCACTGCGCCACCAGGGAAGCCCGGCAGGCGGATTCTTAACCACTGCACCACGAGTGAAGCCCAGCTCCGTGTTTTTGGATGACCACCATTAGGTACTTTATCTGGTACTTTACCTCACCATTGTTTTATCTCCTCTCCCCAGTCATATTGTGAATATATAGTTTTCCTTTCCTGGCACCTAGACTCTCGTGTGTTTTGAATTCAAGAGGGATGTTAAGGAGGTGGACCAGCCATTCCTTGGAACCTCTGGGGATAGGGCTGGGCTCATGCCAACTCACTGTGGGCTCCTACGTTGACTCATGTAGCCCTTACTGTGCGTCCCTCATTCTCTCTCTCAATCACATGCTCTCTTGAGATGCTTGATGATTTCTTGAGTGTAGGTTTGGTCACCCATTCAGAGCAGTGGTTATCTTGAAAGCAGCAGCTGTCTCACCCTGATTTTGAACTTCCCCTGGTACTGAGTGCTTCGTAGATACTTCTCGTATGCTTGAGTTTGGAAGTGCATAGACTGTTCTTGACTTGTAAGTTATTCCATGTGTGCTGTGTGTACTTTCCCTTGAATATCTGTGTCATGGCTGGGATTGTTGTTTATTAAAAGTTCATTTGAACTTCTTTAACTCCAAGTTTGTGTTAGGGCTAAATGCAGACTAGAGTCATCTTTGCACTACCTATTAGGAAAAGAGGGCCTATTAAGTTTGGCATAAACAGGCTTGTCTGGGAAATACTTTCTAAGTAAGGGAAGCTTTTCTTTTATTGTTTAAGCTACTATTTCACGTACACTTATAAGGAAAGCAGAAGCAAATGGAGACTTGGCTTTGTTACAGTTTTTACAAACCATGCTTATTTACTAATGCAGAATGTTTACCAGGTGACATTGGTGTTTGAATGAATAAATACACGAGGGTTCATTCATGGCCAGGGTGCATGACACATCTCTGCACTCACGTTGGTGTCATCCTGGGCTGCCCTCCTGGAATCTGGATTCTGTGGTACTGTTTTATCTGTGCGTGTGCTTAGTGAGGAAGGGAGAATTGCTTAAGCATGAAACTTCCCATGGCACTCATGGGTGGTGTAATGGATGTTTTTTTGGGTGGCTGCCTAGCTCTCAGTTCTCTAACCTGCTCTGATCCATAGGCAAGGACTCCCAGCTGCCATCTGCCGTGTCTGCTCCAATATGACCTTGCTTTCTTGGCAATGGCTAATTTTTTTTTCAGTGAATATAAACTGAGCCACTTAAATTCTCTGTCCTGGGGATTTTATTTTATTTTTAATTTATTTATTTTTAAATATTTATTTATTTGGCTGCACCGGGTCTTAGTTGCAGCACACGGGATCTTCCTTGCTGCATTTGGGATCTATTTCCCTGACCAGGGATCGAACTTGGGCCCCCTGCATTGGGAGTGCGGAGTCTCAACCACTGGACTACCATGGAAGTCCCTGTCCTGGGAATTTTAGAATTTGACCTAAAAACAGTGGACCTGGGAGTCATCAGTGTGATATTAATTCAACATTCCAGAGGTTCTCAACCCTGGCTATACATTAAGATCAGCTGGGGAACTTTTGAAATATACTTATTCATGGGCCCCACCCCCAGAGATTTGAATGTAATTTGTCCTAGTAAAGCCAGTACATTGCTTGTTTTTCACATTTACCCATGTGATTCTATTATGTAATCAAGGTTACATAATAAGAAATAAGAAATTGCCAATGAAGCCCCTGGAGCATCACAAAATCCTACTAGTGTCCTTCTAATAAATTCTTTCTCTCACTCTCCTTCCATGACTCTGAATCTAGCCAGAGTCAGTATTTATTTCTTGCTACTAGAAGAACCTTACTTAATATAGATGATATCAGTGTCAGAATTACCATCTTTGGAATTTTGTTTATGGGAGCCACATGACTTCCTATTTTGCTATTATGCATCTGGGTTTTTAAAAACTGCTATTTTGGGCTTCCCTGGTGGCGCAGTGGTTGAGAATCTGCCTGCCAATGCAGGGGACACGGGTTCGAGCCCTGGTCTGGGAAGATCCCACATGCCGCGGAGCAACTAGGCCCGTGAGCCACAACTACTGAGCCTGCACGTCTGGAGCCTGTGCTCCACAACAAGAGAGGCCGTGATAGTGAGAGGCCCGCGCACCGCGATGAAGAGTGGCCCCCGCTCACCGCAACTAGAGAAAGCCCTCGCACAGAAACGAAGACCCAACACAGCCAAAATAAATAAATAAATAAATAAATAGCGTTCCCTTTAAAAACAAAACAAAACAAACAAAAAAACACTGCTATTTTTAAATTTTCCAGTATTTTCTTAAAGAGTCATGCATATTCCCCTAGGATATGACTATTTTGTTTCCTTTGGGTTTTCAGGCACTAATTCTATTCCATTATTTTAGCTTCCTATTTTTGTGTCTGCATAGTTCTTGTCACAGTGGCCAGACTATAACTTTTGGGAGTGAACAGTAAGTATAGACAGCTAGTATATGTGTGTGTATTTTAGTAAAACTGCAGTGCCAGTCCTCACACCTTAACATACTGTAAAATACCTCATTTACCTTCTTCTTCTGGCTGTTTTTCTTTTTTCTTATTTGCTCCACGTGATTTCAGAGGGATGAGAAACTTCATTTATTTGAGCCTTTTCTTGCTTACTATCAGTCTGAAAAACAATTGCCAATAGACTCTATTGGTTTGTATCATCAAACGTACATAGATTCACACATACACAGAGTCAAGTTTTAGTGTAATCAAATGGCCAAATATGTCTTTGGCACGGCTGCCTTGCCAGTGACCAGCTGAGACTTCTCATCCCAGACTCAGTATGTGTGTGCTCCCCAGCTGGACTGACCAGCTGGCATATGACACCATGCTGGCACAGGGGTCCTGGCAGCCCACAAGCATGCCATTCCACCCAGAATAGAACCAGAGGGCCCGTTTCTGCCTCTGAACTGTCAGCAGAAATGTCCTTTCAGAATGGCTTATAATAATTTTGTAAGCATGAAGGAGATCCATTTAGTAGTATAACTTACTTCACAGCCTTACTTAAGGTTCAGAGAACCCAGTGATTTTTAAAAAATTGAAATACAGCTGTACAATTGATGTACAATATTATGTCAGTTTTAGGTGTACAGATAGTGGTTCAACATTTGCATACATTATAAAGTGATCACCATAAGTCTAATAACCATCTGTCTCCATATAAAACTACTACAATATTATTGACCATATTTCTTATGCTGTGTATTGCATCTCCGTGGCTTATTTATTTTCTTTTGTACCTCTTAGTCCCCTTCAACTATTTCACTCGACCATCTACCCCTCTCCCTTCTGGCAACCATCTGTTTGTTTTCTGTATCTATGGGTCTGTTTTTGCTCTGTTTTTTTAGGTTTCACATATAAGTGAGATCACATGGTATTTGTCTTTCTCTGTCTGACTTATTTCACCTAGCATAATACCCTCTATGCCCATCCATGTTGTCACAAATGGCAAGATTTTTTTTATGGCTGAGTAATACTCCATTGTGTGTGTGTGTGTGTATGTGTGTGTGTGTATATATATATATATATATATATATATATATACCACATCATCTTTATCTGTTCATCTATTGATGGACACAAGTTGCTTCCATATCTTGGCTATAGTAAATAATGCTGCAGTGAACTTTGGAGTGCATGTATATCTTTTTGCATTAGTGTTTTTGTTTTATTTGGGTAAATACCCAGGATTGGAATTGCTGGATCATATGGCTGTGCTATTTTTAGTTTTTTGAAGAGCTTCCATACTGTTTTCCATAATGGCTGCACCAATTTACATTCGCACCAACAGTATATGAGGGTTGGGAGAAGCTAATGATTTCTTTTTTTTCTTCTTTTTTTAATTTAACATCTTTATTGGAGTATAATTGCTTTACAATGGTGTGTCAGTTTCTGCTTTATAACAAAGTGAATCAGTTATACATTTACATAAGTCCCCATATCTCTTCCCTCTTGCATCTCCCTCTCTCCGACCCTCCCTATCCCACCCCTGTAGGTGGGCACAAAGCACCGAGCTGATCTCCCTGTGCTATGCGGCTGCTTCCCACTAGCTGTCTATTTTACATTTGGTAGCGTATATATGTCCATGCCACTCTCTCACTTTGTCCCAGCTTACCCTTCCCTCTCCCCGTATCCTCAAGTCCATTCTCTAGTAGGTCTGCATCTTTATTCCCGCCTTGCCCCTAGGTTTTTCATGACCTTTTTTTCCCCCTCTTTTTAGATTCCATATATATGTGTTAGCATACGATATTTGTTTTTCTCTTTCTGACTTACTTCACTCTGTATGACAGACTCTAGGTCCATCCACCTCACTACAAATAACTCAATTTCATTTCTTTTTATGGCTGAGTAATATTCCATTGTATATATGTGCTACAACATCTTTATCTATTCATCTGTTGATGGACACTTAGGTTGCTTCCATGTCATGGCTATTGTAAATAGACCTGCAGTGAACATTTTGGTTCATGACTCTTTTTGAATTATGGTTTTCTCAGGGTATATGCCCAGTAGTGGGATTGCTGGGTCATATGGTAGTTCTATTTTTAGTTTTTTAAGGAACCTCCATACTGTTCTCCGTAGTGGCTGTATCAATTTACATTCCCACCAACAGTGCAAGAGGGTTCCCTTTTCTCCACACCCTCTCCAGCATTTATTGTTTGTAGATTTTTTGATGATGGCCATTCTGACTGGTGTGAGATGATATCTCATTGCAGTTTTGATCTGCATTTCTCTAATGATTAATGATGTTGAGTATCTTTTCATGTGTTTGTTGGTAATCTGTATATCTTCTTTGGAGAAATATCTATTTAGGTCTTCTGCCCATTTTTGGATTGGGTTGTTTGTTTTTTTAATATTGAGGTGCATGAGCTGCTTGTAAATTTTGGAGATTAATCCTTTGTCAGTTGCTTCATTTGCAAATATTTTCTCCCATTCTGAGGGTTGTCTTTTCGTCTTGTTTATGGTTTCCTTTGCTGTGCCAAAGCTTTTAAGTTTCATTAGGTCCCATTTGTTTATTTTTGTTTTTATTTCCATTTTTCTAGGAGGTGGGTCAAAAAGGATCTTGCTGTGGTTTATGTCATAGAGTGTTCTGCCTACGTTTTCCTCTAAGAGTTTGATAGTGTCTGGACTTACATTTAGGTCTTAAATCCATTTTGAGTTTATTTTTGTGTATGGTGTTAGGGAGTGTTCTAATTTCATTCTTTTACATGTAGCTGTCCAGTTTTCCCAGCACCACTTATTGAAGAGGCTGTCTTTTCTCCACTGTATATTCTTGCCTCCTTTATCAAAGATAAGGTGACCATATGTGCATGGGTTTATATCTGGGCTTTCTATCCTGTTCCATTGATCTATATTTCTGTTTTTATGCCAGTACCATACTGTCTTGATTACTGTAACTTTGTAGTAGAGTCTGAAGTCAGGGAGCCTGATTCCTCCAGCTCCGTTTTTCTTTCTCAAGATTGCTTTGGCTATTCAGGGTCTTTTGTGTTTCCATACAAGTTGTGAAATTTTTTGTTCTAGTTCTGTGAAAAATGCCAGTGGTAGTTTGATAGGGATTGTATTGAATCTGTAGATTGCTTTGGGTAGCAGAGTCATTTTCACAATGTTGATTCTTCCAATCCAAGAACATGGTATATCTCTCCATCTGTTTGTATCATCTTTAATTTCTTTCATTAGTGTCTTATAATTTTCTGCATACAGGTCTTTTGTCTCATTAGGTAGGTTTATTCCTAGATATTTTATTCTTATTGTTGCATTGGTAAATGGGAGTGTTTCCTTAATTTCTCTTTCAGATTTTTCATCATTAGCGTATAGGAATGCAAGAGATTTCTGTGCATTAATTTTGTATCCTGCTACTTTGCCATATTCATTGATTAGCTCTAGTAGTTTTCTGGTAGCATCTTTAGGATTCTCTATGTATAGTATCATGTGATCTGCAAACAGTGACAGCTTTACTTCTTCTTTTCCAATTTCAAGTCCTTTTATTTCTTTGTCTTCTCTGATTGCTGTGGCTAAAACTTCCAAAACTATGTTGAATAATAGTGGTGAGAGTGGGCAACCTTGTCTTGTTCCTGATCTTAGTAGAAATGGTTTCAGTTTTTCACCATTGAGGACAAAGTTAACTGTGGGTTTGTCATATATGGTGTTCATTATGTTGAAGTAAGTTCCCTGTATGCCTACTTTCTGGAGGGTTTTTATCATAAATGGGTGTTGAATTTTGTTGAAAGCTTTCTCTGCCTCTATTGAGATGATCATATGGTTTTTCTTCTTCAGTTTGTTAATATGGTGTATGACATTGATTGATTTGCATATATTGAAGAATCCTTGCATTCCTGGGATAAACCCCACTTGATCATGGTGTATGATCCTTTTAATGTGCTATTGGATTCTGTTTGCTTGTATTTTGTTGAGGATTTTTGCACCTATGTTTATCAGTGATATTGGCCTGTAGTTTTCTTTCTTTGTGACATCTTTGTCTGGTTTTGGTATCAGGGTGATGGTGGCCTTGTAGAATGAGTTTGGAGTGTTCCTCCCTCTGCTATATTTTGGAAGAGTTTGAGAAGGATAGGTGTTAGCTCTTCTCTAAATGTTTGATAGAATTTGCCTGTGAAGCCCTCTGGTCCTGGGCTTTTGTTTGTTGGAAGATTTTTAATCACAGTCCCAATTTCAGTGCTTGTGATTGGTCTGTTCATATTTTCTATTTTTTTCCTGGTTCAGTCTTGGCAGGTTGTGCATTTCTAAGAATTTGTCCATTTCTTCCAGGTTGTCCATTTTATTGGCATAGAGTTGCTTGTAGTAATCTCTCGTGATCCTTTGATTTCTGCAGTGTCAGTTGTTACTTCTCCTTTTTCATTTCTAATTCTATTGATTTGAGTCTTCTCCCTTTTTCTCTTGATGCGTCTGGCTAATGGTTTATCAATTTTGTTTATCTTCTCAAAGAACCAGCTTTTAGTTTTATTGATCTTTGCTATCATTTCCTTCATTTCTTTTTCATTTATTTCTGATCTGATCTTTATGATTTCTTTCCTTCTGCTAACTTTGGGGTTTTTTTGTTCTTCTTTCTCTAATTGCTTTAGGTGTAAGGTTAGGTAGTTTATTTGAGATGTTTCTTGTTTCTTAAGGTAGGATTGTATTCCTATAAACTTCCCTCTTAGAACTGCTTTTGCGGCATTCCATAGGGTTTGTGTCATCGTGTTTTCATTGTCATTTATTTCTATGTATTTTTTAATTTCCTCTTTGATTTCTTCAATGATCTCTTGGTTATTTACTATTGTATTGTTTAGTCTCCATGTGTTTGTATTTTCCACAGATTTTTTTCCTGTAATTGATATCTAGTCTCATTGCGTTGTTGTTGGAAAAGACACTTGATACGATTTCAATTTTCTTAAATTTACCAAGGCTTGATTTGTGACCCAAGATATGATCTATCCTGGAGAATGTTCCATAAGCACTTGAGAAGAAAGTGTGTTCTGTTGTTTTTGGATGGAATGTCCTATAAATATCAATTAAGTCTACCTTGTTTAATGTATCATTTAAAGCTTGTGTCTCCTTATTTGTTTTCATTTTGGATGATCTGTACATTGGTGAAAGTGGGGTGTTGAAGTCCCCTACTCTGATTGTGTTAGTGTCGATTTCCCCTTTTATGGCTGGTAGTATTTGCCTTATGTATTGAGGTCCTCCTATGTTGGGTGCATAAATATTTACAATTGTTATATTTTCTTCTTGGATTGATCCCTTGATCATTATGTAGTGTCCTTCTTTGTCTCTTGTAATAGTCTTTGTTTTAAAGTGTATTTTGTCTGATATGAGAATTGCTACTCCAGCTTTCTTTTGATTTCCATTTGCATGGAATATCTTTTTCCACCCCCTCACTTTCAGTCTGTATGTGTCCCTAGGTCTGAAGTAGGTCTCTTGTAGACAGCATATATATGGGTCTTGTTTTTGTATCCATTCAGCCAGTCTATGTCTTTTGGTCGGAGCGTTTAATCTATTTACATTTAAGGTAATTATTGATATGTATGTTCCTATTACCATCTTCTTAATTGTTTTGGGTTTGTTATTGTAGGTCTTTTCCTTTTCTCGTGTTTCCTGCCTAGAGAAGTTCCTTTAGCATTTGTTATAAAGCTGGTTTGGTGCTGCTGAATTGTCTTAGCTTTTGCTTGTCTGTAAAGTTTTTAATTTCTCTGTTGAAGATGAATGAGATCCTTGCTGGGTAGAGAAATCTAGGTTGTAGGTTTTTCTCCTTCATCACTTTAAATATGTCCTTCCACTCCCTTCTGGCTTGCAGAGTTTCTGCTGAAAGATCAGCCGTTAACGTTATGGGGATTTCCTTGTGTGTTACTTGTTATTTTTCCCTTGCTGCTTTTAATATTTTTTCTTTGTATTTAATTTTTGATAGGTTGATTAATATGTGTCATGGCATGTTTCTCCTTGGATTTATCCTGTATGGGACTCTCCGTGCTTCCTGGACTTGATTAACTATTTCCTTTCCCATATTAGGGAAGTTTTCACCTATAATCTCTTCAAATATTTTCTCAGTCCCTTTCTTTTTCTCTTCTTCTTTTGGGACCCCTATAATTCCGATGTTGGTGCGTTTAATGTTGTGCCAGAGGTCTCTGAGACTGTCCTCAATTCTTTTCATTCTTTTTTCTTTATTCTACTCTGCAGTAGTTATTTCCACTATTTTATCTTCCAGGTCCCTTATCCGTTCTTCTGCCTTAGTTATTCTGCTATTGGTCCCTTCTAGAGAATTTTTAATTTCATTTATTGTGTTGTTCATCACTGTTTGTTTGCTCTTTAGTTCTTCTAGGTCCATGTTAAACAATTCTTGTATTTTCTACCTTCTATTTCCAAGATTTTGGATCATCTTTACTATCATTATTCTGAATTCTTTTTCAGGTAGGCTGCCTATTTCCTCTTCATTTGTTAGTTCTGGTGGGTTTTTGCATTGCTCCTTTATCTGCTGTGTGTCTCTGTCTCCTCATTTTGCTTAACTTACTGTGTTTGGGGCCTCCTTTTCACAGGCTGCAGGTTCTTAGTTCCTTTTGTTTTTGGTGTCTGTTCCCAGTGGCTAAGGTTGGTTCAGTGGGTTGTGTAGGCTTCCTGGTGGAGGGGACTAGTGCCTGTGTTCTGGTGGATGAGGCTGGATCTTGTCTTTCTGGTGGGCAGGTCCACGTCTAGTAGTGTGTTTTGGGGTGTCTGTGGCCTTATTATGATTTTAGGCAGCCTCTCTGCTAATGGATGGGGCTGTGTTCATGTCTTGCTAGTTGTTTGGCATAGGGTGTCCAGCACTGTAGCTTGCTGGTCGTTGAGTGGAGCTGGGTCTTGGCGTTGAGATGGAGATCTTAGGGAGTTTTTTGCCGTTTGATATTATGTAGAGCTGGGAAGTCTCTTTTGTACCAGTGTCCTGAACTTGGCTCTCCCACCTCAGAGGCACAGCCCTGATGCCTGGCTGGAGCACAAAGAGCCTGTTATCCACATGGCTCAGAATAAAAGGGAGAAAAAAAAGAAAGAAAGAGGAAGATAAAATAAAATAAAGTAAAATAAAATAAAATAAAGTTATTAAAATATAAAAGAAAAAATAATTAGTAAGAAAAATTTTTTGAAAAGTAATAAAAAAAAACATAAACAAAAAAACGGACAGACAGAACCCTAAGACAAGTGGTAAAAGCAAAGCTATACAGACTAAATCACACACAGAAGCATATGCATACACACTCAGAAAAAGAGAAAATGGGAAAAAAATATATATATCATTGCTCCCAAAGTCCACCTCCTCTATTTGGGTTGATTCGTTTTCTATTCATGTATTCCACAGATGCAGGGTACATCAAGTTGATTGTGGGGATTTAATCCACTGCTCCTGAGGCTGCATGGAGAGATTTCCCTTTCTCTTCTTCGTTAGCACAGCTCCCGGGGTTCAGCTTTGGATTTGGCCCCGCCTCTGCGTGTAGGTCTCCTGAGGGTATCTGTTCTTCACTCAGACAGGATGGGGTTAAAGGAGCAACTGATTCGGGGGCTCTGGCTCACTCAGGCCAAGGGAGGGGAGGGAGGGGTACAGATGCGGGGTGAGCCTGTGGCGGCAGAGGTCGGCGTGACGTTGCACCAGCCTGATGCATGCCGTGTGTTCTCTGGGGGAAGTTGTCCCTGGATCACGGGACCCTGGCAGTGGTGGGCTGCACAGGCTCCTGGGAGGGCAGGTGTGGATAGTGACCTGTGCTCACACACAGGCTTCTTGGTGGCGGCAGCAGCAGCCTTAGCATTTCGTGCCCGTCTCTGATGTCCGAGCTGATAGTCACAGCTCGCACCCGTCTCTGGAGCTCGTTTAGGCGGTGCTCTGAATCCCCTCTCCTCGCGCACCCCGAAACAATGGTCTCTTGCCTCTTCGGCAGCTCCAGACTTTTTCCCAGACTCCCTCCCGGCCAGCTGTGGTGCACTAGCACCCTTCAGGCTGTGTTCACGCCGCCAACCACAGTCCTCTCCCTGGGATCCGACCTCCGAAGCCCAAGCCTCAGCTCCCAGCCCCCGCCAGCCCCGGCGGGTGAGCAGACAAGCCTCTCGGGCTGGTGAGTGCTGGTCGGCACTGAGCCTCTGTGCGGGAATCTCTCCGCTTTGCCCTCCGCACCCCTGTTGCTGCACTCTCCTCCGTGGCTCCGAAGCTTCCCCCATCTGCTACCCACAGTCTCCGCCCTCGAAGGGCATTCCTAGTGTGTGGAAACCTTTCCTCCCTCACAGCTCCCTCCCAGTGGTGCAGGTCCTGTCCCAATTCTTTTGTCTCTGTTTTTTCTTTTTTCTTTTGCCCTACCCAGGTACGTGGGGAGTTCCTTGCCTTTTGGGAGGTCTGAGGTCTTCTGCCAGCGTTCAGTAGGTGTTCTGTAGGAGTTGTTCCACATTTAGATGTATTTCTGATGTATTTGTGGGGAGGAAGGTGATCTCCGCATCTTACTCTTCTGCCATCTTGAAGCTCCTTCCCAATGATTTTTTATTGAATATAGTGGTCACAAATGAGATTTAATAATGTTATTCCTGTCTTGAAATTCCATTACCCAGGACTGTGCTAAAGAGCTTTTGTGAGTCACTTGGATTCACCAGCTGTACTTTTGATTTTGAATTACTGTGCTGCCTTGGATCCAAGAAGATGCCCGCTATTCTTTTTGTCTTTAGCATGTGACATCCTTTTTAGTTTGTTTTAAAGTGAAGGATGGTAAACTGGGTTGGGAATCAAGAGATAACCAAGAGATAAATATAATCAAGAGATAAATATTTGGATTACGTTTCTACCACAAGGGTTTGAGTGACCTGTGATTTAGTTAGGCTGGGATATGATGGTAATTCACTGAAAAAATGCCATACCATTCATCACTGTGTCATTCAAAGATATCAGCCTTCAGGAGTTATCATTCCTTTGCTACTCACAAGCAAACCAAACAAAATATACTCAAGGCCCATCTCAAGTATAGTTGGGAATCCTAGTATCTCTGTAAGGGGGGGCCAGGGAACTAAACTGTTCCTAGCATGTCTTCCTGTGGTTTCTTCCCGCTTATGCTAAATTGTTTGCTGCCCTCCCTCTGACCTCCTGGTCTGTTTTTTCCCTTCTGTTTTTTCATCAATTCCATATATGGAAGACAGTTTTGCCTTCAATTTGTCACCACATTTATCTAAGACAGTGTGTCTAAGAGACTTTTACTGAAAATCTAGAGATAGAGAGTATGGGTGGGGTGCATGCATGTCATGGGCTGAATTGTGCACCCCCAAATTCATATGTTGAAGTCCTAACCTCCAGTACCTCAGAAGGTGACTGTATTTGAAGATAAGGTTTTTAAAGAGATAATTAAATTTAAAGGAGGTCAAAAGGGGTGGTCCTAAGCCAACATGACTTTTGTCCTTATGAGAAGAGAAGATTAGACACAGACATATACAGAAGAAAAGACCACATGCATGAGGACACAGGGAGAAGAAGATGACCATCTATCAAGGAGATGGTCTATCAGCCAAGGAGAGAGTACTCAGAAGAAACCAACGCTGTCGACACAGCGATCTGAGACTTTGAGCCTCCAGAATTGTGAGAAAATCCTGTTGTTTGAGTCACCCAGTCTGTGGTGACTTGTTATGGCAGCTCTCGAAAAATGAATCCTGGGGGCTATTTCAGAGCAGAGCACTGCGCAGGAAACAATTTACAATTGAATAGTAAACATCTTTACTTCAAAGATGTCTTGGCTTCCCTCTTATCTTTCTCTGCTTTTACCTCTGAGGAGGAACTGACCTTTGTCAAGGAGAAATGGACTTCTTAGGGAAGCACACGGCAAGGTGGTGGTTCTTGGGGGGCAGAGAGGCCTGGCAATTCCTGCTGGGCTCCACTACTTCCCAGCTGTAGGGTTTGGTGTAGGTTACTGAACCTCTTCATTCATAAGTGTACTTACCTGTAAATTGGAGGTTTGGCACTTACCTTTCCGCAGTTGTTTTGATGATTAAATAAAACAGTGCATGTAAAGCACTTAGCAGAGTGCTGAGCTCAACAAATACAAGCTGTTATTATGTCGCCATCCCACCAAGTGGTGCATAAGTGGGTGTAGCAAAAGGATGATAAATTGATCCAGGTGCCCAACCAGCCTGTGTATAAATACTAAACAAGGTCACATTTACTTTGATGTACAAATGGACCAGGCAGGCCTTTCTCTTTGAATTAGTGCATCTCTTCTTTTACAAGCTCTGCTGTCTTTCTACCCGGGGCTCTGGTTCAGGCACCAGCAGGTTCTTTGAAGGCCTGACAGTAGCAGAGCGGGCTGAGACAAGGGAGCCACTGAACAGCTGTCTTGCTTGGCCTGTGGTACAGCTCAAGATGTCTTTTTGGCTCACAGAAGGTCCAGCCTAGGTCACAGGGTAGGAGAACCGAGAGTTCAGAGCAGAAATCTTAGTTAATAATAATGTCTGTGTGTATGTGCATATTTCTTGGGTACCTGGTGTGGCTATAAATTGCAGGATAGGATTTAAGAATACAGAGAACTGACCCTTTACCACAACCAATATAATGTTGTTGTTGAGGCATAGGTAGAAACAGCCTATGCTAACCTGCTGGCATCAGCTCATTGCGAGATAGACCAGCCTGCACCATTGCCATCCCCATGGCTGGGGATGAGCCCCATTTATAACTCAGAAATAATGAGTGAAACTATCTGTAAGGAGCCAGCAGCCCAAGTGCTCCCCAAAGATGTTC
Source organism: Balaenoptera musculus (assembly GCF_009873245.2). Classification (NCBI taxonomy): domain Eukaryota; kingdom Metazoa; phylum Chordata; class Mammalia; order Artiodactyla; family Balaenopteridae; genus Balaenoptera; species Balaenoptera musculus. Next base: position 54,755,196 of record NC_045788.1, on the reverse strand, counting down.
AATCCCAGAGAGATGGCATTTCAGGCACACAGGGCAAGGGCAGTCCCGAGTGACACCAGTGTATGGCCATCAGGGATGTTAAGTTGTGCAATAGCGTCTGTACATTCTGCCATCGAATCTTGATTTCATCTCCTTGGAAAGCTTTCCCTTTTATGTGTAGTTAATAAAAGGCATTGAGGAGATAGCACTGTTCAGGGCTTGACTTTTTGTCTAATGTGAATCCTTACAATTTCTCACACAGAGCTTTTAGGGGGTAGTTATTAGTTACACACATTACAGATTATACAATCAAAGTCCCTGAATTCCTCTAAATTATCCCATAATTTGATCACAGAGTAACCCAGTTAACAAGGCAGAAATAACTTTTAAATGATGTCTAATTACCACCCTAACCGCCAGATGTCAGTTTTTAAATGCAGGTCACTGATCAAAAGGCATTTTCCACAATTGTAGGGGAGGGAAGAGTGGCCGGTGAAGGAGTTCAGCAGTCGTGGTCCGTGGCTTCCTGGGGAGTGTGTTTGGGGATTAGAGTGGAGTGGCGGGAATGTCATTTCCATTTGAACAATGCTGCCTAGTGATGGAGTTTGTGTCTGTGTCCTGCATATCATTGTCAGACTGTAGGGTGACCCTGATCTGTATATGCCTGGGCCCCAGAAACTATCATAAGGCCTCCAAACATATGCTGAGTTGAGTATCCGGGGGCGGTGCTGTTTTGTAGGTGACAGAGGTGGACACACAGTGCCTGTGGCGGGGAGGTGGGGGGAGGTCTGTGAAGCATCTCCCTTGTCGTCTCTCTCTAAGCGGCACCATCACACAGAGCAGCAAGCAGCCCAGGCACTGCGTAACTTTTCAGTAGAGCACCTCAATCCAGTTTCAAGATAAAAGCCTCCAAGCTGCCTCGGTGTTATTTTTTCTCAAGTATGTCCAGACGTTCACATTTTGGTGGCTCATGAGCAATGCCATCATTTTCATTGTCATAATTCTGTTTAATAACTAGGTAACGTAAAATGTGAAACTGCATCTTCTTCCAACCAAAGATGGTCTCTCTATGGGATCAGGGAAGCTGTTGTAGGAAAGAAGATGTAGCCTTGTCATAGACGTTCCTGTTTTTCTGAATGGGCCCTCATACATAAATTGACATAAATTGAGCCATCAGGCTCTGGACGTGATGTGGAGCCCCTGCATTTCAAAGAGGCAGAGAAGTGTGGTAAAGGCAGAGGCATGTGGTCTGTGAAGTTGTAGGAACTTGTGTTCTAATCACAGATTTACTACTTTTTATTTTTTTTTATGCTTTGGGCAAGATAAATTGAGGGTAAGATGTGGATTATGATACCTCTTTCCTAGAGTTCTTATGAAGATTATATGAAGTAGTGTAAGTGACGTGCTGGCACTTGGTAGGTCACGATAACCTGCGGCTGTCACAATCATCAAGCATCGTTATCAGCGTCGTCCGTCATCATGACCATCTTGTTTGCTCGTAGTTTCATAAACATATGAACTCAATTCCTGGCCTGCAGTGCTTGCTTACCCCCTTTCCCCATTCTCTTTGATCTTTTAAATCATACCTGGCTTGACTCTAACTTTCCCCCTTCACCTCACTCTTCCTGCCCAGGACACTCCTCTGTTCCACCCTGGGCTAACTTTGCTAGTGTTTGCTGCCCTGTTTTCTAACTTCTTTTTGTATTTGCCTTTTCTCCCCAGTGAAGGTTCTGGAAAGCAGGAACTTGCCTCACCCTTGTGTTTGTCTTATCAGTTCCATGCCGAGTAGAGCCCATACAGTAAGAGGTCAATACTTACTTGAATGGTGAATAAAACAGTGTGTGCAAATTGTTAAGTATATTCTCTTGGTGATGTGGGTGGATCAGGATTCAAACGCACAGAATGAAGAAATTGGGAAAGACCTCTGAACTCATCTAGTCCATCTTTTATTTAATAGGTGGGGGAACGTAGACCCAGAGGAGCAACCGACGCTAGTATTCAGAGTTGTAACTTAAGTGTGTCCCTTTGCTTGAACTGTATCATGTTCAGTAAAAGTTCACAGAACATTTATGTCCTAATAGACCTAAAGATGAAGCTTTGCTATGGAAGCATATTGGGTTCTTTGTATGTGGACTGCCGGAAAGTGTCCCCGTAAAATTATTTCAAGGATTAAAAAAAAGTGATGAACAGTTCATCATATTGATCTTTGTTTTCACAGCCCAGACCACTACGTCTCTGTGTTCTCACGAGAGTGGGGACTTTGAGCTTCCTGCCCTGCCTCCACCCTTTCCCTTTTTCTTTTTTAATGAACCTGAGTTGTGTGCAGGTCTACTCTCCTCCTTCATACAGCCCATGGGACTCAGTGGAAGCTGACCCCATTTGGCCCCAGGGACATATCATGATTGATCTAAGCCTCCAAACCAATCAGATTAATCTTAGAGGCAGCCGGTTCAAGAATGGATACATTTTAGTATCTTGACCAAGGAGCCAAGAGAAATGGTTTGTCAGGGCTTTATGGGAAAATCCTTTACCTGCCCTAGGATCCTCCTGAGAACCATTCTTTTTCCCAATGAATGTGAATAGCATGCATTATGGCCCAGATATCTACTGGAAACATATTCTAAGACCCCAAGAGTAACCAGCTTCAGGATAAAATAACATTGTGGACAGCAGAGCAAGGCATGAAAAGAACATGGGTTTTTTTTTTTTTTTTTTCCTTTAAATATTTATTTATTTATTTATTTGGTTGCACTGGGGTCTTAGTTGTGGCACGTGTTCTCCTTAGTTGCGGCTCTTCATGATAACTGTCCAGCTGCAAATCAACAACAACATTAACTCTGGACTTCATGTTACGTAAGACAAAGTTCCTTGATGTTTTAAGTCCATTTCAGTTGGTGTTCTGTTGCATGCCTAGCATTCTAACAGAAGCATTCATGGGTAGGTGTGTCCCTGCAAGTACAGAATGGTTTCTTGTCAGGTAACAAGGTATTATGTCAGCTGTAATACAAATTCAAACACTTGCAAAACCCTCCAGTGAGTTTTGAACTATTTAAGTGCTTCAGAGTACTGTTAGAGATTTCCAGAACAGTAACTTCTTAAATATCACACTGCAACTAACAGCTCTGAAAGTCTATGACTTCTGAATGCTAAAGCTTACTGGACACCGGTTTGGAACCAGCACTTGATGGAAGTGGAGAATTTTGTAGGCTGGGAGTTGATGGCAAGGATGATAGAGAAGGAAGAGCTCTTAGCATGCTTAAGGTCTTTATTAAATTGTCGAGAACCCCTCACTTGAGTTTTAGAACTTACTAATAATGGTCATAATATTAATTATTATGCACTTACTCTGTGCCAACTACTTTATAAACATTTATTTGCCCATTTAGTTGGTCTAACTACCTTGGTGTTATTATCTTTATTTAATAGATCAGCATACTGAGGCTCAGAGAAATTAAGAAATATGACAAAAGTCCAGTGGAAGATAGAAAAGAGAACCACAGTTTCAACTTATGTTTGTTTGTTTTTAGAACTTAGTTTATTAGCCGGTGCACTAAGAAAACAAGTGCACAAACGTGTGTGTGTGTGTGTGTAATGCTTACACAATGTAAAATGTAATGACAAAAGCTGAAACTTCTTGTGTGATTTCCTTACAAAAATATTAACATCTAGTGAGGCAAACTGTACACCTAACAAAACTGGTGCATTTTGGCTCTAGGGGAAAAATGCTGTCACAGTTAGATTGCAAAAATGAAGTCCGTGGCTCTTGGTGGGACGGTGCAATATTTAATGCTTGCCAGTAGGTGGCAATCATGCCCTATACACATTAGAGACAGGACCCTGATTGGCACTTCCAGCTTACAAAGAGACTTAAGTTCTTTGATTTTATAATGCTAGAGCTTCCTATGCTGTCTAATTATCTCTGTTGAACGGGTTGGGTATATGAAGGACTTAATCAGTGCAGTTTGAAATACAGGTAATGTGGCTGTGTAATTTTCGGTGACAATTTATACAACTTTTATTTTAACGTAGTCCTTAAAGTACAGCACATTTCGTTGAAGCCTATGGATTATATTTATATTCATGACAAACAATCCACTGCATGATGAAAATAGGATTATGCAAGTACAGCGTTTCCCTAAATTATATGGTCAGAACACACTTAGAGTCGAAAATCTAGTAAAGGTTTTCACAGTGGAAAATGCAATTGAAAAATAAAACCCATTCCTAGAAATTGATATGCCACTTAATCAAGCTTGCAAAGTTGTTCTGATAACCTGCTCGGAATCTTTGCTATTTTAAAGGAAGGTGAACATTGCAATCTGCTGGATTTAGAAAGAAAAGACATGCACATTTTGAGCTTTGTTGAAAGACCTTTGGTATTATCCTTACCATCATCCTTGTCATTTTTCTTTCGAAATTAGGTCGAGGGGTTAAAACATGTAGATTTGTAGCACGGGGGCATCATTTGGTCTTTTCAAGCCACACTGCTCTTTGCAGTAAGTGATTGAGCCCCAGTGTTGGATGAAACCTGAGATGGAGAAGTGAAGGGAATGTTAAAGGAGGTGTCTGTCCTGCTGCTTTGCTAGCGTTGTTTAAAGGCGCAGACACTGGGCCTTCGAATGCTTCCTTCTCACTTGCTGTTATACTTGCTAGTCTGTAGCCTTCTGCATTTGCTGAGAATGTTATTTGCTTTCTGTCAGATTTATTGTTTGAATTGCAAGGAAACATCTTATTTTAAAAGCCTCAAACCCCTTTTGTTGCATTGTTAAGAAGCTATCCGTCAACTAGTATTCACAAAAGACATTTTGCAGCAGCCAGTGAATGTGTGACTCGGTTGCTTTTGTGCTGAAGACCTGAGGATGCTAGTGCTGTCTCTTCTACATCTAATCTGGAAATAATTGTGTTTTAGGAAGTTGCTAGATTTTTTTTTTAAAGGAAATACCAACCTCTTATGTGTTTCAAGTGCTAACCTAGCATTATGCTATTATATTACTCTGAAATTACTGTGGATATATTTATTTTTGTTTACTTTCTTTCCCTCTCTGGGGTGCGTGCCTATTAATCTCAGTAATAATAAACTGGCGTCTTCTTGAATTAAATTTCATTTAGGAAGTTAAACCTGTCCTTTACCGTTTTTCTTGGAGGCTAGCAGGAGAGTATAAGGAAGTTTTCAATCCCTAGAGGGACTCCGTCTCTTTTCTCAGATCCTTTCTGTGAAGCTGGCCGCTCATCTGTCGGTAGTTCTGGTTCTTTCTTAAGCTGGATTTAGTCCAATTGTTCACTATGCCAAATTCGTCTAAACAAAATCATGTCTGATGCCTTCCACTTCTACCCTAACTAAGCCTTAGAATTAAAAAAAAAAAATCCAGAATTTGTTCCTGATAGACTTTTAAAAACCTCATAATTTTTCTTTTGCTGCAAAACAAAAGGAAAAAAAAAATAAACAACTGAACTAGTAATAACAACCTGTCTTGAGCTGGGATAAGATGGGAGATGAACTAAAGCTGGGCAAAATGTCTATATAAAAACAAAAAAACTTCCTTTGATTTTGGCTTAGTGATCGTCCGGAAGGTGTTAACCTAATGATACTTGGGTAAGAAATCTCAGAGCATATGAGGACTGTCAATTTAGAATTCTTTGCATAAGTCAATTCAGGGCTGTTCCTGGGACTCTGTTCGCAAATGCCAGGGAGAGATTTCCTCCAAAATGTCTCGGTAAAAAGTGGATCAGGGTGGGAGAGCCTTTGATAGAGCAGAAGCCAAGAAATTAAAGTCACTTGTGCGATGTGGCATTTCAACAGAGTGACAGCCAAAGAGCATAGTTTCTACTCCCTGCCTTTACTAAATGTATCTTTCTTGGAATGCTAAGGTGGAGGAAAAAAATCAGCATTGTTTATAGCTGGAAAGAAAACCTTTTATGAAACCATGGAAAAGTGGGGACACAGTGCAGCTTTCTGAAGTGTCTGAGGAAAAACGGCACGGCTCACTGCTTCTAAATTAGATCACAAATTTTCTGGCTGAAGGCAGCATCTTAGTGCTCACCCTAAAGGCAAAGATCTGAACAAATTACATTTTAATATCTTAGGTTCATTTATCCCTGCTGAGATCACACAGAAGCAAAGAAATACACATACATGGAAATCCAATAGGCCCGAGGGGCTTGGCAGCAGTGCTGGAGAGAGGGTAACAGTGAAAGTGATACGAAACCTCTCTGTTTCTGCAGCAGGTGATATACTGCACCTTACACGTGTCATCGCTCCGATAGAGCACACCCCTCTTGGGTAAAAAGGGGCATGATGGATTTAAGAGCTAAACTTTGCTTATTGAAATGTTCATGTAGTTAAGTGCTTCAACCCTCACTTTTCCCCCCTATACATAGGAGAGATGCTAATGTTGACCTAAAACTCAAATAAAATGTTTTTGTGAGAGTATAATGACTTTGGAGGATAAACGCAGGAAAAGGTAACATAAGATGTGACCAGATTGGAGAAGACTTTGGGCTGGGCTAAGGCATTCCATCTTCATTCAACAGATCTTGGGAACCACAGTATATCTTTCAGAGTGGAAACGATTACTATGGAAGAGGCAAGTATTTTACGTGTGGATGGTGAAATGGAGGCAGATCATTTAGGATACTTTTGTAATGCTTGGGGTTAAGAGAACTGTGACCTAAAAGAAGGATGACAAAGGGAGGAATGGAGATAAGAAAATTGAAGAAAGGGCAATCATGAATTGGCAGGCTTGACAGCTGCTTGGTTACAGCAACCAAAGAGAGAGAGCTTTTGAGCCTGGATCACTCTCCGACTGGTGGTGCTACCGACAGAAATAGGAGTGGAAACAGGTTTGGGAACCAGACGAGTATTCCATTTTCAATATGGAACGGGAGGGACGTCTGGGAGAGCCATATGGAATTGTCTATGAAGACAGTGAAAATGTGGAACCAGGAATGAATGAAGGCCTGACCTGGAGTTGTTTGGGGAGGGGAGAGTTAGGGCATAAGAAGCACATTTTCTTGGAAAGTTTATGCTTCATCTAAAAATTCATTTTAATTTTGCATTTTATTCTTCGATATATATGTTTTTTTCCTTTAACACTGCTTTACAACCGAGCTTGACAAAATAGTTAAATGAAAAAAATCTTAAGTGTACAGATTGATATTTATATTTGTTTTTAACATGAGAATAGGTTTTAATATTAGTTACAATCAAGAAGCATCAGTACTTCTGGGTATTGGCCTGTACTCTACCATGGACCCCAAGGAGTATGTAAATGAGCATTTGACTTCAGTGGTCGCTTTTAGTAACGGAAGAGATTGTCAAAGGAGAGAAAAGAGAAAGGAGGCTAAAGGGCTATAGCGACACTTTGGGGACAAATCTGTACCTAAGAGAAAGAGAAAGATAAGCCCAAGAGGTTGATGAGAAAATTCAGAGAATTTGTGTTGCTGGCACTGTGGGGAGGAGGAGATTAAAACATGAATGGTCAGCTCAGCCAGATGTTCCAGAGAAAGCTTCAAGAATGAAGAAAGAATCTTTAGATCAGAAGGGGAGGTTGAGGGAAGAGAGATTCCAGCAGAGCAACAAAGAGAGTGGAAATCAGATGTCAAGGTTAAGGAGTAAGTGGATTAGTGAAGAAGTAGAGGAAGGTGAGTTTAGAATGAAAAGACTTGCAAGTTTGCAGGCTGATGAGAACAAAGCAGTTTCCAAGGAAGGATAGAAAATACAAGCGAGACAGAGGAGAACTTCGTCTGGGGGAGGCAGGAAAAGGGGGTGGGTAGAAGGAAAGACTTAAGCCCAGATGAATCCACAGATGCTAGATCCTGTTTCTCTCCTCTATGTCTAGCAGAACTACAAGGAATTTAGTGGTTAAGAAAAGAATCCTGTTTTGTAAAGTCATGACAGATCTAGGTTATACAAAAGGCAGCGTTTATTCGTGTTGGGAAATGAGCTGTGGGGAATCCAGTCTGCTCAGATGGTCTTGTTGCATGCTGATGGAGGAGCAAAGCATTCCAGAAGCTCCCTCCTTGCCAATCTGGGGTTACTGGAATGTGTCTGCTGTGATACAGTGACCAGCTCTGCCTCGTTTCTCTCATCCAGTGGATTATTCTAGGCCATGGAAGCATGCATTTTAATGATTGCTGGCCTTGCTGGGAGATGTTCTCTAACATCCTTGGGCTTAAGAACTATCGTGGAAAGCATGGGTTAAGGTTGGCATCTGACTTTGCTGAGGTGCCAGGATTGCAGGATGCATATCGTGTTCCTGGAGAAAACGATAAACCTACCTGCCAGGTTTGCTAACTATGCACAAAACATTCTTAAATCCGCTAGAGGTTGGGCATACCTTTCTTTTGCCAGTATGGCCATAGCGGCATGTATACTTCTTTTCCAAGCTGAGGAAAATGAGCAGACTTTACCCAGTTCCCTAGAGGGACGGCTCTGCCCATCAGCTTGCTACTCTTACTTGTACCTCTCATCAGACGTCAGTGTTAATTATGACTGATTAAGATGAGCTGGATTTGTGGACAGAATATCTAATGTAGCTAATCAACTCCAATTTTTTTTCCAAGTTAATTTTGTAAATGTATTCCAACTGAAGCACCATGGGGTAAGAACCTTTCTTGTTGCAGCTCTTGATCTATCAAAAATAGAAAAAGGAGATAGACTGTTGTATTGTACCTCCCTTAAACTGCTTAGGCTTGTGCCTGAGAAAAGCAAAGAAAGGAATTTCTGGGGGAACAGACCAATCTTCAGAGTTGTATGTGAGGTCTTTGCTGTGTACGTATCAGTGAACACAATTGTTCTCAGATGCCATCTATCCTGGGATTGATTACTCAAGAATTCCTTATTTGCAGCAGTGGAGTTTATGGAAGGTCACTTAGTGTCATGTCTGAAAATGTAAACTCAAATCCATTTCACTTGGGTGAACTAGCAACATCTCCTTGTGTTAAATGGAGGTATGTCAAAACGCTGCAATATTGATGTTGACACTTTTGAACTAATAGTGACATTTCGATATCCATGAAACCAGAGCTGTAAACTTCAACAATAAGTAGCTTCCCTTAGCAAGTGTAAATATTCTGATCTGACAAAGTAATAGAAAATTAGTTTAAATCTAATCTCTTAAAAAAAATCCTCGCCAAAGTCACCTTAATACTTTTCTTAGAGATGTGTTTTCCATTTTCTCAATTCCATCTCCCCACCCCAAGGTGCTATTTGAGTATGCTCTCCCCTTGGCCATTCTAGGATTTGAGTGTGAAGTTTTTTGTGTGTGTTTTTCAGGGTTTTTTTCCCTTTGGTCAACTTAAATGCCATATTCATTTCAGTGGCAGGAGATTTGATTTATATTAAACATAATTTAAAGAACATTCAAGGCATTATTTACATGGTATTTCGTTTCTCCAAATTAAACTTAATCACTTAAAATGGTTCCTATTGTATGTATACATTTCTGGATAAGTGTTCTCATATACAGAAACCCAACCTCATGATCTCAAAGGTTATCATTAAAATGCTTATTTCATATATATCCACAGGGGATATAGAAAGACCAAGGATTTCCATAGTTAAACTTCAGAGGTTTGACTGAAGTCGGTAAGAAGGCTATGAAATATGTGAATTTAACCTTTGCCTATTACCATGTAAATCATTTAGTTTCAAAATGTTTGCTCTGGAATGAGTGAAAGTTTGTATTTTCTTCTTGTCAAAATGCCTGTGAACTGGGAGTGAAACAGTGATGTTTGTAAATGTCAACTTTAATGCCTGTCTGCTGGATCCCAGGCAGCTGCTTTTATATGTTTAAAAAGTTTGAAACCTCTGGATGTAGTTTAAGTATGAGCAGTATGTAAACGTGGTTTTTCAAAAAAATTTTGAGTGTATAGTGACCAAATGTGAAAATCAATGTCATTCCTGCTCTACTTACCACCAGAAAGCAGGTAAAATGAGAAAATTATGCCCTTTATTTTGCCATAAAACCACTTCAAAATAAGTGTCATTGTTGAGGTATTTTCTTCCAGCACTATCTTATGTCTTTTCCCCAATGAAACATGTTCATTCCTATGTTTACAGCATGACATTTGAGATGTAATTTCTTCCAGGAAACTTAGAAGCTTTGGGTTATGGTTGTGATCTCATTAGGAACCCCTTCTACCCAATAATTGCTGTTGGTTTCACATGGTAAATATAAGTTACTGCTCTCAAAACAGCAGATGACAGACGAATGGTTAAAATTCTTGCCACAGTGCCGCCTACTCCTCCAGGAAAGAATTCTTAATATGCTTTGCATATAGTTGACTTCACTAAAACTCTCATTAGGGGGATACATTTTATAAGTGTGGGAGAAATGAAATGACTAGATTCAGTTTTAATATAGTAAAAATAAGTTTTTGAGTGTTTACTCTCTGCTAGAGGCCGTTCTGGGTACTTTCCATGTGTTATCCCATTTGGTCCTCAGGAAAGCGCAACACAGGAGCTATCTTTGTTCTTCCCCTTTCACAGATGACTCCACTGAGGTATTCCTTCCGAAAGTTTGATTTCATACCGAGTGAATACAAACGAATTCAAAGATATCCTGAAAGTTGGCTGAGTTAAAGATTCTGCTTAAGCTTCATCTTTCCCCTTAGCTACAGTAGGGATTCTTTCAGCCTGAACTCCAGGTTCCCAGAAGATAATAAATAGCCTGTCCCATCACTAGGAGAGGGAGGATAGGAAAGATGTGACTGACGGTTCCTGCCTGCCAAGAGGCAGGGGGCTAGTGTGTCCTCTGTGGGTGGGTTAGAGTAACTGGAGGTTTCCGCAGGGAGGTTGTAGGATTGTAAGGTAACACTCATACTAGCTATTAGCTCCCATCCTTTGAGAGGTGCTACCTGGGGCAATTGCAGCTTCAAATGCATAGCAGACTACCAGCTTTAAGCCCCTCTGATATAAAATTTTGCAGCCCCCATCTGCCTGGGGGTCTTGAGAGCAGGGGTGTTGTTCAGCCTTTGGCTGGATATGGACAGCATGTGTAGTAGGTGTGAGCTGATGGGAACCAGCAGAGAAGAACGGTGGCAGGGTTCAAGGATGCTGCCTGAAGGCTACAACTCTGGCAACGTGTGCAGGATGGAGAGGAGGAAGGATAAGAGCAAGTAAGGATTTGCCACCAGGGCAACAAAGGCCAGACAGGGAGTACATTCCGGAGGGGGGAGGGGCCCGATTTTTCAGCAATGTACAAAAAACAACTAAAAGCAAAATAGAAACACCGTCCAAGCTATCCCTGTTCACAGAGGATTGATCTTTCTGTCTGAGAAGAGATCAGTGGTCAAAGCTAAAATCACACTTGTTTTATTTAACGGAAGGATTCTATTTTTTAGAATAATTAGTTCAGTTAATAATTTAGCAATCACAATAAATTTTCCTTTGGGGTTTTAAGTTGTGATTAAAAACCAGAGCTATCTATTTTTAATCACATCGGATTTACCTGAATCTGACCAATGACTTTTTGATTATTGGACCAGTGTCTGACCTGGGAGGAACTTTCCCCAATGCTGTGTCCCTGATCTTGGACCTTCCTGGAAAAGAGGAAAGGAGGCCCTGAAAAAAAAAAAGTAAAACAAAGCCCAGAGACTTGGGTTATTTTCTAATATTGAACGTGGAGGAGGGCTGTGAATCACTGAGACAAGATTATATTCCATTTGCATGAGTGGGGGCAGAGAAATTTGCTGGAGGTGTTTGTTTAACGTAGCTGTTAGAGTCTTTGGCTTACACTACTTAATAGCATTAGGTGTCACTTTGTCTCATGGGAATGTGGTATTTCTAGTCATTTGCAAGAATATGTGAGCTAAACTTTGCCAGATCTCATGGCTGGGATGAAATTAACGCATGTGATCAGAGTCTTCCTCTTGAGGGTCTTAACCCATTAGGACCAGAATACTAAATAACCTGTTTAAATATGCTCTGTTGGCTATCAGTTTATTTTACAAACTACTTTAAAAGTTTAGGCAGATATATCTATACCTATATATCTACAGACACGCATACATACATACACATACATACACATAATGTACATATAAAATACATATTTTAAAGACAACATGCCAAGAATTAAAAAGCAGAAAAACATAAATGCAACTTTAAATCTTCTGTTCAAAGCTAAGCTTTAGCAAAAGTATTTCTTTTTCCCCCCTCCTTCTGTTTACATTCTGTGTTCTACTTGATTACCCCAAATATTCATGAGTTTAAAACACTAGGTGTCTGTTATACAGTTTCTTGTAAAGTGCATTTGATATGCAAATTGTTATAGTGAACCATCATTCATAAGCTATTTATGTTCATTGGGATAGGGGAAGAAGTACCCTGTCTCATTCCATATAAATTCCTCTTTACAGTCTATCAAATACAGAAAGATGCTTGAGATTAAATAAATGTGCTACTAATGTTAGTGAATATCTGATGCTTGACATATGTCAGAGATTTTTGGACATTTATAATTACATTGCCCTAGTTGTTCTGGGAATTGGAGACAAAAATGAGTGATGTGTAGCGCTTCAGATAGTGGTCTCCATGGTCCCTCGTCCCACTCCTAAAGATGACTTACTTCATAAAGAGACACAGGTCAGTAAGTGGAAAAGAGAAGCATTTAAGAAGGTGAATATCCAGGAGAGAATGAAACAAGCATTCCTTCCTTCCTTTATTTAATGTTTGTTAATGGACACCACCTCTGCTGGCGTGCACGAAGACGTGGCTCCTACTCTCAATATACTGAGGGTCTAGTGGGGGGTCAGACATGTGACACAGTGAGTGCTTCTTGCTATCTCACCTTAACCCTAACTCTTGCTACAGAGAGCATGTTCTTCGCTTCCCTTCTGTAAGCATGTGTCACGGTGCAGCCACCTCAGTTCTCGGCTGTACGGCTTTCCTGCATCTCTTCATCTTTAGGACTGGCTTTCCTCCAGACGTGAGGAAGGACCATCCGGCCCAGCGCTTCGCATCTATAGATGCTGCTTGTCACACTCTCCGTTTTTGTCCGTTTTGAGTCACTGGAAGAGCGGCAGCATCGCTTCCTGTGAGAGTGGAGGACGTCTTTTCGGAACGCTGAAAACCCTCGTACACCTGGTCCTATCAGTTGATGGTGGTGGCGAGAGCATTCTAAATGTGACAGGTCTCCTGGGATTCCTTACGGCAGCTCTCACTGGCCTTACAGATGGATTTTTACATCCTCTTGCACTTAGCTTACAAACAAGAAGCAATTTTTTTTTTTTTTTACTTTAATAAATCAGGCTGATGGTTGGTTGCTGTGAGGCTTAAGGGTATAGTTGACACAAAACTAGAGACAAGTTTGTGCTGCACACCCCCAGGCATAGGCACCATGGCCCCAGCCGAGGAACTGGTTCCATCCTGTTTTTTCCATTTTCCGTTTTAAAATACTTCTGTTTTCATTATGAGAGAATTTTCTAGAGATATATTGAAGTATTGGAGATTCAGTTGGATAACTAGCAATTTGTAATAAGTAACATTTTTTAGATCAAGGATTCTCACTTTTTGGGAGCTTGTCAGGGTCGTAATGCAGGTTGTGACACAACATAGGGTTTGTGAAGTTGTTTGTAGAGAGTGTAATTCTGTTCTATAGGTGAATAACTATATGGCAACACATACTACGTTTCTGATAAAAATGATACAACATTGTGAACACTAAACAGTTGGTGGGATACTTAATATTTCTAGGTCAAATGATGATGTTGGCTTTGTTTTCAAGACAATTGCCTTCCAAACATATGAAGATGTTAGAGAGAGAGGAAGTTGGTAATGGTGGGAAGGCCATGTTCACAGATTTGTTTTTAAATATATCATTTGTTCCCTAATGATCACACACGTAGAAGTCTTTTTCTTTGAGTAGCCTTAAGATGAAAAAGGAAAAACAGGTTTTCAAGTCAAACACGACTGGGATTAAATCGGAGCTCTGCCATTTACTGGCTGTATGACCTGGGTTAGATAAACTTACCTGGAGTGTCAGTTTACTCACCTGTAAAACATGAGTGAACATACACTTCTTAAAGGATGGCTGTGAGTTTACATTAAATCATGTATGTTTGGTATTCATCCTAATCTTGCTGCAGGCAGGTCATCAATAAATGTTGGTGGATGAAGGGGTACAACCTTAATTGAGCTAAGATGCTGCACAAGTGATGGGTGGCCTTTGTGGACAATGCATTATTGTTCACTGAGCAACTTTTGTGTGTTGGACTCTGGGCTAAGCACCGGGCTATGGAAATGTTGAGCCCCAGGTCCTCCCCTCAAGGAAGTCCCAGTCTGCTGGGGAAGTCGAGCCCCCGCATCTGCGTCACAGTGTCATGCAGTAGGAACGATGCAGCGGGGCACAGCAGGCGTCCTGGCAGCCTGAGGAGGGGAGGCCCATTTGCGAGAGCTTCCTGGAGGGAGTGACCCTTGAGCTGACTATGGAAGGACAAGTATGAATCACTTTAATTTATTCAATAAGGGAGTGAGAAAGGAAGAAGGAGCGGGGAAAAGGCCACTGGGGCCTGAAGTCATGTCCAACTTCTCAGTTTGGGGTAGAAGTTATATGGATGAAAACATCTTCTTCCTTTTTTGTGGAATTCATGTATTTTCCTTTCTCTCCCTCTGTCAGCACAGGAAGATCTGAGGAGGAGGGGGAAGACTGCAGGGCACACCACTGTAGGCCTCTGATTCCCAGGTTCTCCATTCCAAATGGTGTCATTGGGGAGGTGGTGCTGTACTGGTCGCTTCCCATGCCCGGGGAAGCCTTGCTGTCTATTTCACAGGGGGTGGCAAGTGGGAGGGCAGGGCAGCTTGGCAGTGGTGACCCCACTGCTTTCTATGTGTGTGTGGTGGGTGCATCACCGAGTAGTTACGTGGCATTGATGATCAGTGTGCCCCATGCTCCTGCAGGTCAGTGAGGGAGCATTTTTGATAGCAGGATGGCTGCCATGCTGGAGTATGAAGTGCTCCTCCAGGCTGCGTTCTGTATCTCAGTGATTCCCACTTGTCTCCAAACCACCCTCTCCCAACACCCCATGGCAATAACATTTCTTCTGGGAAACACACGTACCTAAAATACTGTTACTTTCATCACCAGAATGTAAATCACTTCTTTGCATTCCTGGGTAGGTGGGATCTCTGAGGCCTGCAATTACCGAAGTTATGCAAACAGCCTCTTTTTAGGATTTCCTTAGAGTATGCGCAGCACAGGAGGAAGAAGATGCTTTGTGGAAATTGGGCATTAAAATTGCCTTGAAAATACATTTATAATTGCATATAAAACAAAATGTGCATGTGAGCTGTGTGGTTTTATTTTTAATTATCTGTTTTTTAGTAAACATTTCATTAAGATTTCAAGAAATAAAATCCCAGGGCCTCCTAAATGAATAAATAAAATACGAGGCATAATAAAATCAGATGATATAACGCACATGATAAATGGGACAAGAGGAATATAAATAGAAAATATATATATATATAGTCTTGTAAGACTAACGCTGTGCTCCTTTATGAAATATCTCTGGAACATTATAAGCAAACAAGTTTTAAAATTTAGAAATGCACTCTATTATTTTATCTTAGGTTTTATATCTAAACATTAATGTATTTATATTTCTTTTTGTTTTTATGAATCCACTGAAGCAGCCTTTAGCTAATTCCCACAACCAAAATGTAGTTCACAGATGCTATCTTTTCATAAAGAAAAGAAATAAATTTGTATCTCGTAATGTGGCAGTATTATTCTCAATGAGAGGAGTTTGATTGTATTAGATTTTTCCATTCCTGTGTAACGTAACAGTCTCAAAGTCTATAAAACAGCCCCACAAATAATAAATACTATGGAGAAAAGTAGGTCGCTCCGCATTAATTCATAGAGAAAATAGGTCGGCTCGAACGCTGGTCAGAGAGACATAATTAGTGTTAGTCACTGCTTTAACGCTGGAAGAAGTGGCTACCGATTCCTGCCCTCCTTCCCTCCCTCACTTCCCAGACTCTTGTGTCAGCAGACACTGAAAAGGCAAATAAAAGAGCTGTTTCAGCGGTTCCGAGAGAGGCGGCCAGGTGAAGGTCTGGGGTTAACGTGACCGCGTTTCGAGGCCCATCAGACAATGACTGCCGGGCCGCGGAGGTTGTGTGGGAGCCGGTTCCCTCGCCTGGAGCCGCAGAGATGCCGCTGCCCTCTCTTCTCTCGAGGGAACTTAAATCCAAATACAAAAATAGGAGGGTCATCTGACGATCACGTCTGCTGTGTTTGTTGCTGATGTTTATATCCCTTGGGGCCGGTATGACTGCTGCTTGTGGGTTTCGTTAGAATAATGAACTTCTCCGCTAAGCTGGCCTTTGGTCCTCAGTGAATCATCCTGGCCATCTGGGTGGGTGGTGGTGAAGGAGTTTTATTTATGGAAAATTCTCAGGTGTCAATCGGCATATCTAGGGCACAGGTGGCAAGCTCGTTGTTCCAAGACGTACTTTGTTGAGGGTGCCTAGTATTCCGAGTTATTTTTCAACACTTAAACTTCAGGGGATTTGGTGTTAAAAATATCCAGATTTCTGGGTATTTTTAACAAATCGGAAAACGTGACAGCAACCCGCCCCTATTCCTTCATGGCAACAACTGGCTGGGGCTAGGTATCAACAGTTAAATACACACCCACGTGTGTGATTTCCAGCTCCCCAGGGTGCCCTACCTGTTTTCCCGCATTGCTGCCTACCTTTTTGTTTTTGGACCAGTGATTGGCAAAACTGGCTGCATATTAGAATCACCTGGAAACTCTTTGGCCTTGGCTTCACCCCCAGAGATTTGACTGTATTGGTCTGGCGTGGGGTAGTTTCAGCAGCACCCCAGGAGATGCTAATATACGTCCAAGGTTGAGAAACCACGGCCCAGGGGGATAGAAAGTGGGCACCGGTCACCTTCTCATGAGGTCCCAGGGGAACCATTGCTTGACCTTGTGATGTTCATTAAAGGAATTTCTTTCTTGGTTCTTCCAAGGAGAATTGATCTAACTTTCTCTTCCTTTTTAATTTTATGGTGGTGTTTGGTGGTCATGAGATTCACAGTTTGGTGCTGCTGGCAGGGGACGGATCAAAGGATCTCGTCTGTTAAGCAGTCACAGATGTTGAGACTCACGCTCTGGGTTTTCCCATCTTACAGAGCACGACGTGGAGAGCTGTAGCTTGCTGCCCCATTATCTCTTCCTTACTTTGGAGGAGGGACGGGGGTTGTGTCTCTGGAGTATGTCATGAGATCAACCTTTTTAATGCCCATAAAAAGACAGGATGTCAATTTAAAGCCTCATCTGTCACAGGCGTTTTCAGTCTTGCAGTGATTCATGAAATACTGTAAATTGCAATCACACTGGCCCATAACAACCTGGCAGCTACTTCAATAGCAAAACTTGATCCAAAAATATGGCTCTACAGGTGTAATAAAAGTTTCAGAAAGGGAGTGTCGTTTAATAGGCAGGTGCTATTATCATGCGCTTACTGACAAGGGAAAGGTTTCTCAGTAAGAAATGTTCTTTTCCACCCACACAACACCCTGCACAAAGCGTGGTGAAGGGGGATTCTGCTTTGCAGTTTTGTGCATCTCATGAGGGAGGAAGAGTTCAAGGAGGATATGTCAGAAAAGGCAGGAGGAGAATTGAAGCTTTCATTTGAAACGAACCATCCAAGGTCCTCTTCACTGTTGTCTGTATTTTCGCCTACAGACAGATTTTCCCTGCAGTCCTGTGGGAGAAGGCAGGAAGCTGTGCAGAACCGTCAGAACGGGCCAGTTTGATGTGTAATGGGTTGGCAGATTTAAGATAAAAAAATGCATGTGTGTGTGTGTGGTGGAGGGGAAGGGGGGTCAGTTGGGGCTGTGTTCCAGTTGGTTCTTGTACAGAAACTTTCATGTTAAAAAAGAGTGACTTCTTCAGAGCTGGTTGACAGAGAATCATACTCTTGGCTTCTCAGAAGAAACTTAGGATTTAGGATTCCTAGACTGCTTTTTGGACATGGGTTTGCTATCACCTTAGGTTTAGATGTTACCAGATTTTAGGGAACTTCACCTCAGCAGGGATCTGGTGATGGCGGGGGAGACCACAGACTCAGAATTTTAAAACCGGGTGTTGCTGCTTAGAGGACCTGCATTGCAGAAAGGAAAGAGGGGGCTCACTAGCCAGGGGCTGGGAATTGCCTCATGCCAGTTTTTTTTAACACATCAAAGTGACAGGCTTTCCTTTATATTCAATCTACCCTTCAAGTTTTGCCTTGTGGTCAGCTGGGGAGAAGAGGCTTCATAACACTCAGGTAAGAAAAAGGAGACAAAGGGACATTTAACAGGGAAGGGAGGATGAACTAATGAGTTGTCAGGCTTCCAAAAATCTATTTGAAAGGGGTATGTTTAAAAGGCGTACTGATAATGTCCTTGAAAGATGTCAAATATCCATTTGAAAAGAGGTCAAACACACTTTTGAAAACAAAGGGAGGAGCAGTATTTGTTCTGGAGAGCAAAGGAGATTATGATATTGAAATTCTATAAAGGTGTCATGATTGTACAAGGGAGTAAAATCTTAAGGATATTTTTGGATAGTTGACTTTTTGACGAGACAAGAAATTCTTTCGATTTGGGAGGGCTGATTTCCCCTCATATCCTATTTTTTTTTTTTTTAGTTTTATAAAAAATTTACTGTTATTGATTTATACATCTTTATCTGACAAAAAGGATTTGAAGCAGCTGTCACTTTCAAGATTTATCATTTCCTGACACTATACCAGGGTAGACAATAGAACTAAGCTAGGGCAAGATGAGGATAAGTATCCCTTTCATTTATTTTGCTTTAAAAATATTTATACTATATCTTCATGTCATATCCTATCTTGATCATCTTGGTATTCCTTTCAGGTAGTCTGACCCAGAGTAGGTGCTCAAAGAATACATTTTGATAAATGATGTTTCCCTCATGGGCAGAAAGAAGTTAGACTTAATCAGAATTTTGAAAGCACTTAATTATTTGTTGCAGGCCACTGTGGGAGATCAATTTTGTTATATCCTCTGACAGTGTTAAACTTTATAACAGGCCTGTGCTTCCCGAAAGCAGTGACAGTTAAGAAATCCCACCACACGTTTGTGTTTTGGAAATGGCTAATGGTTGTCCAAAAAAAAAAAAAATTGTGCAGGATGGAGTTAAACAGTCAAGGAAGACTTTATTGAAGACTATTGCAATCAGGGAGAGATTGAACTCATCTCCAATACAACAGGGGCAGCTGTGGATTTATAGACAAGAGGCAGGGTTAGCAAGTCAGTGGATGAAGAACTAACAGGAACTTGGTTAGCTTCCCAAGGGTGGGGAGATTCTTGATAAACTGGCGTGGCAGGGTTCTTGTTACACTGGGTCAGTAGGCCATGCATGGGGCCTAGTTGAGAAGAGGGCCCAGAGGAGCCTGACTAAAGGGCAGTTGAGGAGGGAATATTTGTCCCCACAAAGGACCATCTTGCTCTTGTTTGTTCTGAGGTAAAATCCACCCCATCTGTCCTCATGACTCCTCTAACACTGGCAGATGACTCTTGTTTACCTGCCTCTATGAAACCCCAGGCCCTCTCCACCCACCACCCCCCCCTTTTTTTTTGAGACATTTCTCATTAATGAGTCTTCTCCTTCTGGCAATAGCCTAAAGAAAATCGTCTCCTTAGTTGACTGATGCAGATTGTCTTTTCCAGTTCTGGGGCTGTGTCTCAGGGAGGGAGCGGCACCCTTGCCCTTGGAAACCTGTCCACTCCACCCAGGTATTATGGCCTCTCAGAGCCCTTTGTGCTCAGTTTCTGACTGACGATTTATAGGGGGTGGATTCAGTGTGTGTCAGACTCTTGCCTTCCCAAAATTGAATCCTAAAGGATATCTTTTGCATGTAAACTGTCTTTGAGATTTCCAGAGGGCTCTGGAAAATCACAAAGAATTTGTTCTTTCCCCTTGTAAAAAAGAGAGATGCTAGAAGGAATTAGGCTTGTTTGATATGTTACCACTGATGAATTGCATGGAAAGAGAGGTCAAATCAGAAGAGATACTCAGGCTTCTGTAGGTTACATTTGTCTGGGCGAAATGTTAATAATACAGATATTTCAGAAATTGTATGCTGTCGGAGAAGTTCCCAGAGAATTGTCAGGGCCCTTGCTGTCCGTGCTGTTTCTACCTACCAGAGACCTGGGATGTTTTGCTTGATAATCGACAACAACGGGATAGTGTTATCAGCCACAATTTCAGTTATTTTTTCAGTGTTAACTTGGTTGCAACTTATGTTGTGGGCAATTAGGGTATGTATGCCTCTGATGAAATATAATATTTTTTTCCCCCTGAAACCACTAGATCACTTAAACTACAAGCATTCATACATGCATACAGACTTTCAATAAATGTCAAATGACAACTACGTATCAAGCACTGTGTTAGGCACTAGCGGCCAGTCAGATTTATTATCAGGTTTATTCTATTGGTGAAGACAGACAATAGACAAGTGGTTAAAAAGAGTTACAGATGATTTTTTATAAAAGAAAAGATGACGTGATGAAGATGAGAGGAAAGGTAAGGGCGATCCTGGAAGGCTTCTGGGGGAGGTGGCACAGGCTGAAATTGGAAGACTGCTGCTGAGCCAGCCACGCAGACAACCGGGAGAAGGGCCTTTCCACTTTCCTCTGATCTCTACTCAGGCTACACGCTGGGGTAAACAGTGCTTTCCATTTGCTCAGTAAAAACTTTTTGCCTGATGTGTCTAGCAGGCTACTTTCAAGAATGCATTTACCTTCCCACCAGTTTTATCTACTGATCAAGAGTCAGTTGTATTTTTTCCCCAAATTTATGTATACTGGTTGTGTTGTTTCAATTATGCAAACTGATGAGATATGCTTTTGCAAAGAGTCATTTGTATGAAAATTAACTTCAGTGGTATAGAAAAAATTTTCAAAAGGTGACTTGCTAAATTTTTGCTATCAAATTAGTTGTGTGGGCAAGACAACTGTCAGAGTTGGAGAAAAATTATAAAAATATGGAAGCATTTTGGACTTAGACTGCTTCACAAGAGTGTTTACGTTTTCTCACCAGTTAAAGAAATCGAAACTGGAAATATTTGACAGTGTGGTACATAAAGACAGATGATGTGGAACTATAAAAAGTGGACCCACAACCAAAAAAATTGAATCTTGGCCCTTTATCAAATGACTGGAGGAGTGTACATTTATGTTTTAGGTTAAAACAAAAAATATATATATTTATACATTTAACATTAAACATTTTAACATAAGCTACCTATCATCTTTCTTTCATTCTATCTATTTCTTATGTTTTACCACTTTAACTTTTTTTTTAACTGACCAATCCCTTGACCTGACTAGGTAAAAACAAACAAACAAACAAACAAAAAACTACAGTATTTTTCTCACAAAAATGAGATCACCCTATTCATATTGTTTTGTAACATTTTTTCCTATTTACCATACTATGAACACCTCTCAGTGTCAATATATTTCTATAATACAATTTTAGATGCCATCGTATTTCATGATATGAATGGATCATAGTTTTTTTTTTTTTTTAGCTGTTTATAATGGTCAGCTATTTAAGGGGTTCAAACTTGTCACTACAGTGATCAGCCTTACATACACGTATTTGTGCACATCCTTAATAATTTTCTTAAGATGAATTCCCAGGAGGTGAATTTCTGGCTCAAGGCAGGCACATTTTTAAGACCTTTGATATATACGGTTAAATTTTCCTCCAGTAAGGTGAACGGTCACATATCTTTTTGGAGTGAAATGTTTCTGAAATTCTCTGAATATTTCTGAGGCAATGTGATAATCAGACAATAGGGTCTGCTGTTAAAGGTTATGTGCACATATAGAAATACTGAATTCAGGCCCCTCGAAGGACAGAATGAATAAAACATAGCACTAAAAACAATAAAACATAGCACAGCAGCCAATACATACCCAGCAATTTCCCATCATCTGGTCAGAAGCTTGCTTTTGCCAGTTAAAGCCTTTATTTTGAGTGACAAATAAAATGTGATAGAATGTGAACTATTTTTGTCCTAGTGGTCCTCCCACTCTCTTCTTTAAAATTCCTCACTGGCTGTCTCCTCCTTTTAGTTTAAAGGTTGCCTATCAGAGAATAGGTATAACCTTGCTTGAAGGAGCAATCTCCTTTGTCAGCACACCTGGCTCTCTTTTTGATGATGTCTGTATAAAATTTGTTACTTCCTTTTCTTTAATCTACTATGTGGTCACTTTAAATATCATTCTTTAAAATGTCTCTTAGAGACAGCCCTAGAGGAAAAATAATTGCATTAGTTACAAACACCGAGATGCCGCACAGGCCCAGAATGATATACCAGTCAGATTTCACACCTTTTCCTGACATAGCTGTCCCTGGGTGTCTTTCGAGCTGATAATTAGGTTTCCAGGGTTTTCTTTCTCATTAATGGCCTGGTACTGTCAAAACCCCCGTTGAGGGTGAGATTTATTTAAGATAGAAATTAAATTCCAGTACAGAGGGGAGAGCCAGGAATTGCCGCCACGTCATCCAGTGATAATGCTGTCTCTTGCCACTCTGTGCTTTAAAACGATTTAATAAGGGCCTCTCTCTTGTTCCAAGCTCAAATAATGACTTCCATATGTAAAATTCTCTGTCAGTTATAATTAATTTCGTCTTTACTCAGTCTGCAGCTTTGGATATAAATGCTGGGTCATCTTCGGGAGCAAAATCTCTTAGGCATCCTGGAGAAGGAAGACATTGACACTTGTGGGAAGCTCTCTTCGTTCTGATGTGGGGAAGCAGCCCCTTGGGGGCCTTGAGCGGAATGTGATATAGGCCAGTGGAAGAGGTAGGCATGAACTTCTGTGGAAACACAGAGAAGTGACCTGAGTCCTTCTTGCGGTATCAGAACAGGCTCTACAGAGGAGGTGAGCTTTGACTGGGGCCTTGAAGGATGGGTCAGAGCTGCTTAGGCAGAGAAGACAGGCACTGCACGTGGAGGAGGGAGTATTTGAGGGAGTGCTACAGGGACAACCAGAGGGTAGGGATGTTTAAGGAGACAAAGTAGGGTAGCTGTTTGTGAGATGACCTGAGGGGACCAGGCAGGATCCCCTCTCCAAACCTTTGCCCTTACTGCCTCTACTGTCATCTGCTGTTACCTTCATTAAATAGTCATTTAAAAAATGGCAAAGTCTTTCTTGTTTTCAAGAATCTATTAAAAGGGGAACAATACTGGGAGAAATGGAGGGTAGTGGGGACCCAGATTCTGTTGGAGTTGCTTTCCATGTGCTGTCCCACTTAGTTCACTCAACCAGCCATTGGGTTTTGGTTAAGGAAATGGAAGGTTTTTGGTGAACAGTTGTCAAAGGCCATATCCCCTGGCAAATCGTCAAAGAGTAGAACCTTCAAGTGTCTCGGCAAAGGCATCAGCAGGGAGGAGAACACGTTGCTGGGTGGGGCGTGGTCACGCATGGGGGTCCTGGGGTGCATCTGCTGGTGGTGCTGGTGTGGCAGTCAGCAGAGCTGGTTCCTGGAAACGGGGTATGGGGTAGAGAGAGGAGAGGTAGAAGGAAACCAAAAGAACTTGTCACAGATCTCCCAAGGGCACGTACGCATCTCTCTCTTACTCCTTTAATAAGAGTTTATTGAGCATCTACTGTGAGGTAGGCGGTGAGCCAGGATTGGGGTGACAAGGGCACGCTGAGGCAGGATTGTTGCTCCTGTGGCGCTCACGGCCTCGTGAAAACATGAGCACAGATGTATCACAGCTCACTGTAGAAGTGCTCACATGGAGGTTCGCCCAGTGTATCGAGGTGGGAGCTCTGCTTGAGGCAGGGGATAACATTGAGATGGACCTTGAAGGATTCCCAGGAGGTTTTCTGAGGAAGGCCGGTGGGGAAAGGCATTTGAGGCAGAAGCGGTGAGGATAAAGGTGTCAACTTGTGAGGGGAACGACGTGTATGTGGAGTGGTGCATTCAGTGTGACTGAAAGAGGGTGACGACGTGCAGTAGGGATGAAGGTGGGGCCCAGGCCTGATTGTGAAGGGCCTTAGGAGTCATTCTGAGGAGGGGACGTAACCCTGTACGTTTTGGGTTTTAAGGAGGAGCAATAGGATAGTAACCCTGGTGGCGATTTGGAGGGTAGAGCTGAGGAAGAGAGAGATTGGAGGCAACAAAATAAAACAGGAGGATGGTACAACGGCCATGGAAGAAGTGATGAAGATCAGTAGCAGCTGGAAAAGAGAGAAGGATATGGAATTCCTTTAGATTTCTATATAGTTTTAAAAGTTATACAAGCGATTCATGCTCATTGTAGAAAATGCAAATGATGCATGCGTGTAAAATAAAAACTGGAGGTCCACACTTCCCATAAAATTACCCCAGCAAACCTGTATGAATCCTTTCCAGACAGTGTTGTGCTCTTTCTACACACACACACACACACACACACACACACACACATTGATATATGCATGTGCATAACCCATCTTCTGTGTCAGTCCAACATTGGTCCTGTCCTTCCGGAGTTCACAGGCATCCACTAGGCTTCCAGTCATATGAATTTGAAGCTCAAAGCAGGGATTTGAGATTATGGGTGAATAACTGAAATATATCCACTCACCCCCCTCCATGGGAGACAGAAGAATCTTTGAATTCTTGTCTGTTCACTGCTACTCACACTGTGAACAAAATAATTGTTCCTACCTAAGCCTCCTCAGCGATCTAAAAGGAGAATCAAAGAAAATAGATTTAATGAGTTTCTGTTCCAAGTAAAATGTTTGGCTTTTTAAAAATTGGTGAATTAAAGACACCTTCTGTTGCCTCCTTGGCAGTCCTTACTTATGAGGCAGTGCAGTAGCTATCTAACACCATCGTTATTATCTCTCTGTTCACAGGTTTTTATAAGAACCTCTCAATCTCTCAGGAGAGGTATTTTAAAAAGCAACTCCATGATGAAGAGGGACTAACTGTTCTTTTAATAGCACTAGGACTTGGTTTCCTGAAAAGTATGTGTGTATATTCTCATTTGTTATTTTCACTTTTTTTTTTTTTAGTTTTTCACTTTACATTTTTAACAGCTCTAAGAAGGTATAATCTGTCTTAGTCTGTTTAGGCTGCTATAACAGAAGTACCCTAGACTAGGTAGCTTATAAACAACAAAGATTTATTTCTCCCAGTTCTGGAGGCTGGAAGTCCAAGATCAAGGCTCCAGAAGATTTGTTGTCTGGTGAGATGGCCATCTACTTGCTGGGTCCTCACATGGCAGAGGGGGGCCAGGGAGCTCTCTGGGGTCTCTTTTATGAAGGCACTAATTTCATTCCTGAAGGCTCCACCCTTATGACCTAATCACCTCCCAAAGCCTCCACCTCCAAATACCACCACATTGGGGATTAGGTTTCAACATATGAATTTAAGGAGACATAAACATTTGGTCTACAGCACAGTACATTCCCCATATTTATGCATGCACTTGACGTGTGTAGAACTGGGAAACATCGTTACAATCAAGATAGTGAACATGTCCATCATTCCTACAAGATGCCTCATGTCCCTATGTAGTTCCCCCTCCTGTACCTTTTTCCTATCCCCAGGCAACCACTGATCTGTTTTCTGTCACTACATAGTCACATGTTAGGTTTTATAAACAAGGGAAAAAAATCCAACCAGTCAGGGAAAGGTAGTTGCTTACCTAAACATCCATTCCCACTCCTTTCCTTTTAAATGAATCCTGATTTATATCATGGAGGGCAGTGATACCTCTAGAAGATTTTTTTCCCCAGCCTTCCTTGCCACTAGCTATAACTAAGACCTTGCCAATGAGATGCAAGCAGAACTGTTATATGAGATTTCTGGGAAGAGTGCTTAATGGGAGCTAACTTGGCTGGGGAAAAGCCCTTTTTGCCTTTTCTCCCATTTCTCTTGCTATTGTATGGAATGCATCTGTAATGGCTGGAGCTCCACCAGCCATCTTGGACTATGAGATGACCTTGAAAATGAAAGCTATTTACTGAGTTGGTGGAGCAGAGAGATGAACTTGCATTTCTGATGTCCCTGTGATGCTTTCATACCAAACCTACACCGTCTATATTTGGGTTTCTTTTATGTGAAGGTATCATAAACTTGTAATTTTCTTAAGCAACTCTTATTTTGCTTTTATTTTCATATGCAACTGACCTTATCCTAACAGAAACATTCATACTTCTATGAATGTTTCTCATTAGCTTTCTGAGAACAGTTACAGCCGTGCCATTTGATTTTATTTCCATTTGAATTATATGCCTGATGTAGATGCCCCTTTAAACATTTATATTTCACTTTGACAGGGAATGGGTCAGTATGCTGGGGTCAAGCCGACCTCCTCAAAAACATTAGCAAGCAAGTTGTTATAGCAACTTGATTCCCTAGGCTATGACACATCAGCTCCTCTGCCAGAATAAACTGCTGTACAGTTAAGCACCTTTTTCACCTTAAGGGAATTTCATAACGCGTGGAGCCTTCAACACTTTCGAAGGGGGCTGGGGAGAATCCTTCCGACACTCTTTCTCAATGTTAAGGAAAAGAAAGAATTATAGAAGCTACAAACCTAGGCGGTAAAGAAGTGTCATTAGGGCTAAATAAGATCTTCCTAGAGACACTATTCCTTTCCTGACATGGACATAGGATATTTCCAGTACTGCCCTGGCTTAGTGTACAGTGTCTGTTATCTTAATGTGCGTGAAAAATAGAGCCCTTGTTGCATTAGCCACCAGGTATAAGGCCCCACAGAGGACTGTGGCGGGCTTCACATGCTTTTTTATGGACTGAGTTCTAGGACACATTCTCCTCACTTGCCTCTAACAAGTGTTCTTTTGTAAGGCAACGTGGCTCATGCTGTAAAACATAAACTTAATTAAGGTCTGTTAGGTGCTGCCTTCCTTGTGAAAAAAGAGAAAATGGATGAACTAAAATAAAGAAGAATTGGCCTAGGCAAACATATGTGCTGTTTTTCACTGGCATTTCTGGAGATTAAGCTATTAAATCAGGAGAACGGGTCAGACCAGTTTGATATTTATTTTTCATTCCTTGACTGCAAAGTAAAAGGCTTAACTTATAATGACATAAAACCAACACCTACTGTGTTCCATTCATTAATTCTGGCATTCTATCAAAAACATCTCCCAGGTTTGTCTAATCTGATTTTTTTTTCCTTTGTAAAAGCCTGAAGCATATTAGTCATGATGCCATTATATTCTAGATGCTTTAAAAAGACTTCTGTAATTCCTCTCATCCCCTGCCTAGTACTTTTTAGTAAGAAAACAAACCTGGGTAAATTAGAAAGTTTGTGGCTTGTAAAGATGTCTTGGCGTTTTCTCATAGACTTTGGTGGTCTCTTTCCAGTTTTCAGTATTTTAAGAATATTGTAAGCAGTTTATTAAAGGCATGAACAATTTGGATACTCTGTTGCATATTTAACTTAGAGCTTCTTATTTATTTCAGCTTAAACTTTACAGGGGCTTATTTCAAAATAATATTTCCCCAAATCTTCATTATTTTCCCACTGAGCACATTTATTTTTGCCATTTAAAAAAATTTATATGTAATGGATTTATCTTGCTCTCATAACATTTCTACCCTAGACAGTAAAGATATTTCCACTTGCTTTCTTTTCCTTAATTTTATGCAAAAATTCCTCTCATTTCCTTTACTCAGATCACATAACCATCTTCAGGAGAAGAGTACAAGGCTGTTGGTTCACTGGCTTGGACACTGTAGTGAAACATGGCACAGTGATGTAGCAGTCCATCTCCCTGCTAGATTGAAAGCTTCTTAAGTTGGGAGGTGTGCTTATCTCCCTTAGCCCATTTCCTGCATCTGGAAAATGCTCCCTATACATTTGTTGAATTGATTAATAATGGTACCAGAACAGAACTTGACTTGTGCTCACCAAGGCTGTGTTTACATAAAACATTTGACCTAATAATTAAAAAAATTGACTTGACTAAATATTTATTTCCCTCTAAGCCAGGCCTGTTATGGTTGCATAGATACAATATTATAAGTTGATTTGACTATGTATTCTTGAAGTTTTCATGTGAAGGTGTTAGAACCCAGTGCAAGGAGCCCCTTTTCAATTATTTGGTTATCTACTTTTCACTCTACAAATGCCTCCACCTCTTGACCTGGGATCAGAGAAGGTCATATTTTCCTTGTAGCCACATGCCTCAAACAGGGTAAAACTGAGCAATAAACAGTTATTGAGGAATAAGTGATTGACATATATGGATTAAACTAACAAACGGAGAATATAACCATGAACAAGTATGAAACTATCAAATTTATTTTTGACTTTTTAAAAAAAACATACTTTTTATTTATAATCTCTGAATTTCATACATCACCTTTCCTCAGCTCTTTGTGTACTTTTTTAATATGAGGAAGAATTGGATCCCACAGACCGAAGGCTGAGAAGGGAGGCAGTGGGAAACAAGCAACCTTCTAATACCATTTGATATTTGTCACCTCCCTGGTGACAGGTATTAGAAGTCAAAGTGGAGTCCAGTCCATGCTTCTTCTATGATGAGCATTTCAAGCTGACTCAGACTACTGGATCCCAGAAGAGACTTACTCCAGAAGCCTTGGAAATAAGGAATGCTGGGTAGCCAGAGGCTGTGTGGGGCTTGGCTGCTACCTGAGGTGGAGTGTCAGGAGGGTAGCTGTTTCCAGCTCCAGATACACTCAGAGTGAGTCACCTATCCGTTAGGGAAAGATGATCCTTTTCCTCTAATCCTATCAGAATGATAGTAACTATATATGTTGGTTAGGAGGTGCCTATCTTATAGTATTTTATAGGTGGAATTTTTGAGGTAAATGTGTTACATAGATGAGTGAATTAAAGCTAATTTATAATAAATACTCTGCTATGAAATATCCAGAAACAAATTCACTGACTGTAATATTACCCACCCGCCAAAGTTCTTATTTACAATTCAAATCTGTTAAAAGCGCCTGTGGATGAAATTACTTTCCAAATAACTGATGGCATGCAATAAGACATAGCGTTTGTGGATTTGGACTGCTTTGACTCCTTATGGAAAACAGAGGTGTCCTGCTGTTGTTTATTGAGAAACGAGCTGGTGTGATACTTAGCCATTTTCACCTCCGCGGGCTCCCAGAGGCCTATGGACTGACCTGGCCACCTGTAGATAGGCACGTGGGATACAGTGTTTGCCAAGCTGACTGCAACAACCTCTCCCCTCCCTGTGTGCATGCTCCTTTCCAATGTGATTTGGGTGCTTGTCCCATTGAGAGGTGAAGTATCTGCTCCACCCCCTTGAGTCTGGGCTGGCCTTGGGATTCACTCTAACCAGTCGACTGTGGTAAAAATAATGTTGCGGGAATTCCAAACAGGCCTGAAACTTCAGTTCTCACCCTTTTGGAATGTTGCCCTGTAATTGCCATATGGCAAAACGTGGTCTAACCAACAAGAAGATGAGAGGTCATATAAAACAGAGAGAGACCAACCCAGCCTAGTCTCCTCAGACCAACGAGCCAGTGGCCAGCACCAGCCACGAGGCACATGAGTGAGGCCACCTTAGATCACCCAGTGCCACTCAGCTGCTAGATGACTTCAGCTGCGGGAGTGGCCTAAGGCAAAACCAAAGGAAGAGCTGCCCACCAAGCCCAGGCCAAGTTGCTGTTCCACAGAAGCAAGAGCAAATACAATCATTGTTATTTTTAAGCCATTAACTTTTGGGGTGATTTGTGACACGGTAATAGACAACTATTACAGCACCCTGTGGAAAGGACCCTTTTCTTCATTTTGGCAATTCATGGTATCTCTTCAGGCTGCTGCTTATCCGCTCTGCTGCCCCTGCTGGCCTCACCTCTTGTTACGCCCTCTTTGACTCACACTTGGTCTGTGCCTCTCTGTGTCTGGCCTCTTTAGACTCATGACTTTGTTTGGAGTATCCGTTTTGATTCATGACTCCAGCCTCACCCTGGAATGCTGGGCCTTTGGATGTCCTTCGGCCCCATACTTTTTAGCCTGAAGGCCAGACCAGCTGTGCTCGTGGTTACCAGAAACCTGGCTGGATGTGGTGTCCAGGGACCCTTCTTGGTCAGGAGGGGAGCTCGGAGGCAACAGTTAGTTGAGTAAAGGCTGGCTTGCAGAGTCATGGGGCCTACGTGAGAACGAACTTGGGTTAAATGCAGCCTATTTATACCCAGAGCATACTCTTGTGCTTACAGTTATAGTGGTTATTTAGAGGCAAATCTGATCACATTTCCAACCCCCTGTAAAAAAGCCTTCACCATTGCTCTTAAAGTCAAACTCTCTTTTTATGGCTCACAAAGCTCTGCATGTTTTGTTTGCTGCCAAACTCCATCATCTCCTCTCTTACCGTTAACAGTCCCTGCACTTACTCCATGCTCCTGTCAGACTGAACTTACTTCATATTCTTGAATGTGCCTTGCTCACCAGCCCTGATGTTTAAGCCACCCAGTTTGTGCTACTTTGTGTTACGATCTCCCGAGGAAACTAACACAGTCTGCTGTTTGCCGCAGTGTTCAGATGCTTGGTATACATCATTATACATCATGTAGCAAAATAAAGATGCCCACCCTTGAATAATTTACATTCTAGTGGAGAGTGGCAGACCATGAACCACAGATATCTGTTAGAATGTAGTAAGGCTGTGGAAGAAGGAGAAAATACGGAAGAGTAAGCGGGTTGGAAGTGTGGAGGAGTGGGTCAGTGGAGGTCTCACTGAGAACATGACATTTGAGCAAAGATTTGCAGTTGACGAAGAAGTTATCCACGGGTTATGTGGGGAAACAGTGTTCCAGGCAAGGGAAGAGCAAAGCCAAGTCCCCGAGGCAGCGTGGGTCTAGAGGAGAGCTAAGGGGGTCAGCATGGGGGAAGTCAGAGGTAAGTGCGAGGGGTGGGGTGGGGTGGGATGGTGTGTTGGGGATCCAGCTTATACGGGGCTCCTTAAGCTCCTGAAAGCTCTCTGGCTTTTACTCTGACTGAAAGCAGAATCTGATATGGGTTCTGGATGAGGGAGTGATATAATCTAACTTGTGTTTAAAGAGGATCACTCTGGCTGCTGCATATTAGCACAAGCGTAGAAGCAAGGAGAGCCTACCGCAGTAATCTAGGTGAGAAATGGGCCTCACTTGGGCAGTGGCAGTGAATGAGATAAGAAGTGGTCAAATTCTGTGTGGGTTTGGAAGGCAGAGACAGATTGGATATAGGAATGAGTGTGTGAAAAAGAGAGGAGTCAAGGGTGACTCCAAAGATTTTGGCTTGAGTAAACGAAGAGACGCTGTCGTCTGTTATTTCTTCTCTTAATTTGCTGAGGATATTAAGACCTTTTTGGTGAAGTTGATTCCTTCTCTCTTTGCAGCCGCTGTTTCTTCTAGTTTGATTTGTTTGCTTTAGAATAGATACCTGCTTTCCATTTTAGGTGATTTCCTGCAGTGTCCAGTAATCCTTAACTGTTCACATTTAAGAGTAGGGCACAAAAAACCTATTTGGAAGCTCTGTGTGTGTAAGGGAGGTGGGGAGTGCTTATTGACTGTGGTCTTCACGGTAGGGTGACTGTCATGCCGCTTGATTAGGGAATCCCAGTGATAGACACTTTTGTCTTTCCTCCAGTTGTTGAGATTCCTTAGAAAAGAATCTTTCAGTTGCAGAGAGTTACTTGTAAATATGTGCTTAGGATGTTAAATGGTTCAAGAAGGGTGGGTCTCTCAACAATGAGTGGGAGACCTACTTCTAGTAATGTGTCCTTGCCTTGGGCTGTAACATGTGTTTTTAGTCTAGAGACTTGTTTTACTCTTTCCAAAGGAAAAACCTTGGGTGTCTTGTCAGGGTAGGTGATGGGCAGGTGCCAGGCTAGGCAAAGAGAAGGAGGGGACCAAATCCCTCTCGTAGAAGAGTTTGAATCAGTGCACTTGTTTTAAAGCCATCTGTACTCCTACTTCCCCAGGTACCAAGCACCACGGATTCATTCAGCAGCATAAATGGTGTTGCTTCTTGGTTTTTCCCTCTTGTGGTTGAGAGTCAGTTTTCTCCATTCAGCTAAGTCATTTTCCCTTTGTCAGTCTGCTTTCCGAATTCCAGCATTTCTTGTTGGTGTCTTATTTCCCATTCTCTTTGCCCTCGTAGGCTTATGTGTTTATGTCTTTTATTTAAAAAGTTCTTTTACTTTCATGTTAGTGAATTCTGCCACCTTTATCCAGAAGTCCTTGTCTTCTCTTCAGTAATCACTGCACATCCTTCAATCCTCAGCTTAGGTGTCACTTCTTTCGGGAAGTCTTCAACTCTGAGTTAGGTGCTCTTACTGTGTTTCCAGAGTTTTCTGTATTTCCCTATCCAGGTCTTTTCACATCATGTTGGAATGGCTTGATCACCATCCATCTTCCTCAGCAGACGATAATCTCTGTAAGGGCAGGGAGGGTGTCTGTCTTATTTGACATTGTATCCCTGGAACCTGACATAGTGTCTAGTACATAATAGAGATTCAGAAATGTCTGTTGACTCATTGGTTACATAATCCTTAACAGCATCCACAGTGCTCTGAATTCTGACCACACGTCTCATGGAGGGAGCCCGCGGCTATTTTCTATTTTCTTTGACCAAATACACCACACCCCCGGAGTGTCTACCTCACAGCCCTGTCATGGGACACTTTGAACTTAACACAAGAAGCGCATTTCCAACAAACCTGCTGGGAAGAGAGTAACACTCTGGTGGAGAGCTTTCGCGCAGCTGTATGACAATTCTCCCACGTGCTCTTGTGTTCCATCTCTTCTCCCACAGGATTCTTCGTCTCAAATACTCTTTGAACAGCCATCAAAACCTCTAAATCTTCTTCTCAGTGTGCTATATATAGATTAATAAGTCGACTACCTCCAGCACACCAGGTTTTCAAACCCTGGAATCTCAGCTTATCGATCTGGATCTTCTAACAAAACGTGCAACTGTGGTTTCATTTTGTGCCACAGAAAATGCCTTTGCTAGGAAAACACTTTCGTTAAAACTAGCTTTGGGCATCTGGGAACTCACAGCCTGGAGGCCTGTAGATCAAAGGGAAAATTATGTGCTTGAAAGACTCAGCTTTCTTAATTAATAATAAATTCCTCAAATTAAGAGAAGATTTTGACATGATAAAAAAGTATTACTGTTTCACAAAAGTTATTTCTCCCTTTTTCCAGGACTGTACTACACTTTCTTTGAAAAGAATATTTCCCCCCAAGTTTTCTTCTATTTTCACCATGTAATCATACAATAATTTGGCCAGGAGAAATAAGTACGTGTGCAGCACAGACATAGTAAAATGAGGCATTAGGAACCAGGTAGATACAAGAAGTGAAAAGCTCTGATATTTATACAAAAGAAATAAGTCTTCCCTGACTTCCCTTCTCCAACCCTAGCTCCACCCTACTACCTCCCCCTCTAGGTTGGGTCAGCCTATACTATTCTCCCATCCACCAGGTACTTTTTTGTTTGTTTGTTTTTGGCTGTTCCGTGTGGCATGTGGGATCTTAGTTCCCTGACCAGGGATCGAACCTATGTCCCCTGCATTGGGAGTGCGGAGTCTTAACCACTGGACCGCCAGGGACGTCCCCAACCAGGTACTTTTTTGTAGCGTTCGCAGCATGTCATCATTGACCAATGCCTGTCTTCCCTGCTAGCTGTGACCCCCACAAGGGCAAGGATTATGTCTATCTTGTTCATTGCTAATCTCCTGGACTAGAACAGTATTTAGCACTTAGGAGGCATGCAAGAACTTTTTTTTTTTTAACCTAACCATGAATGAATTTATAACAGAGTAAGGGGGACGTGGTAAATTGTTTGCAATGATGGCTGTAGCAATTCCTTGCACCCCTTTGCAATGTGACTTTGCTGCTCTTTGCATCAAGAGGTGGGGTCTGTCCCTTCCGCACCTTGAGTCTTGGCTGGCCTTGTGCAACTTCTGTTGTCACCGTCTTGGAACCAATCCTCCCCTGAGGAAGCCCAGTTAGCCTGCTGGCTCAGTGGCAAGCTGAGGTGCCAAGCCAAAAGCCTCCCCAGCTGCCATACAATGAGGTCTTCCAGAAAGACCCAGCCCCTGCCCACAAGCTGCCTGATCACAAACACGTGAGTGGGCCCAGCCAATACCAGGTGGAGCAGATATGAGCCTTCCCAATTGAGACCTGCCCCATTGTTGATCCAAAGAATGTGAGCAAGTAAATTATTGATGTTTTAAGGCATTAACAGTTGCGGGGGTGGGGGTGATTTTTTGTGCAGCAATGATCGATGCAGGAGGATTTTTCAGATTTTCCTCAGCGTGAGAGTTTCTCCTCCTTATTTAAACTAGAGAATCTGTGAAATCTGCTCTCCCCCAACCTCTGTGGCTTCATTGCAGCCTCAAAAGGTAAAAGCTATTCCTGGGTAATT
Organism: Balaenoptera musculus; assembly: GCF_009873245.2. Classification (NCBI taxonomy): domain Eukaryota; kingdom Metazoa; phylum Chordata; class Mammalia; order Artiodactyla; family Balaenopteridae; genus Balaenoptera; species Balaenoptera musculus. The sequence continues at coordinate 54,720,797 of NC_045788.1, read as the reverse complement.
GAAAGCAGCTATAGGTAACTTACAAAGAGCAAATCAAATTAAATCCCAGAATAACACAGGTCTGTTACATAGAGTGATTACAATGAAGAATCCGTTTTTAAAGAAAATCATTATTTTTATGAATCCACCCTGATAAGAGAAGTGGTTCATGCTAATTATGGGAAATCTGGAAAAATCAGATATTATATAGCAATGATAAAATGTATACTTAAAAATTCCAAAATATGGATATTACTCTACTAATAATGCATGACTACTACTGCTGGACTAATGTGTGTTAGTGGTGAGTGTCTTCCAGATCTTCCAAGCTGCTGTAGTGACCTTTCTTTTCAAGAACATGGAGCTATCTTTTTATTCACTCTAGTTTTCTTGTGCACGTCTCAGTGAGGTTTTATAGATATCTGTATATTAGGTTGGCATATGTTGTTTTAGGCTTATGCTCAGTAGCTTTTAAATAGATTTTTGTATTTACTACGAATTGTTTTTTTTTTTTCTAAGTTCAACATTGTAGTTAGCGTATCATTGATTTATTGCGATAACAATGCTGGTTAGCAGACAGCCACACAATCTAGCGGCTTAAAGTAACAAGTACTTATTTTACTTGAGAGTTAGTAAGCCACCTGAGGTTCCTGTCCGGTCTTGGTTGAATTTACTCATGGGTCTGTGGTCAGCTGTGGGTCGCTTAGGTGGCCAGGTTAGGTGGCTCTCATAGGTGCAGGGGTCCAGCTGGTGACAGCTGATCTGGAAGGCCTCTGTTGGTAGGACTAGGTTGACTCGAGTCAGCTCCACGAATTTCATCTTTCACTAGCGTAGTCCGCCAAGTACTTGATGGTGAAGACAGAGACCTGCGAACTCATTGCAGAGAAGGGGAGGCACAAGAAATAGTAGAAACATGCAAGCACTTTTTCAAGGTTCTGATTACGTAAAATTTACTAGTGACGCATGGGCCAAAGCAAGTCACATAGCCAAAACCAGTCAATGCAGGCAGACACCACTGCCAAATGGCACAGAGACACGGAATTTTACTGGTAAAAAAGGAAAGCAATTGATTTTGTACACTTGTCTTTTAAATAACTATCTTACAGTTATTCCAACAGACATTTTAGTAAATTCTCATGTTACCCTCTTTTTGATACTAATAAGTGTAATTTCTGTTTCAGGTGTGAATGCATTGACCAGAACTTCCAGATTAGATAGTTGGACCCTTTGTGCTGTTCTGATTATTTTTATTTTATTTTATTTTGTTTTAGTTTAGTTTATTTGGCTGCGCCACATGGGATCTTCGCTGCTGCGTGCGAGATCTTCGTTGCGGCATGCGGGATCTTTTAGTTGCAGCATGCAGGGCGGGATCTTTTAGTTGCGGCATGTGGGATCTAGTTCCCTGACCAGGGATCGAACCCCGGCCCCCTGCATTGGGAGCGCAGAGTCTTAACCACTGGACCACCAGGGAAGTCCCTGTGCTGTTCTGATTTTAATGGGAAAGCTTCTATTGTTTAGATGCTAAGGATGTAAGTGGCTGTTGGTTTAAGATAAGTATTCTTTATCAAGTTAAAAAGGGATCTTTGGGTAACAGCTTACAAGGAATTTATGTCAGCATTGTATTTTGGATATTATTGAACGTCTCCTAATAGCACTAGCTTGGGTCATGTTGGAGGTCTTTGAAGGACATGGCCACTGGTTGACCCACAGGCTGAACCCAGGCAATCAAAGACCCCTCCTCACCTCCTGTCCTTGGAAAGTGAGTTCCCCTTGTTGTCACTGCTCCCAGAGGCTGCCTCAAGGACACTAGTCCTGAGATGATGTGGTGTGGAAACAATCTAGATGGTGCACATGGCTCAGTTAAGGCCTCTGTATAAACCTTTAAGATGCTGGTGGCCTGGTGCAGAGATCTCCTTGTTTTGTGGTACCCAAGATAAGCCTCCTATGTAGGTTTCCTTGCTTATTAAACCTGCCATCTACCAATCTGGAGTGGTCTGCTTCTTTGGTCTCCCCTTGCCTTTTGTGTATGGGCCAGTTTGCAAACCAACAGGTCATCATTTGGAGTTTGTTATTAGATCTATTAATATATTATGCAAATAAATTTCATAATATAAAGTCATCCTTGCTCTTATGAGAGAAAAATCTTTTATTATCAGGTGGCTATTTGCTGTTAGACAGTAGACCAGCATTTTATTTAGAAATTTTACTTCTATATTTACAAATAAAATTGCTTTATGGGGTGGGTACATTTTTTCTTTGCCAATTTATAAAATCTGGGTTATGCTAGTTTTATAAGGGGCATTATGTAGCTGTAACAGATTTCGAAGACTTTGGGAGCATTTAATAATGTAGAAATTACCATTTTCTTAAATATTTGAAAAACATTAATGGTAAAACTTTAGACATTAGAGTTTTTTTTTTTTTTGAGGTACTATGTTGATAAAAGTTTCAGTTTATTTCATGGCTCTTTATGGAAAGTCTTTTTGATTCTATTTGGATAATTAACTAAAAAACTATTCATTTAATTTGAGATTTCATTTCTTCAAAATCATAAAAACCAAATCTTAAAAATATTTTATATACTCTTTTATGCTAATATTTCATTTTAATAGGTTGAATATATTTTTCCTCCTTTAATACTAGATTTTTAAGAGAAATGTTTATCTAAATTGTTTTCCAAAGAACTAATTTTTTGATTTATTCAATGGTGATTTTTTGAGTTTACTAATGTTGTCTTAATGTGTTTTATCTTTTCTTTTACTAGGCTTAAGTTTGTTTTGTTGGCTTTTTTAATTCTTAAATTTGTTTAATAATGAAATTTAAATTTTTTAAAATTAAAAAAAAATTTATTTATTTTTGGCTGTGTTAGGTCTTCGTTGCTGCACACGGGCTTTCTATAGTTGTGGCGAGCAGGGGCTACTCTTCATTGTGGTGTGTGGGCTTCTTCTTGAGGTGGCTTTTCTTGCTGCAGAGCACAGCTCTAGGCACGTGGGCTTTGGTAGTTGTGGTGTGCGGGCTCAGTAGTTGTGGCATGCGGGCTAAGTTGCTCTGTGGTATGTGGGATCTTCCTGGAACAGGGATTGAACCCATGTTCCCTGCATTGGCAGGCAGGTTCTTATCCACTGCGTCACCAGGGAAGTCCCTAAATGTTTTAAAACATTTCAAATATACAGAAAATTATGGAGATAATCTAGGGAACATGCATGCAGCTTCCTTGAAGGTGTAACAAAATTTAACATTTTTCCCTGTTTGCTAGGCACACACACATACAAATACACACACACACACAAATACACACACACACATATACTATTTCAGACACAGGTGAAGCCCTCTTTTGCTTCTGATGGGTTATTCCATCCTCCTCCCCTGAGACGATCACTGACCTGAAGCCAGTGTATATATTGCTGACATAAAAGCTTTTATATTTTTAACACATATTAGCATTTATAACAATGTATACTATCATTTCATGTGTTTTAAATCTTAAGGTTTTTATACTCGCATGTTATCCTACAACTTGCCCTTTTATCCAATTTAATTTTTTATTATATTTTTATTTAATTTGTTTTTCAGTTTATTTTATATGTCAGGTGAATTAACCTTACTGCCTTTCAGCTACTGTTCCTACTGTACATCTGTTTTCATACTCTATTGAAAATGCCAGTAATCTTCACTGTTTTTCTTTTGTTTTCCTCTGGTGTGTCATTTTCAGAGGTATGCGTTTTTTCTGATTGTTCAGGATAGTGTTACATTGATTTCCAGTGTTTTTTTCCTCCCCATAGTTCTTATGGATTTTTGTTTCCTTACGCATGAATCAAAAAAAACTCTCCCAGGCCCACTATTTGCCAACAGAGAAGCTATATCAGCCTTGGTCCCACTCACAGTCAAACTGAGTCTTATTAAATATCGTTCTGAAATCATGGTCGAAAAGTAGATTACTGTGCTCATTCTTAGTCCCGTGTATATTGTTTAGTAGACATTTAACTTACGCAGTTACTCTGGTTGAGGTAGGGTCTCCTGCTGTCAGTACCTGACTTCTGACAATCGGAAGCAAGGTAGGACATGAAAAGCTGCAAAGCCACTGTTAACACTTCCTAGCTCTGCTCTGTTTCTGTGCTGGGGCTTCTCTTTCCAGGACAGAATAGAGCATCATCTATCTATGGATAATACATATCCGTCATCTATCTATGGATAATATGTGTAGATTTCTGAATTGTGCTCTTTGTATGGATGTAGGAAGGGAGATATTAACTAAGACAGTAACTAAGGAGGTAGCTTGTACACTGGCCACCTCAATAGCAGTCCCCATGGGATTGCCCCCAACTGGGTTGGACCCCAGGACCTTGAGCCATGGGGCAGGCAGAGAGCGTGGGAGGGAAAGAGTGTCGCCCTGCCTTTGTCAGGAGTGATATGCTCTGGGTCGGTATCAAATCATGCATTTTCCCTTCAGTTTTGATTCTGAATTTTGTTCTGTAGGTCTTATAGTTTGTACAAGTTCTTTTCAGATTAGAAGTAAATTGATATTCTTAGATTTTCTGTGTTAGGTGTTCTTTTTTTTTTTTTCTGTAATTTCACCTGTGTTTTTAGTGGGATGTTAGGAGAAGTTGCACTGGGGTATACAATTCAGATGCCATATATAAATTAAAGTCCACAAACTGTAAGGTTTAAAAATTGTACTATACTGATTTAGAACAGACTAGTTTGCGGTTTGTAACAGCCTGGGGCAATGGAAGGGTTTAGTGAAAGACACAGCCATATAACAAGGAAAGCTGAAAAAGATCTTCAAAGAACCAAGGCAGAGATGTTTTCCTTAGTCATTCCTCACCAAGTGTTTAATAAATTTCTTAGTTAGTAGAAATTAAAATTTACTGTCAGATCTACCCTGTAAATATACTCAGTTATATACTCAGTATATAACTCAGGTCAATTGATGGTTAATGTGCATTAAAGAGAAGTGTGAGATCATGTCTGGGCTCCGCCAGAGATTGAGAGCCAAGAACAGTTAGGAATGGCTGCTATGGTGTAGGATGTGTTGTGTATTTACAGCACCAAGAGTACTTAGTCAATAGGTTAAGTACTGCAGTGTGTTCTCACTGTGTCAATTCAGGTCCTTTGAGAAGCAGATGTCCACGTGATTAGGATGTTGATATGATTGAGATTTTTTTGTGGGGGAAATGCCAGTGAAGGAAGAAAGGGGAGGGAACAGTAGGCAGCAGGTAGAGCCTTTAGGTGATGATGCAGGTTCGGGACTTGTGAAAGGAAAGAGGAGAGGAAAGATTCAATAGGAAGAGTCTCAGATTGCAGTGTGTTTCTGAGAAAGTTCTGACCAGGCTGATGGGAAGTCCTTGAGCTAAGACTGCAGACTGGAAGAGTCCTGAATTAGACAGCAGTGGTCCAGCTCTAGTAGCCCCTGTCAAGTTCAGTCATTGGCTGGGAGCACCGGGGGCGGGGGGGAGTGTGGCCTCGGCATGAACACCATGCTGGATCCCCAGGGTGGCAGCTGGAAGCGTCAGTCTCCATTAACACCTGCCATTTAAAGAGAGCATACTATGATCCATGAAACTTTAATATTTAATTTACAAAACAAACTTGTAAGGTAAATAGTATCGCCCCTATTTTATGAATAAACAAAGTTCAATTTGGAGAGGATAAATAATTTAAGGTCAAACACTCAGTAAGTGGCAGTGCTAGACTTTGAACATAAATCTATAGATACATGTTAGGATTCTTTCGGTTGAAAGCAGAAGATATTTTTTAAGAGGAGAAACAATTTTTTCTAAGATATAGGTACAGTTGTTACACAGAGCCCAAGGGCAGACATGCACCCAGGTTGGCCCAGAAGCTGGGATTGGCATGTCATCAGCGCTCTCTCCAGTTCTCACCTGTACTCCTCCCAGAGCGTCTGATTATTCCTTCTCTCTTGCTGCAGAACTGGTTTTCTTGTATGTAGCAGAAAAGTGGCTGCTGGCAGCTGTTGAGTTCGAGAGAGCATCAAAGACTAAAGCTGGAACTGCTTTCTCAGGGAAGGGGTTCAGCAGCAGCTAGGATCAGGTGTCCACGTTTAGAATGGTTGATTGACGGGGCATGGGTTCTAGTGGGGAGATTTTGTTGGGGTGGGGTGGGGGTCAGGGTGTGCTACTGCAGTTAATCATGTAAATAGCTGGGAAAGGGGAAAGGAGTTACCAGAAGTCAGAGGTGTTGGATGTAAAACTCAATAGCTGTCCATTGCAAGATAGCTTCTTTAGTGGGGTGAACCCTAAATATATATTTAAATATATAAATAATATATATATATATATATGCATATGAAGACCAATAACAACAGTCTTTATATATGGCCATTTAGCAAGACATATTTCCTGTCTGAATACACACTTGTTTCACATAAAGGTAACTGAACTGATTTTTCCCAATAAAATGTTCCACAAAATGTATTATTTTTGACATGAATAAGCAATGTATACTGAAGACTGTGTAGGGAAATAGAAGTGTGAGTTCACTGGATCCCTGGGGAAAAAGTTACAGCATCTGGCCCTGATCTGTTTCTCTCCTGTTACTGGGAGGATACTCCTGGGGAAAGGAACAAGGCAGTGACCTGGTCTAATCTTGTTGTGAACATGCTGATAGCTGAAACTTCTGGTAGATAAATTAATGACATCTGCTAGGAAGAGAATCTTTATCTATTTTCCTGGTTTAAGACTGCATATGGTGACCAAATTTAGGATATATGGATTTCTGGGGCATGGCTCCCTAGAAAATGTTCTTTTTTTTTTTTTTTTTTAAATTGAAGTATAGTTGATTTACAATATCATGTTAGTTTCAAATATACAGCAAAGTGATTCAATTATACACATAGATATATATATATCTATATTCTTTTCTTTGGATACTTTTATAGTTTACTACAAGATACTGATTATAGTTCCCTGTGCTATGCAGTAAATCCCTGTTGTTTATTTTATATATGGTAGTGTACATCTGTTAATCACATACTCCCAGTATATCCCTCCCTCCTTCCCCCTTTGGTAGCCATAAGTTTGTTTTCTATGTCTGTGAGTCTGTTTCTGTTTTGTAAATAAGTTCATTTGTACTATTTTTTTAGATTTCACATATAAGTGATATCATATGATATTTGTCTTTCTCTGTCTGATTTACTTCACTTAGTATGATAATCTCTAGGTCCATCCATGTTGCTGCAAATGGCATTCTTTCATTCTTTTTTATGGCTGAGTAATATTCCATTGTATATATATACCACATCTTCTTTGTCCATTCATCTGTTGATGAACATTTAGGTTGCTTCCATGTCTTGGCTATTATAAATAGTGCTGCAATGAACATTGGGGTGCATATATCTTTTTGCATTAGAGTTTTTGTCTTTTCCAGATATATTCCTAGGAGTGGGATTACTGGATCACATGGTAACTCTATTTTTAGTTTTTTAAGGAAACTTCATACTGTTTTCCATAGTGGCTGCATCAATTTACATTCTCACCAACAATGCAAGAGGGTTCCCTTTTCTCCACACCCTCTCCAGCATTTATGATTTTCAGACTTTTTGATGATGGCCATTCTGACTGGTGTGAGGTGATACCTTCTTGTAGTTTTGATTTTCATTTCTCTAATAATTAGCAACGTTGAGTGTCTTTTCATGTGCCTGTTGGCCATCTGTATGTCTTCTTTGGAAAAATGGCTCTTCAGATCTTCTGCCCATTTTTTGATTGGGTTGTTTTTTTTTTTTGTTATTGAGTTGTGTGAGCTGTTTGTATATTTTGGAAATTAAGCCCGTGTGAGCTGTTTTTATATTTTGGAAATTAAGCCCTTGTCAGTTGCATCATTTGCAAATATTTTCTCCCAGTCCGTAGGTTGTCTTTTCATTTTGTTGATAGTTTCCTTTGCTGTGCAAAAACTTTTAAGTTTGATTATGTCCCATTTGTTAATTTTTGCTTTTATTTCCATTGCCTTGGGAGACTGACCTAAGAAAACATTGGTACGATTTATGTCAGAGAATGTTCTGTCTATGTTCTCGTCTAGGAGTTTTATGGTGCCATGTTTTATAAGACTTTAAGCCATTTTGAGTTTATTTTTGTGTATGGTATGAGGGAGTGTTCTAAGACAATATTTTTTAAGCTAAATATAAAATGAAAGTTTTCCATATCCTAAATGTTTCCTGCTGTGAGGTCCTATGTACCTCATTAGAGACCTCACTATCACTCTGGGCTGGACAGATGGAAGGACCTGAGGAACCCTATGGCATGTTCCAGAACTTTCATGCTTCAACTGTGCCTTTTGATTGCTTGTATCCTTGAAATTCTCCTCACAGAGGAGGACCATGTGAGGACAAAGTGAGAAGACAGCCATCTACCAGCCTTAGGAGAGAGGCCTATTGGGAGAGAACTCTGCTGACATCTTGACTTTGGACTTCTAGCCTCCAGATTGTGAGAAAATAAATTTCTGAGGTTTAAATCACCCAGCCTGTGGTATTTATTATGGCAGCCCTAGGAAGCTAGTACAGATGGGAAGGGAGATTGTGTCCCCTTTTTTGTTCACTCATAGAAGCCATGAAGAATCCAGCATTACTGGTTTGTGTGTCTTCCTTCTAGGGCTTTCCTTGATACTTAAAATTCCTTACCCTTTTAGTATTTAGAATATTTTTGTAACTTGATCATTCCCTCCCATATTAATAATAATGGATTATTATCAAGGAATAATTCATTTGAAGTGGAGGAATTCTTGTAAATAATTTTTCTCACTATTGTAGCATTTTGTTTATTCTGCTAGAAAGTACAGGTCAAACTTTGTACCTATGATGAATGGAGTAAATTATCTTGATGCTATTTTGAGAATATGATAAAATATAAGAAAAGAGATAGGGACTTCCCTGGTGGTACAGTGGTTAAGAATCTGCTTGCCAATTCAGGAGACATGGGTTCGAGCCCTGGTCTGGGAAGATCCCACATGCCGCAGAGCAACTAAGCCTGTGCGCCACAGCTACTGAGCCTGTGCTCTAGAGCCTGTGAGCCACAACTACTGAGCCCATGTGCCACAACTACTGAAGCCCGTGCAGCTAGAGCCCGTGCTCCACAACAAGGGAAGCCACCACAATGAGAAGCCCACGCACCGCAACGAAGAGTAGCTCCTGCTCACTGCAACTAGAGAAAGCCCACATTCAGCAATGAAGACCCAACGCAGCCAAAGAAAATAAATAAATAAATAAATAAATAAATAAAAAGAAAAGAGATATATAATAAGTACCTGAAAACCTAAAAGCATTTATTGTGCTGTGTAACTATTACTGGAGATTCTGAATAGGTTTACTGGTTAACTTACCCACTCCCTCTTTTTTTTTCCTGGAAGCTTTGCAAATTGCAAACTTCCTAGTATTCTCAGTAGAGTCTATCCTGCTTATAATTATACAGGCTAATGGAGATTCTTCTATCATTTTAAGTGGGGAATTTCCCCAGGGTGAATACTATGATTGTGAACTATCTCATTTAATGCCTTAGTTTGGAAAATGTCTGTGACTTCTTCCCCAAATGGGGCAGAGCGGAGTCACTCTACTGTTCTGTTTAAAGGGCATGAGGGAATCTGAATATTGAATTTTTATCTGTTCTCACCCTGCTTGCTAATTTGCACAGTGTTTGAGCTATCTGAAAGCCTTCTTAGAAATGAACATTTGACTTGGTATTCTAATTTTTCCAGCAGCTAAGCAGTGGAAGACTAGCAGCCAACCGCTTTCCTTTATTGGTCCCCACTTCTGTTTTCTGGGCTCAAGGAGGTGCTCAAGTGAGGTAAAGGTCTTCAGTGCTCACACCAGATCTATTCATAAATAAAATACCCACCCACTTGCTACCTCCTGCTCATTTTTTGAAAGGAGTAATATACAGTAGATAATGTTTAAAAAATGTTAAACCTGTGAGAAGACATTCATACTGACTCTGAGAACTCCAGAGCAAACAGATAGAAGAGAGACAAGAGTGATTGAGAAGTATTTTGAAGATTTACCTTTTTTGTCATAACTGTTGCTGAAGGAGATGAAGGTATCTTAGAGCTGATGAGAACTTGTTTAGGTACCACGCTCCAAACAGAAGGGGGCAGGGGGGTGAGAGGAGATGGGCCAGTTATTTGTTTCCTTGCAGGCAGTATTCCCGGGAGCCTCTGAGCGATGAGTTACAGGAATTTAAGGTATATTTCCTAAGGGAAACCATAAAGGTGTTTATTTCCTGTAACAATCTACAAGGTATGCTTAGGGCAGAAGTGTGTGTCTAAGCCTGCAAGGTGTTAGTCTTCCTGCCTGAGGCCCTGACCAATTATGCGATCTATCAATTCTCTCTGTTCGGCTCATCTCAGATCACCTCAGAAGGTGTTTACTGTGGCTTGTGAGCCACCAGCTTAACGGAGTGCCAGTATTAAGGGAGTTTGGATAAAGGACTGCCTCAAGATGAATACAGATTTTTTTCCTTCCCTTAAAAAGTTTACTCTCTTGGGCTTCCCTGGTGGCGCAGTGGTTGAGAGTCTGCCTGCCAATGCACGGGACACGGGTTCGAGCCCTGGTCTGGGAAGATCCCACATGCCGCGGAGCAACTAGGCCCGTGAGCCACAACTACTGAGCCTGCGCGTCTGGAGCCTGTGCTCCGCAACAAGAGAGGCCGCGATGGTGAGAGGCCCGCGCACCGCGATGAGGAGTGGCCCCCGCTTGCCGCAACTGGAGAAAGCCCTCGCACAGAAACGAAGACCCAACACAGCCAAAAATAAATAAATAAATTAAAAAATAAAAAACAAAACAATTATGTCTTCTTAAAAAAAAAAAAAAGTTTACTCTCTTGTAATGGAGCAATCATGGAGGATATAAGACTCTAAACTCTAGCCTGATTAGAAATAATGAGTGATTGCCAGTCAGAATGGAAGAAATAATCAGAGAATAAAGGGAGAAGGAAAGTTTTAACGAAGAGGTGAGAGATATATACTACTGGCACGTGGCAGATTCTGACGGGAAAGCAGAGAACATATGCTTTAGTTTGAGTTATAATATGTCTCTGGGACCTTTCCAGAAAAGGAGAATTTGAATCTTATGAAGAAGCGGTAGCATCCCATTCTCCAGAGAAGGATCAGTAAAATTACTAGATCCTAGTCTATGCAGGTAAACCTGATCTGAGGTCAGGGAAGGAGAGGTGCCCAGCAGTGGCTGGTGTCTTCTCCTTCAGGCCATAGCATCATAAGTTCGATGCAAACCTGACATGGGAAATTGGACAGTGCTCTGTTTTCCTGGAACAGGTCGATGAGATGTGATACAGAGTTTCACTAATATATCAAATGCTACCAACCGTGATCTCATTCTGTTGACTCACGTGAGGTCGACTGTGTCTATCAGAAAAAAGTTGTGGTAAGTAAGGATGATTTAGAAGTCCCGTTAGAAATGGAAGAATTTAAGTACACAGTGGGTGTCCTTATTTCTTCTCGTCTGGGGATGGAATTATAGACAAGTGTTAAAATTACCTGTTTATTTATTTGAACACACTCATTAGAGGGAGGGGACATTGTTTATCTTTCCACCACGATAACCTCAGTTATTACCACAACACGCTGTATTAAGATGTCTGTTGAATAAATACATGAAAAAGGAAAACGTTTATATTGAACGTATGGCAGTGAGGAAGGTGTTGCTGAAATAGAATTTAGATTTTTGAACTGTAACTTAAGACCCCAGGATAGTGGGGTTTTGGCTAGGGTGAGGATAGAGCTCAAAATTATATGGTTGAGGTTTAAACTAAATATGAAAGAGAAGGAGACCAAATAATAAGATACACTGGAGTAGACTCTGATTTTGGAGAACAAGGGTAGTAACAGGGAATGTGGAAGGAGCTTAGTGATTTGCATGGAAAATCAGCAGTGGTCCTGAAAGCCAAAATTATGGCCTCCAATTCTTGTATACCTCTGCAGAACCTGAGAAATGAACAAGACATAGTGAGATTGAACACATGGCAAGAGGTTTAGATACTTTCATAATTATTATTGAAATTCATTGAGATGTGATTCAAAATTGAACGATTATGACAGCATGTCTTTAAAAGGAACAGACATTTTGTAATAAGAGATTAGAGAAGTAGTTATGTATCAAGGAGACATAGACAAGTGTAGAAAACTCACAATGGTATGGACTGTCACTGAGGAAAACAGAAAAGGGAATCAGAAATTATATTGTTGGAGGAGGGTTTTTCGAGCTGGCCAGATGACAGAAAAGATAATATGCTTTTGATGGAGATCCAAAAGATGATCTGTGTCGAGATGCAGTCACGATTGAGGGATTTTAGTTATCAAGAAACCTGCTGGAATTCCCAACCTGCTATGAAGCTGAGTGCTTGCAAGCTCATGAAGTTATTTGAGAAGTTGACGAAGTCTCCCGAAAGATAGGCTAGTAAAAGAACACTCCCTCTGGGTCTGTCTGTGACATCTAGCAAAAATTTATTGCCAAAGTGAAAGGGGCAGAAGCTTTGGGGAAAGTCCTGTGACTTCTTAGAGTTTGTGATAACCACAGGGGAAACCTGGCATGGTTGGTCATGTGCTACAGACTTCAAGAGGGCAGTTTTCAAAAAAGATCAAGGAAAACATGGGCATGACTTCATGGCATGCTATATCCAAGGGAAGATGACAACAGGTTTAGGAGCTTCTTACAAATACAGTTCTGATTCTCCATATTGTAAACCATCCATCTGATAACAATTAGGGGGAATTCCAAAACGAAATTAAGGTCATCGCATAGAGAGATCTCTAGTGAACTCAGACTTTCAAAAGATATGTATAAGTGATACAAGTCAATTAAAAAATATGTGAGGATGATCTACATGTATAAATGGACATTAGTCTGTAACACTCAAGTATACACAGTTTTGCAGAAATTGCCACTGATAATAAAAATAAAATGGAATTTCTCCAGTATATTCAGAGGAAGAAAAAGATCAAGGAAGAGGCAAGGTAACAAAGTTGGGAAGACGATGCTATATTACATATAATCCAGTAGATTTCCTTGTATCAGCTTGATCATCATACTAAAAAGAGTGGGGCAGACATTAGAATGGGAAAATGCAAACTCAATACAAATACAGAGGTGAGAGAACATTAGCAGTTCAGGTGAATCCAAATCTTATGAAGCAAATGAATGACACTTTAGGGTACTCAGAAAATTCAAACAAATTAACTGAATCGCTATTTGTTATTGCAGAGAAATTGTGGAAACTGGGCAAGATGTGGGATGTTGCCCAGTTGACAGTTATCCTAAGAGTTTTTAAATAAAAGGTGATCTCTGTAAATAGAGTACACTTTTCTGTCAATATTTAGCCATATGTGTTGTTAATCTATTACAACGCTTCCCCCTTTTTTTTGCTGATAATTTTACCACAATGCCAGATATCATGTAATTTTATCTCTAAATATCTCAGTATTAATTTAGAAAATTTAAAAAAGTTATTTTTATACATAACCATGGTACTAGTAGAGGTGGCTTATTTAAAAGATTTGTCATCTACCATAAGTAGAGAACGATCGCTGGGATATGTATTGGGTTGACACAAGTTCATCCTAGACTGACTGACTTTCTTTGATAGGATTTCTTGTCAAGGAAATGATACAAAATGATACTGTATATCTGAACTTAATCGAGGAATTTGACAAGGTCTCCTTAATTTGTGGACAAGATGGAGATACACAAATTGAATTCCAATATTCTATAGAAATAATGGATTTCTGTTCAATTGGAGGAAGTTTCTATTCTTACTTTGTCATTTCTGATATTTTTGCCCATGACTTTGAAGAAGATATAGAAAGTCTATTCATTCTTGTTGTGGATAAAAGAATCATTAACCAAATAGTACTTTTTATCTGGAGGGTAGACTGAATCCAATAGGCTAAAATTTAACAGATCTGAATATATGGTCCATTATTAATTTCCAGATCTACTCTAGAGACAGGTTTCCGTTGGCAGTAAGTACACAATTGACTTAGTGTGTGATGAGGCTTTCAAAGAAAAGAGAATATGATTTGAGATTGTAGGAATACTCATACAAGAGAGTAGTTATATGTTTGTTCCTTCTCTGCTCTGGTAGGTCAGTTTAAGAGGATTTAGACAGACGAAGTAGCCAAGAGATATAAAAGAGAGTAACCAATGTGGTTAAGCCGTGTCATGTAAATAATGTACTGAATGAAGTGAGAATAAATAAATATTCTGGGGAAGAGAAAACTTGGGTGATGTGATAACTGCCTTCTGATATTTGAAGGGTTGTCATTTGAACATATAATTAGACTTTCTATGAAGACTTGAATGTTAGCATTTTAACCAGTAATAGAACGTCCAGGGAGAGAGATTTTTGGCTCAAGATATGGAAGAAGTTTCCAATGGTCACAGCCATCTAAAGTTGGAATGTGTGTGATTTATTTCTTAAGTCATTGGAGGTATTCCAGAATAGATGCATCATTTCTTGGGATGTTATAACAGGCATCTAAGCTTTGGATGATTAGGTGACACTTAGTCTTTTTTCATGCTTGAATTTGTAGTATTCTGTGAAGCTGTTTTCATCTTGCTTGACTTCAAAGAGGCCCATTTTCTAGTAATCCAATCCAAGATAATTTTGTTTTAACCGCAAAGGGATGGTGCCACTTAATAGGGGTCTTGCTTAGCTTCCTTTATTCCTAACTTTCTTCCTAATCAACATTCAAGTGGCCTCTGGCTGCTATCCTGTCTTCCTGGAAAATTCCTTCCTCCTTTAAACTTATGCCCCTTTCACAGCACAGGTATCCAGATCACCTGTATTTTTCCAATTTCTCATTCTGGTCTGATGGAAAGGCTCTTTGACATTTGATTGGCAGGAATTTGGTGCCAGGCCCTCCATAAGACGCAATGAATATTCTAGCTCTTCCTCTCCTAGGTTATTACATTTGACCGGCTAAAGAACTTTCTGTGAAAACTCAGTCTTTATACATTTATAAGGTTACAAAATAGCCATAATTTAACTCTAGACAGAATTGCCACAATTATATTAAAGTCCTTTTATGTATAAAGTGAATTTATTTTGAAACTCACTTGGCTTGTGGGAGGGTAACGGTGGCAAACACAAGTAGTGATAAGCTGGCATATGTGGAGACAATGTTAGTAGGATTTGGGGGAATTTATGTAATGGATCGGTTGCTTAACGAATGTGTAGAGAGAAAATAATGGGAATTTCAGCTTTGGGATGAGTGTCCTTTCCTGGTATTACTCCAAGCGTGCTCTGATATTTAGACAGGAGATTTAAACTTATGCAATATTCAGACCAAACATTAGTACTAAGAAAAGAATAAAGGAAAATAGTGTTTACATTCTTTTGTGTCATGGCCTGTGTAAGTACTTTATCTATGTTATTTCATTCAATTCTCCTAACAACCCTTGGAGGCAGGTGATAAAAAAAAATACAGGTAAGGAAACAGTCCAGGAGGTTAAACACTTGCTCAAGTATCCACGGCTAGCAAGCTATAGAATGGCGGTTCACACTGAGATATGCTTGCGTTTTCTACGGCACCACACTGCATTCTCTGCTGTAGGGATGGAGGCGGGGGTCTCAAGACGTAACATGTAGCAATGGGGCAATGAGGCTGTAAGTATCTTTTCATCAATCTTTTTTTCCTACTTCTTGGCCGCACCGCGAGGCATGTGGGATCTTAGTTCCCCAACCAGGGATTGAACCCGTGCCCCCTGCAGTTGAAGTGCGGAGTCTTAACCGCTGGACTGCCAGGAAGTCCCTCTTTTCATCAATATTTGTCAGCCATCAAATACATGGAGCCCATAACTCAAAGCATTCTGTAAAACATGGAAAAGCAGAGGTTTGTTTATTTTGTTTGTTTTTGTTTTAAAAAAAATAATTCTATTGCTGCCTCTGGAAACCAATGTGACAAATTTGCTCGACCACAAATGTTTCAGGTGAGGAGATTAAATCAATATGGGAAAAGGTTTCTTGACCTCTAAATACCTTGAGTTCAATTCGATTTGCTTGAGAGGATCTCTGATGCAACTCTAGGCTCAGGACTGTGGGAAGCCTTTGGCAGCTGGTGGCGTGTTGGTAGATGGCTATGATAACGCACTCTCCATCAATTTCCTTATCTCCTGATTACACTGCTGTTTAGAAGCTATCCCTAGGGTAAATCTCTTCAATTGATTTTGCTGTCAGGAGTCAGTTTGAGTTCACATAGGAAAGGAAGATTAGTACCTCACTGGTCAAGTGCTTTAGCAATTTGCCCTACATGTTAAATTATGGGCTTTATCAACTCAGAGCTGCTTAATTTCCAGAGCAGGGCGAAAATGATAGCATTTGGACCAACGGTTGAACTTACATTGCCGTTGTTGGGGACTTTGGCTGTTCAGACTTCTCTGTAATGTTAGTAAAACCCTCCAAGTCCTGAAACTGATTTTTAAATATCACTGGCGGTCCGTGTCTCTCTTGATAAATTGCATGGTCACATTACTGTGAATTGCTAGAGAATCTGCCTCACTATCTCTTCCAATTTCTTTAAGTGTAAGAATTTGCCAAAAATGATAATACTGTTGTTCGGGTTGGTTCCTGGTTGTGTGATGTGGCATGCAAATAAAGCAAAAATAATTATGTTACCGAGAGAAGTGACGGGAAAAGCCACAGTCCAGCTCAGTATCAAAAAGTTGGGATAAACCACAGTGCTATACCCCAAAGTCTATGTTTATTAGAGGAGAGGCAATATTTCATTCCCTCCGTAGTCTTTGTTTCCTTCAGGCAACCCTCACTGAATCTCCTAGAAACAAAAATCCCTTTCTTTGTTTTGTAAATTATTTCACTCTCCTTGAAATCTCTGAACTTCAATTACATGACTAAATGCACTTCTATTTTGCAAATCAAATTTTTAAAGGAATGAGAAAGATTTTTAGTGAATCCTCTTGTTGGATGTTGGAAGAGGCTTGGTGATGATCTCCCACTGTGTTACTCTTGTTTCTAAGTGCTTTTAAAAAATAGATGAGCATCATGTTCACAAAATAATCCCTTATAATTTCTTTGAGCAACAGAATAATAGATTTTACTCGCTGACTTGTTCCCGATCTCCTTGCTTTCTGACCATTTTCTTTCCACTATGTGGACCTCTACTTGGCCACAGCCTCTCAGATTTCCTCTGCCTTCCTGACAGCTGCCAGTTGAATGACATCTAGGAGGTGGATTTTGAAATTTTGAAATCTGGTGAGCCTCCAGGTTGGAAACAGGTGGTGCACCTTGCACCACATGGACATCAGGATAGGGTATCAATTTACTTCAGTGTTGAGGACTCAGGAAAGACTTCCTGGGAGAAGCATCTTCTGAACTGAAGGATGGATGCATAAGCATTACCCAGGTAGAGCAAAAGCAGGGACAAAGATCCAAAAATGAGAGAGACTGATGTGAATGGAGAACCACAAGTGGTTTAGTGCGGCTGCAGCAAAAGGTAAAGAGGGGGAGGAGGGGCAGGTGAGGTTGGAGAAGTAGGCAGAGCCAGATTGTAAAGGATCTTTTCCAGTTTCAGTTTACTTTGCTAAAGAGTTTGCATTTGTTCTAAAAGAAGCAAGGACATAATTTCCTGGTCCTTCAGGAAATTTGTGGTTCTTGATACCAACGATCTACCTCTGTATCTCAAACAGGTATTGCTCTTTGGCAAACAAGAGTCTATCTCCTGGGATGAATAGAAGGGCAGATAAAAATCCTTCCCACTGTTTTTCATTAAGCAGGTGTGAATCCTGAGCATATTAGCCTCAAAGATATGTCTTAGGATGAATCACTCTTAGTGATTAGACATCTTTGAAAATCACCTTCCTTCTGTTTATAGGGTCTCCTACGTTTAGCCACTAAATCTCTTGACTGGATCATTTCAAAATGCAAAATCTGATTGTCTCTCTCCCAACCTGAAACCATTTAGTGGCCTCTCATTACTATGCTGTGCGGGGTCCTTTCTGGTCTGGTTCCCTGCTACCTCCCAACTTCATACACTTGTTCTTTCCCGCAGACTCAGAGCTCAGACCTCACTGACTTTCTTCCGGGCCCTTGTCCCTCCTGCCATAGAGAATTTGTACCTGAATATCCCTCTTTTTGTAATATTGTTTCATTTCCTTCTCACTCAACTAACTCTCATTTCCCCACCAGATCTCAGCTCCATCAACAACACCTCAGGGAAATCTTTCCCAGATCCTCTCTCTGACCAGGCTGGGTTCCCTCCATGGTACTTAGTCGTTTTTGCTAACCCTGCTTCCCAAGAGTTAGTTCAGGCCTTATGATTTGCTGGATGGGCGCAGCACTCTGTTTCTCCCTTTGGTGTGTGTTTCCGGTAATTTCTTGGTTAACAGAACAATCAACCACACATGTTGTCCTCACTGCCTCCCCGAATAGGTTTTTCCTGCGCTCTTGTGTGTTTGGGTTTATTCTGTTCTCTCCCCTTTCGTACAGTGACTCTTAGGTCTACTCCAATATCTTCCACCACTTCTTCTCCTTCTTCTTTGTTGGGTTCCTCTTCTTTCTCGGTCCCTGCTATGTAGGTACTCCTCAGGGCCCTGTTGTTATTTCTATTCTTTTCTTCCCGTATAAACTTCCCCTAGGTTATCACGTCTACTTTCGTGACCTCTGCTGCTACTTAGGCACCAGTGAGTCTGAGACCTTTTATCCTCTCTGTCTAGCATTCTCCTCTCACTTGAGCTCAGTTGCATTTTTCTAAGAAACAACTGAACGTTTCACTTGGATGTGTGGAAGACACCTTCTATTCTGTATATCTAATGTCAACCTCCACATTTCTTCTCCCATTAGCACTGCTCCTTTTCCTTTATTCCCCAAGCTAGATCTTCTTTTTTTCTTCCAGTTTATTGACATTAATATACAACACTGTATAAGTTAAGGGTGTTCAACAAAATGACTTGACTTACATACATTACATGAAAGGATTATTACAGTAAGTTTAGAGAACACCCATTATCTCATATAGATAGAGAATTAAATAAAAAATATCTTCCCTTGTGATGAGAACTCTTAAGATTTATTCTCTTAATTTTCATATATAACATAAAGCAGAGTTAATTATATTTATCATGTTGTACGTTACATCCCTAGTGCTTATTTATCTTATAACTGGAGGTGTGTACCTTTTGCCCACTCCTCCCTCCCCCCACCCACCTCTGGTAACCTCAAATTTGATCTCTTTTTCTATGAGTTTGCTTGTTTTCACAGTGTAATTGACCTATAACACTATGTTAGTTCCTGTCACACAGTGTATTACATTTCAAAATGATGACCATATGTACACATGCATACGTTTCAAAATGATCACCGTAATAAGTCTAATTTTGATCCATCACCATACAAAGAAATTAAATAGTTATTGACTGTATTCCCCACACTGTACATTTCATACTTCAGACTCCTTTATTTTGCAACTAGAAGTTTGTACCTCTTAATCTCTCTTACCTATTTCTTTTTACTCCCTCTTCTCTGGCAACCACCTGCTTGTCCTCTGTATCTATAACTATGTTTTGTTATGTTTGTTCATTTGTTTTGTTTTTTAGATTCCATATGTAAGTGAAATCATACAATACCTGTCTTTCTTTGTCGGACTTATTTCACTTAGCACAATACCTTCTAGGTCCACTCATGTTTTCACAAATGGCAAGATTTCATTCTTTTTTATGGCTAGTATTCAACTGTATATATGTACCACATCTTCTTTATCCATTCATCAGTTTACGGACACTTGGGTTGCTTCCATATCTTGGCTACTGTAAATAATACTGCAATGAACATAGAGGTTCACGTTTTTTCTAATTAATGTTTTTGTTTTCTTCAGGTAAATACCCAGGAGTGGAATTGCTAAATCGTATGGTAGTTCTATTTTTAATTTTTTGAGGAACCTCCATTCTGTTTTCCATAGTGGCTGCACCAATTTACATTCCCACAAACAGCGCACAAGGGTTCCCTTTTCTCCACATCCTTGCTGACACTTGCTATTTATTGTCTTTTTGATAATAACCATTCTGACAGGCGTGAGGTGATATCTCATTGTGGTTTTGATTTGCATTTCCCTGATTAATGACGTTGAGCTTCTTTTCATGTGCTTGTTGGCCATTTGTATGTCTTTGGCAAGATGACTATTCAGGTCCTCTGCCCATTTTTTAATTGGGTTGTTTAGTTTTTTGATGTTGACGTGTATGAATTCTTTGTATGTATATTTTGTATATTAGCCCCTTATCAGGTATTTGCAAATATCTTCTCTCTGTCAGTAG
This sequence comes from Balaenoptera musculus, assembly GCF_009873245.2. Classification (NCBI taxonomy): domain Eukaryota; kingdom Metazoa; phylum Chordata; class Mammalia; order Artiodactyla; family Balaenopteridae; genus Balaenoptera; species Balaenoptera musculus. Next base: position 54,700,537 of record NC_045788.1, on the reverse strand, counting down.
GTGACCTTTTCATTTTGTTGATAGTTTCCTTTGGTGTGCAAAACTTTTTAGTTTGATGTAGTCGCATTTGTTTATTTTTGCCTTTTTTTCCTCTTGCCTGAGGAGACATATCCAAACTAGATCTCTTGGAATCAGTTCAGACTCTTCCCTCTTTCTAATTCCTTCTACCTTCATCTCTATACTCATCTGATCACCAGGTGAAATTGGGTCTGCCTCTTCAATGTCTCTAGAATCTGACTTCTCTATTCCTATCTTTCCCCAAGAGGATATCTCCCATGTCTCCCTCATTTAAACCTCGTCTTCAGTTTATCCACCCAGAGTTCATCAACAATATTGTCATCAGAGTTATTTCAAAACAAAGAGAAATTTGGTCATTCAACAACAGCTAAAAAACTTTGTTCATTATACATTTTCTACCTGATGGTGTTTAAGATCCTTGGCATGACATTTAACATCCTAGTCATCTCTTGTTACTTTGCCCGTGAATCATTCACTCTGATGATGCTGGTCTTCCCCATTCTCTACACACTTGCTGCCCTCTGTGGTTTTGCTCATGGTGATTCCTCTACCATTTGTTCCTTCTTCTTCCTTCTTTGACTGGGTAACTTCTTTATTATTCAAATGTCACCTTCCTTGTAAAACTTCCCTGGAACCCCCTAGCAGGAATTAGTACCTGTCCCTTCCTTGTTGCTGCCACAGTATTTTTGAGCATGTCGTTGTAGCACTTATTATAATGAACAAACAAATATTATACATACGTGTGTATATGTGATTTTAGCTATTTTCACTTATGGGAGTGCTCTCTCCAATAAATAGGAACACTTTGAACATAGAGGCAGCATCTTAGTATTGTTTTCATTTTTACATCTCCAGAGTTTAGTACAATGCTTGGAACTAGGCCACATGGTAGGGATTTGAAACCTTTCTGTCAAATTGAATTTAGCAAAAGGTACTGTGCATTGGATGAACATTCTCCTATTTAGAATATGGGCAGAAATTGCTGAAAAAAAATCTAACTATCAAGAAACAGACCATGTGTATTTTTTTTAGTCACTGTTGAGTGAATTGTTTGCTAAAATATTGAAAGGTAAAAACATGTTTGACTTGTATTTGATGTAATGTGTGCTGCAGGCATTAATATCCCCCCTTTAGAGAAGAATAAATAGAGCCTCAGAGAGGTTGATACAGAAATCAAGTCCTCTGTTTTTGTTTTCCCTTCAGGTTGTCCACAGGGAAGAGAGATGGGGCAGAGCTGTGAGTGCAGTATTGTTAGGGTAAAGCAGAGGAAAAGTGCCATGGTGATTAAGACAGGTGCGTTGAGAGACATACTGGTTTTAGAGAAGATAAATTAATCCACAATAAAGTCAGTAAAGGAGTCATTTCAGAGGTTCCCCAGCAGTTGGAAAAAAAAGCATTTATTTATACTTTCAATTCATATATTTTCTGTTGAATGGTGAAATTAGTATTCAGTGATAAGTACATTTTTGAGGCTAAACTCAGTATGTGCTTGGCTCATCGGTGGTCTGATGAGAAATATTACTGCACTTCATGTCAGGGGTTAAGCATAAAAGCATTTCATTCTGAAGTTAAAATCCATTTCAGTCGAGTAGATTGGAAATAATTATATCGTAGGACCAACTCACAATTTCTCAGTTTTAGAAAAGGGAGAATTATAAATGAAATATAGGTTAGAATAGGAGATTAAAATAATATGAAAAACACTTTACATGCATCTAATTTACCCAGAGAAAACTGGGGCTCTAAAAGTCACGTGATTTGTCTAAAGCCAAATGGGTCCGTGGCCAAGGCTTGGCTGAACCCCAGTGAACTGACTCCTTGTCCAATACTCTTTCTGTCACCAGAGACCTGATTTCCCAGTAAGAATGAAAGTACATGCACTTCTAAAATTTTCTTATCTTGGGCCAGTGGCTTTGATTTTTATCTGTATTGAGATTTTTTTTTGATAGCTTCTATCCAGTTATCTCTTGGATTCAGGAGAATTTATCTAAATAGAAAGCTATGCTTCTCCTTAATATTCAAGCACCCTTATAAAATAATAAGTCAACTTGGGAAAGTGTATTTTTTCCAGAAAACTTATAGGAATATGCCTCATCATTTTAAGAAACTCTTCATAACAAATAATTTCTTGACTTTTTTGAAAGTACCTAGCATATAAGATGGTCCTTGCAACCTGCCAGAACAACGTAGTTCCTTGTTCAAGCAGTCGAATTTAGTATAGGTGTGTATTTTGTTCTTACCAAAGTCATGTTTAATGTGAGAGTGTCAGGTCTATCTCTCCTGTTGGAGCCTCTAGAACTTTCCTTGATGAAGTCCTGCTTTAATTAATGTTAGCATGAGACCTTCAGACTTTCTACTCTGAATGAAAGGAGGTGGAATCTGGGAAGAAAAGGGAAAGGTAGAGGAGGGGGAGTGAGTGTCTGGGAATCAACCCCCTAAAGCCTCCTTCAACTCTCCTTGCCTAGTGTTTGCAGAGTGCTGAATTGACAAACACTTTCATGTTTTTCAGCCATTTTGTTTTTACAATAGCCCTCAGTGTTATCACTGTTGACATCATTATATAATGAAAACTGAGGCTCAGTGGTGTTAGGTAATTTTCCCCATGTGACACACCCAGCACACTTCAGAGCTGGGACCTGGCCAACGTCTGAAGACTTCTAGCCCAGAGTTCTTTCCTCTCTCTCAGTTGTCACATTTACAGTGTGGAGACCCTCCAAAGATAACAGCATTTCAACTCTCATGGTATTTCTCTGGAGCATTTTATTGGGCCCTTGGGCACTGGGATTGAAAAGTGAATAATTTAGTCTTTCAAAGGAGACTTTACATAACCCTTTTGTTTGGCTTATTCCAGGATTCCAATGATCTTTCAGTAGGAGAGTTTCAAAGATGTTTATGGAAATGAAAATCACAGCCTTGACAAAAGCAATGTGTCAGATCTTTCCAACAGGAATTGGAGTTTCTCAAGAATATGGGTTAGGCTGTTTTGTTTCTTTGTATCTATCTCATCCACATCCCAACAATAGTTACTAGCATGGTATCCTACCCAAAGAGAGAGTTATTTGGATGTTAATTTGCCAGTGATACTAACGTCCAAATTTTCATTTAGCTCCAAGACCTTATAATTCTATGGGTCTCTACAATGAAAACGATTTATTTTATATACACTGTCATTCTATTTCAGAAACTCAATTATGTTTATATGCAAGAACACTATACATGCAATCATCCTTCCAAAATTCCCACATTTCTTCTACACTAAATCCAATTTTCATGTTACGAATAATTGAATTGCAAATATTTTACACATATAAATGGCAGGTGTGTGTATGAATATGGCTTGTGTGTGTACATGTGTCTAAATTCTACACATCAACCTCTCATGTCTTCTCACTGTTGGTGATGCTGAGCTTGATCACTTCTTAAGGCGGTGACCACCAGAGCTCTCCATTATAGACCCACATTACCCCTTTGTGATAAATAAGTAATCTATGGTTGATACTTTGAGGCCATGTGAATATATAAATAAATTTCTTTCTCCATCTCTGGAAAAAATGGGCCCATGCTATTCTCGCCCATGATCTGTCTTCTGTTGACTCCACCCCATGCAATATCCTTTTCAAATTAACTGTGCTGGGGGTCCCTAAACCACTGTCAGTTTTTTATGATCCACTAGGACTCACAGAACTTAGAAAGCTGTTGTACTCAGGGTTATGTCTTATTACAGGGAAAGAATACAGATTAAAATCAGCAAATGAAAAAGGTGCATAAGGCAGAGTCCAGGAGAAGCCGGGCTCTGGCTTTTAGCTGTTTTCTCCCAGGGAACTCACTTGAATAGCTCTTAATTCTCCTGGCAATCGGTGTGACAACATGTCTGATGTATTGCCTACCAGTGAAGCTCATCTGAGCCTTGGTGTTTAGGGTTTTATTGGGTGTCAGTCATGTAGGCCAGGAGCACCTATTCAGTTTCTACCTATCTCCTCCCACCCCTGGAAGTCAAACTAATGTAGCATGTCCTAGGGGCCCAGGAGAACAAAAATAGACATTCACCATAAATCTAGTTGGCTTAAACTATCTGATGTAATTCAAGGTTTCAGGTATAAAAGGACAATCTTATCAGGCAGGAAGGGTTTAGGGGTTATCTCCCAGGAACTAGTTAAGGGCCAATTCTTTCTTTGGAATGTAAAGGGCTTGAGGCATCCCAAGCCCACTGAGTTAACCCTTTAATGCACATTTACAAAAATATCCTCATTCTTTTTCTAATTAACAGTTGCTTAAGAAAAAGTGTTCTCTCTTTATCTCTTTGGCCCTCCCTTCTCTGTTGTACTTGTGAGTCCTCAAAATGTCACTAATTATAGCGGAAAAGCTGTGCATAATATTAGCGGTACATGTATTTCTTAGAAAAGGGATGCCATAGTTTTCTGAACAAAAATTAGACATATAAATGAATCAGTATCATCACTTCTAATATTCTGTTGAGAAGCTCAATAACAATTTCTAAGTTTTCTTCATATAATGAAACTCATTTGTCCCCTCAAGAACCAGCATTCACTCTAAATTCAATTTTTCTTACTTAATTTCTTTCTATTTTGTATAATCACCAGTTTCATAATGTGATAGTTTTTTATTTCTTTTTTTAATGGCAGTTTTATGGTATTTCTGCTCCAGTAAAGCTTATGTAATGTTTTTGAGATGACTTAGGAACTCAGTCACCACTTAGAACACCAATGTTCTATACAAATACAATCAAGGTCACAATCATGCCAATGCAAATTAATTTAGGGGTATAATTTGCTTTATATATGTAAAGACTGCTTGTATTTTCTGAAATACAAATGTCTGAGGCAAAGTCTCTTTGACTTACAGATATTTTTACATAGCTATGTAAACCATTTGTTAAAAACAAGGCTTAATTCTTTTTTTTTAAATATTTATTTATTTTTGGCTGCATTGGGTCTCAGTTGCAGCATGCGGCATCTTTCATTGTGGCGTGTGGGCTTCTCTCTAGTTGTGGTGCATTGGCTCCAGAGTGCGTGGGCTCTGTAGTTGCGGCACATGGCCTCTCTAGTTGAGGTACGCGGGCTTGGTTGCCCCGCGGCATATGGGATCTTAGTTCCCCAATGAGGGATCGAACCTGCGTCCCCGGCATTGGAAGGCGGATTCTTAACCACTGGACCACCAGGGAAGTCCCAATTTTTTTTTTTTTAATTTTTATTGGAGTATAGCTGATTTACAATGTTGTGTTAGTTTCAGGTGTACAGCAAAGTGAATCAGTTATACATATATTTATGTGCACTCTTTTTTAGATTCTTTTCCCATATAGGCTATTACAGAGTATTGAGTAGAGTTCCCTGTGCTATACAGTAGGTCCTTATTAGTTATCTATTTTATATATGGTAGTGTGTATATGTCAATCCCAGTCTCCCAAAGGGCTTAATTCTTAATTCACTATTAATTTTCAGAGTGTTAGTGGATGATTTCATTCAATGATTGTTTTCTGTTTAGCTCTAGAATATTTTATAGATTTATAAGATACATTAGTAGTCACAGTTCTTACATACACACATCAAAATCCACTGTGGCTTGTCGAGTCAGGAGAGTACTTATTTAGAGAAGTAAATAAAGAGCTCAACGTTTCATTGAAAAGTCTGAAGAAACAGGCCCTGGCTGAACTACTTCCAGAACCACAGTGTAAGACCAGGCTCCCAAAGGAGCTGCTGCCTCTGCTGGGGGACATAAAGCTGCTACTCAGGCAGCTGTAACCATAGTTATCAGCACAGAACTCACCAACTCGGCCAGCCTCAGTGCAGGAAAATATGTGTCCTGCATCTTGCTTTACTTTGTGTAAATCCATTCCAGGTCATGAAAGTCTGAAGTGAGTGCTTTTCTTTCAAAGTGACTCAGTTCTGACAAGGTCCTGCACAAGAATACCTGATTGGTGGCAGCTGAATAACATGCAGAATACCAGCTGCAGGGGAGCTTGGGAAATATAATTTTCCAGCTTTCCCGCTTTGCTATGCTGGAAGGTTGGAACAGGTCCTGAACCAGCAAACAAGCAAACAAAAGGATGTGAGGAGTGGCCCATGCACTCATATCTCTGTTTTCCTAGCTAGCAAATCATATGCTAGGCTGACAGGATTACCTATACCCAGCAGAGAATGTTATATACCTCATAGCAAATACTCTAATTTTCTCCTGTTATTTAGGACCTGAACAGAAAGTTGTTTCCTAAAATGTGTACAACTCCTGATTTCAATCTTGCTTATACTGGTGTGGGATTTTCTTTTCTCTCTGAACAGCACTTGGGGCTCTCTAATGAAGTTGCTTTAGAGATGGACAGTAAGGGCATAGATGATGGAGACTCTGAGATAAATACACTGGAGGCTAATGGAGTGAGGTTTTAAAAAAATTATCTGAGGGTAATGAAATGATCTACCCTGTACCATTGCCCTTTGGCATTCTTTAGACCTCAGTTCTCCCTACCACAATTTTGCATACTTCTTCATCCTTTAAATGGAAAAAAAAATTATTTGATTATTTTTCAAATTTGTATCCTTAAATCTCTACCTCTCCGTAGGGGAAGCATGGTGGTGCTTTGCCTATTTGTAGATAACTGACTCTTGAACTCTGCCCTTCCCTCAAATGTGAGAAAGGAATTTCCTCTGTTTCTAAGTGTGTTGAAGTCTTAATCCCTTGAGGAAAGGCATTGTTGTGTCTTATTCGTTGTCTTTAATATTGAAAATTTTTGGCAACTTATTTAAATTCCCTTGCTACCAATTTCTACTCGGTAGCAGCTGAAATGCCCTGAAAGTAAGTTTGGTCACTGGGGGACAGTTCAGAGAAATGAGTATAATTTCTGTGCTACCAAGAGACCAATAGTAAATATAAGTATTAAACTTTATGATGTGTTCAATAAAGTATCCAGGAAATTTGGGGGCTAAAATAACATTTTTTTGGATTCCATTTCTGGGTCTAAAAATTTTACATACTAAAAATACAAGTCACTGTGCTGGTTTTGGCAGATTTATCTCCAGCCGTTGTTTATATAAGAAACATGTATCCAACTGAGTTTCACAAATAGACTTGAAGTAATTTAGTTTGGAGCACAATATTCCATTTAACCAAGAGCGCTGCTGTGAAGGGAAGATGTTACCCATTTTCCAAGTGCTCTCCTGCTGACATTTACACTCTTGTAGCTAAGAGCCCAGTGATGCCTTTATAGCCCAGCTGCAGATATTAGAACTGACTTTCCAAATGAGCTTGATTATTCAAGTAGAATTATGTGTTCAACTATAATTCCTTTCATTCTGTAATCTTTAGAAAAAATGTGGCCCATGAATGAGTAGAGAGACATAATATCTGAAAAAAAAAAATGTACACCAGAAGGACTGAAAGAGTATGAGGTGATTAGAGTAAACCAGAAACTTATTCAAGGTTTTATTTTCAAATAATATCCTTCATACATTTTTTTGTAAATGACATGATCAAAAAGAACTCATGCACATTTGTATCTTTAGCAACTCAGTCTGTGTGTTATCCTCGGGCAGTTTTTTGTTTTTTTTTTTTTGATAGAATCTTCTTGAGATGTCAGTTATTTTAAAATTTTCTCACCACCTTTGAACTCATCACCTTTATGAGAAAGTAAATAAAGACTTTTCTTGTCCCCAAAGGTGATATACTTCAACATGGTTTAGAGTAATTATTTGGAATGTCTCTCATGTAGGTGGCTGAGATATATCCAGGTAATCTGGCATTTGCTTTTCTCTATTAGGTGGCAAAAGCATACTCAGAATATGAGCCCAGAGATACACTAAAATCAATTTCCAGTTATAAGTGATTGTATGTTTAAATTAAGTAATTTGGTTCATTTCCACATCCCCTCTGCCAATGTTTAAGCTAAGAGAGAAGCTGTGTATCATGTTTATTAGTGTGAATATTATGGGTTTCTAAACATTTCTGCATTTTGAACAACATTTAATGGAACTTGATGAAATTAACGGATTTTCCCCAACAGGTATCAAAATTTATTACAAAGCTATAGTGATTAAAACAGTGTGGCATTGGCAGAGATTTAAATAACTAGACCAAGAGACCTTCAAGATGGTGGAGGAGTAAGATGTGGAGATCACCTTCCTCCCCACAAATACATCAGAAATACATCTACATGTGGAACAACTCCTACAGAACACCTACTGAACGCTGGCAGAAGACCTCAGACTTCCCAAAAGGCAAGAAAATCCCCACGTACCTGGGTAGGGCAAAAAAAAAAAAGAAAAAACAGAGACAAAAGAATAGGGACGGGACCTGCACCTCTGGGAGGGAGCTGTGAAGGAGGAAAAGTTTCCACACACTAGGAAGCCCCTTCACTGGTGGAAACTGTGGGTGGTGGAGGTGGAGGGGACGCTTCGGAGCCACAGAGGAGAGCGCAGCAACAGGGGTGCAGAGGGCAAAGCAGAGAGATTCCCGCAAAGAGGATCAGTGCCGACCAGCACTCACCAACCTGAGAGGCTTGTCTGCTCACTGGCTGGGGTGGGTGGGGGCGGGGAGCTGAGGCTCGGGCATTGGAGGTCAGATCCCAGGGAGAGGACTGGGGTTGGCTGTGTGAACACAGCCTGAAGGGGCTACTGCACCACAGCTAGCCGGGAGGGAGTCCGGGAAAAAGTCTGGACCTGCCTAAGAGGCAAGAGACCATTGTTTTGGGGTGTGTGAGGAGAGGGGATTCAGAGCACTGCCTAAATGAGCTCCAGAGATGGGCGCAAGCCGCGGCTATCAGCGCGGACACCAGAGATAGGCATGAAATGCTAAGGCTGCTGCTGCAGCCACCAAGAAGCCTGTGTGCAAGCACAGGTCACTATCTGCACCTCCCCTCCCAGGAACCTGTGTAGCCCGCCACTGCCAGGGTCCCGTGATCCAGGGACAACTTCCCCAGTAGAACACACAGCACACCTCTGGCTGTTGCAACATAATGTTGGCCTCTGCTGCCGCAGGCTCGCCTTGCATTCCATACCCCTTCCTCCTCCTGGCCTGAGTTAGCCAGAGCGCCCTAATCAGCTGCTCCTTTAACCCCGTCCTGTCTGAGAAAAGAACAGAGGCCCTCAAGCGACCTACACACAGAGGCAGGGCCAAATCCAAAGCTGAACCCCAGGAGCTGTGCGAACAAAGAAGAGAAAGGGAAATTTCTCCCAGCAGCCTCAGGAGCAGCGGATTAAATCTCCACAATCAACTTGATGTACCCTGCATCTGTGGACTACCTGAATAGACAAAGAATCATCCCAAAATTGAGGCGGTGGACTTTGGGAGCAACTGTAGACTTGGCATTTGCTTTCTGCATCTAATTTGTTTCTGGTTTTATGTTTATCTTAGTTTAGTATTTAGAGCTTATTATCATTGGTAGACTTGTTTACTGACTTGGTTGCTCTCTTCCCTTTTTTTTTTAATATATAGAAATATATTTTTTCCTTTTTCTCTTTTTGTGACTGTGTATGTGTATGCTTCTTTGTGTGATTTTGTCTGTATAGCTTTGCTTTTACCATTTGTCTTAGGGTTCTGTCTGTCCATTTTACTGTTTAATTTTTTAAAATTTTTAATTTTTTTAATTTTTTATTTTAATTATTTTATTTTACTTTTTTCTTTCTTTCTTTCCTTTTTTCTCCCTTTTCTTCTGAGCCGTGTGGCTGACAGGGTCTTGGTGCTCCGGCCGCATGTCAGGCCTGTGCCTCTGAGGTGGGAGGGCCGAGTTCAGGACATTGGTTCACCAGAGACCTCCCAGCACCAAGTAATATCAAATGGTGAAAGCTCTCCTAGAGATCTCCATCTCGACACGAAGACCCGGCTCCACTCAACGACCAGCAAGCTACAGTGCTGGACACCCTATGCCAAACAACTAGCAAGACAGGAACACAGCCTCACCCGTTAGCAGAGAGGCTGCCTAAAATCATAATAAGGTCACAGGCACCCCAAAAGACACCACTGGATGCGGTCCTGCCCACCAGAAAGACAAGATCCAGCCTCATCCACCAGAACACAGGCACCAGTCCCCTCCACCAGGAAGCCTACACTACCCACTGAACAACCTTAGCCACTGGGGGCAGACACCAAAAACAATGGGAACTACAAACCTGCAGCCTGCGAAAAGGAGACCCCAAACACAGTAAGTTAAGCAAAATGAGAGGACAGAGAAACACACAGTAGATGAAGGAGCAAGGAAAAAACCCATCAGACCAAACAAATGAAGAGGAAATAAGCAGTCTACTTGAAAAAGAATTCAGAGTAATGATAGTAAAGGATGCTCTAAAATCTTGGAAATAGAATGGAGAAAATACAAGAAATGTTTAACAAGGTCCTAGAAGAACTAAAGAGCAAACAAACAATGATGTACTGCACAATAAATGTAATTAAGAATTCTCTAGAAGGAATCAATAGCAGAATAACTGAGGCAGAAGAATGGATAAGTGACCTGGAAGATAAAATAGTGGAAATAACTACTGCAGAGCAGAATAAAGAAAAAAGAATGAAAAGAATTGAGGACAGTCTCAGAGACCTCTGGGACAACATTAAATGCACCAACATTGGAATTATAGGGGTCCCAGAAGAAGAAGAGAAAAAGAAAGGGACTGAGAAAATATTTGAAGGGATTATTGTTGAAAACTTCCTTAATATGGGAAAGGAAATATTCAATCAAGTCCAGGAAGTGCACAGAGTCCCATACAGGATAAATTCAAGGAGAAACACGCAAAGACACATTAATCAACTTATCAAAAATTAAATACAAAGAAAATATATTAAAAGCAGCAAGAGAAAAAAAACAGTATACAAGGGAATCCCCATAAGGTTAACAGCTGATCTTTCAGCAGAAACTCTGCAAGCCAGAAGGGAGTGGCAGCACATATTTAAAGTGATGAAAGGGAAAAACCTAAAACCAAGATTACTGTACCCAGCAAGGATCTCATTCAGATTCAACGGAGAAATTAAAACCCTTACAGACAAGCAAAAGCTAAGAGAATTCAGTACCACCAAACCAGCTTTACAACAAATGCTAAAGGAACTTCTCTAGGCAGGAAACACAAGAGAAGGAAAAGACCTACAATAACAAACCCAAACAGTTTGAAAATGGTAATAGGAGCATACATATCAACGATTACCTTAAATGTAAATGGATTAAATGCTCCAACCAAAAGACATAGACTGGCTGAATGGATACAAAAACAAGACCCGTATATATGCTGTCTACAAGAGACCCACTTCAGACCTAGAGACACATACAGACTGAAAGTGAGGGAATGGAAAAAGATATTCCATGCAAATGGAAATCAAAAGAAAGCTGGAGTAGCAAATTTCCTATCAGACAAAATAGACCTTAAAATAAAGACTATTACAAGAGACAAGGACACTACATAATGATCAAGGGATCAATCCAAGAAGAAGATATGACAATTGTAAATATTTATGCACCCAACATAGGAGCACCTCAATACATAAGGCAAATGCTAACAGCCATAAAAGGGGAAACCGACAGTAACACAATCGTAGTAGGGGACTTTAACACCCCACTTTCACCAATGGACAGATCATCAAAAATGAAAAGAAATAAGGAAACACGAGATTTAAATGATACATTAAACAAGATGGACTTAATTGATATGTATAAGACATTCCATCTAAAAACAGCAGATTACACTTTGTTTTCAACTGCCCATGGAACATTCTCCAGGATAGATCATATCTTGGGTCACAAATCAAGCCTTGGTAAATTTATGAAAATTGAAATCGTATCAAGTATCTTTTCCGACCACAATGCTCTGAGACTAGATATCAGTTACAGGAAAAAAATCTGTAAAAAAACAAACACATGGAGACTAAACAATACACTACTAAATAACCAAGAGATCAATGAAAAAACCAAAGAGAAAATCAAAAAATACCTAGAAACAAATGACAATGAAAATATGACAACCTAAAACCTATGGGATGCAGCAAAAGCTGTTCTAAGAGGGAACTTTCTAGCAATACAATCCTATCCAGGAAACAAGAAACATCTCAAATAAACAACCTAACCTTACACCTAAAGCAATTAGAGAAAGAAGAACAAAAAACCCCCAAAATTAGCAGAAGGAAAGAAATCATAAAGATCAGATCAGAAATAAATGAAAAAGAAATGAAGGAAACAATAGCAAAGATCAATAAAACTAAACGCTGGTTCTTTGAGAAGATAAACAAAGTTGATAAACCATTAGCCAGACTCATCAAGAAAAAAAGGGAGAAGATTCAAATCAATAGAATTAGAGATGAAAAAGGAGAAGTAACAACTGACACTGCAGAAATACAAAGGATGATGAGAGATTACTACAAGCAAGTATATGCCAATAAAATGGACAACCTGAAAGAAATGGACAAATTCTTAGAAAAGCACAACCTTCTGAGACTGAACCAGGAAGAAATAGAAAATATAAACAGACCAATCACAAGCAATGAAATTGAGACTGTGATTAAAAATCTTCCAACAAACAAAAGCCCAGGACCAGATGGCTTCACAGGCGAATTCTATCAAACATTTACAGAAGAGCTAACACCTATCCTCAAACTTCCAAAATATAACAGAGGGAGGAACACTCCCAAACTCATTCTATGAGGCCACCATCACCCTGATACCAAAGCCAGACAAAGATGTCACAAAGAAAGAAAACTACAGGCCAATATCACTGATGAACATAGATGCAAAAATCCTCAACAAAATACTACCAAACAGAATTCATCAGCACATTAGAAAGATCATACACCATGATCAAGTGGGGTTTATCCCAGGAATGCAAGGGTTCTTCAGTATACGCAAATCAATCAATGTGATAAACCATATTAACAAGTTAAAGGAGAAAAACCATATGATCATCTCAATCGATGCAGAAAAAGCTTTTGACAAAATTCAACACCCATTTATGATAAAAGCCCTGCAGAAAGTAGGCATAGAGGGAACTTACTTCAACATAATAAAGCTCATACATGACAAACCCACAGCCAACTTCGTTCTCAGTGTTGAAAAACTAAAACCATTTTCTCTAAGATCAGGAACAAGGCAAGTTTGTCCACTCTCACCACTTTTATTCCACATAGTTTTGGAAGTTTTAGCCACAGCAATCAGAGAAGAAAAAGAAATAAAAGGATTCCAAATTGGAAAAGAAGAAGTAAAGCTGTCACTGTTTGCGTATGACATGATACTAGATGTAAAGAATCCGAAAGATGCTACCAGAAACTACTAGAGCTAATCAATGAATTAGGTAAAGTAGCAGGATACAAAATTAATGCACAGAAATCTCTTGCATTCCTATACATTAATGATGAAAAATCTGAAAGACAAATTAAGGAAACACTCCCATTTACCACTGCAACAAAAAGAATAAAATACCTAGGAATAAATCTTCCTAAGGAGACAAAAGACCTGTATGCAGAAAACTATAACACACTGATGAAAGAAATTAAAGATGATACAAACAGATGGAGAGATATACCATGTCCTTGTATTGGAAGAATCAACATTGTGAAAATGACTCTACTACTCGAAGCAATCTACAGATTCAGTGCAATCCCTATCAAATTACCAATGGCATTTTTCACAGAACTAGAACAAAAAATTTCACAATTTGTATAGAAACACAAAAGACCCCGAATAGTCAAAGCAATCTTGAGAAAGAAAAACGGAGCTGGAGGAATCAGGCTCCTGGATTTTAGACTATACTACAAAGCTACAGTAATCAAGACAGTATGGTACTGGCACAAAAATAGAAACATAGATCAATGGAACAGGATAGGAAGCTCAGAGATATACTCATGCACATATGGTTACCTTATTTTTGATAAAGGAGGCAAGAATATACAATGGAGAAAAGACAGCCCCTTCAATAAGTGGTGCTGGGAAGACTGGGCAGCTACATGTAAAAGAATGAAATTAGAGCACTCCGTAACACCATAAACAAAAATAAACTCAAAATGGATTAAGGACCTAAATTTAAGGCCAGGCACTGTAAAACTCTTAGAGGAACACATGGGCAGAACACTCTATTGACATACATCACAGCAAGATCCTTTTTGACCCACCTCCTGGAGAAATAGAAATAAAAACAAAAGTAAACAAGTGGGACCTAATGAAACTTAAACGCTTTTGCACAGCAATGGAAACCATACCCATACACATGACAAAAAGACAAGTCTCAAAATGGGAGAAAATATTTGCAATTGAAGCAAGTGACAGAAGATTAATCTCCAAAATTTACAAGCATCTCATGCAGCTCAGTATCTGAAAAACAAAAAACCCAAGTAAAAAATGGGCAGAAGACCTAAATAGACATTTATCCAAAGAAGATATACAGATTGCCAACAAACCCATGAAAGGATGCTCAACAGCACTAATCATTAGAGAAATGCAAATCAAGAATACAATGAGGTGTCACCTCACACCAGTCAGAATGGCCATCATCAAAAAATCTACAAACAATGAATGCTGGAGAGGGTGTGGAGAAAAGGGAACCCTCTTGCACTGTTGGTGGGAATGTAAATTGATATAGCCACTATGGAGAACAGTATGGAGTTTCCTTAAAAAAATTAAAATAGAAGTACCATACGACCCAGCAGTCCCATTACTAGGCGTATACCGTGAGAAAACCATAATTCAAAAAGAGTCATGTACCGCAGTGTTCATTGAAGCACTATTTACAATAGCCAGGACATGGAAGCAACCTAAGTGTCCATTGCCAGATGAATGGATAAAGAAGATGTGGCACATGTATACAATGGAATGTTACTCAGCTGTATAAAGAAACGAAATTGAGTTATTTGTAGTGAGGTGGATGGACCAAGAGTCTGTCATACAGAGTGACGTAAGTCCAAAAGAGAGAAACAAATGCCGTATGTTAACATATATATATGGAATCCAAAAAAAAAAAAAATTAGTTCTGAAGAATTTAGGAGCAGGACAGGAGTAAAGACGCACACGTAGAGGATGTACCTGAGGATGTGAGGAGGGGGAAGGGTAAGCTGGGACAAAGTGAGAGAGTGGCATGGACATATATACACTACCAAATGTAAAATAGATAGCTAATGGGAAGCAGCTGCATAGCACAGGGAGATCAGCTCGGTGCTTTGTGACCACCTAGAGGGGTGGGATGGGGATGGTGGGAGGGAGACGCAAGAGGGAGGGGATATGGGCATATATGTGTATGTATATCTGATTCACTTTCTTATAAAGCGGAAACTAACCCACCATTGTAAAGCAATTACAGTCCAATAAAGATGTCAAAATAAATAAATAACTAGACCAATAGAAAAGAAAAAAGAATGCTGAAATACATCCATGCAAATAGGGAAACTTGTTAAAAAAAAAAAAAGACATGGGTCACTGTGCTAATCGTTGAGGGAAAGATGGAATATTCAAAAACTAGGATAATTATTCATGTGAAAGTATCAACTTATATATACGTTTCATACTACAACTAACACATACCAGATAGACTTAAGATTTTAAAATTTACCTTTTATATTTAAGTAGAAAATGTAGAATTCCTTTATGATCCTGGGATAGGAAAGATTACTTAAGGAAACAAAAAGTACACACCATTAAAGAAATGAATCGTAAATTTAACTCCATTAAAATAAAGTATTTTTCTTCATTGTAAGAACACTATAAAGAAAGTAGAAATCCAAAAACTGAGAAAAAAACATTTGCAAAGGAAAAAATTGAAAAGGATTTTGTATGCAGAATACACAAAGTATCCTTCAAGTCAGTCATAGACAAATGGGCAAAAGACCTTAGCAGGCATTTTATAGAAAGCTTAAAAAGACCTATAAATGCATGGAAGGATGCCCAGTCTCATTAGTAATCAGGGAATTGCCAATTAAAAATATAATGTGATAAACCTTATACTTATCAGAGTTATTTTTAAAAATGATTGTATGGATGCTATTTTGGACACTAAAGTAGAAATGAGTTACAAGCATTGTTAAATTCATAACAGCTTTTTATTATTTTTCAGAGGTTGTTGAAAAGTACAATGATAACCATTCAAGTAATTAATTTTATTTTTTACTCTAAAAAGTGTTTTTTCATAGTCAACAAGTCTGGGAAACAATGCCCTAGGCTGATTTCTAGTCCAACTTAATGCAGGTATGGAAAGCATGTTTGAATGAAGTGGTTCAAGTTCTATATCTAGTTGGTGAATAAATAGGGACTTGAACCCAGGTCTTCTTAATGCTAGCCTGGCTGATAGTTTTATTGTTACAGAATAAAGTCCTAACTTTTATGTGTACTTGGAAAGACTGTGTGCTCTCTCTCCAACTGGGGTTTCCACTGTTAGCATCCATTAATTTTATATTCCTTCCCTGGCTTTAGCACAACTAGCCTCTCCTTAACTTACTGACTGCAACTTGTGTATTTCTCCTCGTTCTTCTGTATCACTATACAAATTCCACCTGCCATTTAGAATCCAATTTTGACCCCTCTGTCACCTGTCCGAACCTCCCCAACCCAACTTAAGTTTTCCCACCATTCATCTCTCATAAGCATTTCTAAGTCATTCTAAAGGCAATTGTCATGTGACATTGTACATGGTGCATTACTTAACTTTCATTAATTTGTCAACTACTCATTGAGTCCTTATTATGTTTTAAATACTGAGGAGCCATTGGTACTTTAGAACCACGTGTTCTCCTCTTATGGAGATTTGATAACCCAATAAATTTTATTTTATTTTTCTAAGATTATCCTGTTTCCTCTAAGTTTTTACTAGTGCCTCATGGGGAGAGACTTATCTCTTAGAGTAGGACAAGAGATAAGTCTCTCCACTGAGTAGGCTCAAGCAATAGGTGTCAAATTATAGCCTCAAGAAAAGAAATAGGTTTTTTCTCCCCAGCACCTATTTTATTTTTCCTTGAAGATTTCTTGACTTTATTAGTTTAATGTGGCTTTCAAATAATGAAAACTTTTGGGTGGTTCAGTGGTAACTGTAGCATTGATTTAGTACTTTGAAACTATTTTTAATTACCCAACAGTCCTAACCTTTGTTATTGTAAAGGGTGGAATGGGAAAAAAGCAGAAAGATGAGTCATGAACAGTGCTTTATATCAAACAAATGCAAAGTCTGTTGTTAGGAAGAGGGAAGTGGTACCTCCTTTCCATGCAATGACCCTAAAAATGAAACAAACCAATAGAAGCAGAGTCATCTTAATGAGAAGACTTTATTGGAATGGCTCTTTGAATTAAAGGCAATCTTTTTAATGACCATGCAAGTACTGTATTCGGTGGCTATACAATTGTGTCATTAATGAAAATATTCAGGAACTTTAGCTTTAAAAACTGTGGTAACGTAGACGAAAGCTTTATTTTGATTTCTGTCTGTTCTGAGGTTTATTATATATTTTCTGGTGCAAATGTGTTTCAAGTTTTTCCAGAGAGTGCTATTTGTTCCAGCATATTTCGATGCTTATTGGTGATGGTCTCTGGTACCCAATAATTGAATCACTGCGAAAATAAGCAATGTGGCACAGAACAGTTTCTTCCTTTTTACCATGTTATAGTTACTGAAGGGAAAGTTACTGACTTTGCATGTAGTACAATGAAGGTAACCTTAGCTTTGGGTGGCAAGAGGGCAGATGTCTGGATGGTATCATTTTATGAAACATCAGAAAATCTGTTTGTCACTGCAGTATTTCCCCTCACTTGTTTGCTGAAACCTGGAGGATTTATTTATTTATTCATTCATTTATTAAACAGAGATTCATTCAAGCCTGTCATTTAACATTTATGTAGGAAAGGCTTAAAATGTGGGTTCCTTCAAGGAGGGAGCCATATGTTGAAAAGTGGGAGAGGCAATGAACCTTGACTCTGCAGAATTTTGTCCTGTGTCTTAATCAGGGATCACTTGATTGCAAAGCACATAATTTTCTCTAACTAGTTTTATAATAATAAAAGAGGATGTATCAGAAAGATAGGGCAGTCTCTTGTAGAACTCAGGGATAGGAAGTAAATTTGGGATTTACTTGCTATGGCAGTTTCAGGGAGAGCATTTAAATATAATTAGTACAGAGGCAAAATAATGGGATTTATTATGGCCTAGGGGCTGGAAGTTCATCTCTAGCTCGTGTATAGACTTGAGGGAGAACATATATCCAGTTTGCCTGGGGCAGACCTCAATTTTGTCTTTTATCCTTGAGGAATTATATTAGTTCCTTCTTTTGCTCTCAAAGAAGTCCTGGTATGGTAGGTAATAGTGGTCTCCCTAAAACTTCATGCAGGTCCTAACTTTAGAACCTGTAAATGTTACTTTATAAGGAAAAGGCGTCTTTGCAAATGTAAGTTATTAAGCATCTTGATATGAAGAGGCTATTCTGGATTATTTCAGTGGGCCCTACATGCAATCATGAGTCTCCTTAGAAGAGAGGCGGAGGGAACCTTGGCACACACAGGTGGATGTCATGTGGCCACAAGCCAAGGAATGCTGGGGGCCACCAGAAGCTGGAAGAGGCAAGAAACTGATTCTCCCTTAGGGTCTCCAGAGGGAAGGTGGCCTTGCTGCTACCATGATTTTGGCCCAATGATGCTGATTTCAGACTTCTGACCTCCGGAACTGAGAAAATACATTTCTGTTGTTTTAAGCCACTGAGTTTGCAGTAATTTGGCAGCCCTAAGAAACTAATACACCTGGGTCGGAAGACAAGTTGTGTGGTTACTCTACTTTCCCAGAGCTTGAAAGTTATCTGCTCCCATCTCTTACTCCTTGCAGGCTGTCATAGTCACTCCTCTCTGCATCTCTGCTTTGTTCTTCCTTCTCTTAGTGGAACAGACTTTCTTTACTTAATTTGCCAGACCTCCCCAACAAGATTTCCTGGCTCCAAATATGCTTGAATCTGAGAAGTCTAGTATCTGAGTCTAATTGACCCATTTTCTCAGTGTGCCAATTCTAATTCCCTTGGGAAGAAAATGAGATTGGCTCAAATCTGTCTCCAGATTAATTCCTCATGTGTTAGCTCTATGTTTTTTTTTTTTTTTAATCCAATCAGTGGTGATGCGTGGTGGGGAGAGGTCATATAATAGAAACATGTTTGAGATCAAGGCCCATTTCTTTGAAGATATGTATGTGTGGTGGGTAGTTTAAAAGAAGGAAGCAGGTGCAAAGAAAACTCCTCCAAAAGTGTCCACTTGTTAAAAAAATTAACCCAGTAAATATTAGGCTTTCCAGTGCTCATGAATATTTATTACTATAATCAAGATCAAAAAGAAGGGCTTCAATTTGAAATTCCTTGGTGGTATTTTTCCTTACATATTTCATGTCTTGAAGTTTTCTGAGCTGAAGTTCAAAAAATACTAATTTCCTTGAAATCGTCTTTGAATATCAAATCAATCGTATAATCTTCCTTTCATAATTAAAAAGAATTTCTTTGAGATTTTTATTGGTCTGTTTGCTTTCTATTATGTCATCATTAACTCATTGAATAGTGTAATCTATTGAGAAATATATTGGAGAGAACTGTTAACTTTAGAAGTTCCTGAACTTCCTTTATATTTCCTTTGAGACAATAGATATCAACTTCTTTTACTAGTAAGTGTTTAATAGATGGAACTTATCCCTGTTCAGGTCTTCCGTGTACCTTTTCAGAGAAGTCCCATGTGCTAAGGGAAAATACATGTGTCTCCTTATTCAGCTATGAAATGTAGCCAGCATGATAGCATATTGTATCCCTTCATGTCTTATCTTCCCTTGTCGTCCTTCTTTTTTTTCTTTACTCTCACCATTTACCTATGCCTCCTAAATAAAGTGTTAACATTTTAATTCTTGCTTCAAAGGACCCAGAATTTCTTAAAATCCCAGGCCAAGATGATACCCAATGCCTTTCTTGTGATTGAAGAGAATTCAGTCTTTTGACTTTAAGTTATAGTTCTGTTATGTATATCTTTCTGATATGTAAGACTCCAGTGGTGGATTTTCATTGCTATATGTTAGTGACCAGGAAAATCAAACACATAATCTAAGTCTCCTAGGTATACCTAATTGGATTCTACACCACCTGCTATCAGACTGAAAGAAAGAAAACAATAATAATAATAATAACAACAAAAGTGCTAACCTAGATAAATAGAGGTTTGAATTTTAATAGATAAGGGACTCAGGAGCCAAGAAGAAATACATCCAAAAAGGTGTATAGGGTTCTCTACAAAAATAGTATAAACTCATTATATTTTCATACAAAGAAAAGCTTGGTAAGATTCTTAGAGCCTTTATGTTTCTTTGTATGGAAATACATGTACTTTTAAACTTATTTTGTAAAATCTCCTGAGATATTTCAGAGTACTGCAGTACCTAAGCACATTTATAAGTAGAATGAAATTTTGGCTTTAAACTGACAGGAATTTGAACTGAATCTAGAAGTCTTACAATATTTTCAGGAAAAAACTCTGGCCTCATAATTTGGAGACCTGAATTGAACTTCTGGCTCTGCTACTCTCTGGCTGTGTGACCTTGGGCAAGTCACAAAATTTTCTCTGAGCTTCAGTTTCCTCATCTGCTGAATGAGGAGTCGCTAGTAGATTTCCCATCTTTAACATTTCTTGTTCTCCTCAGGCTCTCATGACTTCAGGGTTGATGTAATTCTGAATAACTAGCAACTGTATCCTTGAGGTTAAGACAGAATGCACCATCTTTACAGTTGTTGAAGATAACCTTGTCGTAGCAAGAAAAGAAGATAACAATGGAATGGCAATGACTAATCTGTTAACCAAACCCTACATAACTAAAGTTTATGCCAACCCTTCCATTGTGAGAACTGTGACAGTTTTCCTGGTCTGATAATGAAATAGTGGCTAAGCTGAGGGTTCTGTATGCTCAAAGACTTACTGTCTACAATGTTAATGTGCGTGCCAAGGAAGTATAGTGTTTTGAATGGGTGATTCTCAAATACTAAATTATTTTCTGCGAGCTGCCAGGCAGTCTGCCCAGAAACTCTGTTTTCCTTGACCAAGGCCAGTGTTCTGTGTTTGAAACTCTAGTAGATTGTATTGGGTGTCATGTTATTCCAATAGGAAATCCTTGACATAGATCGTCTGGGGTGAGGAAGGCTAGAGTTTGAGGATAGATTTCAGCTTTGCTTGTTGCTGCGTTTGCTTTAGATGATTTATACAAACCTGTGGAGAATGTGATATATATCATCATATACAAGAAAATTTATTAGCAATGCATTATTAAATATTTATATGCACTGCTCACCTTCACATTGACTGCTTTGTCACTTTCTTTATACGTATTTTTTTTTGCTATTACTAGTTCCTTCATGTGCTTTGATTAGCTTTAGACAATAGACAATGCTTCAGTAAAAATCTAATCAGAACGTAGTCAAGGAAACAAATAGTTAAGAAGAAAGTAATATAATTTTTGATGTTGTAAAAAGAGTAGTAGAATAAAAATCCGAACATTTGCCATCTAGTATTCATTCTGGGTCTAAATTTATTGCATGATTTCGGAAAAGTTCACTTAACTCTTTGGCATCAATTTCCTTATCTGTAAAATAGGCATCATTGTACCCGATCTATTTTTTTCACAGATTAGTGTGAGGATCATTGGGGTGATTGATGTGGATGCCCTTTGAAATTTAAAAGGTTTTGGTCACATGCAAAATATTATAGAACCATAGAATTACAAAAGTTTGGAGGTGAAAGAAACCTCAGAAAACACAGTTGAGTTGTTCTCAACCCTAGTGTGGAAACAAACTGCTATACTGCAATCAAGTATGGTGGATGAAAAGACTCTATTGCAAACAATAAGCAATAATTTCCATTTTTACCTATGAAGGAGTAGCTGCTATGAGACTTTCCCTCCCACTGAAAACAAATGAAAAATTGAAAAACATATAATAGATTGGTGTGGCTAAAGTATAAATGTGTGAGTGTGTGTGGTATATTAGTAACATAGTAAAGAGTATGTTTGGCAATAGACAGTGGCTTGTTTAATTTCAGTGTAACAATAATTGTAGGAGATAAAACTGGAAGTGTGGTTGATGTCAGATGATGAAGTACTGCAAATCCAAGACTAATCACTAAAAAAAATTAAATAAAAGAATTATAACATAAAACAATAATGGGGATAAAATAGCATCCTAAAATTACTCATTTAATTCAAAATAATACATGAAAAATGGAAAAAAAAAAAAAGATTGTAAAAATCAAAAACAAATAGTAAGATAGTAAGTTTAGACTCAATGATATTAGTAATTACATTAAAGGTAAATGGTTTAAATGATCCAATTAAAAAGCTTTAATTATGGGCTTCCCTGGTAGCGCAGTGGTTAAGAATCTGCTTGCCAATACAGGGGACATGGGTTTGATCCCTGGTCCGGGAAGATCCCACATGCTGCAGAGCAACTAAGCCTGTGCACCACAACTACTGAGCCCACTTGCCTAGAGCCCGTGCTCCGCTACAAGAGAAGCCACTGCAGTGAGAAGCCCGCGCACCACAACAAAGAATAACCCCTGCTCACCGCAACTAGAGAAAGCCCGCACTCAGCAACAAAGACCCAACGCAGCCAAAAATAAATAAATAAATTTATAAAAAAAATAAAAAGTTTTAATTGTCAGACTGGTTAAAAAAGTAAGACTGAACTATATGGATTCTACAAAAACTCAATCTAAAAATAATAGATTAAAAGTAAAAGACTAGGAAAAATATAACATATAAATCCTAATTATAAGAAAACTGAAATGACAATATCAAAGTAAATTTCTAAACAAGGAATATTATCAGGGAAAAGAGGGACAGTTTACAATAATAAGGTGTTCAATTCATGAATAAGATGTAGACATCCCAAATGTGTATTCACTTAATGGCAGAGCGTCAAAATATATGAAACAAAAACTTACAGAACTCAAGGAAAAGAAAGACAAATCCACAATTACAGTTGGCAGTTTCAACACACCTCTCTTCTAGTAATTGCTAGAAGAAGAAGAATGAAAATTGGTAAGGACATACAAGATTTGGATAATGCTTTCAATAAACATGACCTACCTGACACTTATTGAATACTCCACCCCACAACAGAATACGTATTTTTCAAATGTGTATGTGTATGTTCAGTAAGACAGATTATATGATGGGCCATTAAAACAAGTCTCAATTTCAAAGAATTGGAATCATACAAAGTATGCTCTTTGATGTCAATGGAATTAAATTAGAAATGAATGACAGTAACACATATTTCAAATCCCCAAATATTTGGAAATTAAATAATACATTTCTAAATAACCTGTGGTCAAAGGAGAAAAATAACGAAAAATTTGGAAATATTTTGAACTGAATAAAAATAAAACATAGTAAAATCTATAAAATGCAGCTAACGCAGTGATTATAGTGGTCTTGGGAAAGTGACTGAATATACATTAAAAAAATCAGTCACTGTAATTCTTCATATAACATGTTAAAGAAAATCCATATGATCAACTTAATAAATGCAGAAAAAATTTTTGACAATTTGATAAACACTCATGGCAAATGTACAATTGAAGAGAATTCTCAAAACCTGATAAAGGTCTGACATCATTCTTAATGGTGAAAGACCAAATGCTTTTCTCCTATGATCAGGAACAAAACAAGACTGCCTGATCTCATCATGTCTATTGTCTGTTGTACTAGAGGTCCTAGTCAGTGAAATAAGGCAAGAGGAAGAAAGAAAACACATTCAGATTGGAAAGGAAGAAGTAAATTTGCCTTTATTAAAGGATAACATTGTATACATAGAAAATCCTAAGTGATTTACAAAAAAGCAAGGTCACAGAATACAAGGTCAGTATACCAAAAAATTGTATCTCTATCGACTGACCAAGATCTATTTGAAAATGAGAAACAAAAAACCATTTGCAGTAGCATCCAAAAAATAAAAATATTAGGGGAAAATGTAACAAAATATTTAAAATATTTCTGTACACTGAAGACCAAAAGTATTGTTAAGATAATTTAAAGAAGATAAATAAATGGTGATTTATATCATGTTCTTGAATCAATATTGTTAAGGTGTCAGTCTGATGAATCTATAGACTCAGTGCAATTTTCACTGGTATCCCAGCAAGTTTAGTTTTATAATTTGATAAGCTGATTCTAAAATTTATATGACAATTCAAAGAACTTCTAATAGCCAAAACAATTCTGAAAAAGAGCAAAGTTGTAGAACTTACCCTTCCTGATTTCAAGGATTTCTCTAATTCTACAATAACCACTGCCATGTAGTATTGTCATATGGTGAAACATACAGATTAGTGGAACAGAATAGAGTTGAGAAATGGACCACAAATATATGGCCAATTAATTTTTAGCAAGGGTGCCAAAATAATCCAATGAGAAAGCAAAGTATTTTCAGTAAATGTTGTTGGAAAAACTGGATGTCCACATTCAAAAAAGTTAAACTCAATTCTTAACTCACACAAATGGACTTGAAATGAATTATAGAAATAAATGTAAAGGCTAAAACTCTTAAGACTTCTAGAAGTAAACACAGAAATCTTTCTGACCCTGGGGTAGGCTATTTATTAAACAGAATACAGAAGTCACAAACCATAAAAAAATCATCAAATTGAAATTCATCAAATTGAAAATTTCTATAAGGGCCAGGAGTTAAATATTTTAAGCTCTGTAAACCTCATGGTCTCTGTTGCAACATCTCAACTCTGCCGTTGTAATGCAATGGAAAACATAGAAGTTATGTAATGGATGGGGGTGGTCGTGTTCCAATAAAACTTTATTTACAAAAACAGGCAGTGTGCAGGGCTCATGAGCTGTAGTAAGCTAACACTTGCTCTAGTTTGACACAAACTCCATCTTGAGGCTCAGCAAGATGAATGATTTCCTCAAAATAATAAAATCACTTAATGGCAGAAGCAGGACCAAATCCCAGTTTCTTCCCAGTTCATCCTGTTATACCTTTTTATTAATAAGCTTGAAGGTAAGGTTCCCTTCAGCACATAACTAAGCAGTGATGCAACTGTAGACATTCAGGCGTTGACTCAGGTTTTTTCTTATGTTTAATAATTTGATTAATGCCTTTCTCTTCTTAGAAGAAGGCAGAAATTAAAAGTAAGCAATTTTGTATTCTTTTTCCCTTGTATTATTTGAAAGCCTATCCTTATTGCAGCATCATTCACCAGAAGATGTGAAAAGTGACTTTATATTCATTTGAACATTTTATTTAAATCTGTCAACATACAGAATCATGGCAGTTATTCATATTTTGACATGATTATTGTGGAGAAAATCACACATTAAGTTATTACATGAAAGGGAACATGACAGGCATGCATCACAGGATCTTTCTTCATAAAATGAAGATTTCAAAGAGAAAAAGCAGAAAAAGATTAAATATGTCTCTGCTTTGTGTCACTTAAAAAAAAAAAACCTGCCATGTTCAAATGAAACAGAAATGCAGGAGTGAACTACTGTACTATAGTTTTAGGAAGGGAAAATTCTACTTATTGAGACTAGAATAAACCAGATACTATGCAGGGATTTTATTCATATTTTCTCATTTTATCTTCACGGTATCACTTGCAGGTAAGTCTAATTGTCTTTGTTATATGAATGAAGAAACTGATATTCCAGGAAGTTTAGTAATTTCATAGAGTTTGATGAAGCTGGGAAAGGTGTGGACCCATCAAACTAAAACCAAGGTCTGTTAGACCATAAAATCTGTGCTTTGAAATTTGTGCATCTGGGAAAGAAAATGAAACAAACTGGGGAGTTTTATAGAGATCCATTTAGTAAATATGGTCACAACATTAAACAATCCAAAATTCGTAATTATATCACAAACACTTGCAATGCCTTTTATTTCACATTATAGAGAATTTCAGAGAGCCTGTATTCTATGAGTTCTTTTATGTTTGTATTCAAGGGGAGGGGAGAAAAAGTAATTACAACACCAAGGGTAATTTTAAGACATATGTGCACTGAACCATTCTTTACTTGGATAAAACATAGATACAGACAATCATTAGGATCCTGCAAAAGTTGAGAGAAATGATCTGAAGTAACCTCTTTCCCCTATTAGTATAGGTTGAAATAATGAAAACTGAGTAGCCTTGTAGCCTTGGCAACAATTAAATTGTTCCACTGGAGGCATATGGATTTTAGTGTTTTTTATTATTAAGTTAGAAAAGCTCATGAGAGCTCTGCTGGGGCTGAGAGAGTAGGATTATGGGATTATTCCTGCTAGGCTGACCCTTACTTAAAGTCCCCATTAACGTCTTTGCAAAAATCTTGGCAAAATCAGTTTACTTTCCAGACTTCAGCATCTCTTTGGGACTATTACAGGCATAACTTAAATTCAAGGAAAAAAAAGCAAATACGTTTCCAGTTTGTAAATATGGTTTGAAGGTTTAAAAGTAAAGATGGTCTAGGGATGGAATTTTTAATTATGCTTCTGCAGGAAGTCTGACAGTAAGGCTTTTTGCTGGGAAGTTTAGGGCAAGGAGAAGGTGAAATTGACAGTGCCTTGAGCCTGGCAATGGATTTTCCCAGAAGAAATATTGATAATACAAAGCCGTCAAATGGATGACAGTTTCTGAAGTCTGTACAACCAACTTTCCCTGAGTCCTGACATATGGAGCACTGCAGAGGCCACATGGTGCGGGAATTCCCAAATTTCCACTTTAATTTCTTTTCCTTTTCAAAAACTTTGACAGCTGAAGTTGCAGCAGCTGACCTCTAAGTGCTCTTCTGAGGGAGCACGAATGCTAATCCGTGGCTGGCAGGATAGCAGGCTCTTTATGGAAAAGGGCTGTGAGTGGCACTGAGGATCGTAGGTTTGATTGGGGGGTGTGGAGAGAGGGTTCTGTGCTGATTTCTGTGAGGGGCTACTGGTCCTTGATTGATTGATTGATTTAATTTATGGCTGTGTTGGGTCTTCGTTTCTGTGCGAGGGCTTTCTCTAGTTGCGGCAAGCGGGGGCCACTCTTCATCGCGGTGCGCGGGCCTCTCACTATCGCGGCCTCTCTTCTTGCGGAGCACAGGCTCCAGACGCGCAGGCTCAGTAGTTGTGGCTCGCAGGCCTAGTTGCTCCGCGGCATGTGGGATCTTCCCAGACCAGGGCTTGAACCCGTGTCCCCTGCATTGGCAGGCGGATTCTCAACCACTGTGCCACCAGGGAAGCCCCCTGGTCCTTGATTTATATCTTCAAGGAAGCAGCCTGGTGTAGATAGACATCCCTGGATCCGAGTCTTAGTTTTACCACTGACAGCTGTGTGACCTTGGTCTGCTTTTTGACTTCTTCAAGCCTATTTCCTCATTTGTCCAAAAAACCTGACTTGTAGGGCTGTCCTGAAGAGTTAGACTAGTATATGTAAAATAGCTAATCCAGTGCTCAGCGCAGTTTAGGCCCCAGTAAAGGCTCTATGTATTTAACCAAATGAAATTCCTGTCATATTTTTTATTTTCAGAAATTCAGTTTCCCAGTCGTTCAACTAAGAGGCACACAGCATGGTCCTAGCACAGTGCTGGGAATTAGAAGATACAGAGGTGAATAAAGCCTCATCTCAGCTCCCAGTTAGCACATAGTCTGGTAGGGGGGGAGAGAGAAATACAGAACTTCAGATAAAGTAGAATAAATAACACAATGAGGGGAGCCTTTATGACTGAATGTCAATGAGGAAGCAGTTTGATTTAAGCTCAGAGGAGCTCTGCTCCTGTGTATCAGGCGGGCAGGAGTGTCTTCTTTCCCTTCTCGTTTGAACACCTCTCAGTTTTGGGTTCTCTTGGGGTTCTACCAACCAATGCCTTGTGGTTACAGCCCTCTTAAATCCCAAATGCAGAGGAGCAGCGACTAAGCCTGACAGTTTTTCATTTTTCACGGTGCCTAGTGCAATGCTTCCATGTAGTTAAGCAACGATGCTTAATTAATTAATTCACGAATCCTGCTATATTAAACTTTCTTGGGTGAGTCATTGTTTTTAATAAAAAAATCTTTATTTATTAAGGTGAGGACCGTGAACCAAGGAACCAAGTAAAATGTTCTTGGAGCCCACAGGTATCGTGAACATGTTAAATTAAAATACAGGGCCTGAGTCTTAGTGTGTTGAGTTGAAAAAAACAGGCATGATTCTGATTTACCCTTTGATTAGAGAAGTTAAATACAACATTAATTTTTCTAAATTTAATTTCACGTGGAGACCATTAAGATGTCGTGATTTGGGAGCTACATGAGTATCCATGCCTTTTATCAGAACACCTGGTAATCCAGATCCTCAAAGAGCAAAAAGCTATATATCAATATATAGTTTGTCACTATTGGTCAATGCCAATGAAAACAAGTAGGTCTCACTTAATATGAATCCTCAATAGCTTTGGTATTATTAGAAGCAAATTCAGTCACACATGTGGCTTGACGGAGATTTTAAAGCTGAGCAGGACTTCCCTGGTGGCACAGTGGATGAGAATCCGCCTGCCAATGCAGGGGACACAGGTTCGATCCCTGGTCCAGGAAGATCCCACATGCCGTGGAGCAACTAAGCCCGAGTGCCATAACTTCTGAGCCTGTGCTCTAGAGCCCGTGAGCCACAACTACTGAGTCCACGTGCTGCAACTACTGAAGCCCGCGTGCCTAGAGCCCGTGCTCCGCGACAAGAGAAGCCACTGCAGTGAGAAGCCTGCGCACCACAACAAAGAGTAGCCCCGGGTTGCCACAACTAGAGAAAGCCCGCGCGCAGCAACGAAGACCCAACGCAGCCAAAAATAAATGAATAAATGGATAAATAAAGCTGAGCAAATTATATTCATTGCCTGAATCGATTTGCGAAGGTTGCAGAGGCTCCTTTAGCTAACTGGGCTATGCTCATTTTACAGTGGCAATCTCCATGTAGGAGGGGCTTGAGAGTGGCAGTGCAATGGGAAGGGGGTGTTGGTGGCTGAGAGGTGAGCCCTGAAGTAGCATTTGCACAGCTAGCGCGGTGCTCTTACATTGTGTGGTTAGGGAGACTGTCGTTAGGGAGCGTGTGACAAAGCTCCTCGCTCTCCTCACCTTGCTACAACGCTGTTCAGTGAAGGTGCAGTCTTGGCGTGCTTTGCCCTGAGTGATACCAAATGATCAACCAGTATTTAGTGAATTCTTACCCATGTGAAACATCACTGCCTGTCTGTGTCTGGATATGTACATAAAGCCATGGTGTTTGGAGACTGATTTAGGTTGGAATGTCAGCCCTTCCACTTAAAAATTTTGTAGTACTTTGTGAGTGAAACAAACTTTATTGGGTACCAGTCCGTAGGGAGCAAGGGAAGAAAATGACATAGTTCTGTTTCCGTGGAGCTCATGCTTTCAGAGGAACTAAATTGCATGAACATCCCATTTCCCTCATTGACAATGAAATAAGGTAACAGTGATTGGCTTACAGGGTTTTTTCTGAAGATGGAATAAAATAATATTTCCAAAATAACATGTTCAGAGACCAGCCTGTAGTGGACTCTCGGTGAATGTTAATTGCTGGGCCCATCAGTGTGGCAGTAATTCAGAAAAGGGTGAGACTCGTGTGGACTGGAGAAGTCAAGGAAGGCTTGATGGTGAGATAGAGTTTGATGAGGTGTTGAGGATATTTCCATGCTCAGAGTGGGGGGTCCAGCACAAAGAAAGGCCAGATGCTGGGGTAAGGCAGAGCAAGTCTGCAGGACAAGGAAGCTCCATCCCAGGTTGAGGGAAAAGCTGTGTTGGAGCAGCTGGTAGAGAGGCAGGTTAACCTGAATTTTGGAGGTCCCTGGGGACTGGACAGGGGAATCCAGACTTGTTTTATGGGTGTTCAAAAGCTATTATGGTTTTCAAAGCAAAGGGCTGGCATGATGAAATTAGCCTCACAAAAACTGGGTCCATAGCAATGAGCTCAACGGATTAGTTCCAGAGAGACTCTGGAACCAGGGAGGACAGATTGGATGCTGAAGTACATAACTGAGGATCTTGAATTTAAAGAGCAATTTAGAACATTAAGTTTGATTTTTTTTTCTTAATTTAATCTTCATTTTGAATCATAAATCCAGCACTAACAACAAGAATTCATCCTTTTTGCTCTCTCAGGGTGTTATATGGAATCCTAGCAAATGGAATTGAATTTTTACCTAACCTGCTGTCTAATACCTTTTGAGACTCCCAAGCCGTATTTCTGCTCTTCTCCACTTGATCTGACACAGTGACAACAGTATTTTTTAAAGCTGCTTTAGCCTCCCGGGGAAGAGTGTAATTGACCTGGTGTTCAAATGCTTTCCAGTTTGAAAGACTGGGGGAAAAACAGAGGTGGCCAGAATGTCCATCTTGGTAAACAGGAAGAAAGAGTCTTCATCATTTAAATGTTTACTCCTCGATCAGGGTGTAGGACTCTGTAACTATCAAAACTAACTTGGATAATAAATTTGGAGAGTTCCCTTAAAATTTAGAGACTCACAGAATTTGTAAACTCATAGCTTTAATTTTATTTTTTCTTGTTAAAAGTTAAGATGATACTGCCAATCTAAGTGTCAGATCAGTTCACAGAAAAGTGTTTGATCCTCAGGATTTTTAAGGTTGGGGAATTGTTAGGTCAGTTATAAATGTCCTCTAAACCTGGCTGGAGCCACACCTGGCCCTTTGTCTTCACTGTTGCTGGTCTGAAAGTGGTTGCCTTGATCCTGTTCTGTGATCAGGGGCTTGGGTGGGGCAGTAATGGCTCCTGGAAAAGGAAAGCAGCTGAATATTAAAAAG
Source organism: Balaenoptera musculus (assembly GCF_009873245.2). Lineage (NCBI taxonomy): Eukaryota > Metazoa > Chordata > Mammalia > Artiodactyla > Balaenopteridae > Balaenoptera > Balaenoptera musculus. The sequence continues at coordinate 54,669,796 of NC_045788.1, read as the reverse complement.
GAAAATTTTTTTTTCAGTAGGGGAATTTCCCTTTACCCCCAAGAGCTTAGTATATTTTCTGGCAAATCTTCTCTGGGTTCACTGCAGGCTAACCTTACTGACAACCAGGAAAACTAAAAAGAATGGCAGGACTCCTGAACTGCAGCTCCCTGGATACGTATGGTGTAACCCATCTTTTACCGACTGTGTCTGTGTCTAACCCTTTAATGTGTCTAACTCTTTACTAAGACTTTTAAGCCTTTAATTTTCTGATTATAGAATTTTTTTTGGTTAAATAAGTCTAGAAAATATGGGAGGGATGTAAGGAAGGAAATAAAACTTATAATCCTCACATCCAGATATAATTATTGCTGTATTGGTATATTTTCAAAATATTGCATATTTGGAATTACTCTATATAACTTCTACACTTTGCTCTTTCACTGAAATTCCTATCATGAGCTTCTTTAAAAATTTCTTTAAAAACATGATCTTAGTGGCTGTGGAGTGTTTTGTTGAAATACCATAAATTTATGTAACTATCACTTGACTTTAATCAGTTATTTATTGATAATATTCTTTTATAGAATCAGAACTTCCTCACTGTGCCTTATTATTGAATATATCTACATGAACATATATATGACCGTCATATTCACTTAGGGTGACTGAAACTCCCTTTTGTACTGGTGAAGACATTTTGGTATCCTGTTTCCTTGCAAAATGTAACAGACAAGGGACTACCGAAAGCACATCCTACTGAGGTATGATAACTACCTAAGGTCCAATCTACCACACAGAATACTTTGATTCTTCTACTTTGATTCCCTCCCCCCTTTTTCTGATTTATTCCCACTTCTCTGGTTATCATGGGGAAGCCATTTTGGACAATATGACTTTATAACCTGGCCACAGTCCATCGTCCCAGACTTGGGTACCTGATCAAAGTAGGGCCAATTAACATCTTGTTCTAAGACTTTGGGCTAAAGCTGAGAGATACCTTTGATGACTGACTGATAATCAAAGCCATAAGAGATGCTACTTCAGGGCTGCTGGTGGCCACGTTTACTGCCATGTGGACAAGAGAGGAAAGAGAAAGCAGTCGAGAGAGAGTGTGAAAGTGAGGGCGAGAGACTGAACAACAAGAGAGAGAGGGAAATGAAACAGATACACGGGTTAGCAGCGATGAGCTATGAGAAATGAAGAGAGATATTAAATAACTGGCACTTAAATAACTGATTTGAGCTACTCCACAGACCTTGGCTCTCATGAGAATACTGAGGATCCTTATTGTAAAAGTTCCCTCCCTCCACTTTATTTGGTTCAAATCGGTTTTCTGTTGCTTGAAATCAAAGTCATCCTAACTCTTAAAACTCTGCCTGCCCTTTTCCTTGGAAAAATTCTCATCTAGATCCTTCTGTTATTTTTTCGTCTTATTTTTTTAAAAAAATTTTATTTCTTTGTTCAAGAGAAGGAGCTTAGGAAATAAACGAAAGAAGGCTGTAGGGGAAGTAAAACATATCTTTAGAGAAGGCTGTGAAATTTCAGAATGAAAGTGTTGACTATGAACCTGCCTACCTGGAGAATGCTATGTTTGCCAGTTTAACCCAGAAAATTCCTCCAGAGCCCCTGAAGCATACCAGGACCTTGCAATCATACCTCCTGAGATGTGGTATCATACTCTAATGAAGTTCTTTAAGTATACTGCCTAGAGTCATTAGGCTTTCAACAAACCAGATTCAACAAATTCTGCTTAAAGAAGAATACTATGATGTGGTGAATATCTACAATGTGTAAATCACTGTCCTAAGTGAGCTTAAGGTCACAAAGAAACTTAAAAATATCTTGTGCTCAGAAAGAGCATATTCCTTCTTTTTTTAATTATTATTATTTAATTATTTATTTTTGGCTGTGTTGGGTCTTCGTTTCTGTGCGGGGGCTTTCTCCAGTTGTGGCAAGCGGGGGCCACTCTTCATCGCGGTGCGCGGGCCTCTCACTGTCGCGGCCTCTCTTGTTGCGGAGCACAGGCTCCAGTCGCGCAGGCTCAGTAGTTGTGGCTCACGGGCCTAGTTGCTCCGCGGCATGTGGGATTTTCCCAGACCAGGGCTCGAACCCGTGTCCCCTGCATTAGCAGGCAGACTCCCAACCACTGCGCCACCAGGGAAGCCCAGAAAGAGCATATTCTGTTGTTAATATAGAACAACAGTAGTGCACATGTGTGTACACCTGCTTGTGCTATGGGGAGATACTACACAAGGTACTTTACAGTTCTTATTTTTCCTTTCCTTTCCAACAGCCCTTCTCAGCCTAATTATAGAAAACTAATGCTCATCTAAGTTAAGAAATGTGCACGGTTGTGAGGTTGAGATTGGACTCAGCTCTGTGCATCCTCAGAGCCCATGTTCTTCACACTGTCATATGCTTTCACTGCCTCATGCTGCCTCCCCATATCTAGTTAGGAAATAAAACATGTGCACATGACAATGTGACCAGTACAAGAAGGCAGGAACCCCATGCTCAGAACCAGGGTAGGAGATGCAGAAAACAAATATCCCAGTGATCCAGAGTAGAGTGAATCCCCTGAAATGGGGTTGTTATGGACCCCTCTGTGTATGAGGTGGGGCTTGAATTAGTCCCTACGGGAGGGAATATGCTTGGACACTAGAGAAAAGTGTGCAGAGCCCTCTTAGGTAACGGAGGTTGCTGGAAATGTCGTGATGAGATAGTGGCTCCTAGGAATTGTGTCAGTCTCACAGTTAATTATTTATGGGTTTAGCCAGGGCAGGGCCACCGGTCACTTTTATGGGGCCAAAAAAGCCAACTGCCAATGGATTTATTTAATGATCTGCCCGAGTAGCCTGGGAGATTAGGGCAGGCTGGTGAAACCCACACAGACCTTTAGTTCTTGTCTGCAAAGCTAATTAGGCTCTTCACAGCAAATTAAAATTTTCATTTCCCTATACACCCTATTTCATATTAGACAAGTGAGAGTATTTAAATAATTGCAATTTCAATATCTTGGAGTACTTCAGGACTAAAGCTCACTGCATGTTTTCAGTCCTTGCTTTTCTCCTAAGAACAATATAAAGATTCAATTTATTAAGATCTTCATCAAGTCAAATACTTGGCTTTGAAGAAATGGTAGATTTGCTTGAAAATAACAGACAGGGTTTGCTGCTTCAATTGTAGATCTCAGTGGGTATATGTGGCATAAACTCCTCTGTGAGTACTGTTTTAGGATGAACTATTATGTAGATAGTTCAAGGTGGATCTAAGCAGGGGAACTGTGCTCTGAATAGATTCATTTTTTTCCCTCTTTTGAGACACAGAAACCTTTAAGAGAATGTTTTTGATAAAATCCTTGTGTTAATGAGCAGTGACCTAAATATTAGGTCCCTGACAATTGACACACATGGGATTTATTTTATGAAGAAAGGTGTTGAGGCTCTGCATAAAGTAGGTGGTAATCAAACATTAAACCATTGGTGTAAAACCCACAGCGTAAGGCATGAATGTTCAGCTTCTTGGTTTTGGATTGCACAAAGCCTGGGATGTAGCAGGGGCTCATCAAATGTTAGATTCTCAAGTGTATATTCTTTGCACCACTCACTTGCCAATTAATCATCGGCTGTCTTGTGCCCTTGTTGATCCTGTCTTATTGTGTTTTGTTGAAGCAGTATTGCAAAGTGGTTAATGTATGCCTGCTTAGAATTCTGACTTTAACTTTTATGTGCTGTGTGATTTATATAACCTTTCTACATCCCAGTTTTCTTATTTATTTTTTCCAGCTTTATTGAGATATTATTTTCCCATAACATTTGTAAGTTTAAGGTGTACAATGTGATGATTTGATATGCATATATATATCATGAAATGATTCCTACAATAAAGTTGGTTAACACCTCCATCCCTTTATATAATTACCAGTTTTTTTGTGTGTAGTGATAGCATTTAAGATCTACTTTCTCAGCAACTTTTGGGTACATAATATAGTATTGTTAACTATAGTCACCATTCTACACATTAGATCTCAGAACTTATTTGTCTTATAGGTGGAACTTTGTACCATTTGGCCAACAACTCCCCATTTCCACCACCCCCTATCCTCTGGCAACCACCATTCCACTCTCGGTTTCTGTGAATTTGGCATTTTTAGATTCCACATATGAATGAGAACATATACTATTTGTATTTCACTGTCTGAGTTACTTCACTTAGCATAACGCCCTCAAGGTCCATCCATGTTGTTGCAAAAGGTAGGATTTCCTCCTTTTTTGTGGCTGAATAATATTCCATTGTACAGGAATAAAGATGCAGATGTAGAGAATAGACTTGAGGACACGGGGAGGGGGAAGGGTAAGCTGGGATGAAGTGAGAGAGTGGCATGGACATATATACACTACCAAATGTAAAATAGATAGCTAGTGGGAATCAGCTGCGTTGCACGGGGAGATCAGCTCGGTGCTATGTGACCACCTAGAGGGGTGGGATAGGGAGGGTGGGAGGGAGATGCAAGAGGGAGGGGATATGGGGATATATGTATACATATAGCTGACTCACTTTGTTATACAGCAGAAACTAACACAGCATTGTAAAGCAATTATACTCCAATAAAGATGTTAAAAAAATATTCTATTGTACATATACACCACATTTTCTTTATTTGTTCATCTGTCAGTGGACACTTAGGTTGTTTTCATGTCTTGGCTGTTGTGAATAATGCTGCAGTGAACATGGAGGTGCAGATATCTCTCTGATACAGTGATTTTTATTTCCTTTGGATGTATACCCAGAAGTGGGCTTGCTGGTTCATATAGCAGTTCTGTTTTTAATTTTTTAAGGAACCTCCATACTGTTTTCTATAGTGGCTGCTACAATTTATGTTCCCACAGACAGTGTACAAGAGTTCTTGTCCTCCACATTCTTGCCAATACTTGTAATCTCTTGTTTTTCTGATAGTAGCCGTTCTAACAGTTGTGAAGTGATATATCTTTGTGGTTTTAATATGCATTTCCCTGATTATCAGTGATGTTGAGCATCTTTTCATATACCTGTTGGCAATTTGCATGTATTTTTTGGAAAAATATCTATTCAAGTCCTCTGCCCATTTTTTAATCATTTTTTAAAAAAATTTTGAGTTGTATGCATTCCATATGTGTTTTGAATATTAGCTCCTTATCAGACAAATTGATTACAAATATTTCCTCCCATTGTGTAGTCTTTTCATTTTTCTGATTTTTCTCTTTTGCTGTGCAGAAGCTTTTTAGTTTGATGTAATCTCACTTGTTTATTTTTGCTTTGTTGCCTGTGCTTTTGATGTCATATACAAAGATTTGTTGTCAAGATCAATGTCAAGAGCTTTATCCCTATATTTTTTTCTAATGATTTTTCAGTTTTGGCTTTTACACTCTTCTTTAATCCATTTTGAGTTAATTTTCTGTGTACAGTATAAGGATCCAGTTTCATTCGTTTGTATGTGAATATTGAGTTTTCCCAGCACCACTTATTGAAGACACTATTCTTTATCCATTGCATGTTCTTGGCTTCCTTGTTAAATATTAGTTGGCCATCCATGCATGGGTTTATTTCTGGGCTCTCTATTCTGTCCCATTGGTCTATGTGTCTGTTTTTTATGCAAATATCATACTGCTTTGATTACTGTAGCTTTGTAGTAAAGTTTGAAATCCGGAAGTGTGATTCCTCTAGCTTCATTCACCTTTCTCAAGGTTGCTTGGGTTATTTGGGTCTTTTGTGACTCCATGTGAATTTTAAGGTTGTCTTTTCTATTTTTGTGAAAAAGGCCGCTGGAATTTTGATAGCAATTGCATTGAATCTGTAGATGGCTTTGGGTAGCACGGTCATTTTAATTATACTAATTCCTCTAATCCATGGACACAGGATATCTTTCCATTCATCTTCTTCAATTTTTTTCATGAATGTCTTGTAATTTTTAGTGTGTATATTGTTCACCAACTTGGTTAAATTTATTCCCAAGAATTTAAATTTTTGATACTATTGCAAATGGGATTGTTTCCTTCTTTTTCAAACAGTTCATTGTTAGTATACAGAAACACAACTGATTTTTGTATCCTGCAATTTTACTGAATTCATTTGTTCTAATAGTATTTTGGTGGTATCTTTACCAATTTCTGAATATAAGATTATATCACATTCAGAGACAGTATTACCTCTTCCTTTCTGACTGGGATGCCTTTTTGTTGCATTTTCTTTCCTAATTGATCTGGCTTGGACTTCCAGTGCTCTATTGAATAGAAGTGTGAGAGTGAACACCTTTGTCTTGCTCCTGGTCTTAGTGGGAAAGTTTTCAGTCTTTCACCATTTGGTATGATGTTAGCTGTGAGTTTAAGCTTCATTTTTTCTTATTTATAAAATGGATTTAATAATGGCTTTTACTTTATAAGGTTATTGTGTCAATTAAATAACTCAGTACATCTAAAGTCATGCAAAAATGGCTGGTGTATAGTGAATAGTCAATAAATGTTAATTTTCTTTAGTAATACTTCATATAAAAAAGTGATAGTCTTGTTTCTTTAACCAGTTTGTAAGTTCATTGACTATGGGAATTGTGCCTTATTTAATCTGGTATTCTTTATAGTTTCTGGCATAATAGTCAAACAATTTATTTTTAGAACATTTATGTATTATATATAAATATATATGTAATATATATATTTTAAATTGTGCATGGTAAATTGAACACATATATTTGGAGATTTTTTTTTCATTTGCATGAGAAATTTGTCATTGAATATGAGCTCCTGTGTGAGGAGAATATGATAGGTCTCCTTCAAACTCATGAATCCAGTGGGACTTCATGGTAAGTTGGCCCCCTAACCTTAGGCTAATATAATAATTTTTGACTTTAGAGTTCTTTTATATCTGTTTTAGTGCTTGCCCATTTGGTGAATAAAAGAATGCCTGTATGGTCTGTACGTGGTTCAGTAATGGTGTTCAGATACAACACAAACATTTTCGAAATTTTAAACAAAGATATATTTTATTGTCTTTTCTGAGCATCTGGGAATTTTCTAAAGGAGAAGACATCGGTATGTAGCAATGTGCTACTTTGTGAATAAAATGAGATGTGCCAGTAGCAGAGGGCAACTTTTATGTGCTTAGGACCAAATGTAGTTAAGATTAATGGCCCAGAGAAAGCAAAACCACAGGGAATAATGCAGGTTTGATAAAAAATCATTGCACATATTTCTCCAGAATACTATGAGCATGACTCAACTTTCTGACTCCAGCCTTCCTTTGAGATAAAATAACCACCTTGACAAGAAATATCTGGATTCTTTTCCACTCTACCAACCACATTTTGTCAGTGTGAGTGGGGTTACAAGACACAGGTTTATGGTCTTAGACAGTGGGATCAAGAATGCATCATGGGGTTAAGAAAGCACAGCAAACTACATGTTATAACTAAAATATAGATACAGGCAATATGTGTTCACTTTAAAAAATTCAAAGAAAATTATTTCTCCCTCACCTCCTTCATCCTTTTCTTTCTTTTCTTGCTGCTTTCCTTCTCGTCCTATTCTAGATTTTTTTTTTTTTTAACTTTTTATTTGTACTGGGAGTCTGTTAAATTTCCATAGCTGGAACGGACCTTGAAAATCATCCAGTTAATTTTCCTCGGATCAATAAGGAAACAGACCCAGAAAAACATAGCCACTTGTTCATGATCTTACATTTAACTTGTCTCAGAATAACGCTGAGAAGTTTCATCTTTTGTCTCCGGTTTTCATTTTCCTCTCTTTGTTGTTCATTTTGGTAGCCAAGTGGTCCAGAGAATCAATTAAACACTGAATCCCTTTCAGAGAACATTCTCAACTGGTTTGCCTGGTGTATGTTTTCTTTCTTGTCTCTATTCTTATGACTAATACCTTTGAGGATCCCCTGAGTCTGTGGGCTCGTATTTTCCTGGCTTATTCCTAGCTCCTTATCTGACCTGCACTGTGGCCTCTGCAGAGTAAGCCTCTTTGCTTGCTGGGCCTGTTTCAGGAGTCAGTCAGGTGGTAAGAACTTCCATGGTTACAGGGATGTAATGGTCTCTTAGTTACTTCTGGTGCTGCAGTAGAGAGGAAGGGAATAATAAAAGCTGAGGTGAAAGCACTAAAATATTTATGTTCAGATTTTCGCTTGATTTGTTGGTGCTACCACTTTCACTTCAAGTCCTTGGACTCAAAATACTATTTCTGACACTCATGTGTCATTATGTAAACAACAAAAATGCTGCTTTCACAGTGACTTCAAGTCAACAAGTAGGTGACAGTATGCAAGAAAAAGCAAAATTAATTAACAGATTATTTATCTGCCACATATTTGCACAAATTGGGTCCCTGTAAGTTCAAATGCTTTGTTACATTCTCAAAGGAGCACTCAGGATTTTGGAATTTTGTCTCTGTCCCCCTAAATCCAGTCTCCTTCATGAAACTTCCTTGAACACGCCATGTCAACATGATTTCTTCCCTTTCTTGAACCTGTTCCTTTTAGAGCTCTTGGATTCTCTGTGTAAATCATCTCAGGTTGACAGAATCACTTTATGTGATCACATTTTTTCCCAAACTAGACTCATTTAAGGATGGTGTCCTTAAGGATGGTGTCCTTAAGAATGGTGTCATCAAAGCACCTAGCACAGTGCTTTGCATATGGTGGGTGCTTGATATACATATAAAGGGTATGGACTTTACAAGTCACTTAAGCATGTCAAAATACCTTATTTCTTTATTTTCATGTAACTGAAGTTAATATCTGTGTTAATGGCTATTTGGTCTAGTGGCAGAAACTTAATCTTACACAGCTCAGATTAATGTCAGTCACTTCTGGGTTTTCTCAGTCAACTCAACCCCACTCCCCCACTCCTGAGAAGATGGAGACTTGAGGGAGCAACTTATGTAGTGCTACCCTCTTGATAAGAAATGGTGGTATCTGGTCTTCATTTGTTAACACCTGTCTTTGCTGGCATCTGCTGCTAATGTACAGCACTTGGTTGTCTTAGTGTTAATCCAAACTGGTAGCCCCTGAAGACTGGGAACCCAGTTAATATCAAAATCACATGGTCCATGTCACATCAACATCCATGGTGCCTTAATGGAGACAACAAAACCCTTATGGAACCCCTATGTTCAAGAGCATATTCACTCGACTCTTGCAATTGTGGGAAAATTTTAGTTCCTTTTTGGGGATGCCTGAGGTTCCCTGTGAAGCTAGTACACACTCACCTGTCACAGAACCCTATGTAACCATCTACACTCTTCTATGCTGTGGGGTGGTACCATAGGAAATTAAATAGGACTTGGTGTCCTTTTGGCACTCCAGATCTCCTGTTCTATACCATGCATGGTGCTATGAGGAATTCCATAGAGCTTGGGGTCCTCCAAGAGTTCCAGATCTTCTGTCCTGTGCTATGGTGTTATGAAGAACTCTGTAGGGCTGAGGGTCCTTTAGGAGTTCACATCCAGCAGGCTGTGCTACCATATTTACTATATTCCTGTCATACATACCATGCAGGTGATGGGTATTCTTTTTGAGGCTTTCCACTCCCATATATCAGGCCTGAGTGTATCTTTTTAATATACTATGTTGAACTCTCTTCTGTCCTTAACTAACTCACTGCATCTACCCAGCTTAGAGTTTTCTCTCAATGGTGGATGTTTGGGTGATAAAGAGTAGGAGTGAGGTGAGAGATTGACTCCCTTCTCACGGGCTGTAGCTGTCCAGATTTATTTGTGGAGGGTAAGCATAAGTTGGTTGCAGAGACAACTCCATCCTTACCCATGCTGATTCCACATTGTGTTATGTATTACATGTTGTACTATATATTATATATTACATATTGATTAATCTCCCACCATAATATTGATTATGTATAGTAAATTAACATTCAGTCATTTTGAAAAAAATATTTACTGAGCATACACTATATGCTAAGCCCTGTTCTAGGAGCAGGGAAGATACAAAATAAAATAAGCATTGTTTATGACCTCTAGAACTGAGTCTGGAAAGAGGTCAGTTACATTATAATGGAGCAAGTACTATTATAAAGAGATTATATTGTACTATGGAAGCACAAGGGAGGAAGGGACTATTTAGGGATGTCAATAAAGGTTTCACAGATTTGTCCGTGAGTCATAAAATACGTATATGTTATTTACAGGAGGTTTGAAGGTTTTCAGGGCTGATCAAGGAAAAAGAGATGACCACAAGGTGGCAGTACCACAGAAAAGTGTATTCAGGCAATACTTGGACAGGTTTGCATCAGCGGAAGTTGCTCACAGGAGGAGTCCATCAGAGGCTATGGCACAGCGGTGGTGGGGTCCTGGAGGTGGTGGGTGAGTTAGAGGGGAATGGGGTGGGTGGGTGTAGGATGGAGTGGGATGGTGGCAACCATCCAGAGGGAAGGGAACTCCTGGGAAAGAGGAGTGTTGGAGAGGAGACATGTGTGTCCAGGTGATATTGCTCAGCTGCACAGCCGGGAGTCCCTGGGTCTGAAAGCTCCAAAGGTCAGCGAGGCCTTGGGTCTTTATAAACACAGGGTTTACCTTATCTGTGGCTAGCAGATGGTGGACACAGTTTTGCAGGGTGTACAAAACAGCAGGCTCTAAATGGCTAAAAATCTGCTTTTATGGGCTATATTTAAAAAACTTGGATATGTAAAAATTTGAGTTTGGCATGGCAAGCTTTTGAGCTAATGGGTCTTAGCCTTGCTGTAAAGAAGTAAACAACCTAGGGGCCCCCCTATAGAGGCCATCATTGGGCCACTTATGACAGTCTTTCAATAGGCAGAGGGATATTTTATATAGAGGAACTCCACATTCAAAGATCTTGAGGAGTGAGAGTATAGGGCATGACTGAGGCAACCTCAGTACCTTAATATGGTTGGTGTGTAACTTGTATGGAGCAGGTGGGGTTAGCAGTGGACGTTGGCATATTAATCAGCGCTCAAAGGGAGAGGGCATTTTTAGCCATAGTAAGGAGTTTCAGCTAAGTATGTGGAAGCAACCTCCTGTTGGACACGCAAAGGAGGGATATATGTATACACAAACACACATGCATGGATGGGCTCCTCTTGTGCCAAATAGTGAACGTATCAGACATGGCTTTGTTGTGTGGGAAATTACCTTCATGCGAAAGTAACCTCCAAGCACATTACCAGGCAGGGTATCCCAGAAGTCACAGAACAACAGAAAGACTCACAGACAAAGTTAAGATGCTTGAATCTTGATTTATTGGCTCATTGAATAAATTTAAAATGGTGAGAAGCAAGGGGAAAGATGGCATAAGTTAACACGCTTAGGGTAAGGTGAAAATGGGTGGGAGGACCATCCTGCTTGTTTTTTTTTTTCTTTTTTCATCCTGCTTGTATTTTGGGGTATACAATGTTCATATTTTTTTCTTTTTTTAATATTATTATTTATTTATTTGGCTACATTGGGTCTTTGTTGCTGTGCGTGGGCTTTCTCTAGTTGTGACGAGTGGGGGATACTCTTCGTTGCGGTGCACAGCCTTCTCATTGCCCTATTGTCACCAAATCTAATTGTCTAATATTTTTCCCAGCAGTACAATTATGAAAGTCAGTGAATGTATTTTTCAGAAAGAAATAAGAATTCTCAACTGTCATTCAGCAATATCAGATTATAAATTACAACCAGACTTCACTGAGACACTAAACTGTCACCAAATTACATTTTTATGTATACACCTTAAAATATATTTATACAAAATCATTGGTAGATTTATGTTTCCATTTGTCACCTGGCTTTGGCTGTTCCTTTCATCCTTGTGAGCTGCTTTTCTTTCAATTCTATACTAACCTGTTCACAATCCCATTATCTTTCCCATCTTTGACAAAGAATCTGGCCACATAAAACAAAATATAATTTTTGGAAATTTATTGAAGATTTTTGGAGTCAAAATCAGGGGTAAAATTCAGTTCACATAATTTTATCCCTCTTCCCATATCTGCAGGTAGGCTGGGCTTTGAGCAAGGCAGGGACCAGTGGGGTGTGGCTCCAAACCGCTGATTAGGGCAAGGTCAGCTCCAGGTATTTCTCATTTGCCTTGGTCCAACAGCAAGACAAGGCAGGTACTTTTCATGTTGATAGCGGAAGTGCAGGAAGGGCAAGTAGAAACATGGGACGCCTCTTAAAGCTGAGTTTCAGAACAGGCACATGTCGCTTCTGCCCATGTTCATTGGACAAAGCAAGTCATTTGGCCAAACCCAACATCAGTGGGCCTGGAAATATACTTCTCTAGTGGAGGAACTGCAAAGTCATTATTGTAAAAGGTGAGGATAGAAGAAGGAGTGAAAGGTTTTGAAAAAACAATGCAATCTACCAGACAGGAATTCGTCAAATTAAGTCTAAAGCTAAGGCTTTTATAAAGGACTTTAATAAAGATTCATATCCAGTTTTAACATGTGCTCTGTATGGTACAACCTACTCATATTTGCTTTACATTGCTAAGTCTTGGTTTACTGCTTCAAGTTACGGTAAGTAGGTGGTAATTTGTAACTAGCGGATGTGAGTTTTTGAACTCGCCCCTGGTCGTCTAGAGCTTCTGGTGTTTAGATAGTCCCCACTTGCTGGCTCTCACTTCCTACCTGCCTTGCATTTCCTTCTGTTATAGAAATTTGTATCTTTTTTTTTTTTTTTTTTTTAACTAAAATTTCCCGTCCATTCCTTTCCATTTGCTTGAGGAAAGCACTACTGGCACCGAACCCATGAAACGGCCTTTCAGGTTGAGTAGAGATTCTCTTTTACTTTCTTGTTGACTTGTGGCCTGAAAAAGTAAAGAAGAATTCAGAACATTGCCTGTTAATATCAAATAAAATGTTGTTTTACTTATAAAACCAATAAACCTGAGACCCCCACATACTGTGAGATATCTTTTATTCATTTATACTCGACACAGCATTTTAAAATATATATATACACACGTATGTACATACATTCACACACACATCTTATTGTACCATATGGATAATTGACAGAAGTCCTATGTGTTGAGTTGTGTGTAGGTTGTTTTTCTGTATTTTAAGTATTAGATTAAGAAAACAAACATTTCTTAGCAGTAGCATTATCAGCTTTCTCTTTATCTCCATCCGTAAAAATGCCTGACTTTCAAGGAAATCAAGTCCAATAATACTAGAAATAACGCAATAATTCCCATGCAGGATGTATCACACCCATCTTCTTAGTTGTTCAAAGGCCTTCCCATGTTCAGGTTTAGAGTCTACTCTTAGAATGTGAGCGGCTCTAGGTCTTGAAAATTTAGCCCCAAATGAATATAGCTTATTCATTCACTAAATTTTTTTCAGCAAATACTTCTTGACCACCTCCTATTTTTCCAAACAAAGATATGCACTGGGTGCTACAAAAATGAATAAAGCATCTTGAGGATCTTACATTCTAGTGGGGAAGTTGACTAGAAATAAAATGTAAGTAATTATAATGATATGATATGCTCTGTTCCATAGGTATAAGTCCAGTGTTTTGAAGCAAAGACTCTGGAAGAGTTGCAGAAGTCTTTCCTGCTTCATCTTCCAGCACCTCATACACGGCGTCGGCCTCGCAGAAGAATATGAAAGAGATTCATTGTAACTGTGATTCAGTGAGGAGAGGCATCTGAAGGCTGGTCCTGGGGAAAATTTTCCGGTAAGTTCTGAGGAATGGCTTCTATCTGCCATTCCATTTATATATGGAATATAAAAGGTAAGGCAATTTTTTAATTCAATGAACATTTACTGTGTGACTGTTGTGAGCTCTGCATCATTCCCGCTCCTGAGATACCTCAGTGAACAAAATAAATCTCTTCTTCCACAGAAGTTGTGAAGGAGACAGTGAACAATAAATGTAATAAGTAAATGAGAAAGTATGTTGGAAGATATTCCTCAAGGAGTTACTCCTTCTGCACCTCTTGGGGATTAGATAATTTCTCAGGAGATCTCATAATAATTGGAATTCCTTTCAATTGCCTTGTTCTGTTAGACTGCGCTTTCTTTGAATCAGCAGGACACAGAGAGCAGATACTGTGGTGCTCCAGTTATCTTTGGGTTGCACGTTTTGTAATGCTTGCTTGCTTATGTGTGTTTTTCCCCTAACTATATTATACGCTCCTTGATGGAAGAAACTATTTCAGTTTTTATATTTCTGGAACCCTTTACAATGAATGCTAAGTAAAGGCTTGGTGATTTGACAATGAGTCTTGTAGTATGAGTGGGCATATAAGTGCAGTAAGGGCAGATGAACTAGGATGTGAAAGGGTGGGGAGAAAAGATCTTATGGAGTACTTGAGGGACAGCAAGAAATGTAATGAAAGTTGATCTCTCACTCAAAAACTTCTTGATGTTCCTGTGGTGTAGAAAAGAAGACAACTGAAGTAACTTTTTTAAATGGGAGAAATTAAGTGGATAGGTTCCTATTTCATTCTTAACGTCACAGTGACCCCCATGACTCATAGTTCATCCTTCTGTCTGTGACGAGCCAGCCTTGTCAATTTATCTATCGCTGTACAGAATTAATCATGTTCAATTTGTGTGCAAGGTTTGGAGTTTTCTTAGAAGTTATGTCTTACCTGAAGGAATCTGTGCCCTTGAAGTCCTTGAAACAAAATCTTAGACTTTGCTTGCAATCAGTGTCACTCGCGCTTGGGTTTGATGAAGTCCATCTTGGGCGGAGCTGCTTTTAGTGTCATGGTGGTCTCCTGAGGCTTTGATCAAATAAATTCTTCTCACTTCTGGCTCTTCAGTTGTTTAACTTTGCAAGGGATTATTTAGCATCAGGAATGTTTAACTAATTTCAGGGGAGGTAGGGAACAATTCTTGTTTTCCTTGAGCCCTCTGGGGTCCTGCAGAATGGAGATGCTGTAGAAAGGGAACAGGACATTATTATTATAATGAGTGAGGGTGTGGAGGGATACAAGTAGGACTGCATATCACTATGATGAAAAGATAATTAGTGAGACATCTGTAGCCTGGGCAATTCATCTAGCGATGATTACACAGAGGCTGGCTGGGAGGCAACACAGTGTATTATACAGAGTCCTGGAGGACCACTAAATGGAAACGGCAGCACTTCTGTGTGAGAAGAAGAAGGAAGTGAGATAACTTGTTATGCAAGACAAATAGTGAAAGGAGCCTAAGCAAATAGCATAACAAAAACATCTCTCTTCTCTTGAATGAAGTATTAAAAATGCAGAAGGCTGGGAGTGCATATTTTCTTTCACTGCAGCTTCAGTTTGAATACATTTGGGACTTTTCCCCAAGCACCTGCTCCTTCCTGCCTTTCCCACTGCCCTCCCCACTGGGGGAAGAAAAGGCCCAAACAAAACAGGGGACACGTGGATTGGAAACAGTTCCAACAATCAGATAGGAATAAATGAAGGAATAGCAGAGTGAAGCCATCTATAAACATGTAAGTGAGCAAAAGTGGTAATTTGGAGACAGCAGGAATGATTTGAGTTTGTGGGTAGAATAAAGAGAAAGTAGAATTTATAAGGAGAGTGCACAGAGCTTGTTTCAATGTGACTGTTTTCTTGGTGAGATGATTTTGGGAGATGAATCAGAGATGGCTCAGACATTCACAGGATCTCCAGCCTTTGTGAGGCAGGGGTGGAGGTGGATTGAAGGATCAGGCTGAGTTTCCCTTAAGTACCAGCTAATACTGTCTAACCCCGTATCCTGCATAATCACGGGTGGTCTGGTTATGCCTTGAAAATTACCGAAAATCACTGGGGAGCCCTGACATGGTCCACAAATCTGTCTTGGATGTTGTTGTTTCTCTCTTCAGGTGTCTGCTCTGGGCTTCTCCATTGATCCCTTCTAGCCCCGTTCTCTGTTGCTACAGCTCTCTCCAAGAGGGCCACCCTTCACCTTGTTTTAATGCTTTATTGAAGAAGTGAGGGCAACATAAGTGCCACCATGCTAAGTGTCACTTTTCTTAGTCCCTTCGCTGTCCTCCTTCACAGGAGGGCCCCCTGTTGGCAGGCAGACTTCTCAGACGGGAGCCTGATACCATCCTGCCTTCTCACTTGCCCTGTTCCCACTCCTCTGTGTCTAACCCACTTTCTCCTCTCCAGCCCATCCAGAGGGAGCCAAATTCAATTAATATAATATCTCTTGAGCAATGTATCTGCCTGCAGTATAGCCAAATATTTTCTGTGTTAGAATATTAAACATCTCATTATGAATCTCCTACATTTGGAATAAATCTACTAGCTCAAGCATTCTCCCCAATTATAGGTAGGTTGTTGCCTTTTATTGGTTGACCAGAAAGCCTCATCAGTGTTTGTCAACATTTCTAGAATGATATATATTTCAGTATTCACTCTAGAATGCCAAAGTCCTCTTTTCTTTCACCCTGACATATCCAGCTCCAACAATGCTGAGATCCAGATACTGTTTCCTAGGATTGGAAGGAATGACTGCATTTTAAAAGCCAGTTTATTCAAATCGTGATTTTAATAGTTCTGTTGTCCAGGATTGTGGTTGTGTGGTGATGGTTACTAGGACTTAGAATGCTGCCACACAGGCAGTTCCTATTCCCATCACATTCCATTGCAGCAAACACCTCAAGGCACCTGCTTTTGGATTTCAGAAGTTGGACTCTGCCATTTAGCCATATGAGTATGAAAAGCTCGATGAATGTTCCTTGTGTGACTGTGCTGTGACAGCTGTGTGACTATGAACAGGTCTTTGAATGTTAGGTTTCCTCAGAACTTTTCTAATATCTTTACTTTATGACTGTTGTTATACAGTATTTCATTTGTTCCATTCATTTGGCAATTTCTGCACAGATGAAGACCACCGATTATGTGTAATAAGGTTCTTGGGCTCTGCTGTCTTAAATTTTATAATAAGAAAACCTTGTGAAACTTGTAAAAACTTCAGAAGTTGATAAACAGTTCATTAATTTCTGGCTTCCCGGTGAAGTTAAAAGTGTTCTGATAGCATCAATAAAATGCTGTGTGAGAAATTGTAATTGTAAATGTACCTTTAGATACCTGTGATCATTTTGGGTACTGTAGAAAGAATTTTGATTATTGTCTGAAAATCATACTGGACTACCTCATTATAATGCACATTACTGCATAACACTTATTTAACATTTGTTACAAAACGAACCATGTTACAAGGAAGATATTCCTTGCTCAGTAAGATGTACAGTTGCATAGGAGAGTTGGTTTTCCTAAATAAAATAGGTAAATAGAGAATAGATACATGTAAAATATGAGCTGGTTTAGTTTTATCTGCTAAGTTTGACAAAAATAATATAAATAGTACTAAGAACAACAATTTCACTTCTGAATGTGTAGCGGGTACCTTGCAGAGTGCAAAGAAATTTGCCTATAGTTTCTTATTTAATCCTGATAATGAATTTTGGAGATATGGGAGGGGTTTTCTGGTAACCTCCTGCTTCACAGGGGAACACTGTCTACTTTTCTCTGGTAGCCTCTTCATGCTTTCAGAACCTGTTGCTGTGGTTAACACTTAGTAACAATTTAATGAATGTTTAGCATTTATTGGATAAATAAGTAGTCAGAGGGATGACTTCTGATTATTTCAATGTAAATGGAGGGGGCGGTGTTTTAGAGACAAATTTTATTTGAAATTGATATTTGAATTAAGCTTTGGGCCTCCTGGCAGTCAAAACTAAGAGAGGGATAGTGGGTGGTGAAATTCTATCACTGCTTCTTGTTTGTTGAGCAGTTAGTGTATGCTAAGCTTTGTATTAACAAATTTAAATCCTAGTATAATATTATTATATATTGATTACCCAGTATTTGCTAACATTTTTCTAAGTGTATTATGTGTAAGGCACAAAGATAAAATGTGGGATGCCCTGTTAAATTTGAATTTCAGATGAAAAATGAACAATTTTTAGTACAAGTATGAGATTTTTTCCCTGGAATTCAAATTAAACTGAGCAGCATCCTGTAATTTTATTTTCTAAATCTGGCAACCCTAGCCATATGCACTATTGTATTAGTCTGTTCAGGCTGCTATAACAAAATACCACAGACATATGGGTGGCTTATAAATAATAGAAATTTATTTCTCATAGTTCTGGAGATTGGGAAATTCAAGATCAAGGTGCCAACAGATTCAGTGTCTGGTGAGGGCCTGCTTGCTTGTTCGCTCTGTGTCCTCACATAGTGGAAAGGTAAGGGAGCTCCCCGAGTTTCTTTTATAAGGGCATTAATCCCATCCATGAGGGCTCCACTCTCATGACCTAATTACTTCCCGAAGTCCCCCCTCCTAATACTCTCATGTTGGAGGTTATGTTTTCAACATATGAATTTTGGGGGAGGGATGCAAACATTGTCATAGCAATTATCTTAATAATACAACAATCCTAAGAGACACATTTTATAAATGACAGCACTGAGGTATGAAAGGCTGTGTAACTTGCCCAGGGTCACACAACTAGTAAGTGTGAACCAGGGTTTAAATCCAGGTAGACTGACCTCAGGGAAAGTTGTTAACTACAGTGCTATCTCCCATGTCTACCCTTATGACATAGGTATAATTATCCCCAGTTTACACATCAGAAGTTGGAGTTAGTGAAGTCAAGGAAGTGGTGCCGTGTTACAAAGCCAGTAAGAGAGGCAGAGCTGTGACTCAAACCCAGGGATGCCTGTGTCCAGAGTCAATGCTTTTAATCTCTATCTTTAAAGATAAAATTATATAACTGGAATTTTGAAGATGAGGGACCAGTGAGGTTTTCGAGTTGTTAATATTTTCTTCCAGGGTAATGTGAGACACAGGATAATGAAAAAAAATGCCTAGGGAAGGCCTAATGCCATTTAGCATCAACAAATTATATGTAGTGTCACCAAGATTCCTTTTAGAGTAGGGATTTATTTCACTATTTCTAGTAGCTTAAGTGTTGGCATTAGAATATTTCTGTAGCTAGAGGGTCTGAACTGTAGAGAAGCTGATTCATCTTTCAGCACCTTACCTAATGCCCATGTCAACTCACAGGCTTTATTCAACATTCACAGTATAGAGATTTTCAACGTGATTGTAGTGAAAGTGTTTCCTAAATGTTACCCTTGTCTCCTTCATTTGGTCTTTAGAATGAGCAATGACGTGTTTCAATCTGAAATACATGCAAGACAGTTCTTTAAATTTACTCATTCTCACTGTATCCAGCCTGATTCTATTCCAACATGGTAACTCAGGGCAAATCTAAGAAGCAATGCAAATATGGGCTTGTCAGTAAAGAGAATTTCTTAAATAAGCAAATCAGGCCATTTTTAACTTTTTAAAATGTGTTCATTTGAATCAAACGAAATAAATCAAATGGATACATTTCCAATGACAGGCATAGAAATTGTGGTCTCAGAATTAAATTTGCCTCATCTCTCTGTTATTTGAGACAATTGACCATTTGTGTGAAAATCAAGTAATTATATGCTCCAAAGCTTTTTGAAAGAAAGGATGCAGGGAAAGAGAGAAAAACATAAGTGTGGGCCACCTGTAGATAACAAGACAACTTGATTCTGATCGTTTGGAATGAACTGAAGATGTTACCATCATGCACCTCATGGGTGACTGTGTGAACTTTTTTTTTTTTTTTTAATTATTTATTTATTATTTATTTATTATTTTAACTTTTGGCTGTGTTGGGGCTTCGTTTCTGTGTGAGGGCTTTCTCCAGTTGCGGCGAGTGGGGGCCACTCTTCATCGCGGTGCGCGGGCCTCTCACTATCGCGGCCTCTCTTGTTGAGGAGCAGAGGCTCCAGACGCTCAGGCTCAGTAGTTGTGGCTCACGGGCCCAGTTGCTCCGCGGCATGTGGGATCTTCCCGGACCAGGGCTCGAACCCGTGTCCCCTGCATTGGCAGGCAGATTCTCAACCACTGCGCCACCAGGGAAGCCCTACTGTGTGAACTTTGAATCTACTTTGAGTTCTGTATTTTAAGCTTGAGAATTATTCACTTCTAGGGGATGGAGAATGTCTGTTTAAATACTCTCTAAGGGTCATTATGTAAGACCTTTCTTAGGGGGATCATGATGGTCTTTAGTTTTACAGAATGTAAATAGATGTTTACTGCTAGCTATACTGTGGCTCATTTGACAACTGTAATCTTTTACATGTTTTCACATGTTACAGACAAATAAGATGTTTACATTTGTTGACTCATTTTGTTCTCATAAATGAGATAAATAGAGCAGGTAGCATTATATTTTGTTATAGTTCCTGATGCTGGAGCACAGTTTCCAAGATCACACAGTCAGAGTATGTTGGAACTAGGGCTGCAGTTCAGCTTTTTGGTGCCTTCTCTATTATATAATGTTATTGTTGTATGATTTTGCCAGGTATAATTTGTTACAGGATTAGCCCAATTTGTTCTTAGGGCTTTCAGAGGTGAGTGTGGAATATGATAATTTTCTGAAAATTCCTATTTGCTGTAGAATTGGCCTAAAGCCAAATATGAAGTGGATAATTTGTTATCATATATCTTGCTTCGTTTTTCTTTGCCCTTTGGGTTTCCCTTCTTCTTACACAGTGTCAAGTAGTCTCATTCTGTTCCTTCTTTTATATGCAAAGACCCTTTCTGCAAAATTTATCGAAAGGTATTTTTCTGAGCGAATGTTCATGTTCCAAAATGATCTTCCTTCCAAGAAAACTCAGAGCATTCCCATGCAAGTGATCTAAGTAGAAACAAACCAATGAATTAATTCCCATTTATCCATAAATGACTGAACACTTTCCCTCTCAGTGGTATATGCACTCTTTGAAAAGAGAATACTTGGAAGGTAAGGTACAGTAAAAAGAAATTCAACTTTTTGTCTTTTGCAGTTTGTTCTGGGGTGAATTCATTTTTATTTAGTCTGCTTGGATTTGTGGACTTTCTTGTATTTGGGTGTTCATGTCTTTCAATCATTCTAGGAAATTCTGAGTTATTATCTCTTTAAATATTATCCTTCCCCAATTTTTTCTATTCTCTTCTGGAACTCCTATTAGACATCTGTTGGATCATGTCAAAATATTAGTGCATATATTGTACATAGTAAGTGCTAGATTGTTGGTGACAATGATAATGATAACAATAATGATGATTAATTTAGAAATGGCTATATGTCATCAGTAAAAGATCAAGAACTTTGGAGTTACACTGACCTGGGTCTAAATATAATAGCTGCGTGATCCTGGCCTTATTACTTAGCTTCTTTTTTTTTTTTTTTTAAGAAAGAAATCCTAAGTTATTTATTTATTTATTTATGGCTGTGTTGGGTCTTTGTTTCTGTGCGGGGGCTTTCTCTAGTTGCAGCGAGCAGGGGCCACTCTTCATCGCAGTGCGCGGGCCTCTCACTATGGCGACCTCTCTTGTTGCGGAGCACAGGCTCCACACGCACAGGCTCAGTAGTTCTGGCTCACGGGCTTAGTTGCTCCGCGGCATGTGGGATCTTCCCAGACCAGGGCTCGAACCCGTGTCCTCTGCATTGGCAGGCAGATTCTCAACCACTGCGCCACCAGGGAAGCCCTACTTAGCTTCTTTTAACTGCAGTTCCCTTATTTGTGAAATAACACTTAACTCCTAGAGCTTTAAATGACCTGATATTTAGTTAGTTCTCAATAAACATTCATTTCCATTTCTTTACTAGAATTGTTCTTAAAACATCAAATCACACTGATTCTTAGGAAGAAGAAATAACCATGGTTTGGTCTTAGAAGGCTGCATGGAAGGGATGAGGCTGTTTAAGAATATGCAGGATTCAGTTTGGGGGAATTTTAAGCATGGCCTATGGTAGATACAAAGACTTTGAGTAGGGAAATATAATGAATGAGCAGAACCATTTGACTGAAGGGAGGGGGTCATGTAGATGCACAATGGGAGCTATGATTAGAAAAGTAGTATGGGGCCAGACTAAGGATCACTAGCCTGTTAGGCCAAGAGAGTGTGCTTTATCTTGTAAGTACATCAAAGATTTTTGAGGAGGGAGCAATTGGATCACGTTCAAGAAATCAGTGTAATAACAGTTTGTGGAATGTGTTGGGTAACAGAAAGAGAAGGCAGCTATTGCCATGGTCTAGGAATAAGATACAAAGGATTTGGCCTAGTATATTGGCAATGGTATTAAAACAGAGGAGATTAAGGCCAAATGTGGTACACAGATAGAAGAGAGAGAATTTGGTGATTGAATGAGAGGGTGAGGCAAAAGGAAATATTAACAGAGAATCCAGGGTATTGAGTCAGGATGTAGATTCAAGCAGAGTGGAAGGTTTGGGTTCAGGAAGGGGCAACAAATTTAATTTTTAGTATGTGAACAAAGTGATGACAGGACAGCTGGGTGGGTCCATGTAGCTTTGTTGGTTATCTGGAAATCTTTGTAGTTTCCCACACACCATATTCTCTCTGTTCTCATATCCTTTCCTCTACTCTTTGCTAGCTAATTTATGCTCATTTTGAAAGACTCAATTTAGGATCCATAATAAAATCTTTTATGCTCCTGCTTCCCAGCCAGTGCTAGATGTGCCTCTTGTGTTATACAATGAAGTCCTAATTAAACCTCCACCAGAATACTCATCACTGTATATTAGAATTACCTGTTGCCTTTTTCCCTCAGAGGACTGGGAACTCTCTAGTACCAAGCAGAGTGCATATATAACCCATAGAAGGCAGTTAATAAATTACTTATTGAATGATGAATGAATAAACTTAAGTAGAAATATCCAGCAAACTGTCAAGAATGTGAGCAGTAAGGGGGCTTATTTTTCCTTTTCCTTCTGAATTCATAGCAGATAAAAATATAGCCCTCTGTATATGAATATTTGGTCTTAAGCGTCAATTCATATGTTTGCTTCTTTGACTTAAAACTAGGCCTACAATTTTGGCAGCCCTTTTGAAAAGATTCTGTGCTTAATCAAAACCCGTTTGAACAATTGTCTGGGTGGAGGGCATTTTAATTCTTATCCATTCCTTTCTACATCCAGGAATCAATGGAGCAGCAAGAGAGCAGATTTTCCTGCCTTCTCACTGCTCCTTGAGGTACAAATCAATTTTCTAGCTTCAACATACCCCAGCAAATAATTGTTTGGTTCTGAAATAAAACTCTTTATTGCAGCAATAGTGATAGAATACCAGTAGGACAATAAAAAATGAAGTCTTAATGTATCTGATGTGAGTGCGCCTGGCTGGCAGGGTTCCTGGAGGTGGTTGAACAGAGCCCGGGCAGAACTGCCTGAAGGTCCAAGTGCAATCATAAATGCTTTCCATAAATAGTGCGACGGAGTCTTTGCTGTCTTGTGTGCTGTGCTGAAAAAAGGAGAAGAGGCTGCTATTCCTGGAGTGAAATGGACTTCTTTTTATGTTGCTAACAAAGAGGAGCCCACTGGCAGTGCACACCGTGGCATTTGCTTTGGGTTTTAAAAACATGCAGCTCCGCCTGGTTGAAAAAATTGAAATTCTGTATGGCAACTCCCTGTGACACATGTAAGGCAAGTTATCCTAGCTCATTAATGATGTGACCAAGAGAAAAGAAAATCTCCTCGCCGCCATCTAGGCAAAACAATATATGGGCCAAAGGGCAATGTCACAAAAGGAATAAATGGATTGGGAATGAGGAGACTGAGATAAAACAGAGTATGGGCTTTAGAGATAGACTTGGATGGTGACATTCTGTGTTCTGGTTTTCTTACTTTACAATGGGGGACAATATAGCTCTTTCCATGGGGTCATGAGGATTAAGCCAGAAAGTATGCCCAACAGAGAATATATTTCTGGCAAATATGGCATATTTCTAACACTTACTGAAGTTTAAGTAGGATACTTGGAGGAATACTGAGTGAAGTTGTCAAAAATAATTGAAGTCTTAAGACAAGTCTCTTTGTTTTAACAGAAATGAGTAGTGTGACCCAAGTACCCATCCACAAACATCCTATGAAAGACATGGTGGATTGAAAATGGATATTTTCGTTACCTATGCTTTGCAAGTAGGAAAACAAATTTGAAAACTGCAGTTATGGCAACCTGAATCTTTTGTACTTTGCCTGTCCCCACCCCAGACTGTGTGTGTGCATATGTGTGCACACGCACGTGAGCATGTGGTACATCTCTATCCCATAATATTTTACTGAAAGGGACTGGGGAATGACGATTTGAAAGTTTGGAGAAACTGTCAACCTAAGAGTGTTAGGAAATCAGCACCTTTCTCTATTATTTGTGCCTGTGCCCCTTTGCTCTAGATTTTGGGAAAGTTTTTGAAAGAAATGGAATACTAAAGAATTTGACAATCACAAAGAATACCCAGGTGTTTGCTAGGTGGTTTTGAGGAGAGCTGTAACTTTCAGTTCACTTTCAGATTTTAGGTCAAATTGATTTCATTAGTTTGATTGAAGTTCCTAGTCAATTAATCAGGAAAAAAAAAAAAAACTAGCTAGATTAGTTGAGTACGTAAGTCCAAACTTAGTACTAAGGAGTGAGATAACTAGGGTATCTCTGGAAACTACCGAGGACCAGGTGTCCATGAGAGTCTTGTAGAAATGACTCAGGTATGGCTGGGAGATCCAGGCAGCAGGTGGTATTAAAGAATTCGAATCTGGAAATGGCAAAGGACAGCATGTGCAGGGAAACAGAAGAAAAGGGCATTGAGATATTAGGGTCTAAAATGCACCATTATGACCAATAAAAGATGGCAAGACCAATAGGAAATGGAACCCTGCCTGCAGTGCAGAGTGATGAGGAGAGGCCTGTCTAGGTACCAAGACAGGGAATTACTGAAAGGAGAAATTTTGAAAATAAAGGATGGGTCTCACAGTAATGCAGAGACATCAGTATTTAAGAGACGAACAGATCTCAGTGCAAATGTAGTTTCTACTCCTTAGTAGCTGATTATTTATCATATCTAAGGCTTATTTTCCTCATTTATAAAATGGTAAATATTAAATCCACTTTGCAAGGCTTATAAAGGTAAGCTAAGTTTAAAAGTGCAAAAATATTTATTACTGTTTATAACACACAATAGGGCTTAAAATGGTAGCCCTAATGACTATATTTTACCAATGACAAAGTAATGTTAAATCCTGATGTAAAGATGGTGGGCACCTTGTATTTAATTCTCACTTGAATTTGAAGTAACATTCTCCAGAGAAGCTCCTTTGAACAGAGAGGGTTAAAATTTCATAGTGTATCCTCTGAAAGGAGGCTTTACTGAGGCAGGGTGAGCACTCCTCTGAAGCAGCCTTCTATTCTTCGAGATGAAAGAGGCATTGAATTCAGATAACGCAGTCGGACATGTCTGTTTTTGATTGTTGATAAATATTTCATTTTACATTTTAAATTCATATGGGCCCCCAAATCACTGAAGATGAAAAAGAATTCAATACTAGGCCATTCCTTTGCAGGATTGTTTCTTAGAGCACACTTGTTCCCGTTTTGTTCAATTGAGATTGAAGCACCTCGGCTGCTGGCCACTGACAGCTACTTCACAGCTGTAGAGAGCACACGCCGTGGATGAGCTTCTTTCCCCCTGTCCCCAAGTCTAAAATATTCCCCTTCCAAGATAAACTAAAAAGCAATCATTACTTACCTAGCTACAGGCTTGGATTTTATCTCAAAAATATCATCTTTGGGTTACCAATGCTACGTGTCTCCATGTCTTGCATTGTAATGGAACAATGTGAAGCTGTTTTGTTATTTTTTAAACATTTTATGGCAAAGAGCTGAAACATCTTGGAACTAATTACAGAGCAGGATTTTCATATATACATGAAAATGACATTCGGTTTGAAAATTTGAAAACTTTGAGAACTGAAAATGACTGAGAGCATAAATGTTTCTAAGACTGTATTACTGTCCTCGATGCTGTGAGTTTCTGGAGAGCTGAGCCCTCCTGTCTCTAAATTTCAATTATATTATTAGCAGTAGGCTATCTTCACAATAATTGGTACACTCACTTTATCTAATGGAGTATTTTTCATCTAATTGACTGGAAACATCATACAAATGTCAAAGCCAAATTTTCCTATAATAACCTATTATCTCTGCAGTTCTGGCTCAGTGCATCCACAGGAAATGGCATAATAATCATCTGTGGGAGAGTGAAGGACAGCAACTTAATTTCCCTACCTCTGATGAGAATGACAGCTTCTTCTTAAAAAGAAGAAACTTTTAAAACATTCACTTAATTTTGCCGCATTTCTCATTCACAAGATCTGACTTTGTCCTATTCTAAACATAGGAGTGAATATTCTTGTTGAACGAGAACATTACAGAGGCAGTAGGGAAGATAAAAACAAGGGACAGGAGTAGAAGCATGAGGTCTGGATGCTGCTTTTAGACTGGATGATTTTGTGCAAATCACCTCATCTCCCTGGTTCTTAAATATCAAATGAGAAGCTCGGCCTAGAATAGTTGTTTCACAGACTTCTGTCATTTATGTATCTCTTCTTCAAGGCCTTTTACACATTTACATACTAACCGTCCACTTTTGTACCTACCATATTTCACTGTGTCAAATAGTAAAAAAAAACAAAAAACCAAAAAAAACCCACCAAACAAAAAACCACAACTACATATGGATATATATATTTGAAAAAGAAATTAAAAATAAATGACAAACATACTAGCACTACCACTAGCAATAAATGGAACCTTAAAAATGAATAAATACCAATTTAAAGGAAGTATGCTTGTGGACCACTGGTGAAAAATCATACCAGGAACAATATTTCCATGATTATGTAGTTTACATCATTTATGTAGTTTATAATATGTACCACAAACAGAAGAAGGCATATCATATTTTGGGAAACATTGGCCTAGCTGATTCTGGGGGTCTTTTCCTGCTTCGGAAAGTCCATGATTAAGTTATTTAAGAGAATGTGTTTCTGGTGTACATTTCAGAAGAGCCACCTGGCCTCAGAAATCCTCCTAAATCATTTCCATAAAAATGGGGTATTCCGAGTCAAAGGTTGAGATGTGACAGACTATCTGGTTCTCCAGAGGAACCAATGAAAACATGGAGACTCATGCGAATGTCAGAGTGAGAGATGAAATAGAAAAATTCTATTTTTTCTCCCTAGAGAACATTAAATTCATGAAAATTAGTGTACTCTAATTAAGACAAAAATGTGAAGTATTATTTAGCATATGCTTTTAAAACTGGCACTGCCTTTGTCCATCTTACTTCTATGCACCGAGTCATGTAGCTATGCCCATATACAGAGCACAATTTGCACATGGTCTAAAAAGATTTAGATGCCAACATTTTTCTAATCTAAGAAAAGATGAGAACCTGGAAAAGGGCCATGAGTATGTCTGGTTTCTTTGAGCTGAATAGGTTTCTAGTCTTACCTCAGAAGAACCTGTTCTAGGAAACAATCAGTGATGAACTATAACAAACAAAGATTTATAAACATGTTTACTGTTGTGATGTTTGTAATAGTGAAAAAAACCACTTAAATGCCAAGCATCCAGGTTATATTTAAACAAATCATAATATATCAATTTGAAGGAATATATGGTCATTGAAATAGTATTTATGAAGAATTTTAATAAAGTGGGGCTAGGCATATGATATGGTGTAATATTGGACAAAATCTTGTGATCAGAATTATCCAAACATCTTAGTATGGTCTACAGATTAACTCAAGCTCTAGTCTCTGCCTAACTTTCTTGTTATAGGAGACAAGATACCTCATGAAGCCCTTGGTACTTCAGCTGTACTGAAATGCTCATTATTCTCTAAACACAGCAAGTTCTCCCAAAAGTCCATGCTATTGAACATGCTAGGGTTTTTTTTTTTTTAAACACAAATACATTTTTCTTAAAAAAAAAAAAGATTTAGGTGGATAATTGAGTTAGAAGAAGAGGTAAAGAGAGTTGATAGTGAAAGGAAAACCAAGTTTCTCACTGGAGGTGGGAAAGTAGGCCCTCTTATTTCAAAATTGCTGAGTGACTTTGTTATAATTTCTTCATCATTTCTCCCCCTTGTCAATTTAGTTGTAAGTGGAATTGCAGCACAGCTAGTACTTTGATTAGGTCCCTAGCTTCTGGCTATTACTCAAATATTGTTTATTAAATGCGGAGAGAGAGAAAAAACAGTAAAATCTATTGATCTCCACTACTAGAAATAAAGAAACTTGTGATGAAACAAAGAACAGAAAGATTGTCATCAGGGCCAAATGAGGAATTTTCCCTTTCTTTCTACTCTGCCTTCAACTGCAACCCGTGACCCCTTCCTAGTACAACGTTTTGAATATAGAAATTATTTGATACATGCCACAGTAAAAAAAAAAAAAAAAAAAAAATTTCCGCACTATAGTCAGTTGATTTTCAAACGGTATCTTGAGGATGCATTCCTTTCGGCCTTATAAAGTTCTTAAAGATCAAAACAATAAAAGTGAAAGGAATTCTGGTAGGAATTTGCTGCTGCCCATCAAGACAAAATAGAATGGACCTCTTTGGTACATTAGAGTGTAGATGAACTATCACAGACCTAGATTCAGATCTGATCTGAATCCCTCACAAGGTTGCTCTGAGGAGAGAATTAGATAAACTGTGTAGGACTCTGAAAACTATAATGAACTACATAAATACTATATAGTTTCATAAATCCAGAGTCGAGTTAGAAGGAAAGAGCTTTCTAGATCTCTTACATGGATATCACTTGGTATGAGATTTATACTTATTAGAAAACTTTCTCTTGAGAGATCAACAATAAGATTAAAGCAAACTTTGGTCTGCTCATTCTGAAAATGAGACTACCTTCCAGAATAATTGATAGAGAAACACTTAGTAGACAGTTATATGCTGAGAAATTCAATCCCATTTTCATTGCCGAGGGTGGAGGAACAGTTTTGTCCAACTATAAATTTGGGTTGAAGAATCATAGGCAGAACTCATGTTACAAAGAAATAAAAATCTGGTCATAGGACTTCCCTGGCGGTCCAGTGGTTGGGACTCTGTGCTTCCAGTGCAGGGGGCACTGGTTCGATCCCTGGTCAGGGAACTAGGATCTTACACGCTGCATGGCGTGGCCAAAAAAAGAAATCTGGTTGCCCATTCACCATGATTTCTGTGTCACTAGGAAGATTGTCCAGTTCAAAAATAACTCTCTTCTTTGCTCCTGGAGTACAGTAGTCCTCAAATGAGGAACAAGGCCTTTCGTGCTACAGTTAAACCCAAATGAATAAATTCATCTTCTCTGTACTTGCAGACTTTCAGAAAATGTTACTTTTTTTTTTTTTTTTTTTACTACTTATGTTATCATTTCTGTCATTACTTATCCTTGCCCTTTCTAGATTTTCAACTCTTCAAGGTCAGAAAACCATATTGTTTTCATCTTTTGTTTCTAATGTAATAATGCTTAATATAGTAAATCCTTAATAAATATTTGTTGAAAGAATGAATAAATGATTAAAATGCAGTTAACCCCTACAGCTAGAACAGTTGATTTGTACTTCTTCAAATTATGACACATTATTGATATCAGATTCTAAGCTGAGAGAAAGCTTTTTGAATGGGAACTGATCAGTGGAGAGCCATAAGGCAGAGATTCTGAAGAGGGGAGAAAAGGTGTGTTACAGAGTAAAGAACAAAAAAAGAAAGGAACAAAGAAACAAAGGAAAGAGGGAAATTTACCTATTCACAGCTTTATCTACTGAAGCTCCTGGTCAGAGACTTTTTGAAAACATGCGGTGAAATTTACTGAGTAATAACAGAGATAAACTTACTGATAATGTATTTAACAGAGAAGAAAAGGGACTGAAAGTCTTTCTCCATGTATAAAAAATATACATTTTTATTCTGAAACAATTGAGGAAGAACTTGAGTATGCTCAGTTTAGCAATTTATAGCACTTTATTAGTGAAGTCACATGTTTTGACACATAACTACATACTTGTATTCTTCGCTTAGTGTTTCATGCATGTTATTCTGTTTGTATCACAATGTTTAAAGTTCCCTGGAGATTGGACTTCCAGCAAGATTGCACTGTAAACTCATGCTTTGATGCTTCTCTCTGCTCTGAATACATAGCCGTAATATGCAAAAACTTTAAAAAGAAAAAAATTGAAGACTAACGTAATTACACCTCTCAGGATGGTTCAGGTTAGGCTGCAGTAGAAAATAACACCAACATCTTAGTGGCTTAAAACAGAAAGGTTTATTTCTTGCTTGTGCTACATTTTCATTGTGAGTTGGACTCGGGGTGTTGCCCCATCATGTCCTCACTTCGACATGCAGGTAGATGGAAGGACTGCCACTTGGGGCATTGCGAGGTGCTATGGGAGAGTGAAAGAGAACATGATGAGTCATACACTAGCTCCTTACAGTGTCCATCTAGAGGAGACACAAGCCACCTCCACTCATATTTCATTCACCAAATCACAAGGCTATGTCCATGACAGAGACTACTAAGTTCCTGGAGTGCCTGGAAGAAAAAGTAGAAATATTTGATAAGTAGAACTCATTGTTATTATAATAGCCACGTTGAAGTCAATACTATCTGGGCCCCAAGATAGAACAGAAATGAGGAGTGGTAAGCAGAGAATAGTTTCAGACTCCAGGGCCAGAGGCAGGCAGGAAGAATTAGGTGTTCAATTCTGTTAGGGTAAAAATGTCCGTAAAAGGCTATAAACTTGTGTGCTTAGGGAAGAAAAAAATATGCCTGAAACAGCCCAGTAACCAGGATTTGAGATAAGCCACCTACTATAGCACAGTGACCCTATCAGTGGTATCTCATCTTCATAGGTCAAGGATCCTATTGGATCTATTTAAGGGTCCCTTGAAGAATTGGTATTAGAAGCAGTAGCAAAACACTTAGAGGTATGTAAGCCTGCAGAGAGTGAGGAAAAATACCCCATATTCAAGATGTGTCTCCAAACCCCAAAGTTTAAATCACTCAAAGAAAACTAATGCTAAAATATCCAAGAAAATCAACAATTAGAAGATGAATTAACTCAAGTTGTTAAAAAAACAAACAAACAGAATTGTTGGAAATATTTTTAAGTTTATTTAGGAGCTCCAAAGAGATAAAAGAAAAAATAACATAAAAAAGAGAAGTAATGAAACATATTTGGGCATAAATGAAAGAGGACCCTGTAGGTACGGGAAAGAACCCCTTAGAAATTTTGGAAATGAAAAAAAGTAATTATTGAAACAAAAAATCAGCATTTATTGTAAACTCAAGATTGGTTACAGTTGAAAGATAATCAGCTAATTAGAAGTTGGTATTCAGGAATGCTCCCAGAACATAGCACAGTGATATAGAAAGAGTTATAAAAATCTGAAAGAGCAGTTAAGGGATATGGAAACATGATTGAGAGGCTTCAATACATGTTTAATAGGCTTTCTAGAATAAGAGACTAGAGGGGATGGCAGAAGAAAATTTAACAAGAAAAGAGCTGAGTTTTACAAGGATTATTAAAAAGCCTACATCCTCAGATAAAAGTGCATCTCAAGAACTAAGTAGAACAAACAAAAATAAAGGTATATCTAGGTGTATTATAATGAAACAGCAAGAGATACAGAAAAATTGAAAATCTTAAGCACTGCTACTGGGGAAAAGATTACCTCAAAAATGGAAAATTAGACTAATAAGTTACAAGAGTAGATGGCAGAGGCCAGTGCAGTAGTATCTTCATATGTCTGAGGGAAACAAATATCATTCTGGGACTCAATACCTAGCTAAACTATCATTCACAAGAGAGGGAGAAATAAAGATACTGCAAACCTGTGGAGACAAAGAAGCGCATTTGTTACCCAGGGCCCATTATTGAAAGAACCACATAAGAAGAAATTAACCTAAAAGGAAAGAGGTTGATGTTTTTTAAAAAAAGGGAAGGGGTCAGAGTGCAGAAACATGGTAAGGTCTTGGTCGGGAAGTTGACACTATTTTAAAATTTAAGGGTAATACCTAAAAAAACAGAAATACAACTTAGAGCTTCTATATCTGTTGAGGGAAAAGGAAAGAATATAGAAGGAAAGGGCTGTACCTTGTATTATTTTGATTTCTCTCTTCCCCTTATCCCAAACCATACCACAAGAACTGAAAAATTAAACTGGATATGGATTCTGTTGAGATAAATGAACAAAATTGTTTGGAGTTGGAAAATGGGGCTAACTTTTATATTAGGGACTATACTGTTATTTAAATCCCGAGATAAATGCAGAAAAGCCTCAATTACGTGAAACCATTAACTCGCCCAAATTATTTTTTCCCTTAACCTTAGGGAAAAGAAGAAAACTATAAGCAAATAATCAGTATGTATTTAAAGTGGTCTGATTCAAGTCAGTATAGTTTTATCTAGCCACCTACAACTTTTAAGTTTTCATCTCTACCTCACTCTTTCATGATCACTCACCTGCAAAATGCCAGCTTTTAGGCAGATCAACCATCAAAGCAAAGTTCAGTCATTGTTAATGTATTTAATGTATAAGGATAGAAATTGAACTCATATTTTGAGAAATGTTTTCAGAAATAGGATTAAAGAAAGTCTAATATAACAGGAAAAATTCTGATTATGAGACAATAGAAAGTTCTATTTACTGTGAATAATAGCAGCACTTGTGGCATCCTGGAGAGTGTGCTGGAAAGCTGAGTTCTGGTTTCAAGTCTTTGTGGCCAAGCAGCTATGTGGTTAACATATAACTTATTTAACCTGTCTGAGCCTCAGTATTCTACTGCATGATATAAGGGGTTCAATTAGGTGAACTCTAAGGTCCCTGACGCTTTTTAAAAGGTCTGATTCTGGAATACACCATATCCTGGGCATGCCGGTTAATCGAGATTTCAGGCTCTCTCAGAAATCTCTTTTCCAGCTGGTGTTGTAAATCTCCTAGACCCTGCTCTGTCATTGCAACCCGGTCCCATGTTACGTGCCCTCTGTCACGTGTTTTCTTACCCTAAAGGGTGAGGTGCTGTCGGATGGTGAGTACTATGAGGGCTAAATAGAACAGAATGAATTCAAATAGTGAAGTACACAGGAAAGACGTATCAGCCAATTCTCAACTGACATATTTACACAAATATTGGACAGAAAGTTTCCAAGTTTGAAAAGGCAGGTTCTATAGTACCTTTGTCCAAGAAAAAATGTGAGCAATGAGAGGCATTGTTCAAGGAGATGGGCCAGAGCTGTGATAATGACTTTGGCACTGGACCATTTTTTCATCTGTGACATTTATCATGAAGCAGTATTCAGGATCTTGACTGAAGGCTCTTGCTGTGAAATACAATGAATGTAATACCTAGAAAACAAGGGAGAACAGATGTAGCTGGGTTGTATAATCCAGTGTGACACTCATTATCCTTATGAAAGGAATAACTATCAAGCTTGAAAGACAGAAAATAGATGCAGCCAAGATGGTCAGAAATCTGCCTGGTTTTAAAAGATGCCTGTAATTTCTATACCTGGGAATAGTCATTACAAAGCAGGACGTCATTATGCCAGTTCTTGGAACACACAAGCATCCCCTATAATAGGCTGTGCAGCCTGATTTTTTCCTCTGTGGAGATGTTTAAGTTTGTTCAAATGATATTTCATGGGCAGCAAACAAAGACAAGTAATCATTATCTTACTTTAGAGATGATGAACGTGTAATATACACGTGCTTACGAGTAGGAGAGAATGGAGGACCTTTGCAACAGAAAGTATCATTATTTTCAATGTATTTACATTATTTAGAAACATACCTTTTATCCTTCTTTTTTTGGGGGGGGATGTTGTTAGACTTGAACAGTTGAAGTGAACTGCTGAAATCACGTTAACATAATGGTTCCATTTCTAAGCTCTTATACCCTTTGGTATTTGAGTTTATGAAACCTTTTGTGGTATTTTAATATAAAAGAATAATTTTGTTTTTCTCTGCAAAATACTTCTATTATGAAAAACTGTGAGTGTTTGGGGCTTCCTCTCTTGGCAATTACTACAGCAGTCAGATTCCTGAGAGAGAGATAACAGACTGACCAAAGAGAGAGGAAGCCCCAAACCACATATTTGCTTAAATTCCCCCCCAAAAGGAATTTTAATGCTTTATTCTCTGGAACAAACCTGGAATCTTTGGTAGATATGCAATATCAAATTTTGTTTTACTGATGTAATGAAGGAGAGACACAGTATTCTAAATGTTTATCAAAATCTTTTTTCAGATGTATAGTGTACCTTGTTTACAGTAATGCCCTTATTTTCAATGTGCATATCTGAGTCTCTTGTCAAAAATGTATTTGACCTCTTTACTGTTACTCTTCTTGTTTTCACACTAGGTACTCAAACCACTTCTCAAATGAATACTTTAGCTTTTTGAAATTTATTTACTTTTGAGGCTCCCTCCCC
This sequence comes from Balaenoptera musculus, assembly GCF_009873245.2. Lineage (NCBI taxonomy): Eukaryota > Metazoa > Chordata > Mammalia > Artiodactyla > Balaenopteridae > Balaenoptera > Balaenoptera musculus. The sequence goes on along the minus strand of NC_045788.1, from coordinate 54,635,512 downwards.
TGTTGGCCCAGGAATAATTCCTGGAAAGCTGTGGAATGGAGAGAATTGTGGGATGTGCTTATGCCTAAAAAATAGCACACACAGTGATGTATTAAGGTTTGGGGTGAGACATTCGCTGGCAGTCTGATAGTTGCTACCCTCTTTTGTCCCTGCGTGCAAACTTTCATTTACACGGAAAAACTGTATTCGAAAATATTCTAGGCCTGTGGTGTTGTTTCCAAAGTACATCGAACACTAGCTCTTTAGTCCATAGGGCTGTTGTCATAAACTCTGGTCTACTTTTCCATCTAGCTGGGCTAGACGGACAGCTCAAAATCCTTTTACTTTTCCCTCTTAAACTCTTGAGCCTATCATGGATTGAAAACTAGTGACCCAATGACTAACTCCAGGTGCTTTCCAGTTAAAAAAACAAACCAACCAACCTTTATATGGATGTGTGTTATTTTCTTCTCAGATCCTCTCATTTCCTATTTTCTTTCATGGGCTTACATTTAGATTGCTAGCCTGGCACCTGTAGGATCTGAATTTATGATTCTTTGCCAGGAATAGCCCAAGGCAGCCATCTCTCTGCATTCTAAGCCCTGGGCTCTTTAGCACACAACTCATCTCCTCCTTGGGGAGGCTTTCTCTGCCCGCCTCGCTTCCTCTGTGGTTGGTTTGCTATGTGGTTCTCCAGAGTCAAGATAACCCAAACACAAGGCACTCTCCTCCTAAATACACCTCCTCACTTGGTTGTCTCAGTTAAGATGCATCCAGAGAGGTAGACCAAATAACCTCTGATTAGACCCTTAGCCAATCCATTACCAAACAATAAGTATAAAAACCTATAAATAAATTTAAAAATTTTTTGGAAATATTTTTAGACTTAACAGAAAAGTTGTAAAACAAAACCTTCTTGTATATCCTTTACTGAGTTTCCCCTAATGTTAATGTTTTCTATAATCACAGTACAATGATTACGGTCAGGAACTTAGCATTGGTATACAGTAATAGTATTAACTGCACTACAGATCTTTTTGAATCTCATCCATTTTTCCCCCAGTGTTCACTTTTAACCACCTTACTTAGAGGTTCCACCTTCTGGTCCTGGTCGTTCTCTAGACAGGGAATGAAGGGAGGAAAAAGGGTGTGGTTGACCCCTCTGCCCTGTCTGGTGCCTTAAATAATCAGATCCATACCTGTTGCATTATGTAGTCACCACATGCAAACAAACAGACGCTTCTCAATTTTCCTGGTCTCTGTGATGACTTAACACGACCTCTCATTCTCCTTCCCCACCTAGTGCCTGTCTTCCCAAGTTCTGATCTTGTGACACAATTTTTCTGCCGACAGCTCCAGCTAAATTTTTGTTTGCTTTTAACCCTATTAAATGTTTGCCTCCCTTATTTATTATGAATTCGACTTCTAGTAATCTGCTGGCCTTTTCAGTGAGAAGGAGACCACCTGTATCTACAGATCCAAACTCTCAGGACTAATCACCAAGGCCACCTGTGTCAGCAAGACTTCACTGTTTGTGGCAGGAAGTTCTTATTCAGGAAGATAAGACTGTAAGCCAATAAATAATCTCCTTGTTTACTTCAGGAAATTTCAAAGACTAATTTGTTCAGGCAAAATAATTTGGTCATCTGGGTAAACAGCTCTCCCTTCTGGGTAACGCGCTGCTCAGAACAGCCTGCACCTCCAGCACCAGCCTGCTTACCAAGACTCCCTTCTAGGCACTTGCCTTCACTGTGTCCACTGATCAGAAATCAGGTCACAAATTTGTCTAATCCCTTTCTGCTTTGTTCCTTGAACACCTTTCTTAACTCATTTGAGCCCAGACCCCAAGATCGATAAATATCCATCCCATTCCACTCTTTTCTGAGACACTACTCAGCCTCTGTCAAGATGGTGTTACTGTGAGCACCTATTATATTCCTAATAATGTGCTAGTAAAAGCACTGAATGTAAAGGAAATAAAGAAAGAATATTCACTAAAAAAGATGGTATTACTAAAGTAGGTCTACCTAATACACTTAGCATTCTTTGATCAACAGGTTTCATGGAGGTCCTTTGGGAAGTCAATAGGTAAGCTAGGTAAATACCATCTATGATGCAGCCTAACGGTATTGATGGTGTTCATTAGGTAGGTCTGAGGTGGTTGTACTTGACTGAAAATAGGGTAATTATCCCTCTCTGGTGTGGGATGTTTAGAAGGGGACAGAATTGTTTTTCTTCAAATAATTTATGTATAGACTTGTATAATAGTTCTCAACTGGGGGTAAAAGGTTAAGGAGAGGGAGTCTTGGCATTTGATTCACCTGTTGGGAGGGTTATAAATTATTCCCCCATGAAGATTCTAATAATCAGTTTATTTCTTCCTCCCTCTCCCTCAAACCAGAGGTGAGAACCATTAGTCTAGATACTTGTTCTACCTAATAAAATGAATGACAGAACGGAGGCCATTATCTATGAATTAAGGAGTAAATACTTGTTTTTAAACATGCAAATAATTAAGACAAAGATGTCATGTTGGACGTATGTGACATTTGCCTTTTTTCCCACTCAAGTTAGTCATTATATTTAAAAAATAGTGCTTTTCCTTCACCTTCTGTAGACTTATTTTTTTTACATGAATGTTATAGATTTATTAATAATAGCCCCAAACTTGGAAACAGCCCAGATGTCTATCAATAAGTGGATGGATAAACAAACAGTAATATATCCATAAAATGGAATAATATTCAACTACTATAAGGAGATACTAACAAATGGATGAATCTCAAAAACATTATGCTGAGAGTAAGAATCCAGACGAAAAGAATACATGCAATATTATTTCACATATGTCAAATTCTTGAAAAGGTAAAATTATAGTAATAGAGACTACATCAATGTCTAGCGCCATGGGTGGACAAGGGGGAGATTGACTATAAAGGAACATAGGAAAATTTTGTGATGATGGAAGTGGTCTTTTATTGATTATGGTGGAGTCCATACCTTTGTCTGTAGACTTATTTTTATACAGAGGGAACAAAGCATATTTGGCTCTAGCCCCAGATGGGCACACAATTATGCCAGAGAAATTAAAGAGTAAGACGGGATTTGTACAAATCACTCCTGGGTTATTTTAGGAATGTTTTTCATAGAGCTTTGGCATGAGGATTTTTGGTTTTTCTTTTTAAACGTGGGAATTGGTTTTGCCTTATAAAATGCTCACTAAACTTTGTTTAAAAAAGTTTCTTTCTGTCTATTGTGGAAGTTATATTTTTCTAACTTGATATAAAAAATACCATCCTCATAAGTTAAGTCTAGAAAGGCTTTATATACTAGATAAGATTTTAGTTTTAACGAGTGGATAACTGGGGAGGGAGGGCTGAGAGGATTCCTCAGTTGGAACGGGATGATGGTGAAAGGAAGAAGGAGACAATCTACATTATAACTCTATGTCACCCTGTGTTTCTCTCTAAGGGGTGCTACGCATAGCAACTCTTAACCACCCTCTCTTCTCTCATAGGGATTTTTTGGTGATGATTTATCAACTTAATATAATCTCTGTATTCTTTTTCATGGTTCCATTACTAAAGCTGTTTTTTCCTCCAGGCCTTCTTTGCTGTCAAAAGTTTCCATAGTTCTTGTATGTTTTACTTTTGATGTTAAGTCTTCCCAGGATTCATGTTCAAATCTGTGTTTCACAAAATTTAGATATGTACTTTTTTTTTCCCAATTTTCCCCCTAAGATATTTAAATTTTAAAAAATGTCATATTTATTTTAATATACCCCTCAGCCTTAAGTCATACTGGTATTGGACAGATAGCTCAAATTATACCATGGGAAAACTCTTTCCAGGATATAGTGAATTGTTGAGGAAAAAAGGTTGATCCTCTTCTATGTATTAAATAAAAGTGTTGGGAAGAAACTAGCAAACAAGGATACTTTTGAAAGAGGGCTCTGCAGCTATGATATATTCAGTTCTGTCCTTGTTTTATTTACACTGCTCCTCAAGACCTACCCTTTAAATCCACAGATGAACCGGAAAGGATCCTTTGTACACTCCATGTAATAATCACTGAACAGGGGTATAGTACTTAAACTTAGATATGAAAAGTTGTATGTATATCAGGTTTTTTAATAAAGTAGAGCCCGTTTTGAAATTGTAACCCAACTAGACAGAAGTATGCTTTGTTTTTAAGAAAAATTCTATATGAGGTGGCAGTATACTTCATAATTTTTTAACCCCTAGGGCTCAGCCATTCTAGGTATTCTTATAGAATAATACCTAGAAGGGGGTCCTTAGAATCTGTACTTCATCATGAAGTGATATTAGAATATTCTTTGACTCCTCTCTCTCACATACAAAATCCAATCCATCAGCAGATGCTGTTGGTTCTCCTTGAAATGATATCCTCAATCTTTTCATCACCTCCACCAGTCTCACTGTACTCAAGCTATCTCATCTAGATTATTGCAGCAGCCTCCTTACAGATCAGCCTGGTTCTGCCCTAGACTGTCTATATTCCACAGTAACTGGAATAATTCATTTAAAATGTTAGGAAGATTATGTCACTTCTCTGCTCAAAACTTGCCAATGGCTTTTGTTTGCACTAAGAATAAAATTCAGAGTCTTTTCCTATCATGACCCCAAGGCGCCATCATTTCACACCTGGCTACCTCCCTGATCCCATTTCTTACGACTCCCCCCTTGCTCACTCTGCTCCAGCCCCACCAGCTCCCTGAACACACAATTTCTGTTCCACCCTCTGGGCCTTGGCAATGCTATTCTGCCTGGAATGCTCTTTTCCCAGATGACTGCATGGCTTTTTCTCCCAGTTCCTTCAGGTTTCTGCTTCAGTGTCACTTTGATCTAGAGGTCTTACCTGACCACTCTATCTCAGGCAGCACCCTGTCCCTCTCTATCCCCTCTCTGTGTGTGAGGATGCACTTACTGTCATCTGCACATATTCTGCTTATGGTCTGTCTCCCTCCCCCACATTAGACTGTAAGCTCCATGAGAACAGGGAGTACACTTGTTCTGTTCATTGCTTGGTCTCAAGACCTATAATGGTGTCTAGCGTACAGTTAAGTACAGAATAAATATATGATGAATGAATAAACAACAACAGGGTTAACTAAGAATGACATTATGACCTCCCTCAGGCTCTGTAACGACTGACTAATAGCTAGAATTTACTGTGAACAATGGGCCATCCTGGCTGCAGAGTGTGTTCTCATATTACTCTGACTCCTTCCCACTGGGTGACAGCCTTTAATCAGTAATTTCGTCAGGACGGAGGGGGATGCTTCTTCAGGGCCATGCCACTAAATCCTAGCCCTTGCTCATGTTTTTGTACTAAGCGGTCTTTACTTTGACTCTAGGATCACTGACATCATGTTGAATTTTATTTTCTCTCTGATATAAGCTTACTTTATTTTGTCATTGTTAGAATGAATACTCTCCTCTGCTAGTATTGTCTTCTCTATTTGGAAGATAACATTTATTTTCCTCTGCATGTTGTGATAAGTTTTTCTCTTTTAAGAATAGTATTTGTTGTGAGTTTTTTCAGAGGCATTGCAAAAATACATGATATTTTAGAAAATTTGAAAAACCTAAAAATATGTTAAAAAAATATTAACTATTATCCTTGTGATTTAGTATCTATCTAGGATTTTTAGCCAGTCCTGGGCATATGGCAGGATTCCACTTGCCTACCCTCTTTGAAGTTAGTTTGGCCACGTGATTTGTGTTTCCAATGAATCGTGAGTGGTAGGGACATGTGTCACTTCCAGGCAGAAGTTTGCAGAGCTGTGCAGGACTCGTCGAAGTCCTCTCCGTGGTCTTGCTGATCGGGGAGGGTGTATGAGGCGAGGCTGCTATCGGTATGGGCCCCTGATTGACTCCATGGGCAGCACATCCCTGCCTATGTAAATCAATAGGTGAGAGTAAACTTGTCTTGGGTGACACCACTAAGATCATGGGACTATTTGTTACCACAGTATAATGTAGTCTGTGCTGACTGATATAATGGATTATGAAAGATAAATGTGGTCATTAAAAAAATTGGAAAACACAGAATTATGTAAAAATGAAAAATATGTCAACTGTTATCCTAGTGTCTTAGTCTATATCCCCTGGAATTTTATAAGTTTATGTATGTGCTTGTTTGCATAACTTCTAAAAATAGGGCTTATGCTCTAAATATTCTTCTGTGATCTACTTCTTTTTTCACTCGCTAGTAGTAAAATATTTCCTGTGACATTTAATTTTCTTCTACAAGTTGACTTTTTAATGGCTCTATAGTAGCACATCATTCGTTCTTCCTTGTGAATCCATTCGCTTTGTGCACTGTGCTTATGGGAAGATTTCTATGGCCATTTGGTAGGTAAAGACTTTTATGTCTGAAGATCTTATTAGAAAAGAATCTCCCATTTGTACTGCCCAGTGACACTTCCTACCCAATGCTATTAAATGTTCTCCAGGTAACAGTAGCCCAAAGATCACTATTTAATCAGTTACTGCTTAATATTAAATAAGTTACGTAATACAATTTAAAATACTCTGTAGTAAATAGTTTCTGAAGGCAAGGAATGCTTTGGTAATATTAATATGCAGTCCCAATTCTTTATAAGTAAGTTTTTATAAAATATATTATGTTTTTTTACAGTGAGCCAGAATTCTTGTAACCAATATCCATACATTACTTAAAGTTTCTGTAGCTCAGTGCTATTACTAATAATAAAAATAATGTTTTGCCATTTAAAGCTGAAAGCAATAAATGGAAAATGCCAAGTTGAATGTAAGAGTTACTTCTACTTTAGTCCTTGGGAATTCATTTCAAGAGCTTCAACGGAGTGAAGTAATTTCAGCCATACAAAATTTATTTATTGTATTTTTATTTTTTAATTTCTTTTTAAAAAAGAAAATCTATAGTTACTATTGCAAAATGATGATTGTTAACATTTAAGATTTTGGCCTAAATTCAGTTTAAAGATTTTGTTTTTGGCATACAATACTGAATAAAACTTAAACTAATTGTTTATATTTCAGATCTGTGCTAGTTATTTAATTGTCTTTGACATGTGGGACTTCTTCAAATTAAAAAGTAGAATTCAGAATTAAGAGCCTGGTTCCCTCAAATTCTACTTACTGTGTGATTTGGAACAGGGAATCTGTTGAGCAGTGCCTAAACTTCCTTATTTCTGGAATGGAGTTCCATCCTCTGCTTATCTCACAAAGGACTTTTGAGGGTATACAGGTTTGGCCTAAGTTGTTATTTACTTTCTTTTCTGGGGCTCCAAGTACAGCATGTCCTCATCACCAGCCTTCAAAGTGTCAAGCTGGGTTTTGAAAGGAGAATGGCTCCCCTGACTCCTCTCCACCACCATTTTTTGTTACATGATTGCCTTTTGTGGAAAAGGGTGTGTGGGTGTGTGTGTGTGTGTGTGTGTGTGTGTGTGTGTGTGTGTGTGTGTGTGTAGGGGAAGAAGGTAGAAAAAAATTTTTAGTTGGAGGTGGAGACTGTATGTTAGGAGATAGTAATAACTGAGGCATAGAGTGATCTGACCAAATCCACATACAAATGTGGTCAGCATATTTGATTTGTCTAAAAAAGTAAAGGGAAAAGTTTTGAAATTCTAATCAGTCACCTTTCTGTGTTTACGGTATACAATATTTGATTCATCCACATTCTAATATAGGATATGGACATTTCATTGTATTGTGTTTATTTTATTCTTGTGCCTGGGATATTACTTTGTCAATCTTATACAAATAATGAGAAAAGTGCTGTGAAAACAGTGAGTTCCCTGGTGATTATTATTAGAACATTGTGATTTGCTGTTCTTTCCTGTCTCTAACTTAAGATACATTCACTCCTCCAAGATGCATGCATAAGTGAATTAGACATTGATGATAATAGAAGAAATCTTCCATCACTGAAGGAATGAATTCTGAAGTGAAAGTATAGATTTATATGTCTGTGACAATGCCTCTTCCTTCTCAGAGGTGTAGGAAAATCCCAGAATCTTTTAAAGAAACTTAGGAGTGACAGTGATACTCTAAAGGGGGGTAGTGTTTTTTTTTTTTTTTTAATTACCTCTTAAGCAGCTCATTCTGTTTCGAAACCTCTGATCTAGACTGACTTGAATGAACTCCATGCTCTCTATGTCTGCAGAGCCTAACTCATACCAAGCAGAGTCCTGTGTGCCTTCAATTCTAGTTGGAATCATGGTTTCCCAATGGGGAGCATGACATCTTCTGGTGGTTTTGATTAATCATCGGTAGCAGTGGTGTTGGGAGAGAGTTTTATGGTCTACCATCTTTCTTCCTGGAGATTACAGTGAATGTGCTGAGAATTTTACATAAATCCATACCCTGTCTGATCTAGACTGCAGCCTGACTCTAAAAATCTGGATCCACCCAGGGCATTGCTATGCATGTGAATGTGCATTTTTGTCCGTTCAGGTCCTTTAAAGAGTAAACACTAAGATGGGATTAGACTTGCAAGAGGTTTATTGGATAAAACAAGCAAAGGATTAATCTCCAAAATATACAAGCAGCTCATGCAGCTCAATATCAAAAAAACAACCTAATCTAAAAATGGGCAGAAGACCTAAATAGACATTTCTCCAAAGAAGATATACAGATTGCCAACAAACACATGAAAGGATGCTCAACATCACTAATCATTAGAGAAATGCAAATCAAAACTACAATGAGGTATCACCTCACACTGGTCAGAATGACCATCATCAAAAAGTCTACAAACAGTAAATGCTGGAGAGGGTGTGGAGAAAAGGGAACCCTCTTGCACTGTTGGTGGGAATGTAAATTGATACAGCCACTATGGAGAACAGTATGGAGATTCCTTAAAAAACTAAAAATAGAACTACCATATGACCCAGCAATCCCACTACTGGGCATATACCCTGAGAAAACCATAGTTCAAGAAGAGTTGTACCACAGTGTTCATTGCAGCTCTATTTACAGTAGCCAGGACATGGAAGCAACCTAAGTGTCCAACAACAGATGAATGGGTAAAGAAGATGTGGCACATATATACAATGGAATATTACTCAGCCATAAAAAGAAATGAAATTGAGTTATTTGTAGTGAGGTGGATGGACCTAGAGACTGTCATACAGAGTGAAGTAAGTCAGAAAGAGAAAAACATACCGTATGCTAACACATATATATGGAATCTAAAAAAAAATGGTTCTGAAGAACCTATGGGCAGGGCAGGAATAAAGATGCAGACGTAGAGAATGGACTTGAGGACATGGGGAGGGGGAAGGGTAAGCTGGGACGAAGTGAGAGAGTGGCATGGACATATATACACTACCAAATGTAAAATAGATAGCTAGTAGGAAGCAGCCACATAGCACAGGGAGATCAGCTCAGTGCTTTGTGTCCACCTAGAGGGGTGGGATAGGGAGGGTGGGAGGGAGAAGCAAGAGGGAGGAGATATGGGTATATATGTATATGTATAGCTGATTCACTTTGTTACACAGCAGAAGCTAACACAACATTGTAAAGCAATTATACTCCAATAAAGATGTTAAAAACAAAGAACAAAAAACCAAAAAAACACCTGTGAAGGATGAAGGATGAAGGTGAAGGATTAGGAGAAGGCAAGAATCCTTTGACTGCAATGCAGGTCTGCCATCTGTGAAAAGGGAGAGAGAAGAAGGATTGGGTATGAGCCTCAGACCCCAGCACAGTTCTGAGGAAGTTTCAGTTTCTCCAGTGGTGAGTCCCTGAGCTAAATGTGCTTGTTAGAGGAATCCTATGTTGACAGAAATTGCCTGGTTCATATACCTTTCTGCTCATTCATTGGCTGGGAACAGCTGGGAGAGGTATGGGGTGAATCTGCCATGGGTCCAAAGATGTGGCCGGTAGAGGTTGTAAATCACACACATGCCCTGCAGCAGGTTCTCTTGAAGGGAGAGCAAGCACCTCCACGGCCCTACAGCACTGCGACAGAAACTCTGGAGAGCCCAAGGTAGAGCCTAGGCTTAAGGAAGCAGTTTCATGTGGGGTACTGCGCTAGCTTGAACATCTGGCTCCATCATTTGTTATTTGTTAACAAGTTACTCTACCTCTTGGGTAGCATGGCTTTTCTCATCAAGAAAATGGTAATAGTCACAAAGCAGGGTTGTGTTGATGAAATGAGTTTGTGACGTTTAAGTTCCTAGTGGGCAAAGTTTGTTGCTGTGACATTCTTCTCTTATGCCTCTCCTAGTTTTCCAACTCCCTCTACTTCTTTCTTGTCTGTCTGCCTCCCCATTAGACGTCCCCTCCCTCTCTTCCTCCCTCCCTCCCCCCATTCCTTCCTTCCTCCTTTCTTTCCATGGTGAAAGATTGATTTAGGCCAATTAGTTGAGCACAGGGGAAAACTCACCATAGTCACAAAATGTATTTTGTAGTCTTCTTGCAAATGTGTGATCAGGAACTAGCTGATCAGGTTGACAACATTTTCCTTACCTCTAAACACCATCCAAAAGTTGCTTCATATTTCTGCCACTATATATATACATATATATGTATATATTAATCATATGTTTATCATAGATTTGCTTGTTATTTTTTAAAAAACGGAATTTTAAAAACTTATTTTCTCACATTAATACTTAAAAAATTATAAGATCAAAGAAAATACCCAGTGACTTGCTGGATATTGGTCCTATGCATGTATGAAGCTTTAGTAAATACATTTTTTTTATTGTGGTATAGTTGTTTTATGCAAGTAAACTTTTTGAAGGTGATAATAGATGACATTTTATTCCATATTTCAGCAATTCTGTTGACATAGAGCATTTTAAGTTATTTTAAATTGGTGTCATTAACTGAATTTAAAATTCTGTTTCCAAGTATTTTCTCATAGAATAGGTGTTTAAATGTGATTCATTTAAATATCATTGTTTTCTTTTTCTTTTTTTTTTGTTTTGCATCTGATTCAGCCTTCTCATTCTGAATTTTAGGACCACCTACAGATCCACCCCCACTGTCATTTAAAACATCTTTTCTACCAACTTCATTTATACTCATCAAGCAGATCATTTTAGCAATTGGTGCCTGTTTACACTGAATTATATATTCCATTACTTCCAAAATCATGGCACCCATCTGCAAATGAGAGATTTCTCCTTCCACAGTGTTTTTGGATCCTATTTAATGCCCATGTTATACAAATTGCTTAGCTAACTTTTAAGGTCTAGTGTGGGTGAAAAAACTGCTTTCCTTTCATGTATTCTCAGGATTATTTTTCACCCAGCTGTCCCATTCACTGACAAGAAAAAACATAAAAGAAGAAATAAAATTTCTATTAACATGCATCTAGATTACAAAAGATTGATACTAAAAGAGAATGAGTAAACTACTCCGGAAAGAGTACCAAGGAAGAAGAAAGAATTTAGAGCTTCTGCTTCACATTTCTGGAGAGAAATTTAAATCATTTTTTTCTACCTTATTATTTAATATGACCCTTACCACTCTTCATAGTTTGTACATATGTATATATATATGTGTATATAATAACCAGAATCTGGTGGTTCAGAAAGGAATAAGTCACAAGACATGGTTTTTCTTGCTCTTGATGCTGGTATAGTCCTGTTTAGATATACTCTTGCAGCCGAGGTAGATATTTGGGACCCTATGTTATCAGGTGTAGAGCTAGCTTAATATTCAGGAAACTGATGATGGTATCACATGATACCATCAAGGGTCCAGAAAGGCTGACCTGTAAATAAACAGAGTATAATAAAAATAATCCTCAACATGTTGTCAGAAAACTCAAATTCGAACTCTAGGCTGACTTACAAGTTATGTGTTAGGGATCTAGCCACCTCATCTCTTTAAGTTTTAGTTCCTCATTGATAAAATGATTACAGGGATTTCCCTGACAGTCCAGTGGTTAAGACTTCGCTTTCCAATGCAGGGGCTGCAGGCTGGTCGGGGAGCTAAGATCCCACATGCCTCGCAGCCAAAAAAACCAAAACATAAAACAGAAGCTATATTGTAACAAATTCAATAAAGACTTTAAAAGTGGTCCACATCAAGAAAATCTTAAAAAGAAATGGTTACAGCTTCCCCTGCCCCACCTTACTGGGAAGGAAGAACTGTCATTCTTCTTATGGATCATTGATCAATCAATGAAACAATTAATCACTCAATCAACAAGTTAACCACCCCACAGATATTTATAAGGCATCTCTTGTGTGTCATTAATAAACCAGGAATAATGTGTTTCTTCTCTGCTTATCTTTTTTTAAAAAAAGATAAATTTATTTATTTATTTTTGGCTGCATTGGGTCTTGGTTGCTGCGCGCCGGCTTTCTCTAGTTGCGGTGAGCGGAGGCTACTCTTTGTTAGGGTGTGCGAGCTTCTCATTGAGGTGGCTTCTCCTGTTGCGGAGCACGGGTTCTAGGCCTGTGGGCTTCAGTAGTTGTGGCATGTGGGCTCAGTAGTTGTGGCTCGAGGGCTCTAGGGCACAGGCTCAGTAGTTGTGGCACACGGGCTTAGTTGCTCCGTGGCATGTGGGATCTTCCCCGATCAGGGATCGAACCCATGTCCCCTGCATTGGCAGGCAGATTCTTAACCACTGTGCCACCAGGGAAGTCCCTTCTCTGCTTATCTTAATGGGACTATGAGGACTTCACATGTGCAAAATACTGTTTACACTTCAAATCCTAAACAAGTATCAGAGGTTGTTATGATTAATAATGAAGACATTATTTGAAGACATTAAATATGAAGACATTATCTCTTTCCTTGTCCATCCTGATTCCACACTTAAAGCCAGAGTCTGTCTGACCTTTTGTTGAACAGCCGGGATTGTCAGGCTGCTGGTGCTCACAGTCTGCAGCCTGATGCCTCACTCTGCTTTGCATTGTATTTGCCAGTCTTGTCTCCTGACCTCTAGATTGGCCTTCATGCTTCTGAGTGCACTAGGGTGACTCATGATCCCTAATGCTATTATGGCACCATTCTAATTAGCACTGCTCCTCAACTACCATATGAACTCGTCCCTTAGATGCATCTACCTTCCAGGCACTTAAGGCACTACTTGGCCCAGTCCTTCATGACCTCTTGGATTCTGCCTTAGCTCCAGTCTCAGTGACAGAGGATCAGAACATTTCCCCCAATATCTTCCTGACTGCAATTCCCTCATTGCTCTGTGCCCCCTTTAAAATGCAGTGTTATCTGAAAGGAGTGATTCATGAAACCATCATCAGGTTTCAACACTTGAGCTAGAATTATGCTGGATTATCCAGCCAGCATCTTGAAGAAGAGTGAGGAAAGAGGATATGCAGAAAAATGTGTTTTCAGAGGGTGGCAAGGAGAGGTGGTGGGAGAAGGTCTGTTAGAAAGTGATCTGATATATGGCAGATCTAAGTAGGGATCCATGAGGGAACTTCTTGAGGGTGATACAATGAGAGAGAGGAAGGGATACTGGAAAAGAGGTGGAGGATAACAGAGAAATGGAAGTTCAAAATGGCAGGTGGGGGAACCTACGTCAAAGAGCTACCATAACAGTCTACTCCTGCCTCTTGTATGGCATGCATCTCATTGAGTTCGGATTAGCTGGGCATGGTTTTGTGTTCCTTATAGAATGATGAATTCCTTGAGGTCAGGCACAATGTCTCTGTCACCTTTATTCCCAGTACATGGAAATATTTTAGGTATTCAGTGCTGCATTAGGAGAAAAACATTAATTTTGCTGATGGCCAGTTCTGCCTCAGAACTCTAATCTTCCCCAGAGAAAACTCCTCAAAGATACCGAGTTTCTTGATTCATGGTAAATTAAGTATTTCACCTTTGATACATGGTTTATTATTTTAGTTGTGCAAGAAATAAGTTTCTGCCTGATGATGTGAGGGAGAGTAGTGTGAGATAAAACCATCAAGGGAGACTGGGGCCGAGCTAGGGAGAACATTAAGCTCACACTTAGTTTGTAGGGAATGAGGCATTGCAAAAGGATTTTGCACAAGGAACTGACAATACTGGAGTGTAATTTAGAAATATTAGTATGCCAGCAATTCGGAGGCTGAAATGGAGTCATGCTAGGTGGTTAAAATGGCCTGAATTACGACAGAAAAAGTGAGGAATATAAAGGAAAGTGAGGAATGTAAAGAAATGTAACATGCTTTATCTATAGAATCGAAAATTATTTTAAAGGAGAAACAAGAGAAAGACAAATATTGAAAACGTCATGAGGGACTGGTGATATTAATTGCAATAGAGGAATCAGTAGTAAGGATGTTTAGGGGAGGAAGTTTTCTCAGTTAGAAAACAAGCAGGATGGTCTCACAGAAAAATGGGGGCTATGACTTGGAATCCTGGGTTTGAATTCCTGCTTTGACCTTGGTCAAGTCACCTTTCAGGGTCTCAGCTTCTACAATTGTTAGAAAAAAATGTGGGTTTTGGACCAGAGGAGCTTTAACATCCCTTCCAGTTCATCACTGTGGAGACTAGGCCCATTTCTTCAGCTGTTCTATATTTTGGTTACTGGAAGGAAGCCAGAGACGATAGATAGGGGATGACTGCTGAGGTGAGTATAAGGCACTGGCAGTTGATGTTTTTATCCAATCACAGCAGCAGAGGGTATAGTACCTTGGTGTGTGGGCTGCCCACTGTGAGAATCAGTCTCATACCAGCTGACGATTCCAAGCCTTGAGGCTTTTTCTTTATTAGTAGACTTATTGACCTGTATGGGTTTTTTTGCTTGATTCTGACATTGAGCCCCAGTGTGACATATAATGATAAGGATACCTGTCCAACTTGGCAATACTGGGAAGATACAGAGCCTCTGCAGGAGAGATGGATGCAGGGAGCCTGTCAGGACATTGCTGGATACGGTCAGTGTATCCAGACCTCAAAATAAGGAGAACCATGGCAGCTAATGAAAGTGAGAATAAGCTTTGAAAAGGAAATAGATGGGAGGACAAGAGAGAACATAAACGAGTTGTAGGGAGGTTTCTTTCTGGTGGCTGTCTGGGAAGAGAAATGGAGGACAGAGGGAATTGACTGGAGGGCAGGAGCAGGATTGATTTGGAGGCAGAACAGCAATGTTCGCCATGCAGAAAAGATAGTTTATTTACAGAGAGATCCTAGAAAGAGGCAGAGGGTGCTGGCAGGGTTGCGGAGATACTGCTTCAGGGCTTCAGCCATGGAGACTGGGACGCTATCTGGAGTGAGGGTCACAGTGAGGTAATAAATAGAACTCCATCCATTCCAATCTGGTGCTGACATTAACCTAATTTTCTAGAAAAATCGTATCTTGCCAATTTTGTGACATTGTGCTGCAAGTGCGCAAATGGAGGCTTTCCTTTTAACTTCTCTTGGGAAGTGAGTATTACTGTAATTGCTTTTTATTTTCATCACTGAGGAAAATACTTGGTGTCCCTAACTTCCTATCAGTGCCCCAGGCTTTCATGTGGGCAACTTCTTTTAATTTGAATCAATAGGAGAATAAGCCCTGAGGAGTACATTTAAGGTTTTGAACTGATTGCATCCCCAAATCAAGCAAAGAGTTTCCAGATGCTGCAACGTGCTGCATAAATTCAATAAAATTGCCATGTACATTAGCATCACTGCCTATTGTTATGGGCATGAGCAAATTCCACCTTTCATTACCCACTTTCCTTCAGTTCTTTGACTTAATGATCCCCATCCCAGAGAGAAACTCCGTTAGCATTTGCAGATGTCACTGTAAATGTAGGAGGAAAATACTTTAGGACATGAAATAATCAGGCAAGACCCTGGATATCTTGCTGCTTGTAAAAAAAAAAAAAAAAAAAATTAAGAAGAAAATAATTAGTTTCCATTGAATGGGTATAAAGTCCTAGAAAAGTACCAATTAAAGCTTTAGTTACTCATTATATTTATATATATTTATTTATTTATTCATTCATTCATTCACTCATTCATTCATTCTCTGCCTCATTCTGCAAAGAATTTGATGAGGCATATAACAAATGCACATGCAATGAAATAACAAAAAGTAGAAGGGAGAAATAGAAAATTAGGAGCAGAGAAAATTATGACAACGATCGTAAGGCTTCTGATTTGTCTCTGAGCTTCCTGGTAGCCAGAAACAAATGAGGTATATAATCACTGATAGAGCTCTTGTTATTGGAAAGCATTTTAGTTTCTTAAGGAAAACAAAAATTTTTTCCTATCACTGTATTAATTAAAAAAAAACAAAACCTCATATGGAACTTTATAAATGGTCATTGAGTAATATAGTGCATGATGGCCTTAACATTTTTATATTGATTGCAGTTACAAATATCACCTGTATGCTTCTGGCAGTAACCTTTGATAGGAGCCAAGAGAATATTAATAACTGTAATGTGGCATAAAAGCAATTCTCAAGGGGCTCAATTTTGTGGGAATGAATGCCAAACTTTTAGAAGTCCAACTTTATTCAGGCACATCAAGTTTGAGGAATGTATAGGTCCCTAAATTATGAATAATTGTATGGGGTAGTCTGGTTCTGGGCAAGATGGAGAAAGCACATGCTACTCTGTCTCTCCCGATGAAAGGCAGCTATGAGATATGGACAGGATTCATAGAGCAGCTATTTGGAGGCTATAAAAAGTAAATAGCATTGAGAAAAATAAGAACTGGGAAGAATACCAGAATTCAAAATACCACCAAATCGGCAGTACATTTACCATTTAGTTTAAGTATCTCCTGAGCGGAACTTAATGCAGCCAAAAACCTAGAAATGAGCATTAGTATGGGCAGAGAGAACTCTAGTAGAAGCCCTCTAGTTCTGGCTAAAAGAGTAGTAAAGGGTTTTGCTAAAGCTCATAAAGAGTGCTGGAACCTCTCCCTCTTATTTATATGTGTATTTATTTATTTGTCTACCTTTTCTTCACTTCTTGGTCCTTAGCCTTCAAGCAATCCTGTGGTAGTGGCATGGTAAAGCCAACAGAAACCTGCAGAAGCCAAAATATAATACTAAAGGTAGTGTCTTAGTTCAAGCTACTATCACAAACTACCATCGACTGGGTGGCGTAAACAGTATTTATTTCTCATAGTTCTGGAGACTGTAAAGTCTAAGATCAAGGTGTTGATAGATTTGGTGTCTGATGAGGGCACCTGGTTTACAGATGGCTGCCTGCCTTCCTGCTGATCCTTCTATGACTGAGAGAGAAAGAGAGTTCTAGTTTCTTTCTTTTCTTCTAAGGACACTAATCTGATCATGGGGGCTCCACCCTCATGAATTTACCTAAATCTAATTACATCCCAAAGGCCCCACCTCCTAATAGCATCAGATTAAGGGTTAGAGTTTCAATATAGAAGTGTTTTTTTTTTTTTCATGCTTACATTAAGATACATTTTAATACACAGGATTCAAAGAGGGTTGAACTATAAGTGTTCTTTCTCACCAGTGGCCTTTTGTACTATCTTTTGAAGATGCCTCCAAAAGCTGTTGCCTCATTTGCTTGCAAAATCTCCTACCCGAGCATATCATAATTTCAGTGAATTTATATCCCAGGCTGCATTCTTCACTGAGGAAGTCTATGATCACATTGTTAGAATTTTTAATGTTAGCTACATCACTAGCGATATTTAATGATGTGGGAACTATTATCTCTAATATAGCACTACACACCGAGATGATGTAATTTTTTTTTTTGGATGACTTGAATAATATATATATATATTTTTTTATACAGCAGGTTCTTATTAGTCATCAATTTTATACACATCAGTGTATACATGTCAATCCCAATCGCCCAATTCATCACACCACCACCCCACCCCACACCGCTTTCCCCCCTTGGTGTCCATAGGTTTGTTCTCTACATCTGTGTCTCAATTTCTGCCCTGCAAACCGGTTCAACTGTACCATTTTTCTAGGTTCCACATATATGCATTAATATATGATACTTGTTTTTCTCTTTCTACTTACTTCATTCTGTATGACAGTCTCTAGATCCATCCACGTCTCAACAAATGACCCACTTTCGTTCCTTTTTATGGCTGAGCAAAATTCCATTGTATATATGTAACACATCTTCTTTATCCATTCGTCTGTCGATGGGCATTTAGGTTGCTTCCATGTACTGGCTATTGTAAATAGTGCTGCAATGAACATTCGGGTGCATGTGTCTTTTTGAATTATGGTTTTCTCTGGGTATGTGCCCAGTAGTGGGATTGCTGGGCCATATGGTAATTCAATTTTTAGTTTTTTAAGGAACCTCCATACTGTTCTCCATAGTGGCTGTATCAATTTACATTCCCACCAACAGTGCAAGAGGGTTCCCTTTTCTCCACACCCTCTCCAGCATTTGTAGTTTGTAGATTTTCTGATGATGCCCATTCTAACTGGCGTGAGGTGATACCTCATTGTAGTTTTAATTTGCATTACTCTAATAATTAGTGATGTTGAGCAGCTTTTCATGTGCTTCTTGGCCATCTGTATGTCTTCTTTGGAGAAATGTCTATTTAGGTCTTCTGCCCACTTTTGGATTGAGTTGTTTGTTTTTCTAATATTGAACTGAATGAGCTGTTTATATATTTTGGAGATTAATCCTTTGTCTGTTCATACGTTTGCAAATATTTTCTCCCATTCTGAGGGTTGCCTTTTCATCTGGTTTATGGTTTCCTTTGCTGTGCAAAAGCTTTGACGTTTCATTAGGTCCCATCTGTTTATTTTTGTTTTTCTTCCATTACTCTAGGAGGTGGATCAAAAAAGATCTTGCTGTGATTTATGTCCAAGAGTGTTCTTCCTATGTTTTCCTCTAAGAGTTTTATAGGGTCCGGTCTTACATTTAGGTCTCTAATCCATTTTGAGTTTATTTTTGTGTATGGTGTCAGGGAGTGTTCTAATTTCATTCTTTTCCATGTAGCTGTCCAGTTTTCCCAGCACCACTTATTGAAGAGACTGTCTTTTCTCCATTGTATATCCTCGCCTCCTTTGTTATAGATTAGTTGACCATAGGTGTGTGTGTTTATCTCTGGGCTTTCTCTCTTGTTCCATTGACCTATGTTTCTGTTTTTTTGTGCCTGTACCATATTGTCTTGATTACTGTAGCTTTGTAGTATTGTCTGAAGTCAGGGAGTCTGATTCCTCCAGCTCCGTTTTTTCCCCTCAAGACTGCTTTGGCTATTGGGGGTCTTTTGTGTCTCCATACAAATTTTATGCTTTTTTGTTCTAGTTATGTGAAAAATGCCATTGGTAATTTGATAGGGATTGCATTGAACCTGTAGATTGCTTTGGGTAGTATAGTCATTTTCACAATATTGATTCTTCCAATCCAAGAACATGGTATATCTCTCCATCTGTTGGTATCATCTTAAATTTCTTTCATCAGTGACTTACAGTTTTCTGCATACAGGTCTTTTGTCTCCCTAGGTAGGTTTATTCCTAGGTATTTTATTCTTTTTGTTGCAGTGGTAAATGGGAGTGTTTCCTTAATTTCTCTTTCAGATTTTTCATCATTAGTGTATAGGAATGCAAGAGATTTCTGTGCATTAATTTTGTATCCTGCAACTTTACCAAATTCATTGATTAGCTCTAGTAGTTTTCTGGTGGCATCTTTAGAATTCGCCCTGTATAGTGTCATGTCATCTGCAAACAGTGACAGTTTTACTTTTTCTTTTCCGATTTGTATTCCTTTTATTTCCTTTTCTTCTCTGATTGCTGTGGCTAAAACTTCCAAAACTATGTTGAACAATAGTGGCGAGAGTGGTCATCCTTGCTTGTTCCTAATCTTAGAGAAAATGCTTTCAGTTTTTCACCATTGAGAATGATGTTTGCTGTGGGTTTGTCATATATGGCCTTTATTATGTTGAGGTAGGTTCCCTCTATGCCCACTTTCTGGAGAGTTTTTATCACAAATTGGTGTTGAATTTTGTCAAAAGCTTTTTCAGCATCTATTGAGATGATCATATGGTTTTTATCCTTCAGTTTGTTAATATGGTGTATCACATTGATTGATTTGCATGTATTGAAGAATCCTTGCATCCCTGGGATAAATCCCACCTGGTCATGGTGTATGATCCTTTTAATGTGTTGTTGGATTCTGTTTGCTAGTATTTTGTTGAGGATTTTTGCATCTATATTCATCAGTGATATTGGTCTGTAATTTTCTTTTTTTGTAGTATCTTTGTCTGGTTTTGGTATCAGGGTGATGGTGGCCTCACAGAATGAGATTGGGAGTGTTCCTTCCTCCACAGTTTTTTGGAAGAGTTTGAGAAGGATGGGTGTCAGCTCTTCTCTAAATGTTTGATAGAATTCACCTGTGAAGCCATCTGGTCCTGGACTTTTGTTTGTTGGAAGATTTTTAATCACTGTTTCAATTTCATTACTTGTGATTGCTCTGTTCATATTATCTATTTTTTCCTGGTTCAGTCTTGGGAGTTTATACCTTTCTAAGAATTTGTCCATTTCTTCCAGGTTGTCCATTTTATTGGCATACAGTTGCTTGTACTAATCTCTTAGGATGCTTTGTATTTCTGCGGTGTCTGTTGTAACTTCTCCTTTTTCATTTCTAATTTTATTGATTTGAGTCCTCTCCCTATTTTTCTTGATGAGTCTTGCTAATGGTTTATCAATTTTGTTTATCTTCTCAAAGAACCAGCTTTTAGTTTTATTGATCTTTGCTATTGTTTTCTTTGTTCTGTTTCATTTATTTCTGCTCTGATCTTTATGATTTCTTTCCTTCTGCTAACTTTGGGTTTTGTTTGTTCTTCCTTCTCTAGTTCCTTTAGGTATAAGGTTAGATTGTTTACTTGAGATTTTTCTTGTTTCTTGAGGTAGGCTTGTATAGCTATAAACTTCCCTCTTAGAACTGCTTTTGCTGCATCCCAGAGGTTTTGGATTGTCGTGTTTTCATTGTCATTTCTCTCTAGGTATTTTTTGATTTCCTCTTTGATTTCTTCAGTGATCTCTTGGTTATTTAGTAACGTATTGTTTAGCCTCCATGTGTTTGTGTTTTGTACGTTTTTTTCCCTGTAATTCATTTCTAATCTCATAGCATTGTGGTCAGAAAAGATGCTTGATATGATTTCAATTTTCTTAAATTTACTGAGGCTTGATTTGTGACCCAAGATGTGATCTATCCTGGAGAGTGTTCCGTGCACACTTGAGAAGAAAGTGTAATCTGCTGTTTTTGGATGGAATGTCCTATAAATATCAATTAAACCTGTCTGGTCTATAGTGTCATTTAAAGCTTCTGTTTCCTTATTTATTTTCATTTTGGATAATCTGTCCAATGGTGTAAGTGAGGTGTTAAAGTCCCCCGCTATTATTGTGTTACTGTCGACTTCCTTTTTTTATAGCTGTTAGCAGTTGCCTTATGTATTGAGGTGCTCTTATGTTGGGTGCATATATATTTATAATTGTTATATCTTCTTGGATTGATCCCCTGATCATTATGTAGTATCCTTCCTTGTCTCTTGTAACATTCTTTATTTTAAAGTCTATTTTATCTGATATGAGTATTGCTACTCTAGCTTTCTTTTGATTTCCATTGGCATGGAATATCTTTTTCCATCCTCTCACTTTCAGTCTGTATGTGTCGCTAGTTCTGAAGTGGGTCTCTTGTAGACAGCATATATATGGATCTTGTTTTTGTGTCTATTCAGCAAGCCTGTGTGTTTTGGTTGGAGCATTTAATCCATTCACGTTTAGGGTAATTATTGTTATGTATGTTCCTATGACCATTTTCTTAATTGTTTTGGGTTTGTTTTTGTAGGTCCTTTTCTTCTCTTGTGTTTCCCACTTAGAGAAGTTCCTTTAGCATTTGTTGTAGAGCTGGTTTGGTGGTGCTGAATTCTCTTAGCTTTTGCTTGTCTGTAAAGCTTTTGATTTCTCCATCAAATCTAAATGAGATCCTTGCCGGGTAGAGTAATCTTGGTTGTAGGTTCTTCCCTTTCATCACTTTAAGTATATCATGCCACTCCCTTCTGGCTTGTAGAGTTTCTGCTAAGAAATCAGCTGTTAACCTTATGGGAATTCCCTTGTATGGTATTTGTCAATTTTCCCTTGCTGCTTTTAATAATTTTTCTTTGTTTTTAATTTTTGCCAATTTGATTACTCTGTGTCTCGGCATGTTTCTCCTTGGGTTTATCCTGTATGGGACTCTCTGTGCTTTCTGGACTTGGGTGGCTATTTCCTTTCCCATGTTAGGGAAGTTTTCAACTCTAATCTCTTCAAATATTTTCTCTTGTCCTTTCTCTCTCTCTTCTCCTTCTGGTACCCCTATAATGGGAATGTTGTTGCGTTTAATGTTGTCCCAGAGGTCTCTTAGGCTGTCTTCATTTCTTTTCATTCTTTTTTTTTTTTCTTTATTTTGTTCTGCAGCAGTGAATTCCACCATTCTGTCTTCCAGGTCACTTATCCGTTCTTCTGCCTCAGTTATTCTGCTATTGATTCCTTTTAGTGTAGTTTTCATTTCAGTTATTGTATTGTTCATCTCTGTTTGGTTGTTCTTTAATTCTTCTAGGTCTTTGTTAAACATTTCTTGCATCTTCTCGATCTTTGCCTCCATTCTTTTTCTGAGGTCCTGGATCATCTTCACTATCATTATTGTGAATTCTTTTTCTGGAAGGTTGCCTATCTCCACTTCATTTAGTTGTTTTTCTGGGGTTTTATCTTGTTCCTTCATCTGGTACATAGCCCTCTGCGTCTTCATCTTGTCTGTCTTTCTGTGAATGTGGTTTTTGTTCCACAGGCTGCAGGATTGTAGTTCTTCTTGCTTCTGCTGTCTGTCCTCTGGTGGATGAGGCTATCTAAGAGTCTTATGCAAGTTTCCTGATGAGAGGGACTGGTGGTGGGTAGAGCTGACTGTTGCTCTGGTGGGCAGAGCCCAGTAAAACTTTAATCCGCTTGACTGCTGATGGGTGGGGCTCGGTTCCCTCCCTGTTGGTTGTTTGGCCTGAGACAACCCAACACTGGAGCCTATCTGGGCTCTTCGGTGGGGCTAATGGCGGACTCTGGGAGGGCTCACGCCAAGGAGTACTTCCCAGAACTTCTGCTTCCGGTGTCCTTGTCCCCACGGTGAGACACAGCCAACCCCCAGCTCTGCAGGAGACCCTCCAACACTAGCAGGTAGGTCTGGTTCAGTCTTCCCTGGGGTCACTGCTCCTTCCCCTGGGTCCCGATGCGCACACCACTTTGTGTGTGCCCTCCAAAAGTGGAGTCTCTGTTTCCCCCAGTTCTGTTGAAGTCCTGCAATCAAATCCCAGTAGCCTTCAAAGTCTGATTCTCTAGGAATTCCTCCTCCCATTCCCGGACCCCCAGGTTTGGAAGCCTGATGTGGGGCTCAGAACCTTCACTGCAGTGGGTGAACTTCTGTGGTATAAGTGTTCTCCAGTCTGTGAGTCACCCACCCAGCAGTTATGGGAGTTGATTTTACTGTGATTGCACCTCTCCTGCCGTCTCATTGTGGCTTCTCCTTTGTCCTTGGATGTGGGGTATCTTTTTTGGTGAGTTCCAGTGTCTTCCTGTCGATGATTGTCCAGCAGCTAGTTGTGATCCTGGTGTTCTCGCAAGAGGGAGTGAGAGCACGTACTTCTACTCCACCATCTTGGTTCCAATCCGAGATGATGTAATTTTACCAGAGTGATTCCAATACAGAAGAAAACTGATTAGAAGGAAGTGTTCCAAAATGCTGTGGGTGATTGTATTAGTTAGGATGGTGGAATTAAGGATCATTTATTATCTTTTGCTGAGCTTCTGGCTTGAAGAAAGTCCTAATTCAAGAGGAGCTGGTCTATAAGGGAAGGGGTGGGGTAAACCTCAGCCTACGTCAACTACATGGACAATATAGAAGTTTTGGTTGGGGGAATACAAGCATTCAGTCCATTGCAGGTAGGAAACCTTCTTCTCCAATCAGAGGAGCTGTGATCATAATAGAGAAGTATGAACTCCCATGGATTTTTCTCCCTTTCTGCTGTTCTATAGCTTGACTGTAGATGTGGGTACATCTGTGGGGAGTATGAGGCAGAGTGAGGTGACTAAAACCTCAGTGTTCTGGCCAGATGACCAAAAGGGGAACAACAGGGAACCAGAAAGTACTGAGGAAACCCTGGTAAAGGCGAACTTGAGAAAGTGACCCCTTAAAGTTGTAAATGAACTCCTGGGCTCACCTATGAGATTCATGGTTTTTGATTTAATCCTAAAAAACATACATAAACTTTGAGAACTGAAATATAACAGTGCCCAAGAAACACACTGATTACTGAATGGCGTAAATTCAGGATACATATGAATCACACTGCAAAGACTTTAAAAGAATTACTAAAAGGAGTTCTTCCGACAAAAGGGAAATGATACAAGAAGAAAATTTGGAACATCTGGAATGAAAGAAGAGTCCTAGAAATGGTAAATATCTGGATAAATATAACAAAATATTTACTTATTGAGTACTTTAAAATATGTCTGATGGTTTTAAGCAAAAATTACATTTCTGATAGGGTTTTTAATGTATATAGATGTAATATGTAAAATAACTACAACACAAATGAGAGAGGGTAAAGGGACATATATGGTGGTAAGATTTCTACAGAACCCTCAAAGTGGTAGAATATTAATTCTAAGTAGTCTGTGAAAAGTTGTGTATGTATTATTTAATCGATAGATTAAACCCCTAAAAATCATAGTAAGAGATGTAGTTAGAAACAAAATAACTTAAAAGAGAATACTAAAGGAGTGTTAAAAAAAAGAGAATACTAAAGGAGTGTTAAAAATAACCTGAAAGAAGGAATTAGAATCACAAAGACATATTTAAAGACAAATTATAAAGCTACAGTAACCAAATCATTGTGGCATTGGCAAAAGGATGAGCACAAAAAAGAATAGAAAAGAATAGAGAATCCATAATTAGACCTCACACATGTGACCCATCAGTTTTTGACAGTGATGCAAAGACATCTCAAACAAGTTTTTGAAAAGTATAGCCTTTTCAAACAATGTTGAACTGATACCACAGAAATACAAAGAATCATTAAGAGACTACTATGAACAATTATATGCCAACAAATTGGATAACCTAGAAGAAATAAGTTCTTAGAAGCATACAACTTTCCAAGACAGAATCATGAAGAAATAGAAAATCTGAACAGACCAATAACCATTAAGGAGATTGAAGCAGTAATCAAAAACCTCCCAACAAAGGAAAGCCCGGAAGCAGATGGCTTCATAGGTGAATTCTACCAAACATTCAAACAAGAATTAGCACCGGTTCTTCCCAAACTCTTCCAAAAATTGAAGAGGATGGAACACTTCAAAACTCTTTCTTATGAGGCCAGAATTATCCTCATACTAAAACCAGATAAGGACAATATAAGAAAAAATATACAGGCCATTATACTTGATGAACATACATGCAAAAATCTTCAACAAAATGCTAGCAAACCAAGTTCAACAGCACATTAAAAGAGTCATATGCAATGAGGCAAGTGGGATTTAGACTTGGGACACAAGGATGGCTCAGCATATTCAAATCAATAAATGTGATACACTACATGAACAGAATGAAGGATAAATATCGTATGATCATCTCAATAGATGCAGAAAAAGCATCTGATAAAAATTCAACATCCTTTCATGATAAAAAACTCTCAACAAATTAGGTGTAGTAGGAATGTATGTTAACATAATAAAGGCCATATCTGAGAAGCCCACAGGTAACAATTCTCAATGGTGAAAAGCTGAAAGTTTTTCTTCTAAGATCAGTAATAAGAAAAAGGTGTTCACTCTCACCACTTCTATTCAACATAATACTGGAATTCCTAGCTAGAGCAATTAGGTAAGAAAAAAATAAAAGTCATCCAAACAGGAAAGAAAGAAGTAATCTTGTCTTTGTTTGCAAATTACATGTCTTATATATGGAAAACCCTATAGATGTCACTAAAAAATTGTTAGCACTAATAAATGAGTTCAGTAAATTCATGCATGATATAAAACCAACATACAAAAATCCGTTGCATTTACATACCTACATTAAAAATGAACTATCTGAAAAAGATATAAAGAAAAAAATCCCATTCCAGTAACAACTAAAAAAAAATTCTTAGGAAAAACTTTAAACAAGGAGGTAAAAGATCTGTCACTGAAAACTATTAAGACATTGTGAAAGAAGTCATAGAATATACAAATAAATGGAAATTATCTGTGTTCATTTATTGTAAGAGTTAATGTGGTTAAAATGTCCATACTACCCAAAGCCATCTATAGATTAAATTCAATCCCTATGAAAATTCCAATGGCATTTTTCACAGAAATAGACAACACAATTCTAAAACTTGTATAGAAACACAAAAGATCCCAAATATTTAAAGCAATCCTGAGCAAAAAGAACAAAGCAGGAGGCATCACATTTCCTGGTTTCAAATTATATTATGAAGCTATAGTAACCAAAACAGAATTATGTTGGTATAAAAATAGACCCATAGATCAATGGGATGGAATAGAGAGCAAGAAATAAACCCACACATATATGGTCAATTATGTTATAACAAATGAGTCAAGAATACAATTGGGAAAGATTAGTCTCTTTAATAAGTGGTGTTGGGAAGAGTGAATAGCCACATGCAAAAGAATGAAACTGAACCTCTATCTTACACCATACACAAAAATCAACTCAAAAATGGATTAAAGACTTGAACATAAGACCTGAAACTACACAACTACTAGAAGAAAACATTGGGAGTAAGCTCCTTGGCATTGGTCTTGGCAGTGTTTTTTTTGGACTTGACACAAAAAGCAAAGGCAACAAAAGCAAAAATAAATAAATGTGACTACATCAAATTAAAAAGGTTCTCACAGCAAAGGAAATAATCAACAAAATGAGAAAGCAGTTGTGGAATGGGAGAAAATATTTGCCAATCATGTGTCTCATAAGGGGTTACTATCCAAAATATATAAAAAAACACATACAACTCAATAGCTAAAAAATAAATAACCTGATTAAAAAATGGACAAACGATGTGAATAGACATTTCTCCATAGAAGACTACAAATAACCAACAGGTATTTGAAAAGTTGCTTAATATACTAATCATCAGTGAAACGCAAATCAAAATCACAGTGTTACCATTTCACACCTATTAAATTGCTATTATCAGAAAGAAGATAATAAGTGCTGACAAAGATATGAAGAAAAGGGATCTCTTGTGTACTGTTGGTGGGAATGTTAATTAGTGCAGCTTACTATGGAAAACAGTATGAACTTTTGTCAAATAATTAAAATTAGAACTGCCATATGATACAGCTCTTCCACTTTTGGCTATATATCCAAAGGAAATCAGTTATCTCGTAGAGAGAGTTGCACTCACATGTCATTGCAACACTATTCACGATATAACCAAGATAAGGAAGTAATCTAAGTGTCTATAGATGGATGGAAGGGTAAAGAAAATGTGGCATAAATGTAAAATGGAATATTATTCAGCCATAGAAATATGAAAATCCTGCCTTTTTAACAGTATAAATAGACCTTGAGGTCACTATGCTAGGTGATAAATCAGACAGAGAAAAATACTGTATGATCTCACTTATATGTGGAACGTAACAAAGTTGAACTCACAGAAGCAAAGAGTAGAATGGTGGTTGCCAGAGACTGAGGGGGTAGGAAAACTGAGATGTGAAAGGGTACATACTTTCAGTTATAAAATGAATAAGTTCTGGGGGTCTAATGTGCATCAGGGAGACTATAGCAAATACTACTGTATTGTATATTTGAAGTTTTCTAGGAGAATGTATTTTAATTGTTCACACCACAAAAAAGAGAAAACTATGTAATGTCACATATAATTTAAATAGCTTGATTATGGTAATCATTTCACAATGTATACATATATCAAATCATCACATTATATACCTTAAATATGTACAGTTTTTATTTATCCATTATATTTGAATAAAGCTGGGAAAAACACAACAAAAATGGTATTGATACACCTGAACATCCATATGCAAAAGACTGAAACTTGACCCAAATCTCACACCTCAAACAAAAATTAATTCAAAATAGATCGTAGATGTAGATATAAAATGTTAAGGCCGTAAAACTTTTAGAGGAAAATGTAGGAGAAAATACTCATGACCTGAGATAGAAAAGAGTTTTCAGACAGCAACAGTCAGCTCTACCCACCACCAGAGCCTCCCATCAGGCCTCTTAGATAGCCTCAACCACCAGAGGGCAGACAACAGAAGCAAGAAAAACTACAATCCTGCAGCCTGTGGACCAAAAACCACAGTTACAGAAAGATAGAGAAGATGAAAAGGCAGAGGGCTATGTACCAGATGAAGGAACAAGAAAAAACCCCAGAAAAACAACTAAATGAAGTGGAGATAGGCAACCTTCCAGAAAAAGAATTCAGAATAATGATAGTGAAGATGATCCAGGACCTCGGAATAAGAATGGAGGCAAAGATCGAGAAGATGCAAGAAATAATTAACAAAGACCTAGAAGAATTAAAGAACAAACAAACAGAGATGACCAATACAATAACTGAAATGAAAACTACACTAAAAGGAATCAATAGCAGAATAACTGAGGCAGAAGAACGGATAAATGACCTGGAAGACAGAATGGTGGAATTCACTGCTGTGGAACAGACTAAAGAAAAAAGAATGAAAAGAAATGAAGACAGCCTAAGAGACCTCTGGGACAACATTAAACGCAACAACATTCGCATTATAGGGGTCCCAGAAGGAGAAGAGAGAGAGAAAGGACAAGAGAAAATATTTGAAGAGATTATAGTCGAAAACTTCCCTAACATGGGAAAGGAAATAGCCACCCAAGTCCAGGAAGCGCAGAGAGTCCCATACAGAATAAACCCAAGGAGAAACACGCCGAGACACATAGTAATCAAAGTGGCAAAAATTAAAGACAAAGAAAAATTATTGAAAGCAGCAAGGGAAAAACGACAAATAACATACAAGGGAACTCCCATAAGGTTAACAGCTGATTTCTCAGCAGAAACTCTGCAAGCCAGAAGGGAGTGGCATGATATACTTAAAGTGATGAAAGGGAAGAACCTACAACCAAGATTACTCTACCCGGCAAGGATCTCATTTAGATTTGATGGAGAAATCAAAAGCTTTACAGACAAGCAAAAGCTAAGAGAATTCAGCACCACCAAACCAGCTCTACAACAAATGCTAAAGGAACTTCTCTAAGTGGGAAACACAAGAGAAGAAAAGGACCTACAAAAACAAACCCAAAACAATTAAGAAAATGGTCATAGGAACATACATATCGATAATTACCTTAAACGTGAATGGATTAAGTGCCCCAACCAAAAGACATAGACTGGCTGAATGGATACAAAAACAAGACCCATATATATGCTGTCTACAAGAGACCCACTTTAGACCTAGGGACACATACAGACTGAAAGTGAGGGGATGGAAAAAGATATTCCATGCAAATGGAAATCAAAAGAAAGCTGGAGTAGCTATACTCATATCAGATAAAACAGACTTTAAAATAAAGAATGTTACAAGAGACAAGGAAGGACACTACATAATGATCCAGGGATCAATCCAAGAAGAAGATATAACAATTATAAATATATATGCACCCAACATAAGAGCACCTCAATACATAAGGCAACTGCTAACAGCTATAAAAGAGGAAATCGACAGTAACACAATAATAGTGGGGGACTTTAACACCTCACTTACACCAATGGACAGATCATCCAAAATGAAAATAAATAAGGAAACAGAAGCTTTAAATGACACAATAGACCAGATAGATCTAATTGATATATATAGGACATTCCATCCATAAACAGCAGATTACACGTTCTTCTCAAGTGCGCACGGAACATTCTCCAGGATAGATCACATCTTGGGTCACAAATCAAGCCTCAGTAAATTTAAGAAAATTGAAATCATATCAAGCATCTTTTCTGACCACAACGCTATGAGATTAGAAATGAATTACAGGGAAAAAAACGTAAAAAAGACAAACACATGGAGGCTAAACAATACGTTACTAAATAACCAAGAGATCACTGAAGAAATCAAAAAATACCTAGAGACAAATGACAATGAAAACACGACGACCCAAAACCTATGGGATGCAGCAAAAGCGGTTCTAAGAGGGAAGTTTATAGCTATACAAGCCTACCTAAAGAAACAAGAAAAATCTCAAGTAAACAATCTAACCTTACACCTAAAGAAACTAGAGAAAGAAGAACAAACAAAACCCAAAGTTAGCAGAAGGAAAGAAATCATAAAGATCAGAGCAGAAATAAATGAAATAGAAACAAAGAAAACAATAGCAAAGATCAATAAAACTAAAAGTTGGTTCTTTGAGAAGATAAACAAAATTGATAAGCCATTAGCCAGACTCATCAAGAAAAAGAGGGAGAGGACTCAAATCAATAAAATCAGAAATGAAAAAGGAGAAGTTACAACAGACACCGCAGAAATACAAAGCATCCTAAGAGACTACTACAAGCAACTTTATGCCAATAAAATGGACAACCTGGAAGAAATGGACAAATTCTTAGAAAGGTATAACCTTCCAAGACTGAACCAGGAAGAAACAGAAAATATGAACAGACCAATCACAAGTAATGAAATTGAAACTGTGATTAAAAATCTTCCAACAAACAAAAGTCCAGGACCAGATGGCTTCACAGGTGAATTCTATCAAACATTTAGAGAAGAGCTAACACCCATCCTTCTCAAACTCTTCCAAAAAACTGTGGAGGAAGGAACACTCCCAATCTCATTCTATGAGGCCACCATCACCCTGATACCAAAACCAGACAAAGACACTACAAAAAAAGAAAATTACAGACCAATATCACTGATGAATATAGATGCAAAAATCCTCAACAAAATACTAGCAAACAGAATCCAACAACACATTAAAAGGATCATACACCACGATCAAGTGGGATTTATCCCAGGGATGCAAGGATTCTTCAATATACGCAAATCAATCAATGTGATACACCATATTAACAAATTGAAGAATAAAAACCATATGATCATCTCAATAGATGCAGAAAAAGCTTTTGACAAAATTCAACACCCATTTCTGATAAAAACTCTCCAGAAAGTGGGCATAGAGGGAACCTACCTCAACATAATAAAGGCCATATATGACAAACCCACAGCAAACATCATTCTCAATGGTGAAAAACTGAAAGCATTTCCTCTAAGATCAGGAACGAGACAAGGATGTCCACTCTCACCACTATTATTCAACATAGTTCTGGAAGTCCTAGCCACGGCAATCAGAGAAGAAAAAGAAATAAAAGGAATACAAATTGGAAAAGAAGAAGTAAAACTGTCACTGTTTGCGGATGACATGATACTATACATAGAGAATCCTAAAACTGCCACCAGAAAACTGCTAGAGCTAATTAATGAATATGGTAAAGTTGCAGGATACAAAATTAATGCACAGAAATCTCTTGCATTCCTATACACTAATGATGAAAAATCTGAAAGAGAAATTATGGAAACACTCCCATTTACCATTGCAACAAAAAGAATAAAATACCTAGGAATAAACCTACCTAGGGAGACAAAAGACCTGTATGCAGAAAACTATAAGTCACTGATGAAAGAAATTAAAGATGATACCAACAGATGGAGAGATATACCATGTTCTTGGATTGGAAGAATCAACATTGTGAAACTGAGTATACTACCCAAAGCAATCTACAGATTCAATGCAATCCCTATCAAATTACCAATGGCATTTTTTACGGAGCTAGAACAAATCATCTTAAAATTTGTATGGAGACACAAAAGACCCTGAATAGCCAAAGCAGTCTTGAGGCAAAAAAATGGAGCTGGAGGAATCAGACTCCCTGACTTCAGACAATACTACAAAGCTACAGTAATCAAGACAATATGGTACTGGCACAAAAACAGAAACATAGATCAATGGAACAAGATAGAAAGCCCAGAGATTAACCCACGCACCTATGGTCAACTAATCTATGACAAAGGAGGCAAAGATATACAATGGAGAAAAGACAGTCTCTTCAATAAGTGGTGCTGGGAAAACTGGACAGCTACATGTAAAAGAATGAAATTAGAATACTCCCTAACACCATACACAAAAATAAACTCAAAATGGATTAGAGACCTAAATATAAGACTGGACACTATAAAACTCTTAGAGGAAAACATAGGAAGAACACTCTTTGACATAAATCACAGCAAGATCTTTTTTGATCCACCTCCTAGAGTAATGGAAATAAAAACAAAAATAAACAGATGGGACCTAATGAAACTTCAAAGCTTTTGCACAGCAAAGGAAACCATTAACAAGACGAAAAGACAACCCTCAGAATGGGAGAAAATATTTGCAAATGAATCAACGGACAAAGGATTAATCTCCAAAATATATAAACAGCTCATTCAGCTCAATATCAAAGAAACAAACACCCCAATCCAAAAATGGGCAGAAGACCTAAATAGACATTTCTCCAAAGAAGACATACAGACGGCCACGAAGCACATGAAAAGATGCTCAACATCACTAATTATTAGAGTAATGCAAATTAAAACTACAATGAGGTATCACCTCACTCCTGTTAGAATGGGCATCATCAGAAAATCTACAAACAACAAATGCTGGAGAGGGTGTGGAGAAAAGGGAAACCTCTTGCACTGTTGGTGGGAATGTAAATTGATACAGCCACTATGGAGAACAATATGGAGGTTCCTTAAAAAACTAAAAATTGAATTACCATATGACCCAGCAATCCCACTACTGGGTATATACCCAGAGAAAACCGTAATTCAAAAAGACACATGCACCCGAATGTTCATTGCAGCACTATTTACAATAGCCAGTACATGGAAGCAACCTAAATGCCCATCGACAGACGAATGGATAAAGAAGATGTGTTACATATATACAATGGAATATTAGCCATAAAAAGGAACGAAATTGAGTCATTTGTTGAGACGTGGATGGATCTAGAGACTGTCATACAGAGTGAAGTAAGTCAGAAAGAGAAAAACAAATATCGTATATTAATGCATGTATGTGGAACCTAGAAAAATGTTACAGATGAGCCAGTTTGCAGGGCAGAAGTTGAGACACAGATGTAGAGAATGGATATATGGACACCAAGGGGGGAAAACTGCGGTGAGGTGGGGATGGTGGTGTGCTGAATTGGGCGATTGGGATTGACATGTATACACTGATGTGTATAAAATTGATGCCTAATAAGAACCTGCAGTATAAAAAAACAAACAAAACAACTAATACTAAACTTTCATTGGGTTATTTGTATGGAAATATGTTAATATAAATGTTTCAGACATTACATGAAATTTCTAAAAATCTTGTATTTGTATGGAAATATGTATGGAAATATGTTAATATAAATGTTTCAGACATTACATGAAATTTCTAAAAATCTTATATTTGTATTTGTATGGAAATATGTATGGAAATATGTTAATATAAATGTTTCAGACATTTAAAAAAAAAAAAGAGTTTTCAGATGTGAAACCAAAAGCATAAAACACAAATAAAAATAATAAATTGGACTTTATCAAAATTAAAGTATTTTATTTGTGAATGATATCATGAAGAGAATGAAGAGGCAAGCTTTAGGCTGCAAGAATATTTAAAAACCACTTATCTCACAGTGTACTTATATTCAGAATATATAAGAACTCTCAAAGCTCAACAATAAGAAAATAAATAATTCAATCAAAAAGAAGGCAAAAGGATTGAGCAAATGTTTAACCAAAGAAAATATATGGGTGACAAATAAGCACATAAAAAGATGTTCATCATCATTAGCCATCAGCGAAATGGAAATTAAAGCCACAAGATGCCATTATACAACCTGTTAGAATGGCTAAAATAAAAATATCAAATGCTGCTGAGTATTCAGAGAGACTGGAAATCCCATACATTACTGGTAGAAATTCAAAAGAGTATAGACAATCTGAAAACAATTTGGCAGGTTTTTAAAAAAAATCAATTTAAAACATATATTTGCTGTATGGCTCAGGCATGCCACTCCTGCTTAGCTTATGATAATTCATCTTTTTTTTTTTTAAAACTGTTCTTAAATTTATTTATTTATTTATTTATTTTTGGCTGTGTTGGGTCTTCGTTTCTGTGCGAGGGCTTTCTTTGGTTGTGGCGAGCGGGGGCTAGTCTTCATCGTGGTGTGCGGGCCTCTCACTGTTGCGGCCTCTCTTGTTGCGGAGCACAGGCTCCAGACGCGCAGGCTCAGTAGTTGTGGCTCACGGGCCCAGTTGCTCCGCAGCATGTGGGATCTTCCCAGACCAGGGCTCGAACCCGTGTCCCCTGCATTGGTAGGCAGATTCTCAACCACTGCGCCACCAGGGAAGCCTGATAATTCATCTTTATACAACAACCTGGACATCAATATTCATATCTTCTCTACTTATGATCTCCAAAAAAAGGGAGCAACCTAATGTGATCAACAAACTGAGGTCCAACTCTACAATAGAAAACTATTTTGCAATAAAAGGGAATAGATTATTAACATGAAACAACTTGGCGTTTTTCTGAGGGAAGGAAGTGAGTCTCAAAAAGTTATATACTGTATGATTCCATTAGTATGATGATCTCAAAAAAACAAAGCTGTAGTGATGGAAAAAAAGATCCATGGTTGCTGGGAGTTAAAGGTTGGGGAGAGAGGGACTACAAAATTATATCACAAGGGAGTTTTCTGAGGTGATGGAACAGTTGTATCTTGGTTGTAGTGATGGCTGAACAAATTTATACATGTGTTAAATTTATAGAACTGTATATAAAACAAGTCAATTTTAATGTATGTTAATTAAATAAAATTTAAAGTAGTGTAAAAATAATTTTTATGTCCCCCCCACTAGTGTGGATTTAAATTTCCTTGATTAAATATGTAACTGCCTAAAACTAGTTGTGTTTTGTACTTATAGCTCCTATGCAACCAAAAAACAAAAATATATTTGCAAAATAAATACAAATTCCAAAGCTGATAAAGTTCAAAGCACCATTAATTTAATATGACAGATAATATTTGGCTGAAACTTACTCTTCTCTCCTAATATGAATCTTACCTGACCATTCAAGCACAGATTCTTTTGAATTTGGAGTGTTTATATTATTTGAGGACTCAGTTACTTTACATTTCTATTCTAAACAGAGTGAATCCTTTGTTTATATGGTAAATTGTGAAGTCATTTGACTTTCACATGGCAAATTGCATCATTGATTTGTTTCATATTTGCCTAAGGCAATTAAAGTAACACTACTTCACATTGATGTGATTGTCAACATAAATGCAAATGTGGATAGTGAAATCACAAGACAGAAAGCCCATAGTTGAAAGATGACCTTCAGATGATCCAGAATACACGCATGAGTCTGTGTGTGTGAGTGTGTGTGTTTGTATATAAAAGTTGCTGAGCAAATTGAAAACATTAGATTAAAATGTTTTTGCGTAGAACTCATGATCACTAACAATATATTGGTATTCAGACATTTGGAGAAACACTCAGCTAAAGCCTTTGGGGTGTTGGATAAAGGAGGATGAGAGTCACCCTCTACATTTTGGGGTTTTAAAGCAATAATTATCCATTTAATATTTAGAAGACTACAACCTAGCCACTGTTTGAAGTAGAGGTGTTTTGCTCCCTGGATGTTTCTAAGGCGTCTTCAGTCAACCTCCCTTGGTCTCTCCTTCACCCTTTGTTCTTAATGCCTCCATGCCATCCTGGTGTTTGCTCTTCCAAGTTGGATTACTCCCTGATCAGGCTCTTGAACAGAAATTATTTTCTCTTATCTTCATCCATCTCTTTTTTAATTTTACTCTGCAAAGATTTCTCTTTTCTGGAGTTTCTATAAATAGAGTCATAGTTTTGTCTTTTGTGTCTGCTTCTTTTGCTCCACATAATGTTTGTGAAATTCATTGTTTTTTGCATGTTTCAGTAATTTATTACTTTTTGTTGCTGAATAGTATGCCACTTAATGACTATGCCATAATTTGTTTACCTAATCAACTTTGGGTTGTTTCTAGTTTTTGACTATTATGACTAAAGCTGTTTTGAACATCTGTGTACGTTTATTTGGGTAGACAGGTATTTTCATTTTTCCTGAGTGAATACCCAGGAGTGCATTTTCTGTGTTGTATAGTAAGTTTATGTTTAGCTTTATAAGATGTAGCCAGTCTGATTTCCAAAGTGGAATACTATTTTACATTCCCACCAGTGATGTTTGAGCACTCCAGTTGCTCCGTATCTTTGCCAAAACTAGATATTGTTGGTCTTACCATTTTAGTCATCCTAGCATGTATGTGTGTATTGGTATTTAATTTTGGCCTTAATGTGCATTTCCCTTATAAGCAATGATTTGTGAATTGTGTGTTCAATTCATACATTTTTTAAAATGGGAAGTTTATCTTGTGATTATTGCATTGTAAAAGATCTTTGTATTCTGGATATAAGTTCTTTGTCAGATATGTGTATCATGTATGATTTCTCCAAATCTATGATTTGCCTTTTCATTCTCTTAACAGCATCCTTTGAAGAACATAAATTATTTTCATAGAGGGCAGTTTATAAATGTTTTCTTTTATGGTTTGTGCTTTTTATGTTCTAGCTAAAAAATTGTTGCCTATTACAAACGCATGAAGATTTTCCTTCTATTTTTTCTTCCTAAAAGTTTAAAGGTTTCAGCTTTTGAATAATACTATTCAGTTGTATTTGTAGGATTCCCTCTATTGGAACTTGATATTTTTTTCACAGTTAGGCTGGGGTTATGGATCTCTGGGAAGAAGATTGCTGAGGTGAAGTGTATTTTCATCACATCATATCAAGGGTACATACACATTATCAACAAGATTTATCAGTATTGATGTTGCCCTTGATCACCTCTTTTTTCCCTTTTTCCATACCATACTCTTTGGAAGAAAGTCACTATGGGTAGCCTGCACTTAAGGAGAGAGGTGTTATCCCCATCCTTTAAGATGGAGTATCTACATTGTTTATTGGGATTATTTTCTGCATGAGAGATTTGTCTGCTCCCCATGATTTATTTACTAAATCATTTCTTTATAATCAGTATGGGCTCATGAATATTTATTTTATATGTTGGTTTATAATTCAGTACTACTTTATTTATTTTGATGTTCAAATGTTCAAGCTTTGGCCATTGGGAACTCTTTCAGTTGGCTTCTGAACTCCTTTGGTATAATTTCATTTTGTGTGTGTGTGTGTGTGTTTAAACACTTACTTTATGGCAGTACAAGTTGCTATGGGCTCATCTTTTACAATTCTTGCCTCAGTCCTAAAATCAGCCCTGGTCCTGTTTCATGGAGAATGGTATAGGAAACCAAGATCTGGATGTTAGGTGTGCTTATTTCAACAGGAGTTTTATTTCTTTTAGGCTTTCTAAGATGACAGAAAATCAAAAAATAAAATTTGTGTTTACTAGCCAGTTTATCACACGTGTCTATCAATATTTTTATAGGTACTATCTGTTAACCATGTGGTTAATTTAATACCACATAGATAGCTCTAACCTGTTCTCCTTGCATTTTTGTAACTACCCACCCCAACAAAGAGAACAGTGCTATTTTTTAATATTTATCTTTATTTTATGGATCCTGAATGCACACATGAAGTTTCTGGAGTGGAGCAGATTGTGATTTGCTGTAAAGTAAATAATAATACCCCTGTGGTTCCCCTGTGCTCCAGTTCTTACCCCTGGAGCAACACGATGAGAACTGGATACACAAACCTATATACACAGTCTGTATTGTAGGTGAGGAATCCCCCAGAAATGAATCTGGGTGCTTACATACCTGCTGTCTCCCTCTCTTCCTAAAATGAAGCAGAAAAAACCTATGCTTCTCTAGAAGGACTCTGAGCTCTTCCCTTCTTCAGAATGTAAAGAAATCTCTGAGGAAAAGTTATCTATTGTTTCCAACTTTACAACAAAGGATGTCTCCCTGGTCCCAGATCTTGGCTTCTCTTGAAGCGTAAACGCACACCTCTGAGAGGTAAGTCTCTCTGGAGTTTTCTCTAGCTAATCAATCATAAATTACCTTCCAATGCTTGCTTTTAGCCTAGGTTCCAAGTTCAGTAAAATTTGCTCAGACATCCCTAACCCTGCAAAAAAATAAAAAAAATATTTTTATAGCCTCACAAACAGATGAGGAAAATGAAGCTCAGATAGGTTAAAACTTGCCAAAGTTATGGGTGCTGAAGGTGGGATGTAAACTGAAGTATATCTGAGTCCAAAGCCCATGTTTTTCAAGAAGTGACTTAGTTCCAGATAAGAGATGTTTCAGGAACATACTTAACTTCGTCCTTTGACCTTGCTCTGTTCATATTCCTTTCTTCGTCTGCCCACCTCATATCTCTTCATTAGTTAGCTCTTGCAGAGTTTTGTTTTCCAATATTTATTCATTAGTGCTTTGCATTTTTAGTATTTTGGTGTATCTCTTAAAGTATTTTTAAAATATTCTTTGCTTTCTAGAACTTGACAACGTATGGAATCATATTAAAATCCTAGAGATCTTAGGAAAGATTAGGTAACTCTAGAATGATGCTCTGATAAGCAAAACCATTATTGCTGTGTCTGGGAGTATATTCCTGGTTTAATGTGGACAGATAGCTCATCTTCAGTTTTAAACATACCAGAAGTTTTCCCCGTATCTTTCCTCCTTTGTATTTTCCTCTAATGCATTTTGTGCTTATTCTAACCTCATATTTTGTTATTCCTGTTTCCCTGAATGGTTTGCACTAATGCAACAGTAATCCTCAAGGTCAGGGTGTGAGCTGTAAATAGTTATTCAGAAGAGTGTAAAAACCCCAATGGTATTTCCAGGTAATGAGGTACAAGACAAACTTTATAATTGACATTTTTGGTGCATTCTCTTCAATCCTACTGCCATATAGAGGGCTCAGGACAACTCTGCAGTGTCATGAAGTTTTCCACATTGCTTAAGAGAGTTTTGTGCCTTTCGGTTATGGACTTGTATTCAGAACCACTATTTAATTCCTGACAATTGCTTGGGTTTGACAATTCCTGACTTAGCTGTCATCTATTTCCCTATGTTTTCGAGAATGGGTTGATAATGCAGACTCCTTTTACAGAACATCAAAGGGCTCTGGACAGTTCTTGTAAATGTTCACCTGCAAGCCTCATTTCCTGCCATTGTAGCATTAGAATAAAAGCCCAAGAGACAACAGTTCACTAGTCCTGGTTTAGCTAGTTCCTGGAGTGTGTTTTGTCACAGGTTATGAATATAGACCTGTAACCGGGGGACTTTCCTTTCCTGCCTGTGAGAATACCTAACTGGCTATGGTGAAACCAGAAGTCTTTTCAAGCAGTATAGCCCTGAGGCAGCACAGACAGCCATCTGCTTAGCTGCAGTGGCCATGGTGCCTGTAGTTAACACAGTTTTGCTCTTTGGAGCTCAGACATGTAGAGAGCTGCGTGAAGACTTTACTCCAAGCAATCTGCAGTCGTCATTGAACACTGCACGGTCGTGCGGCTGCCTCTGGGGCTGTTTCCAGTAGCTGCCATGCTGATGGGCATCTGCCTGTCCTACTGTCAGCAGAATACCCGCAACACTGTTGTGACAGTAAGTGACTTCTTGGTTATTCTTTTAGTTTTCTGTCTTCTTTCTACTAAAAGTCTGACTACACTTCATGACCATGACCGACTGACTGAATGTTGGTTGCCAAAGATAACCGTTAATTTCAGATACATTTCCGTCAACTTACCCACTGTCACCTTATTTGAAAATCTCACACTTGTTGAAGGTGCATGAAGCATGTGAGTGGTCTTCCCGATTTAAGATCATGTGTAGAGGAAAAGTAAATAAAATATTATAACGTTAAATGTATCCTTTGTATAGAAAAGGGGTTCCTTGGGTGACAAAATTCTATCCCTTCTCTCTACAAGTTAAGCATATGGAGGGAATAAAAACTATTTCAGAGTTTAAAAATAGTTTACCCTGTTTACAAATCAGTAATAATTCAATTTTAATTTATCCTAACAGCTTGGAAGACCTCTGTCAGCATGTCCTTTTGGTTAGGGAAAGGATAAAACCATCTTCCTTATTGCTCATTTGTTCATTCATTCATTCATCAATCTACAAGTTCTAAATGGAAATGCACTAGGCAGGAACTCTGCCTGTCTTAGCCTGCAAAGAAGATGAAGTCATGGTCTTTGCATTTAAGCATACCTCAGTGTTCATGGAATAAATGGATGAATGAATGAATAACTCTTTTTTTCTTTTTCTTTCTGATAATCAAGAGTTTGAATATTGGGGGAGGAGAAATGTTGAATATTCTTTTAGCATAAGAGGATCAGAGCTTCTACATAAGATTGTAGCAACTTCTGCATTATATCGTCATCTGAGTTTATCCATCCACAGAATCAGAAATAATAATAATAATAACAACAGCAACAATAAATGGTAGAAATAGTCTTACAAGACAGAGACCTGTACAAGTAAACACTGTTTTCAGAGCTGTAAACTTTTACCTTTAGAAAGTTGAAGCTTGCACTTACCTGTCTGCTGCAAACGTCAAATTCTTACATAAGATATATCCAGAAAAGCAAAGCATTGTTCTTGGCATCTTTATGATTTTTTTTTTTTTTTTTTTTTTTTTATAAATCTTTATTTATTTATTTTTGGTTGTGCTGGGTCTTCGGTTCGTGCGAGGGCTTTCTCTAGTTGCGGCAAGTGGGGGCCACTCTTCATCGCGGTGCGGGGATCGCTCTTCATCGCGGTGCGCGGGCCTTTCACTATCGCGGCCCCTCCCGTTGCGGGGCACAGGCTCCAGACGCGCAGGCTCAGCAGTTGTGGCTCACGGGCCCAGCCGCTCCGCGGCATGTGGGATCTTCCCAGACCAGGGCTCGAACCCGTATCCCCTGCATTAGCAGGCAGATTCTCAACCACTGCGCCACCAGGGAAGCCCTCTTTATGATTTTTGTATTCTGATTTTGTTCTACTATAATGTAGGAGGAGGAAATAGTGTCTTTCAATTGTCCAAAGGGTTTATACTTTTAACAGGCAAGTTGACTATGTACATTCCAATTCTCAAATATTTTTTGACAGTCTCTTATGGACAAAGCACTCTGCTGTGTTCTCTGAGGAATACAAAAATGGACAAGACAGGAAACAGTTAAATAGGGGGAATAAGAATGTGTATAGGTACCCATAATACAAGACAATGTGATAAATGCTTTCAGCGAAGGAAAAAACAATACCTGTTGTCACTTGGTGGAAAGGAGATATATTTTGGGGTTTATCAGAGAAGGATTTATGAAAGAAGAAATACTGGTCTTGAAACTGAGACTCTTTAGGGTTTATTCAGTTAGAAATAAGAGTGGAGGCAATTCAAGGTAGGGTAAACCTTATCATCAAAGGTCATTTGTTTCTTTATTAATCAAACATTTATTGAGCACTTACAGTGCATATTTTCAGTCCACAAGTAACTTGCGATCCAGCTGAGAAGAAAGACATTTACCTAATAAACACAATGGGATGTGATAAATTTGGGAAAAGTGGTATGTACTGAGTATAATGGGAACACAGAGGAAGAAGCAATTTATTCTGACTAGAAGGGGAAGGAGATTACATTTGACTGGTGCCTTGGGGAATAAGTAGGAATTTTATGGTGGAGGAGAGGGAGAATGGTATTTCAAAGAGAGGAAAGATCATATGCAAATTGTCTAAGCCAGGGTTTCTCATAATGTGATTCTTTCAAGCTCCTCTATCAGAATCAACTAGTATGCTTATAAGGTATACCTATTCCTAGCCCCTCCCCAGATCTACTGAATTGCAATCTCTCTGAATGGAAGCCAGAATTTGCCTTCTAAGCATATTTCTGAGCTTGATAAAGGTTGAAAATTGCTGGTCCAAATGAAGTGATGTGACTCCTTTGGGGAAAGGAGAGTAGTTTGGCATAGCTCTAGCTTAAGGTGTGTATGAGACGGAATGGCAGAGTAGTGGGAGAGGAAAGGTATTTTTGGCAACAGACAGTGCACTGTTTATTTGCAGTGTAGCAGGAGCTGTGAGAGAGAAGACTAGGAGAATGGTTGATGCCAAAACACTGAGAAACTTGAATAATGCATCAACTTTGTTCCTCTGGTAACTGGAAGCCATTGAAGTTTTTGAAGTAGGTGAGTAAAGTATGTAAGACATCACATACATGGAAACCCAAAAAGTTTCCAAAGTTACCAACATGCCTTTCAAACAGTCGATAATACAGTTGTTAAACTGATTGCTTTTTTCTCCTATAAATATACATATAAGATTTTAGAGAACTTTAAAAAATTAATCCAAATTCAATGTCTTACTTATATTTTTCAGTTGTTATTTTGGATGTTGCCAATAAACATTTTGTAGATCCTCTTTGTATTGTGTATTTAATGATTTCAGTTTTGACTCTTTACAGCACAGCCTGAATAGGTATGAGTTGTATTAATTTGTAAATTTAATGAGGTAATTTTTCAGTTGCTTGGGCCATCAGATGGAGATGGTGGACAGGGCAAATTAGCCTATAAATCTGTAGAGGGACCCAGCTGGCATCGCAATGGGGTTCTGTGAGCCTGTGACCCTCCACTCTTTGTTGTTTGGGAGACAGTATCTGCCACAGTGGCCGTCTTGAATTTGGGGACTTCAGCTGGTTGTAGCTTTGAGGTAGGGAGCATATAATCCTTGAAATGTCCTACAAACTTCATCTTCCTCTGTGAACTATGTGTCATCTCCCTCTTGAAGATCATTGAAAATGTGACCTAATGGCTTCCCTTGTTATCTCAAAGTCTGGCGCCATTACCACTGTGCTCCTTCCTGGCGCCCACATTCCTATTTGGAGAAAGTTCCTTACCTTTGGCAGAGAGGGCCTGTTTCATACTTGAAACCTACGAAGGAGTGATCCTGTCTTGGGGGTCAGAGGCAATGGCTCAGTGACCTGAATATCAGGGTGTCCATCCTGGAGCTTGTACATTTAGGCCAACTGTGCAACTTTCTACATCTCGACCACATGAGGCCTAATCTCTGTACAACCTGAAGAGTGACAGGGACTCTGCAGTACTCTTAAGTCTGTGCTGAGGGCTGAGAAAGCAACAAGGACTCTCTCAGCTCACCTCAAGAAGTTCAAATCTTCAGAGTATGCCTTGAGCCACTTTTTATAAATTTTTTAATACTCTATTCTCTGTCCCATTCCCCTCCTCTAAAAGAAAAAAAAGAAGGGCAAGGGGCGTGACAAGTGTCCACTAACTTTCATGCAGCACAGCTGATGGCCAGTTCTCAGGCTTTTCTTTGACAAGTTGGCTGCGTACATGTGTTGATCTGGCCACACGGTGCCTGTTTTCCAAAGTGAAAGGGGTCCCTTTGTGGGCCTAGTGCAGGGTGAGGCTCTCTGAGCACTCATTACAGAAACCCTTCCCTTCTAAGGAAGATTGGCTCCAAAAGACACAAAGAACATGCACAACCCCCAAGCACACCCCAAAGAAAAACTGGAGGAGGCTGCCCAGGGCTTGCCAGGAAGTAGGGGGGTGGGGTGGTGTTAAAATTTGCCAGAATAATCCACATGGATGATTGATCTTTGACCATAATTGCAAAATTTTGTCCCTTGTTATGGTCCCTGATGTGGCCATGGGAGGGACAGGCCAACCGATAGGCCTCTGTGAAGGTGGGAAGCTGGGCTATGAGAGTGGCACAGAGGCACTTCTGTTGACTTACCCTGAAGAAAAAAGGCTCATTTTACAATGCTTGTAACAGAAATATATCAACTTAAAAGCAAAATACTAGGCATTTGGGGTATATGGATCTCTAATAAAATGGCCCAAATCTTTCAAGAAGTTCTCTCATATTTGCAAAACCATCGATGTTGAGAGTGGCTTTTTATGATTTAAACTTCCCAAATGCTGTTTATGTATGACAAAAAATAAATAAGAAAATAGGTGTAGGGATAATTTATTCATACATATCATATATTATACATCATATGTGCATATATACAATAAATTTGTGATTTGTTGTAGCGTCATGGATATTTTCCCTTCCCTGTCTCAAGAAGACATCCCTTGCCAATTGTCTTCCTCGGCACCAGGAGCCCTTGTGTGGTATGGTGGAATTTGCCATTCCCTCATGGCTCTT
Source organism: Balaenoptera musculus (assembly GCF_009873245.2). Taxonomy (NCBI): domain Eukaryota; kingdom Metazoa; phylum Chordata; class Mammalia; order Artiodactyla; family Balaenopteridae; genus Balaenoptera; species Balaenoptera musculus. Next base: position 54,591,431 of record NC_045788.1, on the reverse strand, counting down.
GCTGGTGAAACCTAGGCTTGTCAAGGAGGCATTGTTGCTAGGAAATCTTCAGGGATGAGGAACTGGAGTAAGGTAAACTAGAGTAGGGAAGTCATGTTGGGGGCAGGTATGTTCCCAGGGGTGTTCTTAGATGCCTTTCTGTAGACAAAAGCTAGTCTGTGCACGAAAACACATGTGATGGGGGCTTGCTTGTTTCCGAATGAAGGTGGAGGAGAGGGGCTGGCGGGGAACTGACATATGAACGCCTTACACCTGAACTGGTAAGGGGTCGAGGAGCTGCCTGTCCTCTGGAGGCCGTACAGACCAGAGCAATGGTCATTTCTGGAGCAACTGGTGGAGTGCCGAGAGCCCTTCTATGATTATTCCAAACTATTTGTGACCCTTGATATTGTAGGGTTCTGGAAGGAGTTTGAAAGTGATGGAGCTCCAGTAATGACTGGAGTCATCACATTTCCTCTCCACTTTGCAGGTTAGAGTTTAGAGATTAAATGTGATTTAGGGACCTAAAGGAATGGACGTTTTTTACATCTAGATTTGTGGAAATTATACACACTACAGGTAAATATAGCACAGTTATTTTACTAAGAATATTCACATGTTATAGCCATGATTCACAAAGAGCCAGGAGGGCGTTCGTGCCATCTTAAGGTTGAGGGAAGAGAAACTCAGAGAAGTCGAGTTACTTTCCCAGAGTCACATAGGTAGTAAGTACAAGTTGAGGCCTGGGACCCACAATGTCTGACTCTAGATCCAAGTTTTTTCTCTCACATGGGGCTGATGCTAATATAGCACATTGCAGTAAAACGGAGTGCTTTTAAATGTGAGAAAAAAAAAAAGTCTTTGTGTTAGTAGATTCTGTGCCTTATCAGAGTCATCTCCCCTCAGGGAACATTTCATATGGTCTCTAAAATATCGCTGTGATCTGAGAATGTTAGATTTGAAAGGAACCAAGGAGATCATCTGCATGTTTCTCAGGTTGGAGCCTAGGAGATGACGTGACTTGACGATGGCCAGAAGGCTGGTTTGAGACAGAACCAGTGCAGGAACCCAGACATCTTATCTTCTAACTCAGGGGCCTCCATGTCAGCATGAAGTCTCCCACCGTTGATGAGGTAGCGCAAGACACACTGCAATATCGTTTCTTATTAACTACAATCAACAACAATAACAACAAACAACAATACTGCTGAGTGGGTGTGTGAGAAAATCTGTGGTTCTCCTCAGTAGCCAGAAAACTTTCACAGTAAGTTATTTCATCCTAAAGGCTCAAAATTATTTATAAAACAGACAGCTACAGAGCTACTTGCTTTGCTCATAATAATGCTGTGACATGAGGACACCCTAAAGAGGAAGTGTGGTCTCTTTAGATCGGCAGACTGAGCTGGCTAATTCTTGATTTATTTAGAGTAGAATGTAATACTGATTTGGGTTCTGTCCTAACACAGGCCACATTGAGACACTTCTGAGAAAAGAGCACTAAACTAGGAGACAAAAGATCTGGGGTCACACCTTGGTTGTGTCACTTACTCCTCTTTGTCTTTAGGCAAGTTGCTTGCTGTCTGAAGCCCCCCTCTTATGTGATAAGTGGCGTTGCCACAGCTGCCCTGCCTACCTTACAAGGTCGTCATAAAGAGTGTATACTATATTGTATATTGTAATGCAGAAGAAAGGATTTTGTGAACTCTAGTTTTAATAGGTGATTATTCAGAAATTCCGTGACATTATTTATTAGGGTGAATAAAAAAGAAACAAGCTGGCTGGTGAAGATCTACTCTGAAGCTTCTCTTCCATGTTCAAGGCTCTGTGTAAAGGTGCTTTATACGTGGTGCATGTAATTCCTACAACTCTGTGAGGTGTGTGTCATTAATTTTACAGACAGAATTTGAGGATCAGGTTACTCAGTTGGCCATGTGGCCACCTGGTAAGAAGAAAGAGTTGATTTGAACCCAGTGTCTTCTGAGGACTAGACCCCTGCTCTTGAGTGGGTGGCTGTCCCACCTCTCAGAAGAACCCAGGGGTCTCATTTGCCATTGGCAGGCCTGCGGCCTTATTCACCTACAGGATGGAGAGCACATTGGAGAATGGCTGACCTGGTGTCCCAGGCAGAGATGCTGGCTTGCAGTCGCAGTGCCTTGGCCCAGTCACATCCTAACTCTGGACGTTTTGACTCCCCGTGGCAGAACGCACTTGCGTTCTTCCATTGTTTTATCACGAAGCATGGCGATAAAAGCCTTTCTTTTAAAGGCCTTGTGAAATAAACTGAAGCGCGGTGTTTACAAAGACATTGCACTTGATCAGTCTGCTGCTGCAGCCTTAGGAGTGCTCTGCCCCCGCAGACAGCACTGGTTTTAATGGCCCAAAGGAAACAACCTTTTAAGAAGATCAAATGAGACACATGAAAGGAAATCAGGCTTCTTAGTCCCATGGGTAGGAAAAGTAGCTGTCACATTTCAATTTAAAATTTGAGAATTGTTTGCCTCTTCAGACTCCAGGGAAAAGAAATAGATTTACATTGGAATCCTGCCTGGAGATGAAGTTGCATACCACTGAGTTAACTTACTGCGTTGTGCAGAGTGGGGCTGCCTGTGATGTGAAAGTGTGAAAGACTTGGGTTCCCATACTGGCTCTGCCACCCACAAGCTGTATGACCTTGGAAAAGTGAAGGAACCTCCCTGAACCTATTTCCTCAGGTGTAAAATGCAGAATTTAACGTCTATTACAATGACCTTTGAAGGGTATATTAAAAATTCAAGGAAAATAAATTCAGTTGATTCATAGTAGGCTATCAATCGATTCACAGTAGGCTGTCAGTTCCCCTCGACCTGTGGACCGGTGACTGAAGTTTTAGTTCCACAAATTAGTGTGTGATTTTTGGGCAAGTCACCTCATTTCTCAAGCTCTTCGTTTCTTAATTGGAAAGAAGGAAAAACTTGGACCAGAATTTCTCTGAAGTTCATTCCAACCCAAATGTTCTATGTGTCTATAACTGATTACTTTTAACCCTACAACCACAAGAGTTTTGGTTGTTACCACTTGAAATACTTCAAAGGGAACTCTTTTCTATGGCTCTGACATTTTCCCGTGAATAAAAAATAAGGATTCTATGCAGATAAACATGAAAAGGATGCCTTCAATCTAATATCTGCATATTTCAGATAAGTTTGTGTATGGCTATAAACTTGCTTGACAACGTATTTGTCTCACCACAAATGCATGTTGTATAACTTGAAGACAGGTGTCTGTATTTCACTCATTTTTATGACAGAACAGAATTCTTTTTTTTTTTTTTTTAAATAAATTTATTTATTTATTCATTCATTTATTATTTATTTATTTTTGGCTGTGTTGGGTCTTCGTTTCTGTGCGAGGGCTTTCTCCAGTTGCGGCAAGCGGGGGCCACTCTTCATCACGGTGTGCGGGCCTCTCACTATCGCGGCCTCTCTTGTTGCGGAGCAGAGGCTCCAGACACGCAGGCTCAGTAGTTGTGGCTCACGGGCCTAGTTGCTCCGCGGCATGTGTGATCCTCCCAGACCAGGGCTCGAACCCGCGTCCCCTGCATTGGCAGGCAGATTCCCAACCACTGTGCCACCAGGGAAGCCCCAGAACAGAATTCTTAACCCCCAGCAGTTACTCAATGTGTATCAACTGATTGACTTTTTCAGTTTTTTTTTACATGTGTAGTTACCAGAGCTATAGACTTGCTTGGACTAATAAAGACGTGGTTTTTGGCATTTCCCTAAATGTTTATGTTTCTATCAACTCTAATTTATGTGTATGGACTAACTTCCCAAGCATTACAATGGGCTGATAGCAAGGGATGGGCCACATAGAACACACACGATTCTCATTCAGAATTTCTCAGCAGAGGCCAACCCTGAATCTATACTTTTGGCAAGTAAGGTATGGGTATCATGTTTCCTGTCCTTCCTCTTATCCTCATCTTTCCTTGCTCCAAATCCTTCAATAGCTTCCTTTTTATTATGCATCGAATTTCACTATCACCTAGCTTTGTTAGCTCTCCATTTAAAAAAAATATTTTTATTTACGTATGTATGTATGTATGTATGTATGTATTTATTTATGGCTGCGTTGGGTCTTTGTTGCTGCGCACGGGCTTTCTCTAGTTGTGGCAAGCAGGGGTTAACTCTTTGTTATGGTGTGCGGGCTTCTCATTGCGGTGGCTTCTCTTGTTGCGGAGCACGGGCTCTAGGCGCATGGGCTTCAGTAGTTGTGGCATGCGGGCTCAGTAGTTGTGGCTCACGGGCTTAGTTGCTCCGTGGCATGTGAGATCCTCCCGGACCAGGGCTCTAACCCATGTCCCCTGCATTGGCAGGCAGATTATCACTGAGCCACCAGGGAAGTCCCAACTCTCTATTTCGTATCGTTGGCCTCGATCTTTATTACAAAGAGCTCTTTCCAACATACTACATTTTCTCCTGTATGTACGGTTAGAAAACCCTGCAAGGACTTGAGAACTCTGGTTATTTTGAGGTTATCATTTCAAGAATTGAGAACTACCAGAAATTCTAGGGAGAGTTGGAGAAATCATAGGCCTGCAATATCAGATATTTTTGAGAGAAAAGAGCAGCATTCAGGAAGCTTCCAATGAGCCTACCAGAGACAACAGAGTGATAAAGTTTTAGTGTTTTATTGAAATGGGCTTTGGTTATTTCTGTGAAATTCCCAAACTGAGCACAGATGGTAGTATTTTAAATCCATACAGACCTTGTCATTACAAAGGATGAGGAAGCACTTGACAAAGTCATTGTGGTTATCATGCTACACAGTGTCCAGTTGGGAGATAAAAGAATTGCATGGACCATTAGCACTTGAGAAATTGAACAACTGTGTAGAGAAGAAAAATGTTGACTAGTGACCCTAGGAGGGACTCGACTTTTCTCAAAAGGAACTCAAGAGATCCCAGATTAAAGAGCAGACTAGATTTTGATGTTATATAATTCCTGTTCTCATTCACGGAACAGTTTTTTTGAGCATCCATTGTGTGCTTGGCACCATTCTAGCACTGTGAGAAACACTAAGGTGGGTAAGAGAGTATCTGCTTTTGTGTTTGGAAGAACAGAAAATAACACTCTTTTCTTCCCTTTTTATCTTTGAAACCAATTGAAAATAAGATACCCGTCATCTGGCAATCAGAATAGTAGCTTTATTCTTGATAAAGCTGATTGGAGGACATGGACAAATGGACTGGCCAATGGTAGACCTTAGGACAGCCCATTCTAAGAAGAGTTTGCACGGGCAGAGTAGAAACACTGACTTAGAATCATTATTGTCCAACCCATCTTGCCTTTTGGGCCCAAACTGGTAGCTTTTTAATTGATTAGCTCTACTTTGTAAGATTCATAGCCCCTAATAATCAGATAACTTATGTCTTCTTTTACTAGGAGAAATGAATAGGAGCACTGTGGAGTGAGACCCAGAGTGTTACATCAGTGGAAGGAATCTCATGGAACTTTTGAGGTTGGGGAATAAAGATCTCCACTTAATATTCTCCAGCTTTTTTTCCCTAACTCATGGGCTTAATCTCTAAGTTTATGGTAAAATGACAGTGTATTTGTCCCTCTCAGCAGAAGAGATCATCAGTACAGCAGGGAATCCATGCTCTAGCCTTTGCCATGCAACTCCCCCAGTACTAGTTCCTATTTCATTTTGGGTATCTTCCTGAGACCACTGACAGAAAGTTTAGTCTGGGTTATTAGATGGCCTTTGAAGTGGGTTAGAGTAGGGACTTAGGCTAAAACGTGCTTCCTATTTTATATCTCTTCTTAAATCGCATTCTGTCATCTTGTCCAAGGTTGTGACATAAACCCAAACAAACAAAACTGACCTATGGAGATGCCCCCAATTTGAATACAATCCTATTTTCACTACTGAGTTCCTAGGGAGAAATAAAAGCACAAACATAAAATTCTCTTGTTTTTAAAATAAAGTTCAAATTCGCTGAAGACTAAAAATTTGCTTAAGGACTTCAGTAGATAAGATTTGACAGTTTTGAACTTGACATAGAGATGACTTCTAGACTTGTACTTGCTTGTAGAGATGTCTTTGTACATCACACTTCACCTCCATGATGTGGTCAGTTTGTAACTTTTTTCCACCAGTGCAGTGGAAGTCAATCTAGCTAACATTTATTGAGCACTTTCTATGTTTAAGTCATTATGGGTAATACCGACATGACTGAAGATGTAGCTCTTGTCCCTCACAGGTTTACAATCAAGTAAACTAGATAAAATCATCGATATACAAAGTGCCTCTCTATCTGGTTCAACCTAAATCACCAACACCATTTCTCATTTTTTCTTCTCGGTTCCAGCCATACTGTCTTCATATGCTCTTAACACACTATGCCTAATAACATCCCTGTATCCTTATATGTGTGTTTTCTTCCATAAGTGACCCCTTTTCTGCCTTTTCAGACAGGCAACTGCTAAGAACCAGTCCAAAATCACTTCTTTGGTTAAAACTTTGTTGGTTTTCTGGAAACAGATATTCAGACCTTCCACTGAGTTCCCACTGTATTCTTTTATACCTCCATTATAGCGCTTACCCCCTTTAGATTTAGTGCTTTAGAATAAGAATATCTTCTTGTTTGTTCATTCTTCTCTGGTGGATTGTAATGATGGCTTCGATTCTTTACCTCTTCTTATATCTGTGCCCTTTACCATGTGACTTTAAGGGTCTTCCCACCAAGAGGCAGAGTTTATTTCCTTGCTCTTTGATTCTGAATTTGGTTGTATGACTTGCTTTGGCCAAGGGGATGTTAGCAAATGACACAGAGTCTAGAAAGAGTACTTGAGTATTTCTCATTGTGTTCTTTTGCTTCTTGCATGGCTTTGAGGATATGCCCTGGCTAGCTCCTTGGGGGATGAGTAACACGTGGAGCAGGCCAGTTTGGCCCGATGATACCAGCCAAAGCCAGCCTAGATCAGCGTACACCAGCTGATCCCCAGACATTTGAGCAAGCCCAGACAAGTACAGAATAACTGCCTCATATGCAGACTGACCTGCAGCTCATTGCTTTACTAAATACATGCTTATTGCTTTACTAAATATATGCTTATCACTTTATGACACTGGGTTTGGGGTTAGATGTCAGGTAGCTATTTTGTCGAAATAAATAATATCCCTTCTGTTTCCTCCATTAGATTAGTGAGTTTTCTGAGAGTAGAGATTATGTAAGATTCATCCTTTTTCTTCCCCAATACCTAGCATAGAGAAGGTATATTTGTTTGCTGAATGAAAGATAGCTTAGATAAATGAGTATAATACACCCAGATTAGAGATTACTTCAAAATTGATTAAATTTGACTTTGAAATATACAGTAAAAAAAATTTTTTTTATGGTTATAGCCATTTATTTTCTTAATGTTTTCCTTAGGCTAACTTTTATGATGCTTATATACCATATACCAAAATTTGAAGGAGAACAGACATCTAGGAAATAACCAAGAGAATGCAAGTTAAGGATGAAATGAAAATGTCACTGTTAATCAGCTAGCTGACAATGTGAAATAAATAATCTACTGATCCCATTGCCCCCACTTCATGTAGCTATCAACCATGATATGAAAAATTATTCCCAGCTACCATTTTTATCCTATCAAAATCGCTGTTGTCTGACACTGAAATAGTTCAGGTTATTACTAAGGTAGACCCAAATATTTAGTTCCTACTTGCTTGTATACATTTTAATGAGCACAGAATTGCCAGTTAAAGCAGCAGAATCAGGTGGTTTAATATTTTTCTGCTGGTCTCCTAGTGACAAGTAGCCCAAATTGCTGAAAGTTGGGCTTTAGGGAGAATTTGTCAGTTTTTGATAGAAGCTGAAACATAATTAGGGTGTTAATTGGAAAGTTGAGAGAGCACTGTGTATAGGAATCAGTTTTGAAGAATGGGTGCAGACAGTCAAGCAGGAGTCTGTAGTTCCTTGCACTGTGGAGCTGCCCCTGGGTCACAGCCTTCCCTGAGCTCTTACACACTGCACTCGATGAATGATAGGTCCATTCTGGACATGCAATAAAAACACAGAAACTGCAGGTTTGGGGAAAATAATTAAGAAGGATCTGTCCCTTCAGGCAGTTTTTTTTTTTTTTTTCCATTGGCAAACACTGAGTAAACATTGCAGAATTAAGGTACTTCTAGAGGTAGGGAAGAAAAGAAAAAAGCCATTTTTGGTAAACTGTTAAGAAATATGAATTAGAAAATTTAGCTAGTAGTTTCTTGTTGTCACACTGGCTGGACATGTTCTGATCTGAGAAGTATGAATATATAGAAATTGTTCTGCATGTCATTGGAAAGAAGCCCTGGTCTGTGAAAGTCCCCCTCCAGGCCTTTGTGACTGCATTCTTGATTCCTGTTTGGTAGCCAGTATACCAGAGTGTGGGTTGGCATTTTTTCAGTCTGTCTTTTTCACACTCCTAGGTCATTTATAGTGAGACCGTACCCTCTACCCTAACCCATTTGTCAGACCAGAAAGTGAATTCTGTGATTCTTATGGAAAAGCTAAGTTGACTTCAAGGTTTTGTTGGAGGATATTGAAAACGGTCATCATTTATTTGTGTTCAGAGCCAGTTAGGACTATTGGTTTTAAGTTCTAAGCAAGACAGCAGTCAAATACAAAGGCAACCTCTGGGAAGAGTCCCGGTATCCTGAAAAGAACATTGGTCTTAAAATAAGAAAGATCTGCGTTCTAATCTTCACTTTGTCACTTGCTAATTAGGCAGTATTGGCTGGTTACACAGCTTAGCTGACTCAGTTTCCTTATTTGTAAAATTGGGTTAATTTAAGTTTTATGGGTTAGTACAAATGAAGCATATATAGCAGGCATTCAAAAACAGTTTGGAGTTCTTCCCTTATTCTCTAGTTCTTTTGGTTTCCTCATGCCTAAGTCATATAAACAGAATTAAATTAATCACTGGTGGTGAATGAAGAAATGAAAGCCCAGTGCCCAGAATCAGTACAGATTTGTCAGCTGGACTATCCGACTACCTCAATGCCAGTTCTAGGCTCTGATTACTGGGGTGCTGGGGTTGGATTAAAGTCGTTGGTGAGAAAGAGACCCAGAGGTACTAACTCATTAGTATTCTCAGACAGTCACGTCTTCCACATCACTGGTTTTCCCTCTTTAGGCTCAAGAGGTTAATTATATTTTTTTAAAAAATGAGTTTTTCAGTGCTTGATGATTTCAACTGAGCTGGATATATAATCTACTTCACCTTTGACCTGATGAGGCTATAAAATGCAGAAATGTAACATGGTGATTTAACCCCAACTCTCTTAGAGAAATTTGCTAAAACACATATACACACACACACTTTTGTTATTTACATTCGGAAAAACAATTCTATTTTCCATCTGAGGTAAGTGTTTTTATGTGTAAACTTTAGTACGCATTCCATTTCTACTGAGCATGGAGCTCCAGAGAAAGTGTTCAGGGATATGGTAAAATCTGAGTGATTTGAAAAAGAAAACATATCCATAGTGAAAGATGTGGGACGGAGTCCTCACAGATGGGAAACAAATAGTTCTTTTCCTATCGAATTTTGTAGGATGAGATGCAGATCTGATTTCTAGCTATTGCAGATCATGAGACTAAAACTATATCGGATGCTTTACTTTCTCCTCTTTCCTTCCTTTGCCCGAACAGTTGGCCTGGTTTCTGGGAAGCAGCCTCTGTGTTAACGCTCATCACCTGCTGTCTACAGAGTTCCAGGCAGGTTAACTTGATCATCTTGCTCTCCCCCATCTGATGATGGAGTGCTGTGAGACCTTAGAGAGGGATTATGGCAGTAGGAAAGGAACGAAGACAGGAAAAACGTTTTTTGTAGATGGTTTTTGGTCCTATGTGAAATGCATTTAATTCTTGATTTAAATTGTAAGAAAACCAATAAGGGGTCAGTAAAGAGTATTCAGGGAGAAGGGTGGAACTTACTGCGAAGATGTGATTCTTCTTGACAATGGCACAGGTATGTCAAAATGAATGAACTTTTAACTCCAGTATAAACTGACTTTTCCAGCTGAAATTCTCTTGGTAAAAAGCAAGAGAGCCTCAGGGAAAGGATTTAGGACTGAAAAAGAAGCCCTCATCTACCATTTTATTCTCTGTTTTTATAGTTATGTCACATTAACTTTAATGAGGCAAAATGTCTATCAAGCTTTAGAACTGTATTAGAAATTTTAAGGAGAATGATTATAGATTCAATTCAAAAAAGATACTCTGGATAGTCAGTTATATCTTTCTTTCTTATTATTAAAGCCTACTTTTTGAAAATAGGAGCTTTTTATATTTTGTGCTATGTGACATAACCTAAGAAAAACTTAGAAAATCCTGTGATAAAATTTTAAAGTGAAGTGTTTTGAGAGCTAAAAAGAATATGATGTGAGAAATCTTTTGACAGAAAGATGACAGGCAGGTAGACAGAAAAGACTTATGCATGCAGGCTGAAGAAAAAAACTACCAAAAAAAGATACATCATATAACAGTGGCCTGGGTTGAGTCATTTTCTTTTCATTTCTTAGACAAAATCTATTTAATGATTTTAACATTTATCCATTAATTTTTTTCTGCTTGAAGTGTAATTCAAAACTCTGTATCAATCCTCTGAAGGTTAAGGCAGGTATTTATTAAAAAATGAAAAAGATTACAGATTTTCAACCACATAAGTCATAATATGGAAGAGATGTATAGTTGGAGACTTTCTGAGGAAATGTTTTTGTGCCGTGACTTTTAAAAAAAAATTAATTAATTAATTAATTAATTTTTGGCTGTGTTTGGTCTTTGTTGCTGCATGCGGGCTTTCTCTAGTTGCGGCGAGAGGGGGCTACTCTTTGTTGCAGTGCACAGGCTTCTCATTGTGGTAGCTTCTCTTGTTGCGGAGCATGGGCTCTAGGCGCGCGGGCTTCAGTAGTTGCGGCACACGGGCTCAGTAGTTGTGGCTCATGGGCTCTAGAGTGCAGGCTCAGTAGTTGTGGCATACGGGCTTAGTTGCTCTGCGGCATGTGGGATCTTCCTGGACCGGGGCTCGAACCCATGTCCCCTGCATTGGCAGGCAGATTCTTAACCACTGCACCACCAGGGAAGTCCTTGCGACTCCTCTTGATGAAGGCTTGTAATGATGATAAACCTCTATTCCTACCGAGGAAGGAAAGCATTTCAGAACAAATTAAAAATTTTTTTCCCAGGTAAAAGCAACCAGTTTTGTAATTTAATTCTGTTCTGAGCCAATGTCTGGAATTTCAGGAGAAAGGTGAAAAAAATCTCCACGGTGTTCAGTAAATTGGTTTTAAAATTTGCCTTTTGGGGACAAAAGGCATTTTCCCCTGAGGGAAGGTTTAGATTACTTTTCTTACCACCGGACTTGGCTAAGTCTGTGACAGTAGAACGTGGCATATGAAGGAACAAGATGGTTTCAACTGTTTCTTGACAGTTATGATGTCAGGACTGCATATTTAAAAAAAAATTCTCCACAAAGGAAATATTTATTTATATGTCATATTGTTCATCAAATTATATTATTATATTGTACATAATACCTAGTTTCTTTATATAATCATAGGACATGTGCAAACTCAATGGCTGTTCAAAATGTTATAGGCTGACCAGGGCATTAGGACTTAGAGACTTTAATTTTCCAGTCTGTACTGGGCCACAGCACTTTTTCCTGATTGAAGGTTAGAGCTTGGAATATAAGCTTTATGTATAAAAGACGCTAAGGAGTCTTAGAGTTTTAAGCTGATTAAATGTCCAGCCCATTACATGGTAATAGTTTGATATCTTGGGAACTATAGGTCATCCCAAAGCCGTGTAACTGAATGACCCCAGATTCTTCCCAGAATGATTACCATGTTACCAGTTAATAGAAACCCATCACAACGTTACCATTTATTGACCAACTACTAGATATTCTACTAGCTTCAATTTACTTACATTATCTGCTGATGAGAAAACAGATGCTCAGAGATTTTTAAGAATTTTCCCAAAGTCATACAGTAGAGTCACGATTGAATCCAGGTCTACAGTTTTTCAAAATCTCATGATGTTTCACTACCTCATATTGCCTTCTAAACTGAGAGGAAATATAATAGTTAAGTTCAGCTATTCCAAAACAGCCCAAGCTACAGTGATTAGTGTTTATTTCTCTTTTTGTGTCATAGTCCAGATTGACATGCCAGGATCTGTATGGCAACTCCACGGTATTGCGGACTTACGTTCTTTCTGTCGAGTTGCTCTGCCATTACAGGGGTATGTTGTCTTTGTCCATATGGTTCAAGAGGACTCCTGACCATGTCTGTCCTTAGCCTTAGGGGAAAGGGGTTGGGGAGATGGAGGAGGGGAGGAGGGGAGGGAGGGCTTGCTGCTTCCCTGGAAGAGCACAGTCACTTTTACTCATATGCCATTGACTTGAACTTACCCATACGATCATGCCTAGTTGTAAAGGAAAATGGAAAATGAAGGCTTATTCTGAATAGCTATGAAAATCGATAAATCTTGGGGGTCCTATTATTATGAATAAAAGGGAAGAATGGTTTTTGGAAGTAAGTTAAGGATTGTCAGAGAGACTTTTCATATACTAGAAGCTACCTGTCTCACTTTAGTGAGCATTCTAAGCTCCAGAGAGACTACATATACTAGCTAAGGTTACACACAAGTTGGTGGCACAGAAAGTCTAGAAACCAGTTTATTTGACCTCCGGGCCTGTGCTTTTTCTACCTCATCAGTTTGGTTTGACAGCGTTGCTGCTACTGGTGAAAAAAAAAATACTGACCAAATTGGACCACTGGTGTGCAAATTATGTTTATTAACACATAAAACATTCCCAAAGAATCTCAAAGATGTTTTATCCTCTACTTCCATGAGTTGATTTGAAAATACATAAACATTTGTATATATTTGTACTTCCCTGAATAATGATTTTTTGAAAAGGGGTTTTAAAAAGCATTTTTGCATAGCTGTAGAAATGTGTTATGAAGGAATTTAGTGCCATTTTCTTATGGATGGAGAGAGAGAATACGTTCTGGAATTTATTACACTGTGTATTTCACTTGTGTTGCCTGACAGATCATTGGAATTTAATTTTAATTAAAAAATATGGTTCATCATAGTCTAATAATCTATAGCCTCACACTGCCATGCAATTTTTGGAAAGGAATAGAAATTTGAAGTCATTCTTGGGTATAGAAAATGTTTATGTGTTCAGCCCATGGGCCAATTCACAATTTAATTCTGATTCTTGAAAGACCCGTGCTTTGTGAACACAATGGTTAAGAAAAAATCTGAATTTATTGTGACACATTAGCAGCTTAGTGCAAAGCACTCCCCAAAAGGAGTGGCTGAATAGATAATAGATTGTACAGGCATAGTGAGCAAAAACAAAAACCAAAGTAGGACAGAGGGCTAACTGTTCCAGTGACAACTATCAGCTCTCCACTGTCATAAGCTTCTATTCACTGAAGCAGCACTTGTTTGGTATTGCCTGAATGACTTGTGTAAATGTTCATCAATATCAATAACAATATTTTCTGGGTACACTGTGCTTTATGCCTTATATAAGGTTTTCCTTTATGAGATGTAATTTCATCTGAAAAACAATCCAGTGAGATAGATAGGGGAGAAACAATAATTTCCATTCTTATAGGTAAGGAAATCAATCATAAGACAAGTTACTGTGAGATATGTTGCTTGTCACAAAAGTAGCAAAAGGGAGATGCATGTTTGACTATGAGTTTAATGTTTGTCTTTTAGAGACAAGGCGTTTTGTGTACACAATTGTATGTCCCTGGGGTCAAGGGACAGGTAACAAAGGTGGAGTCATGACATGACTATGTCTGTGGAAGTAATATCCAGTCTAGTATTTGAATCCTTTACATAGCTAGACTTTTGGTCCTGTATGTGAGTTCTATTTTTTTTTTTTTTTTAACATGGGAAATTTTGAGAATTTTAACTCTGGGAGGCTGGAGTATCCATGTTGAGTTTTACTTTTCTACCCTTTCTTTCTGTTAGCATCTTTTACCATGCCCAGAGCCACTGCCATCTGCTGTTTCTTGTAGTATTTGTCTCTGCACTCTTTATCATTGCTCCATTTTCTGCTCAGTTTAAGAACCCTACTTTGTCATGTGTCTCTTAGAAAACCTACCCATGATCAGGAGATATAGATGGAAATATAGACAGACACAGGTACAGACACAGGTGTAGACATGCACACTTGTATGCTTGGTTGATTACTACTCTTTACTGACGGCCACAGTCTGTGTGGTCATGTGGCCAGTACAAGATTTTCCCCTTGTGATATGGTAAAAAAGAGGGAATTTTCTTTTTTTCCTTGGGTCCATTTATTTTGACCTCTCAAGAGGTCAAACTTGGCCAGACCCATGGAAATGACCAAATTCTATTTCAAACACTCTGAGGATTAATTTGTTAATACCTTTGGCTTCTCAGTGACTGGTACTGACACTAATACTTTTATCTCTGACTTTTTTGCAAGCTGAATGCTTACATGGACTTAGCTTTGCTTTGGATCTTCTTGGTCCTCTTTGGCATTTGTCCAAGGTTGTAGCCTTGGACAAAATTACTAGCCTGCTGTGCTCTCTATCCACCATTTTCTCCATGCTCACGGCTTTCCAAACAAGGATTAGAGGACAAAATCATTTTGTCATTTTTGTCAGAGAAGAACTTCCATGGTACAGAGTGCAATAGGTCTTCCTGTAGCTTTGGGGTTGTTAGGTGGATGGAATTCAGCCTTCATGGAGGGTCTTGAGGCTCCTCAAACTTTAGGGATCTAAGCAGTCACTTCCTTGTTTCCCCAGTCGTGATGCCCGGTGCCCTAAAACTACCCATGGATTTGCTGGTGGATCTGGGGTAGTCGTCCTGTTCTGCTCTCTGCTTCTTGATAGGAGGTGCTTGAAGACCTGAGCCTGGCTCATAAAGGGGCTTCCCAGGTCACAGCTGAGTGTTTGGAATTGGTACTTTTGGTGAGACTTTCATGTTGGAAACATTACAAGCCATTGTGTAAGCATAGAAGAAAGATCTCAGGATAGTTGGAAACTTTTGCTGTCTTCCTCAAACCACCATGGCTGACCATGGATTCAAGTCACAGGATAGGAATGAGAGTAGTACTTTAGATGTATGTTTTTTATTTTTTTCTATGTCTGAGTTACTATATCTGGATTTTTAAAACATATTAATTTTTTTCTAAGGATTCAATTTGCTGGCTTTGTTCTGAAGAGGCAACTCTGTTACTTCAGTGAATGTAATTTGTTGATAATTTTTCAAATGAGAAAGATTATTATTGAAAATTTCTTTATAGTCAGCTATTTTAAGACTGTTTTTCTATATCTTGAATAAAAAGATTTTAAGGAATTTAGAAAGGTAAAACCTAACATTTCATCATCAAAGGTGAATCTGAGTAAAAAGTGTGTCCTGAGCAGTAGCATACATTAAGGGTTACTTGTAGTGGGATCTTCTTTACAAACAAAAACAAAAACAAAATATCAGCAAGAATTTTTATGTGCTGTTGTTAAAACAAAAGAAACCATGAAATAACTTGTGCTCCATATTGCACCATAAAATCATAAATATAGGACTTTGCAATAAAAGGTGACATAATTCTACCTTTTATTGTTTTAGGAAATTTATGTGTATAGAGTGGAAAATATTATAGAATTATATTGCCCATCTCCTTAAATTTATTTCAGTGGTTATTTTCTCTGTATTTCTCAGGACCTGCCCTACCTGATCAGCTGGTCTATTATACATCTTTCCAGACATTTTGCAAAGTGTGATCTAATAGTAGTGCACTGTTTACTTCTAATGATTCTAGTTGAGCTTGAGAAAAAGCCAAGACTGAGAATTAGGAAGCTTGTCTTCAAGCTGATTTTGGGGAAATCATTTAATTTATCTCCATTTTTGTTTCCCGACTTATAAAATAAAGGGCTTGAATATAAATGCAGTAAGCCAAACTCTTTTCCTCAAAGTGTGGCTGGGGAAAGAAGCTGCACTGGGGATGTGATGTATGCCTTTCTCCCTGCACTTAAAGAAAGGGACAGAAGGACTGTGTACAAAAGAAACCTTGGCTTTGGGACCCTGGAATAATAATTCTGAGACTTTACTGTGCCCCAAAATCTGTTTTCTGAAGAACTTACTAAAAATAACATACTCCTGGGCTCCCTTATAGAGATTTTGATTTGTAAGGTCTGGGGTGAGGTTTAGTAACCTTCATATTCAGCAAATACCCAGTTGGGTCTAATATTTTGGGAGCCACTGCTTTAAAGGCTCTATGGCTATGGATGGAACAGATAAGCACCCTGAAGCTACCAGTTGATAAGACACAAATTTCCCCACAGGTTTCCAGAAGCTTGGCAGATTTTGAGCTTAGTAATTGGTTGAATTTCTGCTGGGTGTGCTTTTTTTTTTTTTTTTTAATTTTTATTTATTTATTTATCTATTTATCTTTGGCTGTGTTGGGTCTTCGTTTCTGTGTGAGGGCCTTCCCTACTTGCGGTGAGCGGGGGCCACTCTTCATCGCGGTGCACGGGCCTCTCACCGTCGCGGCCTCTCCCGTTGCGGAGCACAGGCTCCAGACGCGCAGGCTCAGTAGTTGTGGCTCACGGGCCTAGTTGCTCCGCGGCACGTGGGACCCTCCCAGACCAGGGCTCGAACCCGTGTCCCCTGCACCGGCAGGCAGATTCTTAACCACTGCGCCACCAGGGAAGCCCTGGGTGTGCTTTTGGATGAAGTTTAGCTCCAGATAGAGGGTACAGCCTGAGAGGCTATGTTGTATCATTTAGCTCTGGTTAAGGGTGAGTGGTCTGGAGATTCCTTCTAGACATCTGGCTCTGTAGGTGATGTGAGGCAAGCTATCTTCCCAGGGAAACATCTTATCTCTAAGAGGGGTGGTATGAAACATTTTCATAATGTTGTTACAATAAATATGTAAGACAGTGCATACAAAGCAATAAACAGAGTGCCAGGAAGTATAGTAGTAATGCTAAATAAATGTTACTGTTGTTGAAGGCAACAGGTGAAGCTTAGTAATCAATTTTTAGTAAAATTTGCCCTTAAGTTTTTAATATATTCTTCAGGTATCTATTAATTATTTGTGTGCTATGAACAAAGTACTCTGATGTGGCAGGATTAGGTTAACGAAAAGAAGAGGTGAATATGAAGATGACCTCAAAGGGGGATGTACAGGCTAGCTTTGGTAGGACTTTGGCTAAGATGAGGGCTTGGAAACTATGAGAAAGGGAAGGAAGAATTCAGCATCCTGGATTCTGGGAGTGTCTAGCCTCAATTCCAAACCAGGGCTGATGAATCCTCTCAGTTCTGAATAAACCCTGGTACAGGGTTGTAAAAAAGGGCATACTGGGGAGCTTTCAGTAGTTCCTTTATAAATTCTAAGTTGTAATACATTTCATAATCTGTTATGATTTTCACTGTCTAAGGGTTGGATAACCAACAAAATGTTTTTAAAATAAAATTGAAGGATGATCCTTCTCCTTTTATTTGTTTAAGAAATTTATTAACCAAAAATATGAACAGTCATTGGGAATAAAAGAGCAAAACAAATTCTTAACAAAGCTAAGCAGTGTTATACAGTTGACCCTTGAACAACACCCTGTTCAACACCCTTGAACAGATTTGTGATTTTCCACTTATATGCAGATTTTTTTCAATAAATAAATACTACAGTACTACACAACCCACGGTTGGTTGAATCCATGGATGCAGAACTGCCAATATGGAGGGTTGACCGTAAAGTTACAGATTTTTGACTGTGCAAGGGTCATTGCCCCTAACCACTGAGTTGTTCAAGGGTCAATGTACTACACAATTACTGGTCTGTGGATATGAAACCAAGGTTAAGGGAGGGCAGACAATGGGACTTAAGCATCTGTGGAGTTTTGTATCCTTGGCTGGTCCTGGAACAAATCCCCCTGCAGATACCAAGGGACCACTGTATATTTTCCTAACTGGTGTGGGGAGAAGGATTTCTTTGAATTTGGTGACGCCTTCTTATTGAGATTTCTCTGGCAAGTCTTCCTGATGAGAGAACATTTCCTTTGACAGACAGCTCAATACCTTTGCAAAACATACAGGAATCGCTGCCTGGGTTAGAGATGTACACTACATAGATACTTCTTCCTGAAAGAAATATGTTTTCTCTATGTCCTTCAGAAGTCACTGGTGGAAGAGGAAAATCATTGAAATAAGGTTAACTAAATCTGAGTTTTATGGTGCCTGCAAAAATCTGCAACCCAGAGGTAAAGAATTCACATTTTATTGTAAAGAGACACAACACTGGCTAAAGAGTAAACACAATTACTTCAGTTAGAAACAGGGATCCTGAGAAAGGAAAAAGGGGTATCAGAACCATTTGTATTTTCTGACTGCTCTGCAGCTCTGGCCTGCTTCATTAGCAACGGGCAAGGCAGTACTTCTAATTAAGAAGTCATTTAAAATAATTTGCAAAGAGCAGGGACATGTCAAGTGTGAAAAATGACTCATAGAGGAGCAGTACAGGGCTAACGATGATGAGACCGACAGCAGTTTGGGACCTCAGAATCTTACTTTGGCAGCTTGAAAGAGCACCTAATTAGCACCTGTGGTTCTGTTAAAAATAAAATAAAGGAACCAATATGTGGCCTTGGGCCAGGTAATTTTCAGTGGCAAAATGCCTTCATGTGCTCCAGGAATCCTGCTACTCTAAATAAACTAAATCAAAACAAGGACAAGTTCTATTAACAGAGAAATGAATATCTCAAGTGAAATCACAAAGAAAAAATAGCTCAGAAAGTGAAGAAAGCTGCCAGATTTTTGGGTAGTAACGTAAATGAATAGCAAGTATTCTCTATCAATTTGGATATCTCTATTTTGGCTTGTAAAAGAATCTGTGCTGGTACATACAATGTACTGTCTTTCATGATTAAAGAAGGTGACAGTGGCCTGTCACTTCAGAGTAGTTTCATTGAAAGGAATTGTGAGTCAGAGTTTCCTCTGTTCAAATTTTTAATTTGCCACTCAGTAAATGAATGATACTGACTCTTAAAATTTTTGTTTTTATTTATTTTTGTTTTGAATAATAGTAAACTTTAATTTTTCAGCTTTCATGTTTTCTTTGTTATTTAACATTTAATACTTTATTCTAGAAATGCTTCATATTACACTGATTCTTTATTATGACTTAAATATAACTATTATTTATATACTCAGCATATTTTTGCCTGATACAAATTATCCAGGCAATCTTTTTTTCATTGAAGTATTGTTGATGTACAATGTTATATAAGTTACAGGTGTACAATATGATTCACAGTTTTTAAAGGTTATACTCTATTTATAGTTACTGTAAAATATTGGCTATATTCCCTGTGTAGTATAATATTTCCTTATAACTTACTTTATGCATAATAGTTTGTACCTCTTAATCCCCTCTCCCTATATTGCCCCTACTCCCTTCCCTCTCCTTACATGTAACCACTAGTTTGTTCTCTATATCTGTGTCTGTTTCTTTTTTGTTATATTAGCTAGTTTGTTGTGTTTTTAGATTCCACATATAAGTGATATCATACAGTATTTGTCTTTCTCTGGCTTACTTCACTTAGCATAATACCCTCCAAGTCTACCCATATTTCTGAAAATGGCAAAATTTTACTTTTTATGGCTAAGGAGTAGTCCATTGTATATATGTACCACATCTTTATTCATCTGTTGATGTATCCTTGGGTTGCTTCCATATCTTGGCAATTGTAAATAATGCTGCTATGAACATTGGGGTGCATGTATCTTTTCAAATTAGTGTTTTCGTTCCTTTTGGATATATAACCAGAAGTGGAATCACTGGGTCATATGGTAGTTCTATTTTTAGTTTTTTGAGAAAACCATAATGCAAAAAGACACATGCACACCAATGTTCTTTGCAGCACTGTTTACAATAGCCAGGTCATGGAAGCAACCTAAATGTCCATCGACAGACAAATGGATAAAGAAGAGGTGGTACATATATACAATGGAATATTACTCAGCCATAAAAAGGAATGAAATTGGGTCATTTGTAGAGACATGGATGGACCTAGAGACTGTCATACAGAGTGAAGTAAGAAAGAGAAAAACAAATATCATATATTAATGCATATATGTAGAATCTGGGAAAATGGTACAGATGAACTGGTTTGCAGGGCGGAAATAGAGGCACAGATGTAGAGAACAAACATGTGGACACCAAGGGGGGAAGTGGCAGGGGTGGTGGTGGTGCTGTGATGAATTGGGAGATTGGGATTGACATATATACACTAATATGTATAAAATAGATAACTAGTAAGAACCTGCTGTATAAAAAATAAATAAATTTCAAAAACTAAAAAAAGAAATCTGCTGATAGCCTAATGGGGGTTCCTTTGTAAGTTACCATCCTTTTTCTCTGGCTGCCTGTAAAATTCTTTCTTTATCACTGATGTTTGATGGTTTTAACATGAGTCTTGGAGAAGGTCTTTTTTGCACTGAGCTAATTAGGTGTTCTCTTAGTTTCATGGATTTAAATATCTAGTTTATTCCCCAGGTTTGGGAAGTTATTAGCTACTCTTTCTTTAAATAAACCCTCCACTCAACCTCCCTCTCTTCTTCTGTGATACCCATTATCCTAATGTTGCCCTTCCTAAAAGAAACAGATAGTTCTTGCAGAATTTCCTCAGTTTTTTAAGATCTTAATTCTCTTTCCTCTTCTACCAGTATCATTTCTGTTTTTCTGTCTTCAAGCTCACTGATTCTTTCTTCCATATGGTCTGCTCTATTTTCAATGCTTTCTCATTCATTCTTCATCTTGTTTATTGAGTTTTTCAGCTCCAGTATTTCTGTTTGGTTCTTCTTTAGCGTTTCAATCTCTTTGGTAAAGTATCACTTCCGTTCATTAATTTTATTCCTGAGCTCATTGAATTGCCTTTCTGAGTTTTCTTATAGCTCATTAAGTTATTTTATGACAGTTATTTTGTATTCTCTGTTAGTTAGATTGCAATATTCCATGACTTTAAATCTGGTTTCTGGAGAACTGTCGTTTTCTTTTTGAGATATGGTACCACTCTAGTTCTTCATGGTGCTTGATGACTTGTTCCTCTGCTGGTGCACTTGAAGTAGCAAACACCTTTCTTTTTTAGGCAAATTAAAAAAAAAAATTGATTCTAATGATTCAACAGGTTAGAAATTAGAGGCTTTTTTTTTTTGTTTTGTTTTGTTTTCTAGTAGGTGACCCTATAGCACAAGTTTTTGGTTTCTCTTACCTGAGCCTCTGGTTATATTTGAGAAATATATACATATATTTCCATACTCCACTGCTTCTGTAGAAGTGTCTATTGGGTGCTGTCATTGTTGCTTGTACTTGGTGTCCCTGACATCGTTGCCTGAGGTACTGAATGGTGGGTACTTCTGCTGCATCCAGTATTTCCTGCTGCTGTGGGTAGGAGGTGTGAGGAGCCAGAGTCATTGGTGCCTCCTTGGTTAGAAGTACAGGGTCACAGGTCCCACTGTACCTGCTGCCCAGTTACCTTTGTCTACATATGCTGCTGTGGCTGGGAAGCCAGAGTCATGTGTGCCACCTCCCCTGCTGCTACTGGCTTCTCTGGGCCTGGGGGCTCAGCTGCTATAGCTGGAGGGCTGGGATTGCAAGTACTGCCTCCATTTTTTGCCCCCTTCTGCTTCCTGTATGTGGTCTAGTCCACCCACCTTTAGAGGTACAGATGTGTGGAATTCTCTGGCATTGTGGTGTATTTGGCAGGGACACCTTTGTTGAGTTGTGGATGTTTTACTGGTTGTAGATGGAAGGGGAGAGACAGTGGAAGCATTTCACTCCACCTGATGCCTACATCACTCTCTATTGACTCTTTTTTAAAACTTATCTAAGCCTCAGCTCCTTCATCTTTTTTATATTAAAAAATATATTCATGCTCATTTTACAGAGCTACTGTGAGGATTGATTATGATATATGGAAGGTACTAAAAAATTATAGCCATTATTATTCATGTTATCCAATTTTGGGGATTCATTCACTCAACAAACATTTTTTGAGTGCTCATTATATGCTAGGCTCTGTATGGGTTCTGGATGGCTTTGTCATAAACATCTATTCTACACTATTTTGTCCTCTAAGTGATAATCAATGAACATATATGAAAATGAAGATGGTTTTAATATTTAGTCCAGGAAGATATTATTTTATGAAACCAGTGGAATTGGTAAAAGTTTTCAAAATATGGCAAATATTACCATGCTTGGATGCTGCTATAATTCATTATCCCAAAGGACTCTTGGAAGTGTATAAAATGACTTTCATGTTCAAAGAATCAACCTTTATTAATACTGAGGATATTGGCCTGAACATGCCATGGATACTAGAGTTTTCCAAGGTGAATTCTCAAATTGGATTAGTCATGACCCTCTTATTGAAATAATAGCCTTTTACTTGTTATTTTGAGCAAAATTTTTCTATAATTTGTGTTATATTTCTATAATCTGTGTTGTTTATTTAAAACTCAGACACAAACACACAGCTTATACCGTCGGTGAAATTGCTATAGACAGGGACTCTACTCCGATTTTTATCTTAGTGAAAGGATTTGAGAAGCAGATGACTTTGGACGAAGTAAAAATGTGATTAATAGCTCATTAGGACTTTTGCTAACTTTCCTGGCCGATTAGAAGAACTGGTTATATTCTGCTTTAATTTTCTCATTGATAATTGGGAAATAACTATCTAGGACCTACTAGGATTCATATTACCTGTGTTTTAATCTTATATAGATAACACTAAGCAGTTGTCGTCAAACTTCAATTGCATCATAATCATCTGGAAAGCTTGTTAAAACACAGATTTCTGGGCCCCACCCTCCAGAGTTTCTAATTCACTAGATCTGCAGGTGCGTGGGCAAGAATGTGCATTTTGAGCAGGGTTACAGGTGATGTTGATGCCGCTGGTCCATACTGTGAGAACCATTGGATAAGAGGAATCCAGTCTAATTTTTGTCAGGTGCTACAATGACACTAGTACTAGCTAGTACTTATATAGTACTTGATAGCAAAATGCTTTCTCACATAGTCTCATTTTATCCTCTGGTAACCCTGGGAGGTAGGCGTTATTAGATCTGATTTATAGATGAGGACTGTACTGTAACCATTTCCAGTTTTTCTTTTCTAATAGGCTGTGAGTTCTTTGAGGCCAGATTCCATATCATACTCAATTTTCTATCCTCAAAAGCATAGCAGGGGTCTGGGAATAAATGTTTGTAGAATGAATAGAAGGATGACTCTGGAGTCACACAGGGAGTTCATGGTAGAGCTCAGTTTTGAACCTGGACTCCTTAAATCTCAGTCTAGTGCTTTTCTACTTTTGGGTATATAAATCGAAAAGCAATTTTACTTTCGTACTTGAGAAAAGGTATTAGTTTTTCTGTTTTATCCTGAAATCCCGGGTTTACAAAACTAACTAGCCAATGTGATTAAAATTTGTTTTGAACTATACTGTTAACCACTGACGTACAACAGATCAGTCATGCCTTAAACGTTTATTCTTTTCTCTTTCATTGTGATGGCTTTACGAAATGCTTTGCATAGTATTTCAGGACAGTAGAAATGTTTGTTCAAGCTGAAACCATAAAAAGTGATTGTAATAATCAGTGGGGAAGGTTACATGTCAAAACATTAAGTATTCTCTTACTATCAGTTATGAATGTATAAATGTATAAGAAAACTTAAAATATGACTAACATTCAAAAGGGGGGCAGCGAGGGTGGTGGTGGGATGAATTGGGAGATTGGGATTGACATGTTTATACACTAATATGTATAAAATAGATAACTAGTAAGAACCTACAGTATAAAAAAATAAAATAAAATAAAATCTTATGTACACAAAAAATGACTAATATTCATTTAATACATTGCAACTTGGAACATTAGAAAGTGTTAGAATTATTCAATTGAGAATTGTTTTATTTCTTTGTAAGTAACTTATCAGGCATAGTTTGAACAGTCCTCATCATATAACTTAGTATGGAGTGCGCATCTTTTCTATGCCTTGGAAAATCATCATATTCCTTTCTAAGTTTGGATCAGTTTCCAACATTTTATCCTTGGGGCTTTCGACATTGTAAAATAACTCTGAGAGTTCTTTTAATGTGAAGTTTTTTGCTGGTGTTACTTCCTCACGGGGTATCTTCATCCTTTCATCTCAACCATTTCCTCATTTATATTGATAAATTCTCCTTCATTAAGTTTCTCTGGCTGCATAGCTAGAGTCTTTTAAATGGTAACTGTCAACATTCCCATGGTCAGCTATTTCTTCTATATCTCTTTGGAATCTGGATGTAAATTTCACAAAAGCATCTTTATCTGAGCTACAGCTTCACCAGATGATTTAAGATTAATAAATTCATGCCAATTTATGAGACAGTGAAACCAGCCTTTACTGGCAGCTAAAGGTCCTTCTTCAGGCTCCTAGTAGTTATAGTTTTCTTTCTGTGTGGCAACTAAGTTCATTGCTTTGGCCTGAATGGTAGCCAAACTAATTGGGATTTGTTTTTGATTACAGTCTTCAATCCAAAATAGAAGTAAATGCCCCACTTCAATGACATAAGCGGCTTTCTGTTCCTAATGCAGTTTAACTAAAAGATGTTGATATGAGTTTACCTTGTTTTTTATATTTATTGGACCATTTCAATGTGCCTTATACTTTATCTTCTTGCAGGCCTAGGTCTCAGTATGTCTTCATCAACATTTCCTAATCATGTACAATTTTACTTTACTTTTTGTTTGCTGCACTTTCATCTTTGTCTGCCAATTCCTTCTTTTGAGTATCCATTTTTGCAAAATGTCATGTGGGTTTATTGCTTGTCAACAAGGAGGCAACACAACCACATGCTTTTCTGTCTGTGCGTGACCTGAATAACAGATGTGGCTTGATGAATAATTGACAGAATGTGGAAGAAGTGATGCAGTGAGTCTTTGATCATGATGTGCATTGGTTTCTATGCAGTGATTTGTGGACTGAAAAGCTAGCAGTGGAGTTTGGACGTTATGCAATTACTCTGCTAACAGTTAATATACTGTGTTTGAAATTTGAGCCATGCTATTAATATTATTTAAATAAACCATGGTAAATAAATTGCATGCTTATTGGAACTGTGCAATGTGAGAATTGCCTGAAGTAGAAAAAGTTTATCTGCATATTGGATGAAAAATATGTGTATAATTTTGAAGCCATCCATTGTAAAATAGTACCCCCCAATATTTTCTAAGTTGTTTAAAGAAACAACTTTCTTTCTTTGGCCCCCAGAACAACTGATTAAATTAAGAAAAACTGACAGACACATTCTAATATAGCTTAAATATATAATGTATTAGAGAGAGGGAGAGAGAGAGGGAGAAAGAGAGAGATCTATAAACTTTGTGTTTTTTTAAAATTCAGTGTAACTTACATCAACCTGTAGAGATCATTTAATGGTTGGATGGAATATATGGGGAATATGTTAACATTTGAGTATTTAAGATCTGTTCTACTCTAGCCTTCTTCCCACGATGTTTTTTCTCCATGAATAAAATGGACAAAGTGCTCAGGCAGACTAGGGGAGCTAGGTTACTTGAAGGAGGGGGAATTTGAACTGGTCTAAGAGATCATTTGTCTAAGTCCTTGAGTTTTCATTTTCTTCTTCCTCCCTTCCTTTTTTCCTTTCGCAAGGATTTTATTCACTGTGCTTTGCATTGCTGTGATTGAAGAGTTGGAGAGGTTTTTAGGCCTTTATTCATCATTCACTTCCAATAACAGTACTTGGCACATAGTTGGCATTTCATAAACACACAATTTGTGGAGTCCATACTGGGCCATGAGACTGCAAAGATAATTCACACACTATCCTTGTGGGCACAGAATTAACCTCCCTGTACCATGACTTTCTGCTAAATCTCTAGTATTGTACAGTGGTAATACTAATGAAATTTCTAGTTTATTCATTGCCTGCAATATACTGCAACTTGGGGCTTCCTTGGTGATGCGGTGGTTAAGACTCTGAGCTTCTAATATAGGGGTCCGGGTTCGATCACTGGCCAGGGAACTAGATCCCTCATGCATGCCACAACTAAGAGTTCTCATGCCACAACTAAGGAACCTGCCTGCCGCAACTAAGACCCGGTGCAACCAAATAAATAAATAAATATTAAAAAATATATATACCAGCAACTCTAATAGACCTTTGCCGACATTACTGCTGTAGTTATCTGAAGCCAGGATTCAAGATGGAGGTTCTACTTTCAAGGTGATTCACTTGCATGTCTGGCAAATTTGGCTTGTTACTGGACAAGGACCTCTATTCCTATCTGCTGGGCCTCTCCATGGGGCTACTTGAATGGCCTTACAATGTGGCAGCTGGCTACCCCCAGAGAGAGTGATCCAAGAGGTCAAGACAGAAGCTGCAGTGTTTGATATGCCTAGCATTGAACACCATATGTTGTCACTTCCTCAGTATTCTATTGGTTACACAGGGCATGATTCCATGGGGGAGGGCACTGTACCAGGGTATTAATACTAGGAGGTTTTTATGTCTATGAGATATAAATTATTATCATCCTGCTTTATAGATAAGTAAACTGTGGCACAACTAATAAGTGGTAGAACTGCGATTTGAATGCAGGCATTCTGGCTCTAAAGTTTGTATTCTAAACCATCATGCTATCAGGTAAGTTATACTTTAATATTGACTATCATTATTAGATATTGTTCCCATATATGCTGGATATTTATGAGCTCTTCATTTTACTGGTCTATTTTTCATTCCTATAGCAATATCACATTGTTTTTTATTACTATAGCTTTATAACTTTTTTATATCTAGGATGATTTCCCCTCTTCATTCTTCTTTATGAGATCCTTAGCTATTCTTGGATCACTGTACTTCTATATACATTTTTGAATAATCTGTAATATTCCATGAGAAACCTTGTTGATGCTTTGATTGGAGTTGCACTGAATGTATAGATCAATATTGGAAGAGCTGACGTCTTTAAGATTATTTTATCTTCCTGTCCTCAAACACTAGATTCTTAAATATGGCACATATGTTCATTGACCTGTCCTATCATTTCACAGATCTGGTGACTTTTCTGTTAGTTCACTCAGGACAGTACTTGGCTAGCTTAGCTTTCTTTTAATGTCAGCCACTTAATCTTGGAAGAAATTGTTTGCAACTTTAGTCTTTTGCCTGTCCTAGTTTCCTAAATTAGAAAGAAGTATTGCCCCCATTTGTATTTTGTCATGTGGTAACCTGCGGTTCTTGGAGAATTCCTGTCATCCTTAATTTTCTATTTTTATAGCGCTTTACATCCTGAAAATACCCTGAGATCACTTCAGCTTTTTGCTTATTGTATCTACCGACCCCAACCCTTCTCACCTCTTCAGATTACTGGGGGTTTAAAAGATGTTTTGTCAGATCTGCCTAGAGGAAGAGTTGGGTAGAGGTTCGGGGAAGGGAGAGGTATGTTGCAAAGGGCTGGACATATAGGTGAAGGGGTAACAAAAGCTATTTGGTTGATGAGCTCTAAGCCAGTGACTGCTGCCAGGAAGATTCATTTGGGTGCAGAGCCTACATGTCTTTTATCCTTGGAGCTCATACTTACCATACTTCCCATTCTTCAGCTCTCACCTCTTCAGTCTCCTAGAGCAGCGGTCCCCAACCTTTTTGGCACCAGGGACCGGTTTTGTGGAAGACAGTTTTTCCATGGACCGGGGGGCGGTACTGCGAACGATGATTCAGGCAGTAATGCGAACGAACGATGGGGAGCGATGGGGGGCAGCAGATGAAGCTTCGCTCGCCCACCGCTCACCTCCTGCTGTGCAGCCTGGTTCCTAACAGGCTGCGGACCAGTACCCCTGTCCTAGAGTGCCTGGTAACCCATGCAGAAACAAAGACTGAGTGAACACATATCTGTTCTGCAATATGAAAGCACATTTCTTTTGGTTTCACTTTATGTAAATGACCTAACATTGTTCTTTAATCCATGGATCTAAATATGATCAGTGAACTTTCTTATTTATTATGAGATATAATAAATAAGAAACCCAGCTTTGGAGGAGGGGGGGCTAAATCCTTAAGGTGACATTAATGCTATAAGCTCTTAGGTATCCTGTAGGTCCCTGTAGGGGTTATTTAGTTAATGGCACCTCATTGAATTGAAAGAAGCCATTTAGAATTTAGCACAAAACTTTTTGAACCCTTAAATCTGTCTCATTGTTTATTATCTATAAGAAGTCCCCAATGAAAGGGGTCTCTATGCACACAAAGCTACGGTATTTTAATCTTAGTTTTGCAAGGACTCTGATCTCAACAAGGGTGGTTAAAAGTACATGTTAATAATGAAATCCAAATAACCTAGGGAGAGTCCTGTGGAGTTCTAGTAGCATAGTCACTGCGGGCAACTTTTCTTGTGAAACTTTAATGCTTATACCGGGAGAGGCGCTGGGTACAGAGCTGACTGAAGAGGAAAGTTCTCAGTGGGTGAGGTATACCCATGGCTGTTCAATATTTACTGGCCTAATGGAAGCACTTGGGAACAAATATTCCCTTGTATGTGTTAAGCCTCATTTAGAGCCAAACCTTTCTTCAGATACTCTATTTGTGAAATTGTAGGTGGAAATGCAGCAATTCTCTAAAAGGGCAAATTCTGCGTGTATTTAAAAGTATTTGTTGAGTTTCAATGTTTTTTTATTTACCCCCCAAGAGCAATTCTTTTTACTTTTTCAGCCTCCTTTCCCCCTGTTTAGTTCATATCCTTAGGTGGACAGAAAAGATGGAACAAAGAAACGGTTTCTGATTTTATGCTTTTGGTTGGATAATTGGCATCAAAAAGAACTGAAACTTCAATGTAGCTTTTAAAGCATGACTTTCATAAATCTGTGTGATTGGGAGCAGAGCTTAAGTTCATTCAATGCAAATTGTATCTCTCCTCCTTTTCACTTTTGGAACGTAGCCCATGAGTAGAAGGTGTGTTGGGGATTGCCTTCGGTTTCAAAATTTTTTCTTGAAAATCTTTTCCCCTCCTTAGATCTAGACATTTTTGTTCTGAGGGTCCTAATAAGATGAGTAAGTTAGGTATCTAATGCTTTAGTAAACATGGCCTCCCCTTGATGTAACGCAGGTAGAAATGGGCCTAGCCTTGTCTACTGGTGCATGCACAGGCACCACGGCCCATCCTCGGAAACAAAGAACTAATCCCTTGAAGTTGAAGCCATTGTGGGGCTTAAAGAACTGGGATGTGGTCAGCCTTTTTCTCTCTGGAAACTCATCCTCACGGCTTTCCTTATCTTCTTTTGGTAAGAGATTCCATGATTCAGAGCTACATTTCATGTACCACAGTCATAGTCTTCCCTCCTGTACTTGCAGAAGGAGCAGAAAGAGAGACAGGAAGAGAAACCCAAAGCCAAAAGGGCCAAGTGTGTAAAAGTCAGGCTGGTGGAGGGAAGAACGGTGGGGGAGGGTAGGCGGGCAGTGGAAATTCTGCCTCCTGGTGATGCTGCACAAGTCAGTGAACTCTCGGCATCAGTGTCCTCACACACAGGTCTAGGGTTTTCAACTTGGGTCCTTTCTACTATAAAAGTACATTACATCTTAAATCCTTCCTAGGCCTCTCTCACAAGTCATGGACAGCCTAGCTACCTCAAATGTCATCCCTGAACCAGCAGAATAGGCGTCACCTCGGAGCTCGTCAGACAGGTTGACTGTCAGGTCCTGTCCCAGATGTACTTTTACCGAGTTTGCTGGCTGATCCCTTTTGCCTATTGTAGTTTCAGAAGCTGCTCTATGGGAAGTCTGTGATTAACTTGTTTTAGGTTAAAAACAGTGAAACAAACACCAACCAACCAGTCAAAAGACCTTAGGGCTTTACCTATCCTGAGGTCTCTTCTGTATTATAGGATCTTGGGGCTGTGGGAAAAATTTTGAGTGTGTCCCCCTGCCCCTGCCCAGTATTCAGTATGTCCCAGTACCGTTTGTCCTCTAAGCAGCTAGAGGCCCTAGGGGAAGGCTGTTAGGTTTCACATCTATCTGCCACCTCAGTGAAGACATGCCAAGACTGGCCTCTGGTTACACTGTCTTCCTCAAAGTAGCACCAGGTACACAGCACCAGGCTCGTGTTCATCTTGGTTTCCCTTTATGGCACATCACATTAATGATGCACCTTTATACTTGCCATTTTTCACAGTAGCCCAGAGCAGGAGGCAGAGAAGGCCGTTGCCCCTAGGCTGAGAGCTAACAGTGACGTCTCTGAAGGTCGCGGCAGCTGAAGAATTGATGGGAAGTCCCTGGATCTCTGCCCCCAGGTCCCGGTCTCCTCCCGCCTCTAGGCTGCCACACTTTTACAGAGAGCACAGACTGCCACTAGGGCCGCATTTTCCTTTCCGAGGCTTATAAAACCCCTTTTCTTATGAGATAGGCAGGTTTTGTGCCTGTTTCGTATGGTCTGAGACACGGAGAATATGAAGACCAACATTAGAATATTTCCTCCTGGAAATCCCAGGTGCCTGGGGAGCTCCACTGGGCCACGTGACCTCTCTGTTTGCATCTAATGTGCACCCCGGGGAGCAGGATGGCTCCCTGCCGTGGGATTCCTGGCGGGTGCTCCCAGGGCTTCCCACCCAGCTCAGCTACACCTAACAGCCTCGGAGCTGGTGATGAGGGTGCTGCTGGCTTTCCCCCCTCTCAACTTGCTTGCTTTTATCTTCTTTCATCTTGTGAGATAAGATTCCCTCCCACACATGGTTCTTTCCCAAGTCCACATATTTTACTTGTTTTAAGAAGCTAGAATCAATATTTTGCTACGCGCTTGTCAGGCTGCAAACACATTTTTATTTCCAACTCTTCCTTCCACATAGGATTCTGTAGGGGGTCTATGTTTTTTCTGCATCAAGAGGAGGAGCATGCAGAGCTGTCTCCTAATCCCGTGTATGCAGGACTTGTGGCTGAGATTCAGTTCTGCTCTTTAGGACTGCGGTGTCTGCTGGGCAGAGCAGCTGGAAGTTGGTCAATTAAAGCGTCTTGTTGGCAAGATGTTGAAGTGTGAATCATTAGCACGTGTGCTGATCTTCTGACCACACCCCCTCTAAAAGCTGATTAGAAAGCTATTTTGGTCTTCTTTGCCTTCATTTAGGCATACATTTCATGTTCCCTAAATTCTGATAACTTGGCATGTCCAGCTAATGAACCTGTCAACGTGTTGGAGCAGAGTTGAAGTAGGAAGGTTATGTCAAGTTTTCGCGGCTGGTAGAAACAACAGTAAGGGGCTTCCCTGGTGGTGCAGTGGTTGAGAATCTGCCTGCCAATGCAGGGGACACGGGTCTGAGCCCTGGTCTGGGAAGATCTCACATGCTGCGGAGCAACTGGGCCCGTGAGCCACAACTACTGAGCCTGCGCGTCTGGAGCCTGTGCTCTGCAACAAGAGAGGCCGCGATAGTGAGAGGCCCGCGCACCGTGATGAAGAGTGGCCCCCGCTTGCCGCAACTAGAGAATGTCCTCGCACAGAAACGAAGACCCAACACAGCCATAAATAAATAAATAAATAAATAATTCCCATTTAAAAAAAAAAAAAAAGAGAGAAAAAAAAACAACAGTAAGATTCCCTTTGAGTCTGTATGAGAGCCGGTGGCTGCCGAGAGGGGTCTTCCCAAGGGAAAGCTCGTGGAATTCATGCACGTATCAAGGAGGACTCTTGCAATCAGAACCACTGAATGATCTTGGGAACTTGATTCTGTGGTGAGATATTTTCTGTGATCCACAGGGTGCTTCTCTGAATGAAAAGTAGACTCTCTTTGGCAATTCAGTCTTATTTTCCTCCAGACAGGTGTGGGCAAAGGCAGGAAAATTCTGTTGTTACTCTCACTGCATGTGTGGCCTTGAGGTTTAGCAATTTGTTAGCCTATTTACCTGCCTTGAAGAGAGAAATTCAGTGCTCTGTACACAGTAAGCCTTCTGGAAATGTTGCTTGACTAATGATTTAGTTTCTTTCTGGCACCAGGTTGGGAAAGGAATTTTGCTGGCAGGCATGTGCAATCTAAAAATTATTGCAGGTATTAATAAAAATTCAGGGAAGCTAAGCCACTTTGGGACATCACATGGAATAATTGGTAGAGAGAAGTTTTCTTTAGAGAATCCATAAATGAGTTCATTTTAAATGGGTGCTGGCAGGATGTTGCTATAGGATGGACCAGTAAAATAATGAGTTCTCCTTATCTTTTTCCAAGGTCAAGAACTGCTCTATTGAGTGAAGATTAGGGGAAACATTATTATTATGCAGATATTTTCTTGCAGAATTTTTCATTTTTTCCCCTGTTGTTCTCTAGATACAAACGAGGAGACTACAGATATATTGGAGCTAGTATAATCACTCTTTTGCAAATAAGGTAAAATCCAAGTTCTGTAGTATGACCTGCAAAGCCAGTATGACCTGGTGTTTTCTTACTTTGCAACCTACTCATAAATTTCTACCTGCTCACTTGATCCTTTCTGTACTGGCCTTTTTTCTGTTCCTTGAATGGTCTCAGAGCCATTGAACCTGCTGGACAAAGGCAGGTTCAGGACAAATATCACTTTTTCAGAAAGTATTCTCTAGTCTCCCCATCAGAATTGGTCTCCCTTTTGCACTATCTCAAACATCATAATTTTCCATATAGAATGTATCAGAACATATATTTTGTATACTTGTTCTTATTTCAGGATGAGCTACAGAGAGTAATTTGTGGTCATATTCTCTATGGAGAGTTGGGACACTGGGAGGTCAGTCTCAGGAAGTGTGGGAACACATCTCAAGGCATTTGGGATGCAGTGGAGGGATGGAGGTAGTAGGCTGACTGCAGTGTGGTGCTGGGTGCTACATAACCTGCTTTCCTAATTCAACTCAGCCTGCCAGGTGCAAAATAGGGCCAATGCTAATCATCTCACAAGGCTACTGTGGGAATGTAATTGGATAAGATGTTTCAGGCATGGCACTTAATAGGTGCTCAACCAAATCCTAATTTCCTTCAGATGGCTGGCCTGGCAAATTCCTTCAAAGAGCTGTTTGTTGAAAGGGTAAGACAGTAAAATTACCTCCATGTTGGTATAAACATGAACCTTGCTGGTAGAAATGACACACACACCACCTTTGTGGATAGCAGTTTCTTAATACATACTAAGAAATACAAAATTTTCATACCATTGGTCCCTATGATTATACCTCTGCCAGTCCATCTTAATTTTAATTAAAAATGTAGAAAAAATTTTGTATTTGGTGATGTTCATTACCACATTATTACAATTATAAATTGGAAACAATTTAAATATCCAAAGTAAGAAAATGATGATATAATATGTGGTGTATCTGCAGGATGGAATATTATGCAACGATTACAAATAATGCATTTGAGGAATTGTTAATAACATGGGAAAGTGATGGTAATAATGTTACAAGATGTGGGCTATAAAATTATATATGTGATGATCCCAATTCTATTATAAAAATACAAAGTAGCATACTAAATATTAAGACTGTCTAGTCATTTATCAAACACTTATTATATGCTGGGTATCGTGCTAAAGGATTTATACATACCAGCTCCCAAACAGCTACTGTTATCATTCACCTGTACATGTGAGGAACTCAAGGATTAGCTTTATTAGTAATTTTCCTATAGATTCTTTTTTTTTAAATAACATCTTTATTGGATTACAATTGCTTTACAATGGTGTGTTACTTTCTGCTTTATAACAAAGTGAATCAGCTATATGTATACATATAACCCCATATCCCCTCCCTCTTGCGTCTCCCTCCCACCCTTCCTATCCTATCCCACCCCTCTAGGTGGTCACAAAGCACTGAGCTGATCTCTCTGTGCTATGCAGCTGCTTCCCACTAGCTATCTCTTTTACGTTTGGTAGTGTATATATGTCAATGCTACTCTCTCACTACGTCCCAGCTTACCCTTCTCCCTCCCTGTGTCCTCAAGTCCATTCTCTACGTCTGCGTCTTTATTCCTGTCCTGCCTATAGGTTCTTCAGAATCATTTTTTTGTTTGTTTTTAGATTCCATATATATGTGTTAGCATACAGTATTTGTTTTTCTCTTTCTGACTTACTTCACTCTATACGACAGATTCTAGGTCCATCCACCTCACTACAGATAACTCAATTTCATTTCCTTTTATGGCTGAGTAATATTCCATTGTATTTATGTGCCACATCTTCTTTATCCATTCATCTGTTGATGGACACTTAGGTTGCTTCCATGTCCTGGCTATTGTAAACAGAGATGCAATGAATATTGTGGTACATGACTCTTTTTGAATTACGGTTTTCTAAAGGTATATGCCCAGTAGTGGGATTGCTGGGCCATAAGGTAATTCTATTTTTAGTTTTTTAATGAACCTCCATACTGTTCTCCATAGTGGCTGTATCAGTTTACATTCCCACCAACAGTGCAAGAGGGTTCCCTTTTCTCCACACCCTCTCCAGCATTTATTGTTTGTAGCTATTTTGATGATGGCTATTCTGACTGGTGTGAGATGATACCTCATTGTAGTTTTGATTTGCATTTCTCTAATAATTAGTGATGTTGAGCATCCTTTCATGTGTTTGTTGGCAATCTGTATAAATTCTTTGGAGAAATGTATATTAAGGTCTTCTACCCATTTTTGGATTGGGTTGTTTGTTTTTTGAAATTGAGCTGCATGAGCTGTTTATATATTTTAGAGATTAATCCTTTGTCAGTTGCTTCATTGGCAAATATTTTCTCCCATTCTGTGGGTTGTCTTTTCATCTTGTTTATGGTTTCCTTTGCTGTGCAAAAGCTTTTAAGTTTCATTAGATCCCATTTGTTTATTTTTGTTTTTATTTCCATTTCTCTAGGAGGTGGGTCAAAAAGGATCTTGCTGTGATTTATGTCATAGAGTGTTCTGCCTATGTTTTCCTCTAAGAAATTTATAGTGTCTGGCCTTACATTTAGGTCTTTAATCCATTTTGAGTTTATTTTTGTGTATGGTGTTAGGGAGTGTTCTAATTTCACTCTTTTACATGTAGCTGTCCAGTTTTCCCAGCACCACTTATTGAAGAGGTTGTCTTTTCTCCATTGTATATTCCTGCCTCCTTTATCAAAAATAAGGTGACCATATGTGTGTGGGTTTATCTCTGGGCTTTCTATCCTGTTCCATTCATCTATATTTCTGTTTTTGTGCCAGTACCATACTGTCTTGATTACTGTAGCTTTGTAGTATAGTCTGAAGTCAGGAAGCCTGATTCCTCCAACTCTGTTTTTCTTTCTCCAGATTGCTTTGACTATTCGGGGTCTTTTGTGTTTCTATACAAAGTGTGAAATTTTTTGTTCTAGTTTTGTAAAAAACGCCCTTGGTAGTTTGATAGGGATTGCACTGAATCTGTAGATTGCTTCGGGTAGTAGAGTCATTTTCACAATGTTGATTCTTCCAGTCCAAGAACATGGTATATCTCTCCATCTATTTGTATCATCTTTAATTTCTTTCATCAGTGTCTTATAATTTTCTGCATACAGGTCTTTTGTCTCCTTGGGTAGGTTTATTCCTAGGTATTTTATTCTTTTTGTTGCAATGGTAAATGGGAGTGTTTCCTTAATTTCTCTTTCAGATTTTTCATCATTAGTGTATAGGAATGCAAGAGATTTCTGTGCATTAATTTTGTATCCTGCTACTTTACCAGATTCATTGATTAGCTCTAGTAGTTTTCTGGTAGCATCTTCAGGATTCTCTATGTATAGTATCATGTCATCTGCAAACAGTGACAGTTTTACTTCTTCTTTTCTGATTTGGATTCCTTTTATTTCTTTTTTTTCTCTGATTGCTGTGGCTAAAACTTCCAAAACTATGTTGAATAAAAGTGGTGAGAGTGGACATCCTTGTCTCGTTCCTGATCTTAGTGGAAATGGTTTCAGGTTTTCACCATTGAGAATAATGTTTGCTGTGGGTTTGTCATATATGGCCTTTTTTATGTTGAGGTAGGTTCCCTCTGTGCCTACTTTCTGGAGAGTTTTTATCATAAATGGGTGTTGAATTTTGTCAAAAGCTTTTTCTGCATCTATTGAGATGATCATATGGTTTTTACCCTTCAATTTGTTAACATGGTGTATCACATTGATTGATTTTGTATACTGAAGAATCCTTGCATTCCTGGGATAAACCCTGCTTGATCATGTTGTATGATCCTTTTAATGTGCAGTTGGATTCTGTTTGCTAGTATTTTGTTGAGGATTTTTGCGTCTATGTTCATCAGTGATATTGGGCTGTAATTTTCTTTTTTTGTGGCATCTTTGTCTGGTTTTTGAATCAGGGTGATGGTGGCCTCGTAGAATAAGTTTGGGAGTGTTGCACCCTCTGCTATATTTTGGAAGAGTTTGAGAAGGCGAGGTGTTAGCTCTTCTCTAAATGTTTGATAGAA
This sequence comes from Balaenoptera musculus, assembly GCF_009873245.2. NCBI lineage: Eukaryota > Metazoa > Chordata > Mammalia > Artiodactyla > Balaenopteridae > Balaenoptera > Balaenoptera musculus. The sequence continues at coordinate 54,554,960 of NC_045788.1, read as the reverse complement.
TTCGCCTGTGAAGCCAGCTGGTCCTGGACTTTTGTTTGTTGGAAGATTTTTAATCACAGTTTCAATCTCAGTGCTTATGATTGGTCTTTTTATATTTTCTGTTTCTTCCTGGTTCAGTCTCCGAAGGTTGTGCTTTTCTAAGGATTTGTCCATTTCTTCCAGGTTGTCCATTTTATTGTCATATAGTTGCTTGTAGTAATCTCTCATGATCCTTTGTATTTCTGTAGTGTCAGTTGTTACTTCTCCTTTTTCATTTCTAATTCTATTGATTTGAGTCTTCTCCCTTTTTCTCTTGATGAGTCTGGCTAATGGTTTATCAATTTTGTGTATCTTCTCAAAGAACCAGCTTTTAGTTTTATTGATCTTTGCTATTGTTTCCTTCATTTCTTTTTCATTTATTTCTGGTCTGATTTTTATGATTTCTTTTCTTCTGCTAACTTTGGGGTTTTTTTCTTCTTCTTTCTCTGATTGCTTTAAGTGTAAGGTTAGGTTGTTTTTTTGAGACTTTTTTTGTTTCTTGAGGTAGGATTGTATTACTCTCAGAACTTTTGCTGCGTCTCATAGGTTTTGAGTCATTGTGTTTTCAATGTCATTTGTTTCTAGGTATTTTTTGATTTCTCTTTGATTTATTCAGTGATTTCTTGGTTATTTAGTAGTATACTGTTTAACCTCCATGTGTTTGTATTTTTTACAGTTTTTATCCTGTAATTGATATCTAGTCTCATAGTGTTGTGGTCGGAAAAGATTCTTGATATGATTTCAACTTTCTTAAATTTACCATGGCTTGATTTGTGACCCAAGATATGATCTATCCTGGAGAATATTCCATGAGCACTTCAGAGGAAAGTGTATTCTGTTGTTTTTGGATGGAATGTCCTATAAATATCAGTTAAGTCCATCTTGTTTAGTGTGTCATTTAAAGCTTGCATTTCCTTATTTCTTTTCATTTTTGATGATCTGTCCATTGGTGAAAGTGGGGTGTTATAGTCCCTTAGTATTATTTTGTTACTGTCGATTTCCCCTTTTATGGCTGGTAGTATTTGCCTTATGTATTGAGGTGCTCCTATGTTGGGTGCATAAATATTTACAATTGTTTTATCTTCTTCTTGGATTGATCCCTTGATCATTATGTAGTGTCCTTCTTTGTCTCTTGTAATAGTCTTTATTTTAAAGTATATTTTGTTTGATATGAGAATTGCTACTCCATCTTTCTTTTGCTTTCCATTTGCATGGAATATCTTTTTCCATCCCATCAGTTTCAGTCTGTATGTGTCCCTAGGTCTGAAGTGGGTCTCTTGTAGACAGTATATATATATGGGTCTTGTTTTTGTATCCATTCAGGCAGTCTATGTCTTTTGGTTGGAACATGTAATCCATTTACATTTAAGGGAATTATTGATATGTAGGTTCCTATTATCAATTTCTTAATTGTTTTGAGTTTGTTTTTGTAGGTCTTTTCTTTCTCTTGTGTTTTCTGCCTAGAGAAGTTCCTTTAGCATTTGTTGTAAAGCTGCTTTGGTGGTGCTGAATTCTCTTAACTTTTGCTTGTCTGTGAATGTGTTAATTTCTTAGTCGAATCTGAATGAGATCCTTGCTGGGTAGAGTAATCTTGGTTGTAGGCTTTCCCTTTCATCACTTTAAATATGTCCTTCCACTCCCTTCTGGCTTGCAGAGCTCTGCTGAAAGATCAGCTGTTAACCTTATGAGGATTCCCTAGTATGTTTTTTGTTGTTTTTCCCTTGCTGCTTTTAATATTATTTTCTTTGTATTTAATGTTTGATAGTTTGATTAATATGTGTCTTGGCTTGTTTCTCCTTGGATTTATCCTGTATGGGACTCTCTGCACTTCCTGGGCTGGATTGACTATTTCCTTTCCCATGTTAGGGAAGTTTTCAACTATAATCTCTCCAGTAATTTCTCAGACCCTTTCTTTTTCTCTTCTTCTTCTGGTACCCCTATAATTCCAATGTTGGTGCGTTTAATGTTGTTGCAGAGATCTCTGAGACTGTCCTCAATTCTTTTCATTCTTTTATCTTTATTCTGCTCTGCAGTAGTTATTTCCACTATTTTATCTTCCAGGTCACTTATCCGTTCTTCTGCCTCAGTTATTCTGCTATTGATTCCTTCTAGAGAATTTTTAATTTCATTTATTGTGCTGTTCATCACTGTTTGTTTGCTCCTTAGTTCTTCTAGGTCCTTGTTAAATGTTTCATATATTTTCTCCATTCTATTTCCAAGATTTTGGATCATCTTTACTGTCATTACTTTGAATTCTCTTTCAGGTAGACTGCCTATTTCCTCTTCATTTTCTTGGTCTGGTGGGCTTTTGCCTTTCTCCTTTATCTGCTGCATATTTCTCTGTCTTCTCATTTTTTTTTTAACTTACTGTGTTTGGGGTCTCGTTTTTGCAGGCTGCAGGTTTGTAGTTTCTGTTGTTTTTGGTGTCTGCCCCCAGTGGGTAAAGTTGGTTCAGTGGGTTGTGTACACTCCCTGGTGGAGGGGACTGGTGCCTGTGTTCTGGTGGTTGGGACTGGATCTTGCCTTTCTCGTGGACAGGGCTGCATCTGGTGGTGTGTTTTGGGGTGTCTGTGAATTTATTATGATTTTAGGCAGCCTCTCTGCTAATGGGTGGGGTTGTGTTCCTGTCTTGCTAGTTGTTTGGCTTGGGGCATCCACCACTGGAGCTTAATGGCCGTTGGGTGGGGCTGGGTCTTAGTGTTGAGACGGAGGTATCTGGGAGAGCTCTCGCCGATTGATATTACGTGGGGCTGGGAGGTCTGTGGTGGTCCAATGTCTTGAACTCGGCTCCCTCCTCGGAGGCTCAGGCCTGACACCAGTTCAGAGCAGCAAGACTCTGTCAACCACACGGCTTTTAATCTAGCAATCTCACTTGTAGGAATCTTTCCCTGAAGATACACAACCACAGATACCAAGAGTAATGAGGATTTGAGGCTGGTGGAAGGATCAGAGAGTAGGAAGAAGGCCGAAGCAACCAAAAACATTGCATGCACACAACAAACACAGTGCCCGGCCGCCTCCCATTGATTCTTAATACTAGATTTGGAGTTGAAATTTGGACTCCTAATTTATCTTTCTACATCCAAGTGTACTACCTCCTCACCTAGCCATTCATTCTCTGTCCATAAAGCAGTAGACAAATCACCTTGGAACAGAAATCCGATTATTTGATTTCCCAGGACTCTTAGAATAAAGACCAAAATTCTTGTCTAACTATAGAGCCTAAGCTCTTAACTAGGACTGTTAACTTTTCTCCAGATAATAGTGTTTTTTTCACTTTTGGGGAAGTTACAGATGGTTTTTATTTTCTTTTTTATGTTTTTCTGTATTTCCCTAGTTAGTTAACATATACTGTTTATAATGGGAGACAGGGTGTGCCTGAAAGCAATGGTGGTGATGATTTCTAAGAAATAATTTTTATTTTTTAAAGAAAGAAAACCGAGCACCACAGCTGTGCCCTAGAAGGTCCAGGAAGGTGGTGTTGAACCAACTACCAGTAGATGGGGGTACAAATTACAAACATTTCACTGGAGCTATAGCTGAGGCTTTACCTGTGAAGCAAAAAAAACCGAGCATGAACTGCCTTTTCCAGTCCCCTTGCTCACAAGAACAGCAGCTTCAGGGAGGCCTTTGTAAGAGAATGCACTAGAAACCATGGATGGAAACACCCCTGAAAGAGCAAAAATTGTGTTAGATTAAGGACACCTCATTGCTGAGTTCACTGCTCTCACGTGCACTCTCTGTGGAAGAGGGTCCACTTCCATTAAGCTTAACTTCCTGGCAGTGTTGCAGTGTTCTCAGATGTGCAGGGATTTTAGTAATCACCCCAAGTTACTCTTCTTCTTCCAACACTTTACTCACTCAGCACATATTTATTGAGTGAATTCAAGTCTGTCCCAAATACTCAGGTATTTACCTCTTAGGTATCTCTTGGATCCATGCATTAGTCTCCATCCCATGGTCGCCATTCCAGTCCAAGTCACTTCTACTGGATGCTGCGGTCTTCTCCTCATCGATCTCCCCACATCCAAATGTATCACCTCCCCACCCAGCCACTCCTTCTCTGTCTGCACTGCAGCAGAGAAATCATCTTGAAACATCAGTTTGATATTTGATGATGTGTTTCCTAGTGATGTTAAGGTAAAGGATAAAATTCTTGGTTCTGCAGGGCCTCTTGCAGGATCTCGTCTCTGCTCTCTCTGTCCTCTGCTCATACTGTTCTCCCCTTGCTGGGTCTGCTCTGCTCGCTCAGCCTTTGCGGAAGACACATGCCATCCTCTCTCCCACCCCTATGCTGGAGGTGTTCTTCTGCCTGGAACACGCTTCCTCATTCTTCCATCAGAACTTAGCTCAATGGCTGCTTCTTCAGGGAAACCCCCTGATTTTTTTCCCTAAAAAAGTGTCTCTTTATTTGATTTCAGTTTTCTCTATTATATACCCTGAGTACTACTTATTGTGACAGTCATCCTCGTTATATTTTGACACTGGCTCACTTTGCTGTGATTATTTGGTTGATGCGTGTTTTCCCCGCTAATTTATAAGCTCCATGAAGGCAGGGATCATGCACGGTTTTGTTCACCATGGTATACCCAGTCTAGCGTAGCTCACAGCACTTTAGACACTCAGTACATGTGTGTTGAATGAAGAAACAAATGCCTACCATGTGGCAGGCACAGTATCCGATCCCGGTAAGGAAACCTGAATAAGACGTGGGACCTTCTCTGGTGAGCTCAGAGTCTAGAGAGATGGCTGTAAGTCAGTGGGTTATTGGACACGGACATGCTGGTTGCCGTGACTCAGGTGTGAACCAGTTCTGTAGGAGCTCCTAGGAGGTGCATCTCTGCTGCAGTGATGGCTCAGGAGAAGGTGCTTGAGATGAGTTTTGAAGAACAAGGGGAGTGTCTAATGAGGGAAACAGCCTGGAAGGGGAGTGTCGGTGGGTGAGTGGCAGGCCCCTTAGAAGGAACTACACAGGAAACCTGTGTAGACCGGTCCCGGGAGGGGATGTGTATGGAGTAAGTGGCATCGGTGCCTATTATCAGGAGGAGAAGGCTCAACGCTGCTGCCCACTGCATCTTAGGACCAGAGTCTGCAAAGAAAACACACTGCAGTCAAGCACTGGGTAGAACATATTTTACTCACGTAGAGAAGAGACAGAGCAAAATTGACTTCAGTGCATTGGTTTCCTGCAGCCAGCAGGTCCCTCTGGGTGGCCAGCGCAGTGCGGTTGGCCTGCCTGGACTCGTCTTGTGCTGCTGCACCAGGAGCTGTCCCCTCCTGAAGGGGACAGATAAAGCAGTGGGGTTGGCCACGTGCCATATGATGTGCTTAAGCAGAACAAAAGAGCACAGGGAAAGGTCTTTCCACACAAGGTGACAAATTCAGCAAGGCTGTGAGGACTCATCTCTTGGTGAGGAAGGTCCCAGGCCCAAAGTCTATACTTACTTGGTCCAGTGGGGTCAAAAGCCTGCAAGCAGAGGACTGCTTTTCCCAACAGAATGATGTATCCATCCCATATTGATCTGTTACATCACTCTTGAGGAGAATTCACTATCTTTCCAGGAAAACTCATATTTTTCAAGGAGCAACAATTCTGGGAAGATCTTGAATTCTGGCAAAGTCTTTAATTCAACTGATTTCTAAGTGTTAGAAAAAGGTCTTTATGTATTTCTTTGGTGTAATTAAAGTTTCATTTTTATTCAGAAATACATGTTGGTATTCAAGTAAACAAATGTCATTCTCATAATTAACTGGCCCCCTCAATCTTATAAATAATTGGAAGTAATTGGAAACTGAATCAAATCTCTATCCTTTAAGCTTGGTGTTGGTATACTGCAAAAAGCAGGGTCTACCATCTCTAGTTTTGAACTCCCAGGTCCTGACCTCAGCTTTGACATCATTCACAATTTCAAATAAACTAGTTTTTCCAGTGTTGGTATCTGAGGTTCAGAAGACTTGACTCCTCCATCTGTGCCATGATTGAAAACATAGACTCTGAAGCCAGATATTCAAGGTTCAAAGCGTGGCTCCACTGCTTATGAGCAGCGAGAACTTTAGCAAATTAAACTCTCTGGGCCTCAGTTTGCATTATCTTTAAAGGGGGAGCAATAGTATTACCATAGAGGGTTTTTATGAGGATAAGTGAATGTATGTAAAATTTTTACAACAAATCATGCACCAAATAAACTTTATTTATAAATATTTAAGTAAGCAAAACCTTTTGGTAAATTTTAAAAGTTGTAGACATCTCCACAATCCCATATTAAAGGCTAGAGTGTCAGTTACGTGTCTGATATTTGAATGGATTTTAGGTTGGCAGTCCTCTAAAAGAAGTTAGTGACAAACTCACAGGATTGAATTTAAATATCTCAGGTTACTAGAGGTAGCTGTGGGGATGGAGATTGGGTAGGGGCTGAGAGAATACCAGCCCTTCCTGGAAAAGGGAGTGCGAAGAGTCTCAGGCTAGTCTCATGCGTACATTGGTCAAGATCGCAGGGCTCCAAGTTGTGCACTGCCTGCGTTTGTATCATGTGTGTGGCTTGTAACCATAGCAACGGGCACTGTGCTCCATCAGCGTGCTCACCGCCCGGCACTCGGGATGAGTGAGGCCCGGCATCTGCCCTCACAACCCATAATTTGGTGGGGGGCGCATCTGAACGTTTCCGCAAATAACAATTCTAAACCACGTACGCTGTGCTAAGTAGTTAAAAAGCAATTTCCTGGAGAGATGGATTCCAAGTGGCAGAATATGAGAAAGCTCTTTGAGAACGTACCACTTGGGTTCACCTTTGCTCGGTTGAAGGAGGGAGATTTCAGTAGGTGCTTCCGCGACAGGAGGATCTGGCAGATAGAAGGGGCAGCTGAGAGAAAGGCCTGGTGGCAGGGAATTGAACAAATTCAGGGAACACAGGGCAGATATCGGCAACAAGACTGTAGGGTTGAATGGAGTTACAGTCGTTTGTATGTGAGGAGAGCCTGGGACCTTTGTTTACATTTATTTATTCCCGGCACAGGAGTGCAAATCTAATTTGCAGAATGAAATATTGACTCATCTCCTCCTTCTTCTCAGCCGCCCCATTCTGTTTGTCCTTTCTCTCCCCTCAAGTTTATGCTTTCCTGGTATAAAGACTGACTGTAATTCTCCTCTAATAGGAGACAACTGGGAACTGACAAGGAGGGACTAAAAGACTGTGTAATCAAAGGCAATAAAAAGATTCATTTGAATGGGTGTCTAGCTCAGAATTCCCAAAGTGTGCTCTTCTGCAAATACAAAATAATGTGTGGCTCTTCTAACGTGCTGGGCGATGTCCATTAATCCGGTCTTCCTTTATCACTTAAGTTCACTCTGTGGGTAAATCCATCTTTCTTTCCTAGAACATTTTCTCTTTAACTGGGACAAAGGAATCTAAGCTGATAGCTTCCTGTGAACTGCATGAAAACCTTTTAAGTTACACAGCGTTGATGGATTTTCACCCCTTCCTCTAAATACAATACATATGCTATCCCTGGGGTTCACTTAATGCTTCCTTACCGATGATAAAACTGCTGCCTTGTGCAGACGAGGGCCCGGCACACTGCATCGCTACGCACTCTTGTTCAGATTGCATTCTAACTGGTGAAGCCGAAATGGAAAGTCTAAGCTCCTGATCCTGGAGGCACAGAGCATATTAAATGTTGTGCTCGCTAATGCTTCTCCTCTTGAATGTGAAATACATTTGCTACAGCTTCCAGATCCCAGTGTCCTAAGTGGTCGGGTGATTCTGAATTGTGTACCATGAACAAGCCGCACAGGGCTCAGGGGAGAGGCTTTCAAAGAAAAAATGATGCGAACGCTCAACTTCTCCACCTCCGGGAGAGTCATTAACAAGAAAGGCTGCCTGCTTTGGGCTACAATGAAGTTACCATTCTTTGTTTGCCCTTTTGGAAAATAATCCTAGCAGCCAGCCTGCAGTCTTGTGCTGGTTGCATATACAACTTTATGTATGAGAAGTTTGACAAGAAGTGTTATTAAATGAACATAAAGGACCTTGGATTGGATTGCTCAGAGCCAGGAAGATAAAACAAAACAGACTGAGCAAAATAATGTTTCGTGCCATAGACTATTATGTGTACCTGACTCGACCACTTCCTCTAGTGTTTTCACATCTGATAGTAGAGTGATTTATAATTTAGAAAATGCTTTACCCACTTTATCTTGACTTGAGTCTTGCAAATATGTCAAGGATAGAGGCCAGGCAGAGATATTATCTCCAGGGGACTGGTGCAGAAACTGGGGCATAGAAATAATTGAGTTGTCCAAAGTCACATGGCTAGTAAGAGGCAACACTATGCCTAAAACTTAGCTCTTCTGATTTAAGTCCAGTATCCATTTAGCACTTTGCCTCCTGGTTGAAACACTTCTTGCCCCATAGGATCCTCTGAGGGGAATGAACCCTTCCCAGGGGCTTCTGCAAAAACTCCCCTGACCATAGCAAGCTCCACGTCTGGCTCCTATATTCATTATGTGAACCACCAAATTTGGCAAATATTGTGGATTCTCTTATTCCCTATTTTTAAAATAGTTCTTTTTGTGTTGATTTATTAGAATGCAAGCTTCTCAATATGACATTGTTGGACACAGCAAGCATTTAACAGACACTGACTGACATATATTTCCGTTATTCTAATGAAAGCTGTGTATAAGTACATAAGGAATGTGACTTTACATTGAGTAAAGTGGTGCATTAAAGTGATTGTTATAATTTTCAACTGTCACTTTGATTCTCTTAAATGTCATCAACATGATGGAATACATTTCCTGGCATGTCGAAATCTAAAAAAAAATATATTTGGATAGTGGTCTGTAATCTTTTTTGGGCTTTGAGCATCTCTGAGAATATGTTGCAAATTATGTGTTTGCAAGCAAATCCAGGATGGGGACAGAAAGAGATCCGTGGAAGCCCTTCTTGGGCCGTAATCAGGGACTCCAAAATTAAAAAGATTAATGTTGTTATGTTGCCTGATAGTGGCCACTTCCAAGCATAATGCAACTGCAGCCAAAGAAAGGAAAAACTTCAGCTTTCCTGAAATTCCGCTGGTGTTCAGTCAGATAGCTATTCCTCTACCTCCACTTTCCTTCTTGTAAATTCTGCAATTCTCCCTCCTGTGTTTTTGGTAAGAAGAGATAATAACATTCGTCTAAAAATTCTTCGTCTGACAGTCCTTTGTTATGTACCTACCCCATGCCAGACACTCTGATTACAATGGAGGTGCAAAGCTTTTGGGGTGTGTTTCCTGCCCTCAAGAGGCTTGCAGTCTAGAATGTGATTTTAAAAGTCTGTAAATTCTGCCTGGGGGAGAAGGGTAAGACTTCTAGGAAACCTTACAGTCGGGGTAATAAAATGAGTGAGCGTCCTCCAGGTGGATAAGAGAAGAATGGATGGCATTCTAGCAAAGCACGCACTGGCTCATGCTCAGGTTCAAAGAAACTGCAGAGTACAGCCCACTCAGGGCACAGTGACTGGTTCAGTGTGCACTTGGAGTCAAGTGCTGGGTGAGCAAGTGGGTCATGGAAGGGCAGTCAGGGCTCAGACGGTAAAGGGTCTTGAGACATAAGATGTGTGTTCTTTGTTCTACTGTTGCAAATACCTAGATGGGGGAAGCTAAAATCTGTGTGGAGATCCTTTGTGTTATGGCTGGGTTAGACTTACTGCCACTTGCTACCACTGGCTACACAAAAGGAATGATTGGCTTTTGTCATAACCCAGATGATAGAAACACAGCCGTCTGAACCAAAAGACCTGCCTGTCCATTGCTAGATATATGAACTATAAAAGCTCTTCAGTGCAATAAGAACATTTCCTTAGAGTCTGAGGATGTTAACACAGCTGTTTATAAACACTGTCAATCCACAAGCAGCAGGGGAAAGCCACAGAGCGATTTATCTGGCTGCCTGAGCATTCTGAAAAAAATGTTGGTGATGTGGTAGACACACTGTTGATATTTTAAGTGGCAGCCAGAATCTGTTTCCAGCTGAATGGACATGGAGTCTCTGTCTGTGATTATTTATGCATCGTATAGCTCTATGCCGAATCCTTGCCATTTGCCTGTTTAATTCAGTGAATGTAGTGGAACTGTATTCTTTGCATTCATTTATTTATTCTCCAACATTGGTGGCAGGTCCAAAGGCCAGTGCCTGCATATTAAAGTCTTGTGGGTAAGTGGGTCGCACTTCACTGGAATCATCCTCGCCAGGGCTTCTCTGTAACCAGCTCTAGTACCATGTTGCTGTGTGTATTCAGAGAGTGAGCTGTATTCCCTCATCATTTAACTGCCTTAGGATTTGGGGGATGCACGTTACAACTGTACCCCCTCTGATTTGAGGACACAAGATTATTAAGTTGATTTACCATTGCTTCTTGGAGACTGTAAAAAATGTCCTGCAAAAATCAAGTCTCTTAGTGTTGTCAACTGATTCTGGGGTTACTAGAGCTTTTATGGGTGAGGGAAATGATGAAATAAGATTAATGGTCTAGCTTCTTTGGGAAAGTATAAGAGTGAAACTTTTAAACTCACTTTGCCTAAGAGCTTGAGAATGCTCTCTGTGGCAGATCCCCAAACAAGGGGCCATGGTAGAGAGACTGCTCTACATTATGTTCTGGATGAGTCTGTGCAGCCAAGGTAGCGCAGATGGCAGGGTAGACAGTGAGCACAATCTGGGTCAAGCTGCCACTGTGATGCCTGTGCTATTTAAATCAGCCCTACCAAAAAAAAAAAAAAAAAACCCTATGGTCAACCTGCAGGTGTCAGGACTTGGTTCAGCTGTCTGGGTGCAGCATAGGGAGGCATGCTGTCCTGCGTATCTGCTCTCGATTCGTTTGTCAGACTTCATCTGTAGGACTGTAAGACTCGGAGGAACCTCAAAAATATTATCTATTCCATTTTTTCCCCCATCTTCCTCTTTTTTGGACCATATTTAAACTACATTAAAAAAATGGGATGCTCTTCTTTTCTGCAGCTCAACAGAAAATGGCCTGCCTTTGTAACTCATTCTAAAATCTCCCTAGCACATGAAATGTTTGCTTCGATAGTTTGTGAAAACTCCTCTTGCAGCTGCCCCTCCTTCCCCCAATATCTTGTTGAAGTTGGCCTAAGCCAAATTACTTTTAATTTTCATCTCAATTCTTGTTTTCATTCCTTTGGATAGATTTTTTAGAGTTTAATATTTACTAAGTACTTATTGTATGCTTTGCACTGTAGTAAATAATTTAACATGCATGATCTCTTCTACTCTTCCAACAGGTAGGAACTCATTTTTACCATTTTCAGTATGGGGACATTGAGGCTTAAAGAGGTTGAATAACTTGTTCAGGATTAGATAGCCAATGAATGGTGGAGCCTGAATTTAAATTCAGATGTGTCTTATTACAGACCCTGAATTCTAATCTTCATGCCGTATTACCTTCAGCCAGGTGATATGATACTTCACCAAGTATCCTTCACCAAATATCATTGCACGTATTTTGCTAATACTTTGTAGGTCTTTAAAATTTTTTTTGAAGTAGTTTTATTCAAACCATGGGCTATAGCTCATTAGAAGGTTATGACTAGCATATGTGTATGTGTGTGTAGGTGTGTTTGTTTATTTAAATGAAATGGACTAGAATAGAATATTACAAAATAGAAAACACTAGAATATACTAATGTTGTAATGATAGGTATATTTTTATGAAACATTTGTTGTAGGTGTATATATAGGTATATATGTGTATATGTGTCATTGAATCAATGCAAAATGTATTTATTACTGTGAGTCATGGTAAATTTAAAGAAGCAGTGCATGATATAAAAGCAGTATAAGTTCCTTGCTATCTAGAAACTTAGATTTCAGTGGGAAGGGAATATATGTATATATAAATGTTGGCAAGATACACAGCAGTAGATTATTCAAAGCCCAAATATGCATCTGTAGATAATATTAAAGTCATAATCCTTTTCTGGTTCTCACCATCTACTGATTGTCATCTCTAAGAATGTATGTGATGCTCTTTGAACATCTCAAGGAGCACAAGGACACGCCTTGTTGTTTGGAGTCCCCAGCACCTTGAGCAGAGAGGGTGCTTGTTGAATGAATGGAAGGAGGAACGAGGAGAGCAGCCTCCTATGTAAAGAACATTATTTTCAAATAGCACATCTTGAGTTTAGAGGGACTTCTAACCAGCTCTCTCATTTTATGCTTATTTCTTCCTTTTAAAAATGAATCGCTTTCTGCAATATGTGAAAGGACCTGAATAAGCCACAGAAATTTCCCGAGGAAGCGTGTAAGATGGGAATTGTCATGGTGGCGCCTCGTCTATCTTGACTCAGCTGGGGGCCTCTTCCATCAGCTTCTCTTTTCTATACAATATAGAAAATGTATTTATAAGTGAACTGGGTCAAGTTTACCTAAAAGAAAATATGCTAGGCACATGTCCCTTGGTGTTTTAGTTATTTAACCTTACAGCTTTGTGTCAATCGCTGGAATTAATTTAAAAACAGAGCTAACACTTTATGAGTCAAAAGACTTTTTGAAAAAATGTCTATTTCCTCTTTAGCAGAGTTATATAAAGGTGTTTTTGTAATGTTCTCATAGTCTTCTCAGACAATATCTTATGCAGTTTTTGCCTTAATATCTACTATTTAAATTTGTGTCAAGTGAATGATTTAATCAAAGTTGCATAAGAAAGAATTTAAATTTTAGTTTTTCAGGGGTCCAAAGGTTGCCTTTAAAAAACTAGTGTAAAAATAAGCAAGAAGAATTGAGGTGTGACTCAGGAACCACAAAATCTGGGCATACTGAGAGATAGCACTGAGAAATTTGATTTGAGATTCTTTAGTTTATTTCTTGATACCTAAAAATGATCTTTATTGACTTTATTTTTTTAAAGTAAACATATTCTCTGAACAAATACTTAATTGGTTGCCTGATGTTTACCAAACATTGAGCTGGATGCTGATGGGTCACTGGGACATGAGAGGCAAACCTGCCCTCATGGTGCTGAAGAGGAAGCAGACATAAGAGGTGGTCCTGGTACAGACGTGTGCACGTCACAGCAGGGGTGACACAGCGTCATGAATACCTGGGTGGTGGAGGGACACTCCCTGAGATCGAGCGTTGTCGTGGGGGGTGCTGTTTCTCAGAGGAATTGGGGCTTAGGTTGAGAGCTGAAGAATGAGTAGGAGAGTTTGCTGCGGCAAGAGAAGGGGAACCCAAGGTGCAAGGAAGAGGGGAGAAAGGGCAACTTGTATATGTTGCTTTCTGAGAATTTCTGAGTGGTTCCAAATGACCAGAACTCAAGAATGTAGGGGGAGGATGTGGAGAGATGTGGCTGAGAGAGGAGGGTAAGGGATAAAGGGTTTTCTCAACCATGTTCTGGAGTTTTTACTAAATCCTGAGGGGAGTGGGGAAGCTTTGAAGGGTTTTCATTAGAGGAGTGACATGACAGTTAACCCAATAGAAGGTAATGGTGCTTCGCAGCAGCCCGGAACCGCCTTTCCCCTTTTACTCTGTAGGAGGGAACAGAGCCGCAATGTTTCCCTCCACCTCCTTCTTCAGCTGCATTTTCCCGACAGTGGGTGGAAGGGAAGGATCAGACATCACATATGCTAGATCTGGAGCCTCTGTGGTGATAGGCAGAACGACAGTCACAACGACACTTCCAATTGGATCTCCTAGCGTTTTATAAAACTCTCTGACTACCTGGGAAAAATGTTTTTTTTTCACTCTGATAGAAGAGGAAAAATGGTAACTGAGCAAAAATGTTTACAGTCCTGTATAACACATGGGGAGCATTAAGCCCACTGGCCTTTGCTTAAAAAAAAAAAAATGGTGCTTTGATTAACAAGTATTTTCTCCACCTTCATTGAAGGTAGAATAAAAAGAAATGAGTTTATACAGTGAGCTCTTTCTTTGTTATACGTACCTGCCTAGTGTTTCCACTTATTTCTGCCTGTAGGTTTCGTATTAGTCATCCTAGACTTATGCCCCAAAGAGAAATATATAAAATCAGACTCCAGTACAGACTTTTTCATCTTCTGGCATCCCTGGTGTGGCTTTCTTTTGCTCTGTTCTGCCTTAGTGCACCTCTGGATCACTTGGTTCTTAATTATTCTCATAGGCCTTTGCATTTCTGCTTTCATCCCTCATTCTTTAAAGGTCTTAGAACTTTTCAGAAAATGATTTTCATGTTTATCTTAAGGGTGCTTGAAAAATCATTAGAAGACAACATTCTCTCTTGAGCAGTAAAATGCTCTTTCCCTTCTATCTTTCTGCACTTGTTTTTGTGAATCTGCTTGAAATCTTAGGCACATACAAACCACTATGTGTAGGTCAATGGATGTTACTTGAACAACAAAACAAAGAAACAGTTCTCAACACATGTTAAGGCAAAAGTACAGCAATACATTATCTATCTGGGGAACAAGAAAAGGTCTGGGTATATCATTCTCACAGAAACCATCACATAGCGACAAATATAGTATCTTAAGAAAAAAAGAAACACTTTGTTGAATGAGTAAATTACTAAAAATTTCTGGTTTGTCTTACCACTCAATGTCTGACCAGCTGCTTGCCATGTCTCCTGGTACTTCTGTTTGTCCTAACATTAACTGTCTACTTGCTTATGACCTTTTGACTTGTAGAAGGTGGATATTTCTCCTAGAAGATGCTGAGGTCATCAGATTCTGGTTCTTGCCTTAGGTCTGGCCTGTGCCTGGGCTTACTTTTTATTCTCCATCTTCAGCTTTTCAAGCTCTCCATGACCTAGCTCCTAGCCCTCTGCCAAAGGTTTACTAGTACCTGTGGTTCTGGTGTTAATGTAGGAGATGGATCTTACCAAGATCATGGCTAGGCATTTGCCAGGCTCTTTCCGGATGCTATTAGTGCTGGCTCTTCCTCACTTTCACGTAGTCATGTGGCTAACTCCTTCCCATTATGCAGGCCTTATCTCCCAAATGCCATCTCCTGTGCTCATCCCAATATTTCTGTCCCAAGCCCCCATTGCCTAGTTTGGGGAAGCTAAACTGCTACTTAAAAAGGACTCATGATGGTCCTTATTTTTTTACATAATAGTATTGATGTGCTTGGTCCAGGTTACAGGAAAATTCTACTCCATGAGGTCATTCTTGTATCCAGGATCCTTTCATTTTATTCTGTCTGTTATGCTCAAAGTACTGTCATCATCTGAATAATTACAGCTGGGTTGTTGCTGCATTCAGTTTCTAACCAATGAGAAGGGGTAAGGGAGCATGGAGGAGGTCTAGAACCCAAAGTGGTATACATTGTTTCCTTCCCTATTTCATGGATGAGGACATAATCACATGACCACACTTGCTGCAAGGGAGGCTGGGAAATGTACTTAGCTGGGCATCCGTGTGCTCAGTACAACTCTACTTTTATAGTTGGATGGGTTCTCTTGGAGAACTAGTAGTCCTTGCACCACTAAATCACTCTGTTGTCACATGACCCTGTTTTATTTTCTACAAAGCACTATTATTATCAGAAATAATTTTTAAATTAATGAGTTAATTCATTTTTCTTGTTTACTCTCTCATTAACATATAAGATCTATAACAGCAGAACCCTGTTCCATTTTTGTGTTACTTCTGCATCTTTAGTGCATTGAACAATGTTTGGCATGTAGAAGGTATTCATAAAGGTTTGAGGTTCCTGAGACTAGGAGAACCACTTACTAAAGCTGAAAGCTACAGGTTTTCATAAGTAGTGTCTCCTGTTTTTACATCAGCTGAGAAGCTCACACATCAGGGCAGTCAGGGGGCCAAACTTGAGATTGTGTGCTGGAGCTGCATTTGACTGAGTTCTTGCCCTCTTAGAAGTGACAGACCCCGTCTTGAGCTGGAAATGTTTGATCGCGGACTCCCCAAACGAGCAACATCTAGGTTGTTGGATTAATTCCATTTATCTTGCATTACTTAAATCAGGGGAGTGACTAGTGGCCCAGTGTATCGCATAATACTGATGTCATGTCTCTGAAAGATGGGGGCAGGATCCCAGTTTCCACCATGGTTCACTCTGCTTGCTAGGACATCCACCTTTTTAGCAATCAGATCATGCTATTTCTGTTTGAGGGTCGCCTCAGGCCTTGCCTGACAGGTGCAGATCCTAAATAAATGAGAACCCTTTTTTAAGAGAGGGAGGAAAGTTTTAATCAGATCCTTTCTATTAGCATCTCCTCTGATTTCCATACTTCTGTCTCTTCAGCCTTACCGTGACCCCACCTAGGTCAGCACTTCTAGTTCCTTGCCTTATACTCACCTACATCCTGTCTTCTGGTTTGAACCGATTTCATCTGGTCTTAACTCTTCATTTTATATTCATTCTCTAGTAGTGTTTATGATTCTGGTATTGAAATAAAATTGCAAAAAGGAGATTAACGTAGACTCTAAGCTCTATGTGAGTAGGGACACGGTCTATCTCAGGCATTATTGTACACCCATTACCTAGCAGTGCCTGTCATATAGCAGGTAAGCAAAAAGGTAAACGAACAACAACAATGAAAAAATATGCATTGTACTTTGAGAAAAGTACAATGAAGGAAACACTAAAATGCTCAGATGAAGTAGAAAGGGTACTCTGAGAAGACCTTGTCTAAAAGACTAATCTGAGCCTGCAGAAGAAAAGAATCTAAGGTGATACAGTACAGTTGCTTAAAGGGCAGTTTGGATTCAAAACCTGGTTCTATCAATTATGATATATACTAGTCTGCTCAGTCTGTTATAACAAAATACCATAGACTGGGTGGCTTAAAGAACAGACATTTATTTCTCATGGTTATGGAAGCTGGGAAGTCCAAGATCAGGGTGCATGGTGATCTGGCTCCTGTAGAGGGTCCTACTCCTGGCTTACAGATCACTGCCTTCTCGCTGTGTCCTCACACGGCAGGGAGAGAATTGACCCCCCCACCCCTCTTATAAAGCCACTAATACCACCATGAGGACCCACACTCATGACCACATCTTAACCTTAATACCTGCGATAGCCCCATTCCAGATACCATCACATTTGGAATTAGGGCTTCAACATATGAATAAGGGACGACAAAATTCACTCTCTATAGCATGATCTACATAAAATTGCTCAATCGTTCCACATGGTTAATGCTCTTTTTTTCTCATCTATTATAGGAAGATAATAACAGAACTTACCATATAATTGTTGTGAGTATTAAATGAGTCAATAGTCTTAAAGCTCTTTTAAAAAGAGCCCAGACACATAGTAAGGTCTATCTGAGGATTTGTTAAATAAATAAAAATAAAGTGCCCGTCAAACAGATGAAAGAGTATGGACACAACTTCTGAGGAAATAATGGGTCAACAATTTCTGAGCACAGGAAGGAAGCTGGTGTGAGCAGAACAATGAGTAAGGGTGGAGAGAAGCTTAAGGTGAAGTGGGAGAGGTGGCCAGGGGTGGGACCAGCTCGGACCTTAAGGTCCTGATAAGGGACATGTATTTTGTTGTAAATGAGATGGGAAGTCATTTTATTTTAATCAGAAAATTTACAGACTAGATTTATGTTTTTTTTTAAAAAGTAGCTTGGATAATCTGTGGAGAGCGGATTGTAAAGGGGAAAGAAAGGAAGTACAGATAATGACCAAGAGGCTATTGTCCTAGCCAAGGCAAGAATAATTAAGTTGACTGGAGCAGAGTAGTGGTGACAATCTGGGGAAAAATCCAGAACCTTGAGTTGTATTTTGGAGGTCAAAGTGGTAGAATTTATTAATTGAGTGGATGGAGGAAGAGGGTGATGTGAGAATCAAGGATGATATCCAGATTTCTGACTCAAGTTTTTGGCTGTAAAAAGGTGTTAGATAATTAGTTGAAGAATATGAGGAGGTGAATAGATTTATTGGGCAGTGAGAATCAGGACTTCACTTTTAGATCTGTCTAACTTGACATGCATATGAGATATCTAGGTGGAATGCTTAATTGGCTCTATTATCTATACAGGAGTTTGGTGGTGAGGTGTGAGCCAGAGACGATTTGGGGGCATGAACTATATGTGGCTGGTATTTAAAGTTAAGGAATGTATGAGGTCACCGAGAAAAAGTACGAGAAAAAAATTTTGACGGGTTGAAAGTTTGGAGAGGATTGTGGGACAGGGGGTTAGAATGCCAAAAGATCGTCAACTTAAATGATTTTTTTAAAACTTTTTCCTATTTTTTATTATAAAACTTTTCAAACATACAAAAGTTTAAGCAAGGTTACATGGTGCAATGAACAGCCACACATCTACTACCTGGATTTAACCATTGTTAACATTTTGCCATATTTTGTTCATCTATCTACCTATCTCTGTAAATACATCTACAGTTATATTTATGTCTATCTATACCTGTTTCTCCAAACTATTTCAAAATAGGCTGTAGATATCATAGCACTTTACCCCTAAATATTTCAGCAGGCATCTCCTAAAACTAAAGACATGTTCTGGATGACCACAATACCATTATCATATATAAGACAATTGGCAAAAATTTACTAACATAATACAATACCTAATTCATATTCACATTTACTCATTGTTCCCCAAAATGTCTCTTATGCATTTAAGATTGCCAACATTTAAAGATCAGGTAGGCAAACAGAAGCTATGAAAGGGGATAGAAAAGTAAGGGTCTAGATAGAAAATAAGGCAGGAAAACCTGGTTTCAGGGAGGCCAAAAGAGGAGTGATTTCAAAGATGCTACATCTGTAAATACTAATGGCCTTCAGCAGTTAGCTCTTTGTTCTAGAAAAGCTGGGTCTAAGGCTATTTGAAAAACATTGAACAGCATGACTTACTGATATCCTTTCAGACTAATGATTTATGATAAATTATGAGTATTTGATTTGATAAATAATTAAAAATAAGAGAAGATACAATCCAGCGTTATTTAGTGAAGGACTGTAAATTGACCTTTGCCTATTGACTTGTACTTTATCATTCTATTCGGTAGTTTTATAATGCTTTTCTTCTGTCAACTGACCCAGTTTCAGTGAGTCCTCTCCTCTTCAGATTTTTCACTCCCTGCATGTCCCATTAAATATGTCATTCATTTCATGTTATTTATAATCCCAGTTCTTTCCTCCTCTCACCAATTAGAATGGCCATGTAATTTACCTCTCAAATTGGAAAACTTTTTAAAGTAAAAGGGGGCACCATTAGTAGTTACACAGAACTAGAGGTATAAAGTAGACTGTTCTATACAAGCTAGTTTGTATGGTTGCCCTATCTGTGGATAAAGTGCCTTCTCCCTTTCTTTTTCCTTCCTCTCTCATTCTCTCCTTTATAACTGAGGCTTCTTAACATATCAAGAATGGAAGACCCCCAGGAACCCTTCACTGAAAAGCAAACTCTTCATATGGCTTTCAAGAAGTCCTAGACTAAAATGCATAACCATAACCTTTCAAAATTTTAAGCAATTTTAAATGGTTTCTAGCCATACCTTACTTTTTCTAATATTTCTGATTTCCAAGGTTTTCCTCCATTACAAATTTCTATTTAGTACATCATTTACGGAATTTCTTTGTAGTTATTTTATTTAGACTAATCTGCAAGAGTCTCTACTAAGCCCTTGACTAAAAATAGACAAGTTAAGGTATACTTTAAATGTCTGTTACCCTATTTCATGTAATTGATGGATTGCATGCTTGCAGTAAGGGGATTATATTCCTGTAGTAAAAAAGGAAGTCAAGTTAATGGAAGCACAGTTGCCAAACATATTTGAAAAAACCTTGTACATGGTAAGCTACCAATAGCTACTTGCTGAATGAGCAAATAAATGAGTGAACCAAATTATACTGTTTTAGTTTTCTTAAGTTTGTAGAATACTAGGCTAAACTCTTTAATTTTCTTATAAGCAAAGTATCAGAAGACAAAGTTGAACACAAAGGAGATTTATTCTTTCCTTCATCCCTTCTACCATGATTACTCCTTTAATCTGAAGCAAAATAAGTATATGGTAAGCATATACTAAGAGTTCCAAAAGCAGTGGATTTTGGGGTTTCTCCTCAAAGTAGGATTAAAAATGGATCATACTATTACATTCTGTTTTTTTTAAATTAAAAAAAATTTTTTTATTGGAGTATAGTTCCTTTACAATATTGTGTTAGTTTATACAGTACAGCAAAGTGAATCAGTTATATGTATACATATATCCCCTCTGTTTTGGATTTCCTTCTCATTTAGGTCACCAGAGAGCACTGAGTAGAGTTCCCTGTGCTATACAGTAGGTTCTCATTAGTTATCTATTTTATACATAGTATCAATAGTGTATATATGTCAATACCCATCTCCTAATTCATCCCACCCCCACTTTCCCCCTTGGTAACAATACATTTGTTCTCTCCTTCTGTGTCTCTATTTCTGCTTTATAAATAAGATCGTCTATACCAATTTTTTCAGATTCCACATATATGTGTTAATATACAATATTTGTTTTTCTCTTTCTGACTTACTTCACTCTGTATGACAGTCTCTAGGTCATTCCATGTCTCTACAAATGACCCAATTTCGTTCCTTTTTATGGTTGAGTAATATTCCATTGTATATATTACCACATCTCCTTTATCCTTTCCTCTGTTGATGGACATTTAGGTTGCTTCCACGTCCTGGCTATTGTAAATAGTGCTGCAATGAACATTGGGGTGCATGTGTCTTTTTGAATTATGGTTTTCTCTGGGTATATGCCCAGTAGTGGGATTGCTGGGTCATATGGTAGCTCTACTTTTAGTTTTTTAATGAACCTCCATACTGTTCTCCATAGTGGCTGTATCAATTTACATTCCCACCAACAGTGCAAGAGTGTTCCCTTTTCTCCACACCCTCTCCAGCATTTATTGTTTGTAGATTTTTTGATGATGGCCATTCTGACTGGTGTGAGGTGATACTTCATTGTAGTTTTGATCTGCATTTCTCTAATAATTAGTGATGTTGAGCATCTTTTCATTACATTCTGTTTTGAAACATGATTTTGGTAGGTCAGTATAACCTGAGGTGTTTTTTTTTTAATTTTATAGTTTTCATTTTCTTCTCTGTCTTTTTAAAAAAGCCTTTATTTTTTAGAGCAGTTTTAGGCTTACAACAAAATTAGAGGAAGGTACAGAGATTTCCTACATACGCCCTGACCTCACATATGCACAGTCTCTCCCATTATCAACATCACTCACCAGAATGGTACATTTTTTACCAAGGATGAACATACATTGATACATTATAATAATTCAATGTCCATAGTTTACCTTAGGTTCACTCTTGGTGTTGTACACTCTATACATTTGGACAAAAGTATAAATACATATACCCATCTTTATAACACCATACAGAGCATTTTCAGTGCCCTAAACTCCTCTGTGCTCTGCCTGTTCATTTCTTCCCACCCCACCCACTGTAACTCCTTTGGTTGTCTCCATGGTTTTGCCTTCTGAGTGTTTTTAAAAAATTGTCAACAATAGGTCTTCTCCAAAATAATTTTGAAGGACTTTAGTTTTGAAGTCGTCTCCTCTCAGGACTCAGTATCCATCCCCATTGTCTTCTGTGTTCTTTTTTGTATTACTGGGGCCAGTAAGCTAAACACTATGTACCCTAAATTAGATTTCTATTAGCGTTCCGGGTATGATTTAGATTCTAGCAGTAAAATGGACACACATGAAATTTAGGAGACAGAAGGGAGGCGGAGGCCGTCTTCTTTCTGCTGTGGTGCCTGCAGCAAGTCAGATGGGAGTGTTTCCTGTGGCCAAACCCCACGTGCCAGTGGGGAGCTGCCATCTTTGTGATGTAGGGTGGCAGCAGCAGCAGCAACAGTTTTCTCGTCCCTGGTTTCTAGCCAGGCTCGTGTGACCTTGGAGCTAGTGGTCCAGTGATGGCTCCTTGACCTCTCTGCTCCTTCCAACAATTTGTAGGCACTGAATTTCTATGTTACACCCCTTTCTGAATGAGATACCGAAAGGGTTTTTGTTTTCTTAAACTGAGTCTTGAATGATTATAGTATTCAGTTTTTATATATAGCACGATTTAAAGAAGTACTTCTCTGTTGAATATGTAAGTTGGTTATAAGGTTTATACACTTTTAGTTTATGCATTTATAAACTATGCTGTGAGGACCATTTCTTATTGTTAAACGTTTCAGTTCATAATAGAAATTTTATACTTGGCCCTTAGGGTACATTTCTGGAAAAAGAGTGTGTATAATTTACAGCACACACACATATACACATATGCATATCTATATTCCTTATGACTATTTCATATAGATATAATTTCCTAAATTACTCTCTAGGAGGGTTGTAGAAATGAATAATTGCAGCAACTTTATATGAGAGTTGAGACAGTTTTATTCTGATGGAGTAAGGGAGGTAAATAAACGGTGGATCACAGAGGAGTGGGTTGCTAAGTGGCATCCAGCGTAGGGCCAGTTAAACCCATAACATCCTCAGACACTGAAAATAAGATGGCATCTCCTCCCGTTTTTATCTATCTATCCATCCATCTGTCTGTTAATCTATCAATCATCTATCTACCTCTCTCTCTGAATATATGTATGTGTGTAATATATAGGTACATATATATGTCTAAATGTCTCTCTATATAGATAAATAGGTAAATATTTCTAAAAGATTTTGCTTTTCTCCCTCTGTGTTGACTACTTTGATGCTTAAAAATATATCAAGGGACTTCCCTGGCAGTCCAGTGGTTAAGATTCTGCGCTCCCAATGCAGGGGGCCCAGGTTCGATCCCGGTCAGGGGACTGGATACCACATGCCTCAACTAAGACACGGCACAGCCAAATAAATAAATAAAATTAAAAAAAAAATCAAAAATCAAATTCTTAACTTTTCTCTCTTTTAGGCCCCTGCTTTGCCAGTACCCTGAGCAGATGCATCAGACTGGGAGTACTCAGTGCCTCGATTAAGGGTCTAAAACAACTTGTGTAGCTGGTGTGAAGGAAGAATAATGGTATCTTGAAGATAACTTTTTATCAGGTTCACATTTTGCCTGAGTCTAGCCTTGGCCAGCTGGGCGTGAGCACATGAGGAAAGAGGAGGATCACAGATCAGCTCTATCAAAGCTCTGCTTGCATCAGCTGCTTCTGGAGCAGTGGTCTGGCTGTCTTTTCCCTGTTAGTTAATTGTATGCATCCCTTTCTAACTTGTACTTTAATGAGTCTCTCTGTCTTGCTAGGTTCTGACAAAGTTCACCCCCAAGCACTTGACAATATGCTGATATCTGTCTCTCAAAACGGGTTTATTGAATAAAGAGAGAAGGGATAACTGAAGTAATGGAGATAATAGATGCTACCCTAGCACCCTGAAATTCCTCCTCCCACATCACACATGTATGTGTGAGATAAAATATATTAGCTCAGTGTGTCCTGAACTAGGCTCAAAGATGTGTGTGTTCTATTCAGAAAAATGTCCTTTTCTGAACTTCCATTGTTTCATTTCTTGTTTTATGCAGGTGGAGTTGGAGATAGATAGGAGTATATTTAGAAGGCAGCAAATACCAAAATTATGTAAGACATATCCATATTCTCATTGTTTTAAAAAATCAGAAGTTGTTCTAGTTTCTTGGCATTCGTGAACGCAGTTCCTTTGGGGTAATTTGATTTGATCTTCTAAAGCTTTTTCTTAGCCATTTATCTCCACGATTTTCTACTCCATCTTTTGTGAATTAAACTGAGCACATTGTTTTTCTTAGCTGAAAGGTCAGACTTTCGATCTGGTTATTTCACTGGAATTATTAGCCAATGACATCTCTATTTCCCTACAAATATTGATTTCTCTAATTTCCTTTTTCTCTAAATATATCTCAAAGCTAGTAACTTTTAAGGTAGTCTTTCTCTTAATGCCAGGATTGTATTTTGATGATTTTAAGGTATACTGGGAAGATTTAGTTGACTCACTATTTGCTTGTATTTATTTAATGAATGAAATTCTTTGAATGCTTGTATAGTAAGAAACATTTACGATGTGTACTTCCAAAATATATTACAATATAAGTTTCTAAAAGATTTGTAGAACTGAAGGAGACACAGAGGCTATTTCTGCACATTTTCAAGTATCTGGATATGGAACAGAGACTTTGTTTAGTAGGTTTTAAAAAATACTTGCCAATTTAATCAGGAGGGAATCTGAAATTTCCACCAAATTACCATATAATTCAAGATTTGCTAATTGGTGCTTTGTAGTTCAAGGTTTTCCATGGTATGTTCTAAGGGACAGCAGTTTTGAGGAATGTTAATAGGTGCTACTCAAAGAGATGACTGTGGTCAAATAAACTTTTAGGCAGAACAAAACTAAGTGGGCTTCTTTACTTAAGAAGTCTCAGAAACTGAAACATGCTTCTGTGCTCTGCGTTTCTCCAGGAGGGGCATAAAGTTCACAGATTTTCTCAGGTATTTGACCTCAAAGAACACCCTATTTACACAGAGCAATTTTGTGGAAATACATTCTACTAGACATGTTTTACAAATAGTGTAGACCAAAAGATTGAGATGGACAAAATAAATTTTTGATGTTTAAATCATTTTTCAGGATAATAAATGAGTTGAACTGATGTTTCTCATCTTCTTTGAACCCTTTTAAAGATCAGTTGGATCACTCATACATACTCCTCCCAAGTAGCCATGGGCAGACAGCCACTTCCCTGAACCTCACAGAGGTTCTGAATCAATTTCCCAGTGACTTGTTGCTGCCTTCATTTCTTAGAGTCAATAGTGGGCAGGAAATTAATCTTTTATAATGTTGGACACTGTTAACAATATCAGAGAACCTTTCTTACTGGGCTAGCATCCTGGAGAGTGGAATGTAGAGTACAGGGGTCTTTGTGGAATGAAGACCTCCCTAAATAAACTCTAAATTAAGTAAGCATCCATCGAGTGTGGGTGTTGTGTCAGTGCTTTGTGAAGTGGGTAAAAATGTGGATGTCGAGTCCTCTTTTTTATCACCTCCTTCACATGAGCCTTACTGTTCTGTAAGGAAATTCGGATTATATTTTCTACTACTGTGAAATTTCCCTAACCATATACTCAATCCTTCACTAATATTCTCTTTGTGTTAGTTAATTAAAAAAGAAGCAGGCATAGGGATGCAGGAGAATAAAAACTTCTGTTTTAAACATATCAAGCATCAGTGCTCTATTAGATGTTAAAATGGAGATGTTGAGTAGCTGTTGGACAGAGGTGTCTAGAGTTGAAGTACAGTTTGGGTCTGGTCATATATGTTTGGGAGCCATCAGTGTAAAGATGATGTTTAAAGCATGTGATGGATGGAATAACCTAGATACGTAATATAGGTATAGGGCAGATAAAAGGCTCAAGGGCTGATCCCTGAGGGCAAATCAGCATTCAGAGATTAGGAAGAAGAAGAGGATGCAGCAAAAGAGGCAGAGAGAAGTGACCAGGGTCTTGGAAGGAAGAACTAATAATATGCTATATTTGGGAAGCCAGGTGGAGACAGTGTTGCAGGAAGGAAGAAAAAAGTCATGTCAAGTGCTCTGGGGTCAAGTAAGATGAGGTCTAAGAACTTTCCATTGGATTTGGCCATGTTGCAATCATTAGGAACACTGAGGAAAGCAGTTTCCATGAAGGGGGTATCCTCTGTATATTGCCAGGTGTGGATGATATATAAATTGCTTTTCCAAGGGGGTCACTATATTGGCTTCAGCCATAGATTGGCCCCTTATTTTATATAACTCTCTTTGGATCAGAAGCTACTCATTTACTCCATTTAAACATTTTGTTCCTTGTTTGGTGACTGCGTGTGTCGATAGATGGACTAGAGGTAAAAGGAATTTATTTTTGTGACTAAGATTTTTTTTTCCTGTAATCTTTTAATTTAAACTTGGTTCATGTACCCAGAGGATATGCTGGAAATGTGATGAAAAGCTGTAAAGTAAACATTTGAAATGAAACCCTGATACTGAGTTTTTCAAATTATTTTTTCATTTTAATGAGGCTCTTCCTTTGGCACCAAAGCACCACTATTTCTTCCTAGACTACTTTCTAGTTAGTATTGTGATAGCAAAGTAAACTTAATTTTGTAGAGTTTTATATGATTTTTTATATTGAGATGGCTTTAATTTATATTATTCTAATTCTTTATCCTGGGAGTTGATTTTAAAAAATCACAGGAAAGTAGGGTAATATGGATGCTATCATGTCCATCTCCTAGTATATTATAGATGAGCTACAATTAAGAAATTAGAGTGAGCTAATTATACATCCTAATATTAAATATCTCCAGGAAAGGAGATTAGAAAGGTACTAGGAAATTGGGGTAGAGTCAAAATGGTGGTGTGGGAAGATGTAGAATTAGTGTCTCCCCATAACTCAGGTGCCTGCCAGCTGCTGTTGGGGTACTCTGACGCCCAAGGAGATGGGAGGAACCCCAAAGCGAACCGACTGTTTGCGGGATCTTGGTTCACAAGCCAGGGGTCGGGCCAAAGCTGCTGTGGTGCGAGCTCTGAGTCTGAGCCACTGGACTAACAGAGAACCTCAGACCCCAGGGAATATTCATCAGAGTGAGGTCTCCCGGAGGTCCTCATCTCAGCACCAAGACCCAGATCTACCCAATAGCCTACAAACCCCAGTGTAGGAAGTCTCAGGCCAAACAACCAATAAGGCAGAAACACAATCCCATTCATAAAAAAAAAAAAAAAAAGAGACAGCAAAAAATATGTCACAGATGAAGGAGCAAGTAAAAACCTACAAGACCAAATAAATGAAGAGGAAATAGGCAATCTACCTGAAAAAGAATTCAGAGTAATGATAGTAAAATAAAGATGATCCAGAATCTTGGAAATAGAATGGAGGCACGGATTGAGAAAATACAAGAAATGTTTAACAAAGATCTAGAAGAACTAAAGAACAAACAAACAGAGATGAACAACACAACAACTGAAATGAAAAATACACTAGAAGGAATCAACAACAGAATAACTGAGGCAGAAGAACGAATAAGTGAGCTGGAAGACAAAATGGTGGAAATAAATGCTGAGGAGCAGAATAAAGAAAAAAGAATGAAAAGAATTGAAGACAATCTCAGAGACCTCTGGGACAACATTAAACGCACCAACATTTGAATTATAGGGGTCCCAGAAGAAGAAGAGAAAAAGAAAGGGTCTGAGAAAATATTTGAAGAGATTATAGTGGAAAACTTCCCTAACATGGGAAAGGAAATAGTCACCCAAGTCCAGGAAGCACAGAGAGTCCCATATAGGAGAAGTATACTAGGAAATTGTAATAGCTTTTCCTGAAACATTCAAGCTTTTTCTAATAAATATTGTAATTCCAATCTCAACTGAACTGAGTTCACACTGAGCAGTCAGGAATAGCTTCTCAATACCGTTTGTATATTTTATATTTTTCCTACCTCATATTTTAGTCTGTGTGTCAAATGGAGAAAATGAGTTATGATGCTTCTCCCTTTCTCTCATTTTTTTGAAAATAAGACAGCCTGAAAATGAACTAAGCTTTTCAGAGTCACCACTGTCTATGCCTGTTTCTTCATTTGCAAAGTAGGCTAAGAGTTTCCCCTTGGTCCTGTCCTCTGAGTGTTAGGAAGTCTGACTAGATTATTAGAATCAGTAGGTACCCTCCCTGTCAGGTGTCTCCTTGTATTAGGAGAAAGTCAGTTTGCTCTATTTGTGATTTGAAATCTGTAAAAGAAAGACTGTTTGTTGTATCTGTTATTTGAATTTGTGAGGAAGTTTAGGCAACTTATATCCAGCTAGCTTCAAGAGAATTTCATATTAGGTGCAAAGCTTGATCCTTAATGTAACCAACTAAAACCCTCATACTGATACTAGCTTTTCTTGCTCCTTAACATTTATCATGGTAGAGCCTTTGAACAAACTTCTAATGCCATTTCCAAAGCTCTTTATCGCTTCAAAGTCGACTTGATGCACTTTTTTTTTTTTTTTTTTGGTGAGTTGTGAGATAATTTGCAAAATAGCAGTGCCTGGCAGGATAATCAAATAGGACTGATTTTGGACACATACATTTTCAAACTCAGTGATTTCTAGTTTTGATTACAAACATGTTTTTAAAGGAGTGGTCGAATTTTGTCATTTCATATCCTGTAGATGGCAATATTGCACTTGAAAAATAAACAGATAAATGCGTAAAGAAAGTCTAAGTTTCCCAGATGCAGCATTACTTAATAACCAGTGAAAGGGAGCTTTGATGCCAACTCAAGGTATACTGTTTGGAAAATATATTTCAAATGTAGAGTATATATGGAATAGATAAATATCTATAAGTGCCAGTATTTACATTTTAAATTGTGTGTGGTTTTAGAGAATGTTTTGTTTAACTGTGTTATTTTTTCTAAGCTGTTTCACTTTTCTTTAACAATGCTTTATTTCAGGGCTCACACTTAGGTTGCTTTCACATTGCTGAAAGATGGATAGGAATCATCATTTCCAAAACCTACAGACTTTAAAAATATACACAATTCAGTGAGCCGCTGTGCAACCAGGCAGACAAAGAACCCGGGGATAAACATGTGTGGCCTTCTCCTGGGGTTCAAGGGTAGTACCAC
This sequence comes from Balaenoptera musculus, assembly GCF_009873245.2. Lineage (NCBI taxonomy): Eukaryota > Metazoa > Chordata > Mammalia > Artiodactyla > Balaenopteridae > Balaenoptera > Balaenoptera musculus. The sequence continues at coordinate 54,526,387 of NC_045788.1, read as the reverse complement.
TTGCCCTGGGCCCTGAGGAGTCAGGCGGTGAGGTGGTAGGGGAGTGCTTTCTCAAGCACCTCATTTTGTTATTCTCATTCAGTGGATTTAATTTCAAAAGCAGCGAAGAGAGAGCCAGATGAGAATGTTTTAATTAAAATATAAACCCTCAATAAGGCAGATATGCTAAATCACTTGCTTTTAAATGGAGATGAAAAATTCAAATGTATGTAAAGGCATACTGCAAACTTAGAGCCGGAAAATGTAAACTGAGAATATCATCTCTAGAAACCTAATTTCTTGCCACTTGGACCCAAAGTTACCTTTTTTCATGACCATAGACTGAAGGCACATGAACAAACAGAATCATGGTCTTGTTCTGGCCCATTTTCGTCCTTAAACCATGAAATTCTCAACACTATTATTGTTGCTCACAATATAAATTTCTTGGTAAATTTAATCCAGACAAAGAAGCAATTATATACTCTTTGATAAGAATGGGAGAGGAATAAAAGTAGACTGGGATTGTGGAAAGATTTTGAAAATGTGATTTAAAAATTTTGGTATAGTATCAGATTGAATGAGAATGACCTTCTTTAGGAATAGAATATAGGCTAGCCTAATTTTTTTCTAAAACATGTCTTTGGTTACTGAATATGAATTTGAACTGTTAGGAATTTCTGGTCATATTCCATTTTATTGTGCATTTATACTCCAGCTTCCCTTCTTTTATAAATTCATTGCCAGCGCATGAGAAGTTATGCAGAGCACAGGTGTCGAGTTTGGGCAGCCGTGAGGTGACAGACACTTGGCTGTTCCCACCTCAGCCTGGTGACTTGGTGTAAGTCACTTGATTGTGATGAACTCAATCTTAATCAATAAAATAGTAAAAACATCTGTACCCATCTCTTAGGTATTTTGGCTCATAATACCTATTCACTAAACAATGGTTTTTATAGTTTTTCTTTTCCTCTGAGAAATAATCTTTTCTCTCATCATTTTTCCTCCTTTTGGCAACAGAAACATTACATAGAAAGTATTCAATAAATATTTGTTAAAATGAATAGCTGAAAGAGTGAATTAATTAATTATTGAAGAACGTTTTTTCTGTGACATTCATGTCAGAAAATTCCCTCCAGCTTCTCTCTCTAGACTCAAGCTTAAGCAAGGAGTAACCATATCACAAAGGTCTGTGATTAAATCATACAAAGAGAGGAAGCAAAGCAAAAGAAAATCAATATATTTAAAATTTTATTATGGCATGTCAAGTGGAATCATAGAATTCTTCCTATTGAGAATTTCTAATGAAGTTCATACAGGACTCTGAACTTTTCAGTTTATGAATGGGAGCCCATTCTGGCTTTTGCATTATAACCAGGAAAATAAGCGAGACCTCAAATTCCACATCAAAAGAAAGGTTAATGATTTGTTGTTTGCTCGCTTACTGTATGTATATGTATGCTTTCACTTCAAAGCAAAGAGACTACTGGGGTTCTGTTCTATATACAAGTAAGTTCGGAGAGCTTTACAAAACACATAGAAAACACTGCTGAAGTCTCTCAAGGCAAAACATTTGGGTCTAATACGATTTTAGAGGATGCAACTCCTTGTAAATTAGTTTTTTACTATGAAGTGAATGCTTCAGCTAATGATCACAAATAAATCTAATCCTACAAAAAGTGTGGCCCATCTGAGAAGTCTGTGATTAAAAACTGGATTCTGGATATAAACTCCTCTTCTTTTCCTGGGTTCAATGTGTTTTGTGAAACAGCCTGCCAATAAGGAATAATGCGTTTGGATGACTTGCTTTTAAGTCAAAAACAGAAAGCAGGCTTTCAACTTTTGAAATAAAACACTGTCTCAGGTACATGCTTGATATCTAGAACGCATTAATTTCTATCAATGAAGAACATCAAATGTCTCTGATACTGAGGGAATGCTTACCCCATATCTGGTATTATGTTAGACAACTTACATGGTTGGTCTTTCCATGGTTACCTTACCCTAATAGGTGAATGCCATTGTCATCAACCTTATTTTAGAGAGGAATAGACTGCTGGTGAGGTTAAATAAGGAGTCTACTGCTTCCCACAAGGAAGTGATGTGCTTGGACCCTGAACCCAGGCAGTTTGACCACAGCTGTAGTCTAGAGATCGGACTCTTGATGATCCTATCTCTCTAGCAAACACGTTTCTGTGGAATACTTGTCAAAACTCTAGTTGAAAGAGAGAATCTTAAACTGAAGCAGTATAAGTCTATGTTTCTTAGTCTGGGTTGTGTTTGTTTCTCTGGCTATGTCTCTTTTCTCTCTGGTCCTCTGTTCCTTAGTCTGGGATGTGTTATGTATCTCCGGAGGTTCTATTATGACACAGAATGAATATAACATGCCTCCAGCATGAATCATTTTACTTTCATATAGTGGGTCATAACATTATTACCATTGCATGTTTGTGGCATGAAATTATTTCCAGTGGAAATGATTGAAAAACACTTGTAATTTAAAAAGTTTCCATCTTATTCTCTATGTTAACATAAGCTTGAAGGCCAAAAAGTAGCATAGCTTAGCTATATTCCTCTGGTTCTTTTTAGAATTTTTATTATTTTTTTTTTTTTTTTTTTTTTTTTTTTTTTTAGAATTTTTATTATTGAATTCTGTTGGAGTAGTGCATGGTCAGCTTTCATGGTGGTCAGATATAACAGGAAGTTTCTGTAGCATTAAAAAATACCAAAACTGCCGTGAGGTCTTCATACATTACCTGTTCAAAACCCCTTGTAAAAAAGAATTCTTATGACAAATTCCTCCCAGAGCTGGGAACTTTCCCATTGAGTTCAGTGTCTACTTGATGACGTTGTGCTGTCTTTGACCTGGATTGCTAGGAATTTAGTGTTAAGGTTTGAAATCATTCTTATTTTTCATCCAGTCAAGACTTCACATAATTTTTCTCCTTAGTTCTCCTGCTACATTTTTTTAAAAATATTTTTTCATGAGTTAATAGTCTTGGGTCTCCTTATATGCTTTTATTTCTAATTGCCCCATATTCTGTTTGGCAATGAAAAGGCTACAAAAGAGATACACATAGAAAGAAACATTGTAAGGTGTACATTTGTTTTGCCAGTGCATGTGAGTAGAATTTTCTTCAATAGGGTAAACAATATAATAAAATTTCAGTGTATGCCTGACAACTTCTTTCTTGCTCTTTTTTTATTTTTGATGCATGGATATTATGGTTGTGAAATGACCTTCCACAAACCATACTTTAAAACAATTTTTATCTGATTCTATTAAGATTCTGACTGATGTTTGTTTATGATCATGTAGATGATACTGAATGTTGGAACAGAGTAAGCATTAACTAGACATAGTGATCCTAAAAAATATTGTAAAATTATGGTAAAAGGAAGAGAGATTGAGTATTTTGTATTCTTTATTAATTGTGAAGACCATGTCTCATTCTATTAAATGTTCTGTCTTTTAAAAAAAATTTATTGATTTATTAATTTATTTTTGGCTGCGTTGGGTCTTCGTTGCTGCGTGCAGGGTTTCTCTAGTTGTGGCGAGTGGGGGCTACTCTTCATTGTGGTGCACGGGCTTCTCACTGCGGTGGCATCTCTTGTTGCAGAGCATGGGCTCTGGGTGCACTGGCTTCAGTAGTTGTGGCAGACGGGCTCAGTAGTTGTGGCTCGCGGGCTCTAGAGTGCAGACTCGGGTAGTTGTGACTCATGGGCTTAGTTGCTCTGCAGCTCGTGGGATCTTCCCGGACCAGGGCTCAAACCGGTGTCCCCTGCATTGGCAGGTGGATTCTTAACCACTGCGCTACCAGGGAAGTCCCTAAATGTTTTGTCTTAAGAAGAAAGTATTCACAACTCAAGGGGGTAACTTAGCTTTCTACGTGTTTTCTTTAATTAAAATTTGCATTTTCCCACTCAAGCTATGGAAAATATAACATTTTTACAGTAGTATGCAGATCAGTTTCTACAACTATGTGTGAGATAAAGGGAAAAGCTTTTTGCCTTTAGCCAAGTTCCATTCTAAACTCCTCATGATTCAGTTATTATTTTCCCTTTATTTATTTATATGTATATGTATATGTATTCAATTTATAATTCTACTGATTTTCCAAAACTCTTAAAGGTAGTGATGTCCCACCTGTTGCTCAAATTGTATAAGTATACCTTGTTTAGAAAAAAGTTGTACATATGCAAAGCAAGATAATTTCAAAAGGTGCAACAGAAACCAATTCTAAAAGCATGACACTGAGGATGCTTGAAATAAGTTGGTATGTGTCTGGGTCATCAATGCTTCATGAAACTCTCATTTCATTAGTAGAAATATCTATCCAGAAAGTCAATAAAGAGTGCTGAGAGCATTTGTGAAATGCCATTGACTTTTTTTTTTTTTTTTTGAAATTCACGTTCTTTTATTTATTTATTTATTTATTTATGACTGTGTTGAGTCTTCGTTTCCGTGCGAGGGCTTTCTCTAGTTGCGGCAAGTGGGGACCACTCTTCATCGCGGTGCGCGGGCCTCTCACCATCGCGGCCTCTCTTGTTGCGGAGCACAGGCTCCAGACGCGCAGGCTCAGTAATTGTGGCTCATGGGCCCAGTTGCTCCGTGGCATGTGGGATCTTCCCAGACCAGGGCTGGAACCCGTGTCCCCTGCATTGGCAGGCAGATTCTCAACCACTGCGCCACCAGGGAAGCCCGCCATTGACTTTTGCAATTGGGAAACATCCACCTCCCTAAACATGAATTGTGCTATATGTATGTGTGTCTTCCAATAAACATCTCCCTATCAAATAATTTCCATGTCAGTAAATAGAATGGAACATGAAAATCCCTTGTGTCTGTTCTTCCTTTCAGAACAAAAACTCTGACCTTGCCACATCTATAGAGAGTTAATATACCTGGGAAAATTCAATACAGCTCTTTTGGCTAGAACTGCAGCTTTAGTTTACATTTTGGAAACTATTGAAAGGTAATTTGACCCCTTTATTTAAAAAAAACACATTAATAATTGCAGGAACCATGTGAATAAAGTAATCCTTTTCAATCAAATTCTTGTGCTTTTATGGAATGACTATTGTGTCTTTAATGACTTGGAACCATTTTCCTCTGCCTGGAGAGGGCATTATGCTTTTGTTAGACTGTGATTTTTTCCCCCTCAGTTGTTTCTTCCTCTCCTAAGTGCCAGAAATCTTCTGAAAAGAGGAAACAGGGCACACTGAAGCCATTTTCTCAGAATTATATTGTCTAGAGCATTTTTGTCATTTTTTTATTATTATCTTTACTTAGGACAATATTCTTTTATGTTTATTATGTATTATTTCAGTACATTTGGAAATTGGGGGTGTTATTTTCTTTATTTTACAAAGAGAGGATGTGAAGTTACAGAAAAAGTGTTTAGAATTGTCTCCTATTACCTCAAAGAACACATGGGCAAAAGCTTCAGAGGATCACTGGTTCATTGTAAGAAAAGATTTTGGACTTGACTCTTGGCATTTCCAGTCTTTGAAAGGACACAGTGTAGAGAACCCAAGTATCAGATTGGTGATATGGAATGTTCTACTCCTATGCCTAGCAGACTCTTTCACAAATTTATGTTATAGCTAACTCTTATTTTTCCTTTACGGATCAGCTTGAATTTCACCCCCACTGGAAAGTTTTTTCTTGGAATGACTTCTCTCCCACCCGCAGTAATATCTCTGTGCTGCGGTAGTACTGTGTGCTTGTCTCTGTCACAACGTGTGTTACTCTTCATCCTTACTGTTAAATTACTTGCTCATATTTGCCACTAGTCTTAAGTGGCTTGAAAGTAGGGATCATCACTTATGTGATTTTGTATCTCTAGCATCCAGCACAGTTCCTGACATTAGTCAAGTTGAATGAAGGTATAAATATTTTTGGACTCTTTCAAATATGTGATTTGGAAAGGTATTTGAAGGAAATCTATTTGTGATATTTTAGTTTCTTCGGCTTCATTTTTATACCTTCTCCAAACTCGTACAGAATATCATGTTACATGGTATAATGGTATAATATGTGTACAATTGCTGTAAAAGATAATTTATTTGAAAATCCTTTATTGACTATAATAAATGCATCTCTTAGGATCACAGGAAAGATACTTTGCAAGTTTATTGTTGTTGAAAAATTATTGAATGTCAGATTCTACATCCATTTTATTTCTTGTAGTACCAAATGGTACTTGAGTGGTAGTAATATTTATTTTTTTCACTTTACTGTTTCCATGGAGGTTGTAGATAAGAGCCTGACAATCGAGTGAGCTAAAATGAAAAAGATAGAAAATGCCAAGTGTTGTTGAGGGTGTGGACAACTGGAACACTCAGGCAGTGTTGATAGGAGTGTAAATTGTTATAAAATATTTTGGAAACCTGTTTGCTAATATCTCTAAAGCTGAATATAGGCATGCCCAATGACCCAGCAATGTTGCCGTCAGGTATGCGACACATTGAAATGAATACATATATTCATCAAAATATATACATATGAATGTTCATAGCAGCCCTGTCTGTGGTAGCTCTAAATTAGAAGTAAGCCAAATGTCCTCAACGGTAGAATGGATGACTGCTGTATATAAATACAGTGAAATGCCCATATAGCAATTTAAATGAATGAAACAAGCCTACATGCAACAACATGGAAGACTCTCACACACACAACAATACCAGTGTTGAATGAAAGCATCCAGAACTGAATGAGTGCATATTATATGATTCCATTTATATAAATTTCAAACACTAACAAATCTGTGGTGGTGGAAGCCACCGTAATAATAAGGGGGACATGAAGGCGCTTTTAGGGGGTTGTCAATGTTCTATTTAATAAGTTGGCTAGTGACTATCCAGGTGTGTCTAATTTGTTAAAAGCTTTTGAATTACACAACTATGATCTGTGCACTTTTCTGTGTTTATTGTATACCATTAAAAGCTTAAAAATGACATAAAGTCAGAATAAAACATCAAAATCATGATCTGGCAATCAGTATACTCCAAATGAATATTTTGTCTTGAATAAAAATTTCAGAATTCCATCATTCTTTTATTAGACGGGAAAAATTTGGCCATGTTAATGAAGCCAGGGGTTCCTAAACTTTAGGCTTTTGGTATATTGCTATTCTATTGACTGGCATGCAGAACCCCTTGGATAGTCGTGTTAAAAACAAAACAGGCCCTGGGACGTCCCTGGCAGTCCAGTGGTTAAGACTCTGCGCTTCCAATGCAAGGGCCGCAGGTTCCATCCCTGGTCGGGGAACTAAGATACCACATGACGTGTGGTGCGGCCAAGAAAATATTAAATAGATAGACAGACAGATAGATAGATAGATAAATAAATAAATAAACAGCTGTTTAAAAAAAACAAACAAAACAGGCCCCAAATAGAGTAACTTATGCTAAGCCCCACATCACCAAACTGAGACTTAATTTGATTACAGTTTCAGCTTTTCCAGAAATGGAGTCTTAAACCAATTAATTAGGAATCACCTGATCAGCACTAGTTAGGTCATCTGCCTGAGAGACCCCTGCCATCCCCTAAAAGAAGATAACCTTGCCATAATCAACCTACTTTTTTGCCTATTATAACTTCCTTGTTCTCATTCCCTTCTGCCTATAAAAGCCTTTCATTTTGTACAGCTCCTCAGAGATCCTTTCTACGTGCTAGATTGGATGCTACCCGATTCATAAAGCCAGTAAGATCTTTAAAATTTACTCAGTTGAATTTTGTTTTTTAACAGTAGTGATAAAGTTTCCCCTCCCACCACTCTAAAAAATTAACAGAGTAGGCATGCATCATTGGACTATCAAATAATTTCTGATCTTTTTGACTCACCATTCCTTCAGGAACTCTTCAAGATGCTACACAAGTGATATACTATTTAGGCCATGCTAATAAAATGGCTTCTTTAGTGATGACACTTTAACATGAAAAACCATGGAACTTTGTGTACATTGTAAATTGATTTTTTTTGAGAATGTGCATATTATTTATAGGGTTTCTTTTTTAAAAAATAAGAAATTATTCCTAGTTAAATAGAGAAATGCAGGTTGTTTTTCTTAAATAAATTCAAATTTCTGTGTTCATATTTTATGGCTAGGTAGCAACTAAGAAAAATTTGTAAAAGACTGACCACCTGTAGAGAAATTTATAATATTTGTACTTATTAGCTACAAAAAAAGAAAAATAGATAATAAATCTGTTACTTCTTTAGGGTCCAAGGAAAGAAGTGTTTTCATTAGCCTACTTGTAGGTAGACGTGAAATGAGGCAGAAAACACTACTGTAGAGCAATCTAGAATATGAAGTTCTGACAGGAACTTGGATGCCTTCTAACTATGAAAAGTTTTGAAAGGCAACTTCTGACAAAGAAAACAACAAAAAAACAAGTTAGGGAAAACTATGAAAGTGGTAGTGTGAAAAATGATGATACAATCGTTGCAATTTAGCTAGGCCTTTGAGATGTGCTATATTGCATAGTTTAATTTTGAAAGGTCATTTAAGTAGAGTTAATCACCTCTTTTAAATTGGTTGGCCTACAAGTTTTGTTCAAATTTTTGGTGTACTTTGGGCCTCAGAAATAAAACAAAGAATTTAGTCCTCCTTAGAACTGGCCTAATAGGCAAAAGTCATAAGTGTTTCCAAGTATTACAATACCAGATAGAATAAAAATCTAACAACCTGACCAGATAACTATTGTCAAGGGATGTGAGTTAGAAATACCTAGCATTATAGTAATTTGTAAAGGGAGGAAGAGAAAAAATAATTACAAGTATGGGTTCAGACATCAACACAAAGTATTAGATATACATAGTATTATGTTAGTATTACTTCAAGAAATTCTCTGTTCAATTTAGGTTAAATTGTTGGAACTATTATTTTGATGGCTGTTGTGTCAACGACATGACCCTTGACTGGAAGGTACATGCTCAGCCCTGTCATTGGTTAGCAACACAGCAGTTTATATATTTGCCTATATTAGGGACAGTTAGGATGCCTAATGTGCATTAAACACATTAAATGTATTCATAAAAATCCTGAGTGATGGCAATACGGAAATTTCCAAAATCAGTTATAGGAAAATGTGGGCTGAATAGAGACCACTTTCCATGATCTGTGATAATGAGGATTTGGTATAATATAAAATTCATGTTTTAGTCTATGGTCCCAGTCTCTTTACTAATAAATTTTTACTACAGGCACTAACAAGTGACAGATGTGGTTGACTTGCCTCCTTCCTCTTTCCACTCTCTAAAGAGCAATTAAATAGCCTGAAGCAGAACAATCAAAAGGTCTGGAAAATTCACACGCCAGGTAATCAGTTTCTAAAAAATGAGGGTTAATGGTATTTAGCTCTGTGGTTAGTCAAGAATTCTCCAAGCATCTTTCTCAGAATGGCTTTGAAAAAAGGGACACCCCATAACAGCATAATTTTTAGTAGTGGTACCATCTACCCAGTCTATAATTTACCAGCATCTTTTCAAATAGTATTTTAAATGAAGGTAAAAAGAAGACATGCAATCATACATGCTGTACTATTTGGGAGGACCTGGTGAAATTTTGATATGCCAAGGTAGCTTTCCTACTCAAGTATTATAGTTTCTCCCTCCCTCCTTCCCTTCTTTCCATTTTTCCTTCACTCTCTCCTTTCCTCTACACATATTCATTGAGTGCTTGGTATGTGTCATACACTGTGCGCCTCAACTAGAGAGCCTGTGTGCCGCAGGCTACAAAAAGCCCACACGCTCTGGAACCTGCGCGCCACAACTACAGAGCCCACGCGCCCTGAAGCCTGTGCACCACAACTAGAGAAGAGAAAACCTGCACACCACAACTAGAGAGAAGCCCGCGCGCCCAGCGAAGATCCTCAGTGCCACAACTAAGACCTGACGCAGCCAGAATCAAATAAAATGAATAAATAAATAATAAATAAATCTTAAAAAAAAAACCCCAAAACAAAAAAAAACCCCAAGCAGTCCAGTGTTTCTGGACTATGAAGTGCAAGGTAAGGTATGGTGAGTACTAAGATGGGAAAATGAGGTCAGTGACATGATACATGCTCATGAAATTAGGGTTTTTCTGAAAGATTTCAGGGACTCGCTGAAGGTTTTAAAGCAGGGTAAGAATATGATCACCTTTGCATTTCAGAGTAGCACTCTGGCAGTATTGAGAAACTGTAACCAAAACAAGAATGGTTGCTGGATTGAGGTTACTGATGCAGGAGCGCAGGTTCTGACAGACCCTGACATAGAGCCATGGGAGTAGGGATGGAGGACTGGGCTGCTATAACGCAGGTTTAGGAGCTCAAATGAAAGGCACTTGGTGATAGACGAAGCATGAGAATGAGAAAGGAGCAAAGAATAATACTCGTGTTTCCGTGCAGACTTTGATGTCGCCAACTGAGTTAAAATAAGAGGAGGGTAGCTTAAGGATAATATGGACTGAGGTGTGAAGGTACTGCTTGCAAGTTGCATTTAGGATAAACCAGTGGAATGTTTAGCAGAGAAGAAGCTTTACAGGTCTGTACTTTTAGGGGGATATTTGTGCAGAAAACATACATTTGGGAATAGGGAGTGTTTTCATTTCAGGTGAAACAATGTGAGTGGATGAAGTTTCCCAGGGATTGAAAGGTAGTGGTGTCAAGACACATGAGTCCAGGAATCTCCTAAACACCAACGTTTTGAGGGCAGACAAAGGAAGAGCTACACAAAGACAAGAGAAGGTAGGCAGAGAGGAGTCAGAAAAAGTACACTTAGGCACTAGTTACTTTTTAAAAATGAAGAGAAGTGGGCAGCAAGGGAATGGAGGACTTCAAAGATAGTGCTTAGTGGGATCAAGTATTGCAGGAAGTCATTCTATAGGGGCCATTTGGCTGAGACCAAGGATGCTGAGCAAGTCGGATTCTGCTCTGTTACAACGACCTAAAGAAGTTCTGGAAGAATAAGTATGAAAGACAAGACCAGGCCACACCAAACCCAAACAAAACCTTTTATTTCCAGGTGGAGAACTGGTTTCAAACAGCAGTGTAGGATTCTAATTTAGGAGTTTGTCCATGCTTACAAGAGCCTTAAAGACTCATATCCTTAGAATAGGCCAGGCCCAAGGCAGGATTCTTTTTAGTCTTTTTTTTGAGTCTCAGACCCAGTTTCGTCCTTCTGTGTTTTATCATTCAGATAAGGAAGAAATGTGCATCCAGGGAAAATAAGTAAAGAAAAGGAAAATTTCAGTTCTTCCTTAGGCCTGGGCTTCCTGTGTCTCACTCCAGGTCTTCCAGATGAAGACTTTGTAAACTAGAGGTAGTTGCAGATAATCTTAAAAAGTTTTGAAAGAGAATTCCAACTAAATCTAATGTCTGAGAAAAAGAGGGTAGAATTCACCATGGCTCATCATGATGTACACTCTGTGCTCTAAATAAATGCACTAGATTTAGATGCACTGAGCCAGGAGTATCCCCTATTGAATGACATCTTTCCAGTAAGAAAACCTCTGAAATATATATATTAAAATTTATAAAAATTGGACTGTCATAGAATTTTTTTTTTTTAATATATATATACTTATTTATTTATTTATTATTTATTTTTGGTTGTGTTGGGTCTTCATTTCTGCGCGAGGGCTTTCTCTAGTTGTGGCAAGCGGGGGCCACTCTTCATCGCTGTGCGCGGGCCTCTCACTATCGCGGCCTCTCTTGTTGCGGAGCACAGGCTCCAGACGCGCAGGCTCAGTAGTTGTGGCTCACGGGCCTAGCCGCTCCGCGGCATGTGGGATCTTCCCAGACCAGGGCTCGAACCCGTGTCCCCTGCATTGGCAGGCAGATTCTCAACGACTGCGCCACCAGGGAAGCCCCCTGTCATAGAATTTTTAAAATAAAGTTTTAATTTTAGATGAGTTTTAGAATTGCAGAATTATTATGAAGATGATACAGGAAGTTTGTTAACTAAAATCCATGCTTTATTCAGATTTCTTCAGTTTTCCCCTACTGTTCTTTTCCTATTCCGGGATCTCACCCAGGATACCACATTACATTTAGTGGTTAGGAATCCTTAGCTCCTCTTAGCTATGAGAGTTATTCAGAATTTCCTTTGTTCTGATGATCTGGAGAGTTCGAGGTGTATTGGTAAGGTCTTTTGTAGAGCGTCCCACGGTTGGGATTTGTCTGATGTTTTTCTTCTGGTTAAACTGGGGTAATATGTTTTTGGAACATTGGAAGCCACAGAGGTAAAGTGCCATTCTCATCACATCACATCAATATAACTTATCACCATTCATGTTAACCTTGATCACCTCACTTGCAGTAATGTTTGTCAGGCTTCTCTACTGTATAGTCACTTCTTTTTTCTCTCTTTCCATTACTATACTCTGGAAAAAGGTAACTGTGTGCAGCCCATACTTAAAGGATAGGGAGTTATTCTCCATTTCCTTAAGGGTGGAGTATCTATATACATTATTTGGAATTCTTCTGCACAGAAATTCCCTCCCTCCCTCCTTCCCTCCCTTCCTTCCTTCCTTCCTTCCCTCCTTCCTTCCTTCCTTCCTTCCTCCCTCCCTCCCTCCCTCCCTCCCTCCTCAGTTCCTTTTGCCTTTATTCTTTCTGAAGTTGGTTAGGTTAGCACTTTATTCCTCTACCCGCTTCAGTGAGGTTGACTCCATTTGACCTCCTAAATGAATTTAAAAAAAATTTGAATACATTAAAGTTCACTCTTTATGCTGTAAAGTTCTTTGGGTTTTGACAGATGCTCAATGTCTTGTACTGAACATTATGGTATCATACAGATAATTTCACCTCTCTAACAGAGAACCCCTGTGCTTCACTGATTCAACCCCCTCTGCCCACCACCACCAAACACCTGACAAATGCTGAACTGTTTACTGTCTCCATAGTTTTGCTTTTTCCAGAATGTCCTAAAATTTGGATCATACAGTACAGTTGACCCTTGAACAATATGGGTTTGAACTGCACACATCCACTTATACGCCTTTTTTTCCTTCAGTAAATATACAGTCTGGGTTTTGTGTCTACAAATCCAACCAATCTGCAGTTGGTTGAATCTGTGGATGTGAAACACACAGATACGAAACTTGTTTTTATTCTTGGATCATGCTAATGGTGTTTCATTTAATTTCTTATCACCAAACCCAAGGTTATATAGCTTTTTCTGTTATGTTTTCTTCAAGAAATTTTATAGCTTTGAATTTTACATTCAGGTATATGATCCATTTGGAGTTAATTTTTGTGAAAGGTATAAAGTCAGTGTCTGTATTTGTTTTCTGGCTTGTGAATGTTCAGTTGTTCCAGCACCATCTTTTATCCTTTTCCCCTTGAATTCTTTACTCCTTTGTAAAAAATCACTTGACTGTATTTGTGTGGGTCTATTTCAGGGCTCTCTATTCTGCTCCACTGAACTATGTGCCTATTCCTTGGCCACTATCACACTCTCTTGATTGCTGTAGCCTTATGTAAGCCTGGAAATTTGATAGTGTGAGTCCTGTAGGTTTATTCTTCCTCTTCAGTATTGTGTTAGCTATTCTGGGTGTTTTGCTTTTTCATATAAACTTTAAAATCGGTTTGTTGATTTCTACAAAATACTTCCTGGGATTTTGACTGGGATTACATTGAATATACAGACCAAGTTAGGCTGGACTGATATCTTTTAAGGTTGGATCTTCAATCCAATCTGTAAATATGGAATGTCTTTCCATTTATTTAGATCTTCTTGTTTTTCTTTCATTAAAGTTTTGCAGTTTTGCATATATAGTTCTTATAATATTTTGTTAAACTTACATCTAATTTTAATTTTTGGGGATGCTATTGTAAATGCTATTGTTACTTTAACTTTAAATTACAATTATTCATTGCTGGTTGTGGTAGGCAGAATAATGGCTCCCTAAAGATATCCATGTTCTAACATTCAGTTCAGACTTGTGAATATTTAACCTTACATTGCAAAATGGACTTTGAAGATATAATTAAGTTAAGGATCTTGAGATGTGGAAATTATCCTGGATTATCTGACAGGCCCAATGTAATCATTAAGATCCTTTGATTCATATGTTATTTAGAAGTATATTATTTAATCTCCATGTATTTTGTGATTTTCCATTATCTATGTGTTATTGATTGCTACTGTTTATATTATAGAATTTAATTCCATTGTGGTCTGAGAACAGATGTTGTATGATTTCTTTATTTTTTAAAAAAAATTATTAAGGTGTGTTTTATGGCCCAGAATGTGGTTTAACTTGGTGAATGTTTCATGTGAGCTTGAGAAGAATGTATATTCTGCTGTTGTTGAATGAAGTAGTCTATAGGTGTCCATTATATCCAGTTGATTATTGTTGTTGAGTTTGACTCTTGTCCTGACTGATGTTTTGCCTGCTGGATCTATTTCTAGTAGAGGGGTGTTGAAGTCTCCAACTGTGATAGTGGATTCAGCTATATCTCTTTGCAGTTTTAAGTTTTTGCTTCATGTAGTTTGATGCTCTGTTGTTAGGCATGTACATGGTAAGAATGTTTATGTCTTCTTATAGAATTAACCTTTTTATCATTATGTAATGCTATTCTATATCTGTGATTGCTTTCCTTGCTTTGAAGTTTGCTTTGTCTGAAATGAATATATCTACTCCTGCTTTCTTTTGATTAGTGTTATCATGGTATATTTTTCTCCATTTATTTTTAATCTATATGTGTCTTAATATTTAAAGTAAGTTTCTTGTAGCAATATACATTTGAGTCTTTTTTCTGATCCACTCTGACATTCTCTGTCTTTTCATTGGTGCTACTAGAAATCTCTGCCATAGAAGTTTGAACTAAAGTATACTGGAAAAAAGATAAGAACTTAAGGATCCTTCTACTAGGAATTCGGGGGTTAAGATCCAGTTCTGTGGATTTGCAGGGGTATACATATTTATTTTTACTAATCTCAAACTGAAATTTAGCATATCTTTCAATTGTAAACATAAGCAACAAACCACAATAGAACTAGTAGTACCTATGGCATTGTTACCTATAGAACTCACACATATTTTTATATCACATTTACAGTTTTTGCCAATATTCGCAATATCATTTATGCGCCACACTTTGAAAAATACACTAGTTAGTAGACTCAAAACTTGATCCTGTTATTTACTGCATCAGTGAAGAAGCACATATGTAACCATATCAAAAATTTGTTTTAAAATTCTTTTAAGAACTATATTTAGGTAAAATTGATTTCCTTTGAAAATCATATCTATTTTTATTTTATGGAACAAAAATTATTCTGAGGAGGCATAGTAGGCAGAATAATGGCCCCAAAAGATGTTCACACCCTAATTCCTTATACTCTTGAATTTGTTACATAGCAAAAGGGACTTTGCAGATATGATTAAGGTTAAGGACCCTGAGATGGAGAGATATCCCAGATTATCCAGATGGGCCCAGTCTAATCATACAAGTCCTTAAAAGTGGAAGAGAAAGGAAGAATATTGGGTTAGAGGGATGTAACCTGAGAAGGACTGGACCTACTATTGCTGACACTGAAAGTGGAGGAAGGCAACCATGAATGAAAGAATGTTGTGGGAAAGATCCTCAGCTACAGGCAGCAAAGAAAGGGGATCTTGTTCCTAAAACTGCAAGGAACTGAAATCTGTGAAACATCCAAATGAGGAGGAAACAGATTATCTCCTAGAATCTCCACAAATTGATTTTAGTCTAGTGAGACCCATACTGGACTTCCGACCTACAAAACTGTAATAAAATATGTGTTGTTTTAAGTCATTAAGTTTGTGATAATTTGTTACAGCAGCATTAAGAAACGAATACAGAAGGAATCTCCATGCTTCATCAACATTCCAGTGGTGTTCATGTACAAGAAGGTTAAGAACTGTGCTGTAGTTTAACTCAATATCATGGTTCCAAAATCTTTTGAAAGGTGAAAATCATGGAATAAAATAACTGATGGTCATTAAGACTCCCCAAGTTTTGGCACTGAAAATGATAATTCCATCTATGCTAATAAAGGCAAAATGGTTGTACTAACTTTCTTCTTTACCCCTTCCAATTTGGTTCCTTTATTTTCTAACTCCGGGTTTGTGCTTGATTATTATGGTTCAGTTTTTCCCCAGATATTATGCTGCACATGTAAACTCAGGCATCCAACTTAAGAATAGCTTTTAAGAACTTGATTGCCACAAGCAATCAATTGAATATAAACTTACATAATTGAAGAATGCATATGGGCGGGAAGGTTGTGCCAGCAGACTCTGAGGAGGAAAATTATGTATTAGAAATACAGAAGAGTAACGGCTTGTTTCCAGTATGCTTCTCAGGTTGGAATAAATTACATTTTGTTATAATCTCAATATCCCTTGGTAAGAGTAACTATAAAAATGTGTATTGGTGCTAAAACTGCATCACTGTGTATTCTTTATGAGAATACATTTTTTTTAAAGAAATAATCACAGGACCATGAAACTCTTTAAGCACCCATTAAAATTAGGGAGTGGTAAAAATCTAAATTATAAGGCTGAGGGAATATTGCAATATTCCTACCAGATAACAGAAAGTCCATAGGCAGTTATGTGAGAGGAGACAATTCTTGAAAAACAGATTGCAGACTTTTTTTTTTTTAATATACTTTTTGACTAGTTTTACTTTAGCACCTTTCTTTCTTATAGTTTTCTCCTTCATCACTTTAAGTATATCCTGCCACTCCCTTCTGGCTTGCAGAGTTTCTGCTGAAAGATCAGATGTTAACCTTATGGGGATTCCCTTGTGTGTTATTTGTTGTTTTTCCCTTGCTGCTTTTAATATGTTTTCTTTATATTTAATTTTTGACAGTTTGATTAATATGTGTCTTGGCGTGTTTCTCCTTGGGTTTATCCTGTATGGGACTCTCTGTGCTTCCTGGACTTGATTAACTATTTCCTTTCCCATATTAGGGAAGTTTTCAACTATAATCTCTTCAAATATTTTCTCAGTCCCTTTCTTTTTCTCTTCTTCTTCTGGGACCCCTATAATTCGAATGTTGGTGCGTTTAATGTTGTCCCAGAGGTCTCTGAGACTGTCCTCAGTTCTTTTCATTCTTTTTTCTTTATCCTGCTCTGCAGTAGTTATTTCCACCATTTTATCTTCCAGGTCACTTATCCTTTCTTCTGCCTCAGTTATTCTGCTATTGATCCCATCTAGAGTATTTTTAATTTCATTTATTGTGTTTTTCATCGTTGCTTGGTTCCTCTTTAGTTCTTCTACGTCCTTGTTAAATGTTTCTTGCATTTTGTCTATTCTATTTCCAAGATTTTGGATCATCCTTACTATCATTATTCTGAATTCTTTTTCAGGTAGACTACCTATTTCCTCTTCATTTGTTAGGTCTGGTGTGTTTTGACCCTGCTCCTTCATCTGCTGTGTGTTTTTCTGTCGTCTCATTTTGCTTATCTTACTGTGTTTGGGGTCTCCTTTTCACAGGCTGCAGGTTCGTAGTTCCCGTTGTTTTTGGTATCTGTCCCCAGTGGCTAAGGTTGGTTCAGTGGGTTGTGTAGGCTTTCTGGTGGAGGGGACTATTGCCTGTGTTCTGGTGGATGAGGTTGAATCTTGTCTTTCTGGTGGGCACGTCCACGTCTGGTGGTGTGTTTTGGGGTGTCTGTGGCCTTATGATTTTAGGCAACCTCCCTGCTAATGGATGGGGCTGTGTTCCTGTCTTGCTAGTTGTTTGGCATAGGGTGTCCAGCCCTGTAGCTTGCTGGTCTTTGAGTGAAGCTGGGTCTTGATGTTGAGATGGAGATCTCTGAGAGATTTTTGCCGTTTGGTATTACGTGGAGCTGGTAGGTCTCTTGTGGACCAGTGTCCTGAAGTTGGCTCTCCCACCTCAGAGGCACAGCCCTGATGCCTGGCTGGAGCACCAAGAGCCTTTCATCCACACAGCTCAGAATATAAGGGAGAAAAAAATAGAAAGAAAAAAAGAGGATAAAATAAAATAAAATAAAGCTATTATAATAAAAAATAAGAAAAAAAATTATTAAGAGTAAATGTATTCAGAAAAAATTTTTTTTTAATTTTTAAAAATAGATTTATTAATTTTTTATAGTAAAAAATAAGTAAAAAATTTTTAAGAAAAAAATTTATTAAGAAAAAAAATTTTTAATTTTTTAAAATAAAAAATATGAAAAAACTTATTAAAAATTTTTTTAATTTCTAAAAATAGAAAATACGGAAAAAATTATTAAGAAAACATATATTAGGAAAAAAAATTTTTTTAAGAAAAAAAAAAAAAAAAAATGGACGGACCTAACCCTAGGACTGATGGTGAAAGCAAAGCTATACAGACAAAATCTCACCCAGAAGCATACACATATACACTCACAAAAAAAGGAAAAGGGGAAAATTAATATATCCTGCTCCTAAAGTCCACCTTTTGAATTTGGGATGATTCGTTGTCTATTCAGGTATTCAACAGATGCAGGCACATCAAGTTGTTTGTGGAGCTTTAATCCGCTGCTTCTGAGGCTGCTGGGGGAGATTTCCCTTTCTCTTCTTTGTTCGTACAGCTCCCAGCGTTCAGCTTTGGATTTGGACCCGCCTCTGCATGTACGTTGCCTGAGGGCGTCCGTTCCCCGCCCAGACAGAACGGGGTTAAAGGAGCAGCTGCTTCGGGGGCTCTGGCTCACTCAGGCCGGGGGAGGGAGCAGTACGGAGGAGGCGGGGCGAGCCTGCAGCGTCAGAGGCATCGTGATGTTGCAGCAGCCTGAGGCGCGCCGTGTGTTCTCCCGGGGAAGTTGTCCCCGGATCACGGGAGCCTGGCAGTGGCGAGCTGCACCGGCTCCCGGGAGGGGCAGTGTGGAGAGTGACCTGTGCTCACACACAGGCTTCTTGGTGGCGGCAGCAGCAGCCTTAGCGTTTCCTACCAGTCTCTGGGGTCCGCGCTGATGGCTGCGGCTCGCGCCCGTCTCTGGGGTCCGCGCTGTTAGCCGCGGCTCGCGCCCGCCTCTGGAGTTCGTCTAGGCGGCGCTCTGAATCCCCTCTCCTTGCGCGCCGCGAAACAAAGAGGCAAGAAATAGTCTCTTGCCTCTTCGGCGGCTGCAGACCTCCTCTCCGGCTCCCTCCCGGCTCGCCAACCCCTTCAGGCTGTGTTCACGCCGCCAACCCCAGTCCTCTCCCTGCGATCCGATGGAAGCCCACGCCTCAGCTCCCAGCCCCGCCTGCCCCAGCGGGTGAGCAGACAAGCCTCTCGGGCTGGTGAGCGCTGCTCAGCGCTGAGCCTCTGTGCGGGAATCTCTCCGTTTTTCCCTCTGCGCCCCTGTTGCTGTGGGATCCGCGCTGATAGCCGCGGCTCGCACCCGTCTCTGGATTTCGTTTAGGCAGCGCTCTGAATCCCCTCTCCTTGCGCGCCGCGAAACAAAGAGGCAAGAAAAAGTCTCTTGCCTCTTCGACAGCTGCAGACTTTTACCCGGACTCCCTCCCGGCTAGCACCAAAGCCCGAGCCTCAGCTCCCAGCCCCCGCCCGCCCCGGCGGGTGAGCAGACAAGCCTCTCGGGCTGGTGAGTGCTGGTTGGCGCCGAGCCTCTGTGCGGGAGTCTCTCCGCTTTGCCCTCCGCACCCCTGTGGCTGCGCTCTCCTCCGCAGCTCCGAAGCTTCCCCCCTCTGCCACCCGCAGTCTCTGCCCGCAAAGG
This sequence comes from Balaenoptera musculus, assembly GCF_009873245.2. Classification (NCBI taxonomy): domain Eukaryota; kingdom Metazoa; phylum Chordata; class Mammalia; order Artiodactyla; family Balaenopteridae; genus Balaenoptera; species Balaenoptera musculus. Next base: position 54,506,746 of record NC_045788.1, on the reverse strand, counting down.
GGCTTCCCAGTGCCTGGAAACCTTTCCTCCTTCACGGCTCCCTCCCACTGGCACAGGTCCCGTCCCTATTCTTTTGTCTCTGTTATTTCTTTTTTCTTTTACCCTACCCAAGTACGTGGGGATTTTCTTGCCTTTTGGGAGGTCTGACGTCTTCTGCCAGCGTTCAGTGGGTGTTCTGTAGGAGCAGTTCCACGTGTAGATGTATTTCTACTGTATCTGTGGGAAGGAAGGTGATCTCCGCGTCTTACTCTTCCGCCATCTTGCCCCTACTCTAGGAGGAGACAATTCTTGAAAAACAGATTGCAGACTTTTTTTTTTAATATACTTTTTAATTAGTTTTACTTTAGCACCTTTCTTTCTTATAGTTTGCCAAACTGTACTGTATCTTTTATTCATAGCTTCTTTTCCCAGGCTTGTTCAACTCAGCTCCTATAAGAAAACAATATTGCCTTGTTAAGTATTTGCTCCTAGAATTGGCAAGTTTTAGGTGAGAAAAGATGACATGCCATTAAAAGTGACAGTCTGTCATCTTTCAATCAGTTCTTATCTCAGGGTAAAATTCCATTCACTGTAGGTGATCCAAGTGAAGACCTGCTTCCTTAAGATACTTTACTGCTTTATCCCTCTGTGGTTCTCTTCTTTCTCTGAAAATCTGACAGTGTTTGGCATATATAAATGCTACCTTGTATCTCAAGCATTCATTCATTCATTCCTTCAGCCATCTACTCATTCAACACTATTTGAATATCTGCTGTGTGCCAGTCTCAGTGCTAAGCACTGCAGGTGTAATGGTGAATGGGACCCTGCCACGTCCTGAATCTAACAGGGAAACTTATGTGAAAATAGATAATACACTGTGATAGCAGGTAATAGAACTAGTAAGATTCTATTACATATTGACAATTGTATAATTATGGAGATATGTCTTTTCTTTAGCTAAAGTGCTTTTTTGCTTTGTCTGCTAGTGTTTATTTTACTGATCTGCACAAGATCCCTGTTCTTAATTACGTCTTCTTGGTAAAAAGTTGTTTCTCTTACTTTGCTCTTATTTTTCTCTGTTCTTCCAGCTCCTTACCGGGCACAGTGTGAAGACATTTCTTATTAGTCAGCCCAGTACTATTATTTTGAGTAAGCAGAGGGTGATGGTTAAAAAATACAGGCTCTGGAGTCAGATATCTGGGTTTGAATCCTGACTTGGCTGCTGGATATCTTTTTAACACTGGGTAAGCTATGTAAATTCTCAGTGCTCACATGTCCTCATCTGCACATGAGCAATGTTTAGACATACTGTAGGCATTGTTAGTGTGAAATAGTCTAAGATGCTTGACTGTTGGGGAGACCATACTCAGTATTTGCCTTTAAATTATACTGTGCTGATACTCCACATTTACACTGTGGGAGTTTCATACAGTTTTGCTTTTTCCTCTCAATGTTGTGGTAGCACATTGTCTTAAGTTCAACTATGATACTGGTGTTTTAAAATAATAGCATGCCATTTAGTATTCACACTAATGGAATTTGTTGTTAAGGATCACACACAGGGATGTCAAGATAAGGCAGAATTCTACACAGTGCACTTTCTACACTGCTCAGGAGCCTTGTTACAGGTGTCACCTTTTTTTTTTTTTTCACGAGAAAAATAAGTTTATTGTTGAAGCCACTATTTATGAAGTTTCTGGTAATCACAGATAAACATAATCTCTAACATCCATACTGGTTTCTTTCTATCATGTTGCCTTCTTAAAATTATTTTATAACATTTATCTGGATCAGAAGAAGGTGTCATCTTGCATTCCCATGGGCTGGACTCTGAGAACCGCAGGACAGCCAGACTTCCGTGTGGCCAAATTTAAGGAAAGTCAGACAGCCAGAGTTCTCAGTGTGATGAGAATTGTGTGATGGGTCGTAAAACCTAGATATGGAATATATGATTCTGTAGTTAAGGATGTGAGGGAGCTTTCTTTTAACTATTTTAATCCCTCAGAGAGGTTTGAAAATAAATCGAGTGCTGGTTTGTTATTTTTCCCTTATGGTTCTCTGTATGTCTTTTTTTTTTTTTTTTTTTAACATCTTTATTGGAGTATAGTTGCTTTACAATGGTGTGTTAGTTTCTGCTTTATAACAAAGTGAATCAGTTATACATATACAATATGTTCCCATATCTCTTCCCTCTTGCATCTCCCTCCCTCCCACCCTCCCTATCCCACCCCTCTAGGTGGTCACAAAGCACCGAGCTGATCTCCCTGTGCTGTGCGGCTGCTTCCCACTAGCTATCTATTTTACGTTTGGTAGTGTATATACGTCCATGCCACTCTCTCACTTTGTCCCAGCTTATCTGTATGTCTTTTTAAGAAGCACAATGGCTTTAGAAATCCTTTCTCTGGTGATGTTTATTTCTCTTCTATTTGGGAAACATCCTAAGTCTCACAGTGGTACTGTGGCATCCTGTCACATCTCCCTTCTTCCCTGAATTAAAAAGAGAGAAAAACACCTGTGTGCACCTGAAGCTTTGTCAAGACTCTTTGGCACAATTAAGTGCCTGCAAATGTTACGGGATGGTGTGCAGAGAGAGGCAAAAGGGCATTTGTCAAAACAGGGGAATGCTATTCAACTGAGACTCTCATTTCCTGCTCCCTGCTGTGGTGTTGCCTTGAGAATCATCATGAGTGAGCACTGTTTGACCGGGTGGCGGCCTGGCCATGGGAAGAAGAGTCTGGGAATAAACAGCAGCTCAGTAGCACAAGTGCCAGCTGTCTGTTTAAATAATGCTCTGCAAATATCTATAGGTAGCCTGACTAAACTTGAGGATTTCATTTTATTCAGGGCTGCTTAGCACCTCTCTGTACCGCTGAACTGTGGAGGAGAAGCCTTTGGGGTCTTGCTTTTTAAAGTCTGCTTCTCATCCCTCCCCAGCCACCAAAGCTTTTTACTTATTATCTCTGGCTCGTTTACCATTTGTTATGGGATTAGATTTCTTTCATTATTTACGAGTCATAAATGAATCTGGAGTCTTTTAAATATTTATGTACATTATATAAATGCATATAAATACATTAGGTCTGTTTCCTAGACAAAGCTCTTATTTTTCAATCTGAGTAACTCCAGCTACCTAGTTCTTGCAGCACTCTAAATTCTAATCTCAATTTCCTATTTTTCTAATTGAACTCTTCTCCTTAAAGAAAAACAAAAGAGAGAGAGAAAACATTTTTTAGGTGTTCCCAGGGTAAGCTTGTACAGTAGGAAAGTGCAGGTGTTCACACATATTTGCCCAAATTAGAAAAATTTTTGACATACTCTTGTTTTTGAAGGAAAAGAAAGAATTAATATTTTTAACTTTCAGGAAGAGAGGACAGGAGTGACAAATCTTACTTGCTAATGGAAGATCTCCATTTTCACACACTCTGGGGATCTTGTCTGCCAGATTTCAGTGGTACATGGACCTTCACTCTCCATGGTCCTTGAATCTCTGTTCTCTTTCTTGGCTCTGGAAGATCGTGGAGTGGTTTTCCTCCTACTTCTCAGTGCTTTTCTGTCTTCCTGGATGGCTTCTCCACTTCTGTTCACTATCTTATTTTATGTACTCTTCAGTGTTCACTCTCAGGTGCTTCCTTTTCCAATATGTCATCAATTTTGAATGTACCTATGTTGTGGCTTCAGAGATCAATTTTATATCTCCTGCCCTAACATCTCTCTTAAGCTCTGAGTGTGCATTTTCACGTACCTGTTGGAATTTCCACCTCAGACCCACCCAGTCTAACACTGGGCTCACATCTCCCTGCTCTAGCCTTTGATATTTTTGTACCAAAAGTTGTTATCCCATGTACTCAGGGTCCAGAGAGCTTTGCTAAGCTTTCTACAGTTTATCTTGACTTGTGCTCAATTAAAGAAAAATGATAAGAAAATCTTGTTTTAATTCTTCCTGTGTAAGTTTGAGTACAAAGGGTTTTGTTGTTGTTGTTGAATTTTTTAAAAATTCAGTGTCAAAATTTTTGTGTAATTGCTTTGAACTTCTATGAAAAAACTGCAAAATACTTCAAAATACGCACTTTCTAAATGCCTGAAAAGGTCTTGGAGGTCATTTAGTGAAATCATTTATTACATAGATGAAGAGTATGATGCAGATGGAAGTTACCTGTGTTTCTGGGCCTTTCATGAGGCTATGCTTCTGCTAAATATAATGAGAAAAGTATGGTTGTTAACTAATGATATATTCCACATCTTTCTAGGTATGTTCACATCCATTTCTCTATTCATAACATTTCAGACCTTCAGACCTGCAATAGTAACACCTGGGAATTGCATGCTTTATATTTGTAAAAGTCCATGTTCAAAAGTCTGCCTTAGTTTTATCTGACTCAGGTATATTGATTTCATCCAGGGAACTTGATTATGTGTCTTTGTGGTGCTTCACACTTTGTTTCCTTTGGATAGAGTCACGGTCTCAGACCTGTCACATGGCCAGTCTCAAATAATTAGCCAAGTCCAAATTTTGTAATAATCAACCCAAGAATAATGATGTGGTAATGGGAATTTGGCAGCAACATAAATTATCTTAGATTTAACACATCCTATACTATCAACATATTAAGGAAATGCTGTTCCATTTTTAGAACGACTTTATTATGTGACAAAAAAGGAACTGAAAAAATATGTAACTTGTAGAAGTAAGGGACGTACACTTAGATATAGGCATAGCTTTGGTGAAGGGAAGTTTCTGTCAGTAAACTGATAAAATGTGATTCATTTCTCTAGACAAACATCTCTAAGTAGATCTATACAGTAGTAAATACCTACTGGCTTATGTGTCTGTAGTTCCTCATAGTCATCTGAAATGCACCTGTGGTGATGGTTTGCGGCTAATATAATTATTATTCTTCCACTATAGGCAAGGCATAGTTGCTTTAGGACTTCTGAAATGCCCTTTCATACTCCTTTCAGGGAGATAAAGTGATTGCTTTATCAAATATGTGTCCACAGGAAATGCATTCTCTTATTAGATCAAATAGCACTTTCTATGGATCAACTTGTCTCGGTCTTTGCTTCTCCTAAAAGGAAGGAGTTATAAAGACCACAGTAGAGATTTTTCACTTGGTTTGCCCACTATTGATAAAGGATAAATGTTGAAAGAGGATAATCATATAATCATGACTCTCATACAAATATGAGATGAATATACATCAGACATTTTACTTAACTCATTAATTATTGATGGAACTAGAAAAGATGGTAAAACTAATCAGGACAAAGGAGAATCTTTGCTTAGAAGCAAAACTGGCTTCTTCAATACGGGAGATGGAAGTCAGTTGAACCTCTAACTGGACAGAATTTATCTGTGTGCCTGGAACCAAGAATTACTTGGATTGCTATCAGTGTTCTGCAAGTTACTAAATATCTCTACGGAAGTACCACAAATTATTATATGCCAGAATGCAGGCTAAGCACTTTGTACTTGTTATCTTATTTAATCCTTATAACCATCCCATGGAGTAGGTGAGAAGTTAGGGATTATGACTGCAATAATACAGCCAGTGGGTGGCAGGGTGAGGACAGAAATTGAGGTCTGCTTGCATTCAAAGGCCATACCCTTTGCCACTAAACTGTGTGGCCTCTGTATCTAGAACTGATGTGATGAAAATAGGGTGGAGTCTGTGATAAGTGTCTGTGGGTAAATGGGTCTGGGTGGGTGTGTGTGTGTATGTATGGGAGCAGCTGGGTGAGGTTTCCCCTATATCATTGCACAATCAAGAAAAAAAGTGCATTATCCATTTTTGCCCAGCTTGGATTTCTTACCATCTGTGCTTCTGTACGATAAAAAATTGCAGTGACTCTGACAACGGAATCAATACTTCTTTTAACTGCAACATGCAATTTGAAGGTTCAGGAGGTGATTGGATTATGCTTTGTAGAATCATCATCCTCCATTGGTGGAGTCTGTGCCGCCATGGAGGGACCGAGGGGTTTTGGAAATGTGTCTTGACTGCAGAGAGATCATTTAGCCTTTCACACAATGGCATTTTGGCCCTTTAACTTGCCCCTGGCCTGAAGAGTTCAGAAATAGGTGCTATCCGCTCATTATCCTTCAGACCTTTGTGTTTGCAGGACAGCTTGGCATTTTTCTTTTCCTTACCTTTCAAAACTTCCAATACCCTTAACATTTGGTTTTTTCTCAGAATTTTTTCCTCCTAAAACATCTATATCTCTACTTTAGTTTTGCTTCCAATTTTGAACTCAGTGTGCTCTTCTGAAGTCGTTTCCCTCCTTCTAATTAACCTGACTCTATTACACACACATTCCCTATTCTTAGCTTCATTGTATCATCTACATAAATTATGAAAGGTATTTCAGCTTTATCTCAGACCTCCTTTAACACCTACTCTTCAGAGTTCTTGGTTTCTTGCCATTATCCCTGATTACTGTCACATCTCTTTTTTCTAGCAATGACCTGGCAAGAAAATAATTTTTTTTTAATGTTACTTTCATTTAATTTAATTCTTTTCACCAACGGGCCAGTATGCTCAGATCACAGTGCCACTCTGAATTCTTTTGATTGTCTTTCTCTAATATCCCACCAATGTGAACTGAAAGTAAAAGAAAATTCAAATGTGTAGGAAACTAAAATAAATGCTGTAAAGATTTAGATGTTTATTTAGTTCTTAAAAATGTACTTCATCCAGTTTTGTTGGTCTAAGTTCTAAAAGGTATCTTTCTGGTAAGAAATAATTACACATATAGCGTAGTACAGCAAATAACTATTTTCAGGAATTTAATTTTTAATTTTTATTCATCTGTGATTACTCCAATAGAATAGTTTATGCCTTTCTTTTTGATTTTAACTTTTCTTTGTGGAAAATATCAAGCATTTGCAGAAGTGGTATAGTGTCATTAACTCTCATGTAACCATCACTCTGTTTTAGCCATTTTGAACTCATGACCAGTCTTGTTCTATCTGCACCCCCAACCACTTCATCCTTCTCCTTGGAGTGTTTTGAAACAAAGTCTAGATGTCATGTCATTTTAAATGACTATTGGAAAAGACAATACAATACCATAACCACAACTAAAAGTTTTCTTAAAATCATGAATAATAGTCAGTGTTCCAGTTTCTTTATCTCATTTCTTTTACAGTTTGTTCATTCAATCAAATTGAAATAAGGTCCATAAATTGTATTGGTTGCTATACTTCATGTATTTTTAATATGTAGTTTCTCTCTCATCACTTTATTTCCACCAATTTATTTGTTGCAGAAACCAAGTCATTTGTCCTATAGATTTCCCACAGTCTGGATTTTGTGGGTTGCATTCATGTGGTGTATTTAAACATTTCTTTGGCATCTGTATTTTCTCTAAATTACTAATTAGATCTACAGTTTTGGACAGTTTCAGTTTTGATTTTTTTGGGAAGACTACTTCATAGGTGGTATTGGGTCCTTCCATTGGGATGTAACACAATGACTGGTTATCTCTCTTTTTGTGATGTTAGTGGCTATTGGTTGTCACAGTTGGATCCATCAATTCATAGTGGTTGCAACAGAATGATATTTTATTGTTTCTTATTCATTTATTAGCTGACATTTTTGTAAAGAAAAACTTCCCCTCATCTGCTGTTTGAAAACCCAAAGAGGAAGGTTTCCTATGATAACGCTCAATTTTTCCTTTTAGTTGCCACTTTCTAAATAAAGAAGTTGTTCCCTAGCATGATGTGGAAGTAACGTATGAGACTTTTTCTTTCTATTAAAAAAAAATCATTATGAACTCATGAATTTACATATATTTAATGTATATCAATTCATTGTAATTAATATTCTTATGGATATTATCAAATTTTCATATCTTCTGCCAATGGGAGCCTATTCCTGAGTCCTTTTGATTTGCCCCAAAAGTCTTTTATAGTTTCCTTAATTTCAGGTGTAACAATACGTTCCATGTTCACGTTATACATTACCTTCACTGGGTCTGCAATCAGTCATTTCTCCAAAAGTCCAGGCTGCTTTTAGAGACAATGGTAATTAAAGACTACTTGTATTGGGTCTTCATTCATAAAAGCATATTTGTTACGACATTTATTTCATACCTTTTCATTTGACCCTATCTATTTTAGATAAATCAACACCTACACAGTCAGAAGATATACCTAGTCATAGAAGCAAATTTTAACAACCATTAGTGTCAGATTTCACCTGAGCACACTTTTTTAGATTTCACCAACATTTAGATTTTTCTTTGATCTCTGTCTCTTATTCTAGATTTTCAGACTTGCTCAGAAACTGCTTGGGTTGTGGATTCATTTTAAACCCTTTCTATTGTATTTCAGTTTTGCTTACTCCTTGGGTCTTGGTAGCCCTGTTGCCTTAGCCTGAACCTCACAGAATCCCAACCCAATAGGTTGGGATAAATCTATATAAATTTTGTGAAGAGTCAGTTTGGACAGTATCAGAAGGAAATGTTTGGGGGGTGGTGGTATTTCTCTCTTCATTAATATCAAGCACAAGTTTTTCTATTTTTTCCAGGATATGCAAAGTAGAGCCTTCTTTGTCAGGAATTATTTATTAGATTTTAATATAGCTAAGTTAAGCAAATAGACATTTACTAACAAAGACGATTGTAGAATGACCAGTAAAATAAAGGGCCGACAGTGGATTCAACTCTCTTACTCCCAGTTCAAAACAAGCATTTCTAATGTTTTTACTGCAAATCCAGGACCATTAATACTACTAGGAGTAAGAAGAAGCAGCAAAAATTATTCTTGGCTATGAAATGAATTAATTATACATAGATAAAATCCTTACATAACCTGTAAATATGTATTATTGTTATTTACATTTTTTACAAATAAGATAATGAGATCAGAGAGGTTGAGACAGATTCAATGTCTCACATCTGGTAAGTGGCAGAGTAGGGAAACAAACTCAGGCTTGCCTTTTCACTATACTGTGCTACTTCACAAGATTGGGAATTGGCTTCTAACTCAAAGCTTTGTAATTAAGTTAATTTTGGCTATGATTGTACAGTAACTGCCTATATATTTTCCTGGACAGATTCTCCTAATTCTAGTTCTCTCCCTTATTTCCTGTTACTCAGTCACACTGCCTGGGTGTCCCATTTCCCTGCCAGGTGATCTCTGTTGTGACCTGATCCACTGGATCCTCCACCACCTTCATGATCCCTCTCCATCTGGCAGGAGCTGTGTGCCATGGCTTATTCAGAGCCTGGATCGGCCCCAGCAACTCACCCTTAGACTTCATTTTGCTAACTCTTTTGGCATGATCTAGCAACTTTGGCCAAATTGCCAAAAGTTCCTCCTTGACTTTACCAAGAGCCATGTCCTCTTTGAGTGGAAATTTTATTTGTAAAGGTAGAATGGAGTACTCTGAGCAGGGCTACTTATATGAGGGAAAAATCTTATTTTCTTAGCTTGGGGATTTTTAGTTGGCTTCCGCTGCAGTGAGAGGGTAGGGAATTGGCAGATGGAAAGAAGAACATAGAAAACTCAGAATAAACTTCAGTGGGGGGAACAGTGTTTTATCATTCATTTATCCTTGTCTACTGATCTATATAATTTTATAGCTTTATTATTTATTTATATATTTTTTGGAGGAACTAAAGCCATTTGCAATAAGAACATAAATAAAATAATGTTAGTGCAGAAGTAATAAAGGCAAGTCCAGAAAAAACATAAAATAAAAGTAGAAAATCAAGTCAAGGGAAAAAGAACATGCATATGCAAGTAATAAGGATTTATAAGGTTGTTATAAATTACCTTTAAATTTAGCTCTTGGTTTCTTAGAAGTAAATTTGGAAAGATGCAGTCAGTAGCCCAATTCTTGTTATCAGAAAAGAGGATGTCTACCACTTGCTTAGGGGAAGTCATGTTTCTCCCAGCAATAAGTTAGAAAATGTATTTCTCAGTTCTTTATATGAGGAATGCTGAGTGATTTAGTGGGTAGTATTCAAAACAATATTTTAATAAAAAGATAGATAAGATAACTATTTCCTTTAGCACTATGATATACATTGACCTCGTGAGATTACAAAGCAACTAGATGAAGATGATTTAGTGAATGGTTAAGGCAATAAAAAAGCTCAAATCTGTAATCACCTCATGTCTTGCTTGATGTAAGCATAGAAATTAAGATTTCGCAAAGATGGTAATACATTTTACCTCCTCCAAACAAATATCCCTTTGTTCAACCAAAGTTTCAACGACATGGATAATTTGGGATTGCTGTATTGTCCCATGAGGTCTTGAAATGCTTGTATTTGGAGTTATCGGTTGAGGGTGCATGTACTTACTTTAGAAAGCTGATGAGCAAGTTGGCATTCTCTAGGTAAATCTCAAGAACCTAGCTAGATGTACAGCAAATTATTTTTGTTTTTTTGGGAGGGTGAGTATGGTCTGGATATAAACATAGTAAGCTGTTAACAATGATTAACATTAGCAAGAGAGGAGAGGGAGGAAACTTTCTAATTTCATTTGATACCTTTGTCTACCTCTTGAATTTTCTCCATCGCTATCTAGATGGTGGGATAGTGTTCACTTTTGTTTTCTTCTTTGTTTTTATGGAGTTAAAAGCCTAGTAAATGCTAAAATGAATGAATGAATAAATTGAATAAAATAATGAAGATATTTGACACTTATCTGGATGGCACCACTTCCCATTCTCAGTAGCAGACATGCTACATAGGCACCTGTCTTGTGGGGAGAAAACAAAACTAGGTCATAACACTTATAAAGCTGTTTCACCCTGGGAAAGTGACATAAGTGTACAGTAGAAACAATGTAAACTTGAAGGGCATTGTCTCTAAAGAAAGTTCATTTCAGTTTACCACAGTGATTGTGTGTTTACTAGGCACTGAGGGATACAAGAGAGATAATCATATTCCATTTTAAGATTTCCCACAGGGCTTTCATGACTCCTATAGAGAAGGAGGGCCTCCATTCATGCCCCTGAGCACAGCACTTACAGGCTGTCAAAGCCCTGAGACCTCAAATGGCTTCTTGGAAGCTGTGAATCAGCGACCTCACACCCTAATCTAAGCTGAAGGTGTCCTGCTCTGTGATGCTCTCTCCTGTCACACTGTTCCCCTGCGCTGCTCCCTTTGTTCTGAACTGTCTGCAAAGTCTCTGGAACGTCTGAACGTTGCTTTTTACCTCTTGCCTTGATGAAGCCAGTTCCCCCAACAATATGGCTCTTCTTTTTGGCCCCATCACGGGAGAGACCGCTCTTACTTCTTTGATCAAATTCCCCTTCAGAGAATGGAGGCTCCTTCTAACTCTGAACTTATAGGTAATGATTTTTCTTCTCTCTTGGAAAAAAAAATTTATAATAGTTAATTATTCTTTTTAATAAGCTATACAAATATTTGTGTGTACCCTTCCATGAAAGATACATTTTACATTATTGCAAAGAAGGAAACATATGTTTTCAAAGTTGCTACAAGAATTATCTATTCCCAGGTTGTTCTAGCTGGATGTTTAATGTGGGGCCTGACCAAAGAACTCACTTCAAATGAAGTAGGTAGTTGTGACTGTCCTTACTGCACTCAGTAACTTATGCCCTGAGGAAGGAAAGGGCTAGAACAGCCCTTAAAGCTGGAGGAACCCATCCTCAGTGCTGCCCTCCGTAGGGTGTTGAGTGAGGAAAGGTGTGAATTTGCTCAGACAGTTGAAAAGAAAAAATAGAAAAAAAAAATCTAAAAATGTAGAGTGCTAAAATCAAGGTGACAAATGTGAGAAAATAATAAAAGTTGCATCACTTGTGAATGCATTTAGCTTCAAATAATAGAAAATCCACCTGAAAGACCTATATCAGTAGACATTTATTCTTTTCATAAAACATCCAGAGATGGGGTTTTTATGGTATGGGTTCAGTTGTCAGGTTATCATCAGAGACCTGAATGCTTTCTCCTCTTCTGCTCTGCCATCTGACGGTGCAAGAATTGTCTCTCCTTCTTTGATCCTTCTTTCTATACTTGTTGCCTCTTGACAACAAGATGGCTGCTTGTGTGCCAGGCAGTGTGTTCATCTTGACAGAAGAAAGAAGAAGTGCAGCCAATCTATCCTCTTTCACCAGGAAAGCAAAAATTTACCGAATTCCTCAAGGAAACTTTTATTCATGCCTCATTGTCTCTAGCTGCATCTTGGGGGCACCTCTAAATGCTAGAGACGCTAGAGATCAGGGGGCAGTCATTGTCTCCCCTGGGACTAGGCACATGGCTGAATTACACAGTTATCTATTAGCAAGGGCCAAACAAGCGTTGGGGGTTGGGTTAGAATTAGAGGTAGGCAACAATAAAGGATGGCAGAATAACTGTGTGACTCATCTCTAGGCCTTTGGAATCCTAGAATGCTTACTATTGGTGCTTGTCTTAAAAGATCCTAAAAGGAGTATGGAGTCACCATTGGTTTTCACATGTGCCTATGATTATCTGACAATGAGGATTTTAGAAATGTGTGGAGAGCAAATTCTTTATTCAAATAAACTCTCTTGTGTTGAGCTGTGGGGTTTCTTGTCTTGGGAACTGTGGAGAAAATTGATGTGTGAGGTATTAGAGAGAGCTTCTTTCTTTCTGTTTTTGGAACTTCCTAATCCAAATGCCTATTTCCTCTTGCCATGGGAGTGTGGTGGGCAAAGTAACTCATTCATATATTGTCAATTGTAACTATAAGCTTTGTTTTAATGTATGTGAGTTAATTTTATTGTTTTTATCTGAGATTCTGAAGAAAAATTTGTGACCTTGCGATTTTTTACCTTATACAAACATAAAAGCAAATTTAGTTAAAATTGTGTTTATGAAGATCATGGTTAAAAAGTGTAGTGTGGAAAAGTCAACTCCTAAACAGATAATTTAAGACAGTTGATTAATAACACGGATCATCTAAGGTTAAAACAAAATTCTCTTTTAAAGGTTTTGATTGAAAGATGAATGGGTGTTAGTCCCTGAAAAGTTAAATAAATCTGTGTGAAAGGTTAGGAAGTTGAGATCTTTATCATTTGTAAGATGCATTCTCACTCAGTGGACTAAAATGCTGTTATGAATCCCATCTTCAGTATCAGAATTTTTTTTTTTTCCATGAATGTTTATAGCAGCTTCATTTGTAACAGCCCCAAATTGGAAACAACCCAGATGTTCTTCAATGGATGAATGGTTAATGAAACTGTTGTATATTCATACCATGGAATACTACTCAGCAACAAAAAGAAACAAGCTATTGAGTATCAGAATATTTTTAAGGAAACCTGCTGAGACCAGGGAAAATGCCCTTTTATTTGTCAGGATCTAATTAATGAATTGGGTATGGTGGAAAGCAGTGAGACACATTCAGAACTCTAAGAGGTGGAAATCAATTAAAATATAAATTTGTTTACTATTCAGGTTTTCAGTAATTCCGTAAATTGGAGCTAGTGTGATATTCTCTTTCAAAATCTAGATGATTAACTGTGAAGACATCCAGTCATAACTGTTCTTATTTGGAGCATTCAGATGTGTGGGAGATTTTTTTTAATGCTTTTTCTTTTTCTTTTTCTTTCATTCCTTATTTTTGTCTGCATTGGGTCTTCATTGCTGCGTGGGCTTTCTCTAGTTGTGGTGAGCAGGGGCTACTCTTCTTTGTGGTCAGCAGGCTTCTTATTGTGGTGGGTTCTCTTGTTGCGGAACATGGGCTCTAGTCACGCGGGCTTCAGTAGTTGTGGCACGCGGGCTCAGTAGTGTGGCTCATGGGCTCTAGAGTGCAGGCTCAGTAGTTGTGGCGCACGGGCTTAGTTGCTCTGCGGCATGTGGGATCTTCCTGGATGAGGGCTTGAACCCATGTCCCCTGCATTGGCAGGCGGATTCTTAACCACTGCGCCATCTGGGAAGTCCCGGAGATTTTTAAAATAAAATATTTTAAGTAGTAAGCATATATATATTTTCCTGATATAAAAAATATACAACATTTTCAGAATATTACATAAGTTCTGAAGTTGAATAAATCATGTCTTGTGATGAAACAGGGCGTTGTGTAGTTTCATGGGTCAGAAACAGTTTTCTGAGGCCGACTGAGTGTTTGTAGATTGGGTGGCAGATTTACTAACCTTCCCTGCACATTGCTGTGCACACCGTTACTCCTCACTTGGGTGAAAAACTACTGCCCTGTGAGTCTCATGCCTCTGGTCACAGTCTCTGGTCTCTGCATCATTGTCATCCATGAACACCCAGATGCATCTTAAGCACTAGACTCACAGTTACCATCTCCATTCCATGTCCTGTCATCATTCTGGCTCCATCTCACTGGCCTTTCAATCCTAGGACATCACTGGTGCTTACCTCTGCCTTATTTTTATCAGTGTTGGGTCCACATTCTAATCACATGCTCTTTTACAGCTCCTTTGGGCATGTTGGACTCCTCTCATTCTAGAATCTTGTTGTCATCTGTGACATCTCCTACTTTTCTCCCCATCCTCTGAATGGTTCTTCTTAGTCCTTTTTAAAGTTCCCATTTCTCCACATTTCCCTTGAATCTTGTTTCTCAGACCATCTCATTCTACATGCCTTCCTTGGACCACCTCATCCCTCACATGTCTTCAATAAGCATCTAGATACTGATGAAGACAAAAATCTATAGCTCCAGAACTTATTCTTGAACTCTAGGCCTGTATCCCTCAATTTGGAGGTCTAAGAGAGGTCTCCAACTCCACATGCCCTCATTGCTTTCTGCACCACCATTGCCCCATTGCCCCATTGCCTATTCTATTGCTCTAGGGGAATTTAGTGTTTTATCCTTCTATTTTTCCTGTCTCAGTATTGGCAGCTGGTTGCTCAAGTCATAAACCTGGAAGTTATCTACACTTTTTCCTTTCCTCCTCATTTCTTACATAAAATCAATCAAGTCCTGTTGATTCTCCCTTCTAAATATCTCCACAGTCTTTCTCGAATGTGCTTATTTTTTCTGTTCCTCCTGCTATTACCCATTTATAGTTGACTACTATTTCTAAACAAGACTACTGCAATAGGTCTCAGTGCATCCAGGCTCCATCTAAACCTCTCTACCCCCTAAAGCCATTATAATATAGTTATGCCACCATCTTTAAACAGTGTCCCATTTTTCTTAGCCTAAATTCCGAATTACCTTATTCATTTACAACTACTTTCATGACCTGGCCCTTGTCTACCTGACTTATTTCCTGTTATTGCTTTCCTTGGCAACCTCTAAGACTCAGCCCATGTTATTCTTTCTGCTTGCAAAATTCTTCCATTATTCTCTCCTCCATGCTGCTACTAGGTGTGCCCTCAAGTGGTTGACTTCTACTTTCCTTTCACTTGTTTTTAGACATCATTTCGTCTGGGAAATCTCTCTTAACCACTCCCTGTCTCCATAATCAGTCACCTGTCTTTCACTTACTCCTGGTTATGGCTCTTACCACTCAGTAACTGCCTGTTTGTCTTTTATATCCACTATGCAGTAAGTGGTTCAGGTTCTTTTCTCACCTCATTCATATTGCTTTCTCACTGCTCTGAAAAGTGATTGGAATGTGGTAGTCACTCAATAAAAAAGGACAGAATGAATACTTTAAAAATAAATTAATAAATGGTGTTGCTGGGAATCCGGTACCTTAGGTATGGAGTCAAGTAATTATGTGTTAGAATTGCTTCTCCACTCTTGTTAGCTCGATATTTGAAATATTTATTAATTCACTTAAGTATATATTAAATATACATTAAATATATTAAACATATGATTTATATATATATATGATTTCTTTTTGTCATCCACCACCATCATGGAATGACTCTGCTAATGGGGAAAGCAGATTATGAATAAATAAATAAACCCAATGATAGCATGTGAGGAAAATGGGTTGGAGTATAACTATGTGGGGCTCAGAGAAGGCCCTTGTGAGGGGGCGACATTTAAGCTGAGATTGGACAGAGGAGAAGGAGACAGCCATGTAAGAACCAGTGAAAGAGCATTCTAGGAGGAAGGCATAGCAAGTGAGAGTTCCTCAGAACCTGGTGCTTCCCTTCCCTCATATGTGAATTATTACAGTAATAGCAGCTCTCACCCAGGATGGCTTTAGGGTTTGAATCAGATCAACCATATAAAGCATCTATCCCACTCTCTGGTCGATAGTAAGCACTAAACAAATATTTCTTAGTAGTATAATTAAGAATAAACTAGATCAAGTTGGCCTTTTTTGAAGGGAGACTTTAGTTATAGGTATTTTACTCTACATACTGACCCAAATTTGCTTATTCTCTGTCAAGTCAATTCAAATAAATTGTTGTTGGGCACCTACTATGTGTAAGCTGGTGTGCTGGATGCTATGGAAGGCTAAGGAAATATCAAGGAACTGAGAGCTCTGTTTTATTTTTTTAAAGATGTTTTATTTTGATGTGGCCCATTTTTAAAGTCTTTATTGAATTTGTTACAATATTGCTTCTGTTTTGGTTTTTTGCCTGCGAGGCATGTGGGATCCCAGCTCCCCGACCAGGGACTGAACCCGCACCCCCCACACTAGAAGGCGATATCCTAACCACTGGACTGCCAGGGAAGTCCGGAGAGCTCTGTTTTATATTATATGTTTCACTTCTATTTTTTTTTACTGCTTTGTCTCACTATCCATTCTAGAAGCTTCTTCCCCAAGTGTATGTATGCATGCACATGCGTGTACGCACACACACATGCACCACCTTACATTTTCCTTCCATTTGACTACTTGGATATTCAGTATACATGACTTTTCTTGGGTGATGACCTTATAAATCATTTGAATCACAGTTGGTATTTCTGAACATTTGAAATGCTTGCGGCAAGGAAGCCTTCACATTTCTGAAAGAAAGGCTGTCACAAATATTGAACTTTATTGGAAAAGGAGCCAGATGCTAATGGAAAATATAAATGTTATCCAAGAAAAGTTTTGCATTTGTATATTCAGAATTTTTTGTACCTAGTAGCTACATGCAGGCTATATTTCTTTTCTTCATGTAGGTGTCCATTTCCAAGGAAATATGACTGAAATATTAGAAATGTAAAATTAATTAACACCTTGTATAGTTCATTTGGCTCCTGCAGATTCAGTAGTGGTTTTATTTGTATATAACTGTGTCTGTTGCTTATTTTTGACAAGTTTGGGCACAATGTCTGCTCTGCATAATTTCTGGGTTTCTGATGCTGCTGAGAATAGCTACAAGGGTAAGAGATAATGAAAGGATAATGAGAGACTATGAAGTGTTACTGTGAGGGATTATGCTTTTATTTGCACTGATTATGTGTCAATCCTGTGTTTTTATTAAAAATGAGAGTATATTTTAAAGTTAATGCTTTCTTTGATAGAAACAAAGTTAAAGAAAATGACTTATTTTAATTAGAGCTTTTAAAAACGTAAAGATTGCACCTTTAAGTATGTTTTTGATTGCCCTGAAACTTGATTGCTAAAGACAGTGTCCTTCAATAATAAAAGACTGATCGAAACATAACATCTGAAAAAAGGGCCATGAAAGTTTACCTTTACTTTGTTATCTATTATTCAATTGTTCTTTTGTTTTCATCTCACTTCTTTCTTTTTAAGACAAAGCCATAGCCTAAACTATCCCAAACTGGAGGAACCTATTCTTTTTTTTTTTTAAATAAATTTATTTATTTTTGGCTGCGTTGGGTCTTTGTTGCTCCACGCAGGCTTTCTCTAGCTGCAGTGAGTGGGGGCTACTCTTCATTGCTGTGCGCGCGCTTCTCATTGCGGTGGCTTCTCTTGTTGTGGAGCACGGGCTCTAGGTGCATGGGCTTCAGTAGTTGTGGGATGTGGGCTCAGTAGTTGTGGTTCGGTGCCTCAGTCGTTGTGGCACACGGGCTTAGTTGCTCCGTGGCATGTGGGATCTTCCCGGACCAGGGATCAAACCCGTGTCCCCTGCATTGGCAGGTGGATTCTTAACCACTGCGCCACCAGGGAAGCCCAGGAACCTATTCTTCAAACTTGAGTTTTTCCTGATAAAACACTTGTTTGTTATATGTATGGAATAAAATAAAAGAACATTTTTAGTAGATAGTTGTCGGGCAGATTGAAAAACAAATTTCATCAAGTTTATAGCATGGTGGTGACTCTACATTAAGACTTATTTCTCACGTTATAAAGCAGAAACTAACACACCATTGTAAAGCAATTATACTCCAATAAAGATGTCAAAAAAAAAGACTTATTTCTCTAATATGAGAAAGACCTCTTTTTATACCTGCATATAAGTGTGTGCATACATATAAATGTGTGTGTATATGTGTGTGCATAAATATAAATATATATGTTAATGTGGTATATTTAAATCTTGAGAAGGCTTAGTGATTATAGAATTTCTAAGTAATAAATAAATTTAAATGGCATTACTATTAGATTTTCAGTCGTAAGTTGGAAATATCTGAGGAACAGGTGGTTCATGAAGTATCAGAATTTAATGTGAAATCTGAGGTTAATTACTGTGGGTAATTGTCTTTGGAAATGCAATGTGTTGGTAAATCTGTTTTTAGATCCTGAGAGCATTAGTAGGACATAGGAGAACAACTAGTGTTTATTTATTAACTCAATATTTATTTAGCACTTATCAGTGCTAAGCACTGTGCTAAATTCCAGAGAAGCAAGCTGTAGCTGCTCTGGTTTTCCGCGGCCTATCACATAGCCAGATCCCCTCTTTCTCTTAGTATCAGCATACCCTCTCTGCATAGCTTCCCCCTCTCACTTTTTGGTCCTGGTGAGGCAATGGTCATGAAGCCAACGTCCTCGGAGCCCATGGTGATGGGTGTTTGACTTAGGTTGAGCTAATCATAATACTTGGCATAGTGGTAAATTTGTCGATGAGCCTATGACTCATAGGGGAGTTAATCTGTGGATGTTTGGGAAGAAAGATTTGCTTTCCTTTGGGGTTGGTCATCTGAGATGCCACAGTCCAGGACGTGTGAGTTAGTGAACCACAGTGGCCCATTAGTTCCTTCGTTAGAACTAGGTTCCTAGGTTATTTCCATGTCCTGGCTATTGTAAATAGTGCTGCAATGAACATTGGGGTGCATGTGTCTTTTTGAATTACGGTGTTCTCTGGGTATATGCCCAGTAGTAGGATTGCTGGGTCACATGGTAGTTCTGTATGAACGCGTATATGTGGAATCTGAAAAAATTGGTATAGATGATCTTATTTACAAAGCAGAAATAGAGACACAGACATAGAGAACAAATGTATGGATACCAAGGGGGAAAGTGGGGGTGGGGTGGGATGAATTGGGAGATTGGGATTGATGTATATACACTATTGATACTATGTATAAAATAGATAACTAATGAGAACCTACTGTATAGCACAGGGAACTCTACTCAGTGCTCTGTGGTGACCTAAATGGGAAGAAAATCCAAAAAAGAGGGATATATGTATATGTATAGCTGATTCACTTTGCTGTACAGTAGAAACTAATACAACATTGTAAAGCAACTACACTCCAATAAAGAAATAAAAACACACACACACAAAGAACTAGGTTTCTATCTCTTGTAGTCACAAGTCTGGGTTAATAAAATTGTGGATGCAGAGGTATAGAAAATAGGGGTCTAGCTTTTAAGTAATTCCATCTGATTAGACAAACTTATAAAGCAATAGTTCAATATAATATGAAAAGCACTGTTTGTGGTGTGTTCACAGTATAATGAAACCAGAGAGGAGAAAGAAACTTGGCCTAAGAGGACTAAGGGCTTGTGAAGGTTTCAGAGAGTAATATTTGAGCTGGGTGTTAAATTATGCATGGATAGTTACCAAGGCAGATGAGAAAGGAGAGCTTATTAAAACCAAACACATAGCATGTAAAAGCATAGAAATCAGAAGATATATAATATGTCCAGGGATTGTAAGAAGTTCTCTATTTCTGCTGTTCGTAAATTGTGAGAAGTGGATGATAGATGAAGATGAGGTCTGGTGGTCCGTTGGGTGGGTTTTGATAGAATTTGACTGGTATGTACCTAAGGAAAAGTCTGCCCACCCCTGGATATAACAATAATATTGGAATTTTAAAAATCCAGATATAATGAAGATTTAAAAAATAGTTAATATTTGAGTGTTAAAACCTCTCTCCTCTTCTTTTTGTCTTCTCCTGTATATGTCTGCCAGGCTCTCAGACCTTTCACATGCTGAGCAGAGTAATGGATGAAGCAGAGCATTGCTAAAGGCAAAAAGGATGAGTTATAAAGATAGATAATTGGGGGAACAAAGACTATGTTGTAGTCAGTTCAGGCTGCTGTAACAAAATACCATAGGTGGGTGGCTTGTAAACAATAGAAATTTATTTCTCACAATTCTGGAGGCTGGGAAGTCCAAGATCAAAGCACCAACAGATTTGGTGTCTGTGAGAGCCTGCTTCTTGGTTCACAGACGACCGTCTTCTGGCTGTGTCCTCACATGGTGAAAGAGGAAAACTCTGGTCTCTTTAGCCCCTTACAAGACTACTAATTCCATTCATCACCCTTGTGATCTAATCACTCCTATAGGCCCTACCTCCTAATACCATCACATTGGAGGTTGAGATTATAACATATGGATTTTGAGGGACCTAAACATGTAGGCCATAACAGACTACTTCTGGAAAAGTGAAAAAATGGAAAGAAAGAGAGAGAGGAAAAAAAAGAGGCAGGGAAAGTTGAGTTTTAAGATTTTTTGAGGATTTTAAATACATGAGCCTAGAAGCTAGAGACCAGAAACTGTGGGTAGTAGCTATGATACTAGGTTAGAGAATGAAAAAAAAAAGAATTGGGAATCTGTGTTTAAAACCATTGCTGTGTGTTTTGAATATAGTTTCCCTTTGCTGCCTTTTCCAGACATATTAATAAATATGTTTTCAATGATTTTCTTTCATTGTTACTGAATGCATTTTTTTTTGATGAGACACCAGATAAGGCTATCCAATTTTTATCAGCTTATGTAAAAATAAGGGACTTCTCTACATATCTTCAGTTTAGAAAAGGTTAAGTATACAGTTTAAAACTCTAATGAGGCTAATTATATGGACATGTATGATGGTTAATTTTATGTGTCAACCTAGTGAAGCCAGGGTACCTAGATGTGCTATGAAGGTATTTTTTAGATGAGTTTACCATTTAAATCAGTAGACTTTGAGTAAAGCAGATTATCATAATGTGGTTGGTCTCAACTAAAAAATTAAAGGCTTTAAGAAAAAAAAAAGGACTAGAGTCCTGAGAGAACTTGTGTATTTTCTCCAATGCATATATCCTAAGCTCAGTCTTCTTGGTTTTATCACTCTGATGGTGAGAACAATCAAGATGAAAATTCCAAGGAAAATCTCTTTAAGGAAACATGGGAATGTTTCTTCCCTAGGGCCTTGGTAGTTGGTCTAAACACCTTTTGAAGATGGAGCCTCTTCTGAGCAGAAAGTAGACCAGGCCCATCTAACAAATTTAAAAGAGAATCAAGATGAGTCCAAAACGAGGACAAATCCCAGGGGAACCAGCTACCTGAATTAAAATGATTGAAAGGTCTTCTCTCCAAAGAAGAAAAGTTTATATCATTGGCATCAGCACTTTAGTCCAATAATGTGTTTTTAATCTTGATCACTATTACTGTTTCTTTCAGGTTCAGAGTTTATTGCTGGGTTCAGGAGGGTGGGAGAAGGAAAGCGTTTTGTGTTCCTTCCAGAATTCAAAGTAAATTTTAACCAGGAAAACTGCTTTCCCCCAAATTCCACAGTTCTATTATATTCTTAAAATTTCTTTTGGTCTGTAACAAATTCTTCTGCACTGCCATTTACTATACAATTCCCTTAACAACATTGGCAATATAGAATGGATCAGAAAGAATGTAACTAATTTAGGCACAAGAATAAGGACTGAGCATTCTTCTTGAATTCACATGAGAGCTTAAAATTTTTTTAGCTATCTCAAGTCTTCTAAGGAACTCAAATCAGTCAGTTAACATCACCAAACGTTTTTGAGATAGTTGCTGAGACATACCCAAGGCTATTTATAGACACATTTAAAACATAAATAGAGAACAATAGGCAAACTCTAGTTTGTGGCAATCAAGCTGAATACAGTGTTAAAGAGTAGAAACAGAAAACCTTCCAGCTAACCTTCCAGAAGTTTACATTATTCATCCTTACATCTACTGCTACACTTAATACAATCTTATACCCATAGTAGACACTCAGATATTTTTGGAATGAAATTTTAAAACGGTTTGTAATTTCAAGATGATGGTGGTAGTTTTTATACTGATAAAGAGAATTATCTTCTGAATAGCACTGTGTACACACTCAGAATTTTACAGTATGCTTTTTAATGAAATAAAAAAACATGTTCTGTACTCTTTAATGATATCAGCAGTCAGTGCTTATTTGCTGTGTCCTCATGTAAGCACTTTCCTTTGCCCAGCTGGGAATGAGTGGCTTATTTAGGCAAGTTCCTGAAGCATTGCTGACCCTTTATGACCTCTTTAGAAGGGAGGAACAGCAAATCTCTCTGGTATTACTGTCTGGGAAGAATACTGGTGAAACAATGCAACAGGCTTTCTTTTCAAAGAAAAAAATAGACTCATAATTGGAAAAACGTTTTGTGTGTTGCTGACCCTATGAAAGATTAAAATTAAACTCTAAAGTAAAAAAATGACTCAAATCAGATGGTACTTTAAAACATTTGTTCTTGCCATTTGCAATCAAAGTTCTCATAGGCACACTATAAATACTGCAATGTAATTATGTAATATATGACAATAATATCATTTAAATATATAATACAATCAAGGTAGATATCATAATCACTGTCATTATTCAGTGCAGACTGTGTGTAGGGAAAGGTATTAGGCCCTTTATGTTTGTTATATTATTTATTGCTCTAAACAGTTATATAAAGTGAATTTTATTATCTGCATTCAAAAAGTGAGGAAACTGAGGCATAGTGAGGTTAAGTAACTTACCTACAGCAACAGAGCTAGTAAGTTTATGGAGCTGGAAATTTGAACCAGGTCTGTGTTTTCAAAGGCTGTGCTCTTTATTCAGTAGCTATTTATCATCACCACTAACTTTGGTGACATGCAAAGTAAACAAAGGAAAACAAAAAACCTATGTGCAACACAATGGATACAATCAAGTAAACAAAAGAGAATACATTTTTCAGAAAGTAAAAGTTTACTGGGTGTGTCAGCATATATATATATATATATATATATATATATGGCAAGCTACATAAACCTAAGTTTCTGACTTTGGGTTCATTGCTGATGACTTTTGTTCTGGAAGCTGACACAAAACACACAAAAGATCAGCATACTTTATTTTTAGAAATCTGAAAACAAAGGATACTCATACTCAGATTATATTTGGTGACTTGTTTCCATTTTTACTTGATTCTTTTACCTTCTGAATCAAAGAGGAGCATTTTTCCAGAAATATGAGAGTCTACTTTTATTAATCCATGCTGGTCTTCTAAGTGGGATCAGATATTGTGTGCTGCTACTGTATTTGAGATTCATGCTGACATTCACTTCCTGTTATTCACTTCCCTGTTGTGCGGTTGCAACTATATACAGTTGGGCAAGTTATATGACAACACTGCAGATGGATATTACATATAGACTCCCTTTATCAGAATACATTTTAAATTCCACAGAACATAAAAACCATACCATGGCAAGAAGGGTATTGATGAATAGGTATCTTAGGCTTGCAGAGGCTACGATGTGTTCATTCATTCATTCTCATGTGCTCATTCATTTAATAAATACTTATTCAGCATCAACTAGGTGCTAGGCACTGTCATAGGCACTTGGGATGCATTAATGAACGAAGTAGACTAAAATCTCTACTTTGTGAAATGTACCTTCTGCTAATAAGGTATGTCTTAAGCATGCCAAACTCCTATTTAATGTATGCCTAAACCAGAGGTCAGCAAGCTTTTTCTGCAAAGGGTCAGTAATAAATAAATACTTTAGGCTTTGTGGGCCATACAGTTTCTGTTGTGATCACTCAACTGTTATGTTTCATTGTAATGTGAAACAGCCATAGACAGTATGTAACATATGTGGGTGTCTGCCAATAAAACTTTACTTACAAAAAACAGGCAGTGGACCTAGACTGTATGTGATCTGGTCTAGGCCTGTGACTCTGATAACTTGGAAAGAGCACACAAACGAAGCTACATAGTGTGAGAAGTTACTTTAGGAGTTAATCAAGTAAACTTCATTTTGTAGATGAATTAGGTGGGGTACAGAGAGGTTGAATGATGAGCTTAAAGTAACAAACTAGTGGCAAAACCAAGACTCAAACCTGTAGCTCCTGACTCCTGATATATTTTCTTTTTACTTCACTCTATTGCCTTTACTGTGCTGGGAGTAATAGAATTTATTGTTAAATTGTTGAAATATGTAGAAAAGAACATTTTTCTTTTGTTTCCTGGGGTCCTGATACTACCAGCGTTAAACACCGGCCCCGCCACCTCTATTACCACCCCACCCCTACCCCATCACCATCACAGCCATCCACCACCACTACCAACACCATCAAGTCACTACCAACACCACTACCAGCATCACTGACATCAGTTTCACCACCATCCTCATCACAATGCCAGAAGCCACCTAAATAAAACCACCAGGAACACACCCATAGTCCCAAAGCTGGGTTTAATTACCTGGTGCAGCAGGGTCTGAGAATGCCTTCAAGTGCAGAGATGAAAGCATTTCAGGAAGGGAGTCTTGGGAGGACCTTCTTACAGGATTTGGACTTCTTGTGCTGATGATTGTGAGGATGGATTATAAAATGGAAGCTCATTCTGGATTTGATGCTATCAAGAAATAGGGACAGCTGGATGACTGGATTTCTTAATCCATTTTATCCAATAAGTGAGAGGATTAAAGCAGTGCTAGAAGTAGCACTGGTAAAGGAGCAGCCATCACTTAGGTTACTCAGAAGAGGGACCCACAGTGAGTGGCCTTGTCTCTTATCTCATTCCAAGCGTCTTTTTTTCACATTCTTATTTGCATTTTTTTATTTCCATAAAAATACAGGTCCACTGTTGAAAATTATAAAATTCAGACAGGAAAAAGAAAATTAAATGCCCCATCCAGAGGTAACCATAAAGAACAACTTAGTGTGTATCACTTTTCTGTCTGTAGATGCATATGCGTACATTTGCGCCGAAAATGGGATTACACTATACATTCCAGTTTAAACTAAAATTTTAACTTAATAAATAATGAGCAAGTTTCCCTTAAAAGATAGCATTCTTTTTTATGGTCTGAAAAATATTTCGATGTGTGATTGTCATCATTTATTTAACCATTTAGTTTTTATTATGTATTTAGAAGATAATTTCCAGCTTTTTGCTATTATCAAAAAGATAGGCAAATCTTTGTGTGCATCCTAAATACTTTTCTTGGGATTAATTTCTGGAAAAGAGAATGTTAGATCAAAGTGTATGCACATTTTTAAGTCTTTTAAAAAATCTTGTTAAACTGCCATCAGGAAATATGTATAAATATTTACTCACACATGCAATATATGAGAATATTCCCACCCCACCCCATCCTATTTTATTTAAAATTGACTCCAGCATAATTTTTTCAGTTCTTGTTACACAGAATTCATTCACGTTTCCAGCCAGTTCAGTACTTTTACTGAGTATGTAGCGTGGGCCAGTCACTGTGCTAGGTGCTAAGCATACAAAAATGAATTATCTGTGATTTTCCATAAAATCAGCATCTTGTCGCAGCCTGGATACATGGCCATCAAATGCTTTTATAGAAAAAGATGAGAAGATAAGTAAATCTGATTAGATGAGCTTTTATTGGAGGAAAATTGTCTTTATTTTGTGGCACCTACTGCAATCAATTTATTGTGAATGATTTATCATCATCTTGGATGTGTGACACAACGATTAACATTTTCTCCAAATATTTAAAGCCTTTATTAGAGATAAGTTAATATAACTTTTGTTTGATCCATTCTTAGTGCAAATATCTGT
This sequence comes from Balaenoptera musculus, assembly GCF_009873245.2. Taxonomy (NCBI): domain Eukaryota; kingdom Metazoa; phylum Chordata; class Mammalia; order Artiodactyla; family Balaenopteridae; genus Balaenoptera; species Balaenoptera musculus. Next base: position 54,480,776 of record NC_045788.1, on the reverse strand, counting down.
TGGACTCCTAGGAAAGTAGTCACCGTAAAATGCATTGCTGGCTCAGGGGCAAACACTGAACTAATTATTCTGGACAAAAAAAATGTGTTGGATTTAAGTCCCATATCCTTGTTGCTGCACTGTGCAAGTAGCCCCATATGTCAAGTTGCTACCAGAAGAAATAGCAACACAAGTATTAATAAGTGAGATTGCATTGTATACCTTGAAAATTAAACTGTGTGTTGCAAGGCAAAGTTAAAGCTGGGGTAGATAATTGCAAAGTAAGACAGTTTCTTTTTCTTAAATTTCATTCTCTGCTTCACTTTCTGAGATTGGGGTGTGGCTTCATTGTTAATCTGATTATTTCTTTCTACAAAACAAAGGTTAGCTTGTCTTTGAAGACAACTGTCTTCAAATTGAATCAAATGTGTGCACTTTCCATTTCACTATAATATCTTATTTTTCCAACTCAGTGCATGTCAATAAATGCTATTAGACTTTGTGCTAACAGCGGAGGCTGTTTTTTTTAAATTGAAGTAATCCCATAAAAGTTTATACTTTAAAAAGATTATTCCTTTGACATTTATCTATATTCAGAAGTAAAATATCTACTAATATCACACTTAGATTGTTTTCTCAATACTTTCTTTTGCTTTTTCAATTGTAGTTGATTTCCTTCAGATGAAACTTACTTAAGGTGTAATGGCCTGTTTTTAAAACAAATCATGATAATGACTATAATTTGTATTCTTTACAGTTTATTTTTTAAAGTAGCATTGAATTGTTCTACAAAAATTTAGATTAAAACCAAAATATAAAATGGACTCAGCATATGAAATATTATTCATTTGATATACTTTCATGTGTCCACATTGTTCTAAAGTAATGTTCTATATTATATATCCAACAATTATAATAAAGATGAATTCTAACATGTCCAGAAAATCATAATCATACACAATATGTATGTCTTCTTCTTCTTTTCCACTGTTATGCTTTATAAATTGCTACTTTATAACTTCAAGTGACAACAAAAATTATCATTGTCCATCCTGAATTTTAGGTATGCTAAGAAATTAATTGAACCGACTTGTTGATTTTATGTACTTTTCCAAGTTTTGTGTATATACGGTGGTAAAAGTTCAAGATCTTGATCTAAATCATTACTGAGACAATTAAGAATGGCATTAATGGTTTAATTGTGGTATTTATAGTTTGCAAATGAAGTTAGTTTGAGGTAACTTGTACACTCTGCTATTCTTTTGGTTATTCATTTCAACTTACAAATGCTTTTTGGACTGCTTTGTGAGAGACAGTCTCTGGGGGAAAGGTCCATGCCTCCCATGCTTTCATATAGGATCCATCTTTTGGCAAAATCTCTCTCTCTTTCTCATTCTCTCTTTCCCGTTTTCTCTTCACACACACACACAATTTATTGTGCAAAGATAAATATATAACCGCTTTTTAAAGTTTTTTTTATTTTTAAATTTACAACAAACCTTCTTTCCTTCCCTCCTTCCCCCTTTCCTCCCTCCCTTCCTTCCTCCCTCCCTTCCTTCCTCCCTCCCTTCCTTCCTCCCTCCCTCCCTTTCTTCCTCCCTTCCTCCCTTCCTCCCTTCCTCCCGTATAGTGCTATAAGTTTTGCTAATATATAGAATCTGTGGCCGCGGCCACAATCAAGATGCGGAAGTTTTCATCACCAAAAAAAAAAAAAAAAAAAAAAAAAATTTCCTTGTGTTGCCTCTTTGTAATCAAACCCTCTTTCATTCCAGCCCCTGGCAACTGATGATCTGTTCTCTGACTGATGGTTGTCGCCTTTTCCATAATGTCACATACATGAAATCAGCCAGTATGTGGTTTCTGGGTCTGGCTTTTTCATTAAGCATCTTGCATTTGGAATTCATTCATGTTGTTGTATGTATCCGTAGTTCGACCCTTTTAATTGCTGAGTAGTATTGCACTGACTGTGTGTACAACAGTTTTTATCAATTGAGGGACATTTTGATTGTTTCCAGTATTTTAGCAATTATGAATAAAATGCTTTTAAATGTTAGCTTACAGCTGTTTTTGTGAGCTTAAATTTTTGTTTCTCTTGTATAAATATTTACAAGTGGGATTGCTGTGTCATGTGACAAATGTATATTTATATAAGAAACAATCAAACTGTCTCCCAAAGTGGCTGGACCGTTTTACATTCCCACCAACAGTGTGTGAGAGTTCCAGTTGCTCCACTTTTTTGCCAGACTTGGTATAGTTAATTCTTTTGCTTTTAGCTATTCAAATAAGTGTGTAGTATTATCTGATTGTAGTTTAAATTTTTGTTTTCCCAGTGACTAGTGATGTTGAACTTGTTTTCCATTTGTATATTTTCTTTGGAGAAGTGTGTACTCAAATTTTTTTGCTCATTCGTAAAGTTGGGTATTTTTTGTTTTAATGTTGAATTTTGAGAGTACTTTACATATTCTGAATACAAGTCCTTTGCCAGACATGTGATTTGTGAATAAATTCTTCTAGTATGGCTTGTTTTTTCATTCTCTTAACAGTGTCTTTCAAATTAAAAGTTTTTTTTTTTTTGATGAGGGCAAATTTAACTGTTTTTTTTTTATGGTTCATGCTTTTGGTATTATATCTAAGAGCTCTTTGCTTAATCCAGGGTCTCAAAATTTTTCTCCTATTTTTGTAGGTGTTTTTTAGGGTGATTTAATGTTTAAATCAATTTTGCTGATCTGTTGGATCCTTGAACACTGAGTCTCATATCTAGGTTTCTATCTTGATTCTAAGACCATGCCTCCAAATGAGAGTACTTTGTAAATTGTAGAGTGTTATAGATTTTTTTAGCAGTGTAATTTTTCACAGGTCAATTAACCTGTCAGGGCCCTAATTTTCTTATGTATAAATCATGTAAGCACAAAATATTATACCAAAATGTTATGACTGCAACCATGTTCCCCATTCCCCAAGTTCTCTGTACCTGTATTCTTTCTGGCACTGTAGAATAAAGCATGGTGCTCAAGAGTTCTGGAGCCAAGTACATCTGCTTTTGGATAAATCTGGCTCAGGCACTTACTAGCTGAGAGAATTTGGGGAGACTGAGTAATCGAAATACCAGTTCCCTCACCTATAAACTGCAGCTAGCAATTCATGAATGAGATGATTTTCATAATGTGTTAAGTACAAAGCCTGGCCCCCTGTAGTCTTTTAGCAAATCTCTGTTGTGGTTGGTGGTTGGTCATGGTTGCCATTTTTATTGGAACCATGACTTGCTCCTTCCACTTTCCTTCAGTCACTAAAATCACATCACTACGAAACAGTCCAGGAGCTGAGGTCCTCTCCTTATTGCCAGTCTTACCTGCCATTGACCACTGTCCCAGATGCCCCATCGCAGTGCACCCTCTACTTGCAGGAACTTCACCCTATCAACTACCTCTCTGAAGACAGTCATCACCAGTCCTGCTGCCAGATATTATAGACACTAAACTCTACCTGCCCAACCTGCCCCTCCCCGCTACCAGCTTTGCCCTGACATTTACTCGAAGTTAGTGCTCATGCCTGATACCAGGTCCTAGCTCCCCCTGGCGTTGCCTGAGCTCCACATTCCAGATCCAAAACTGTCTAGCGTACACCTGTTTTGCCCTTTGACAAGGCTTTTATTTAAGTTGTCAATTTTTAAAAACTTCTTAATTAAAAGACAAAACATATCATAAATTCATCATTGTTTTCTGCTTACCCAGAATAGCAAATCTATCACTTAAGTCTGGAAAGTTCTCAATAGACAATGTATGTAAACTTCAGCCCCTCTTGATCTAAATGGCTGCTATGAAGGAAAGTTAGAGCTTAACTTAGGGTACCTTCACCTTCAATTATCAGTTGAATGGGATAGAAAAAAATAGGGGGTGACAATAATTTGAACACAGTGGGTATTGAAAAGTTTTAAGCACCAGAATTGTAGGTGTGAGAAGGCAGAACTTGACTATTTTAGGTATAAAACCAACTGCTGAACTGTAGAGAGGTTTACTGTCTCAGGCCACATAAAATTTCTTTTGTGAAAGGTCTTTTATTTATTTAGGAGTTGGAGATATTGCTTACATTGCTCTGTAGTGTTTTGAGTGCCACCATTTTCCTCCTTTGTAAAGACAGGAGTTTTCTGTGTGTTTTGAAGTCTGTTTTCATCTTCTTTCATCTTTTCTCACTCTCAACACTGAACTAAGGATGTGAGAGATGTACCATTTCCCTTTGCCTCCCCACCTGAGAGCTGTGATTTTTCAGAGGAAGAGATAGAAGTACCCTTTGATTACTGTGAAGGGGCAATTGTGACATCTTCCTGGAAAGTTAAGCACAGGGAAAGATCAAATGCTCTGTTTTGAAGACCATTGTGTGTGTTCACAGCACACGTGAGAAAAATGTAGAACCAAAGAAAAACCACCAGTATAGAAGTAAACTAAAATCCAAATGATAATGGAGCTGGAGCAAAATTTTCTAGATACTTAAGGAAAAAATTACATGCCGTAAATTGTTGGAAGATGGATACTTATTTATCCTCAAGCGTATTGATACGTTAGAAAGCACCAGCTGGAATCCAAAGTACTGGAACCCAATACTTTGGCTCTTGGACTACCCTGCAGTTAGCTTCTGCCTGCAGTTCTCCAGAAAGTCTCTTTTGGAACCATCTGCTGCCTTGTGGGTTAAGGTGGAGTCAGTGGGGGTGCCAGCCGCCTTGAGTCAGTGCTTATGGAGTGTCAGGAATTCATATTATTAGCCCAAGTGCTTGTTAAGTTCATTCAGTCAATATCCTATCCTAGGGAGGGCTAAAAAGTGAGATCTTGCCCAGCCCATTCAAGTCTTTGGTTAGCTCAGGGTGGCCCATGTTGTCCTTCTGTTTGTTCTCCCGGGCAGGGCTCTTGTCACTCTTCAACATCTTGTGTTCTCTTTTACTTTGGGCTGCTTTTGTCTGTGATGCCATTTGAGCTGTGATTTTTTTTATGATTCATGTCACTTGGGTGTTTATCTAAGTTGTCTGCTGGGGAGATAATTACCTGGTGTATGGATGAGCAGAGCACCTAGCTCTATCTTGGAGATTTTCCCATTGCTAATGACCCAGGACTCTAGGATACAAGATACCAAGAGCCCTGAAGGAAATAAGATACAGAATGAGAACCGTCACACCATTAGATAAACATCTTAAAATTGAGATGAAGGTCACGTCACAGATGCTTGTTCTCACCTCTTGCGTTGATGCTTCCACTCCTTAGGATAGATCTTCGGTTGTAAAGGATTTGGGAAATATTTAACAGTATGTATGGTGTGCTTTACATTTTTTTCTTTTAACTGCTCCTGAGTACTGTGTGCCAAGTACTATCTAAGTGCTTTATATACATGAAATCAAATAATTTCCTTAAGAACTCCAAGAGGTTAATACTATTGCCATTTTGCAGATAAATGACTTGAGATACTGTATTATTTATCTCAAAAGGCCAAGAAGGTCTTACAACCTCCTAAGGACCTACAGTCACACTGGCTATAATCTCCCTACTTTTTACCCCAGCACTCCAGGGAGATAGTGCCTGATGAGTCCCAGTATTAATAACACTCTACCCTTGATTGTCACTTCCCTGAATCTGTTGTGATGGCAGAGCTCTCATCTATGCTGCTTAATAAATATGTGCTCAGAAGGACAGACTGAGGGGGATAGTATCAAAGACAAGACGTATCAAGGTAATCTTGTTGTATCCCTGGAGCAAAAATGTCTCATTTGTTCTAACACAACGATTAAAGAAGGGACCACATACTGAAATGCATTAGAACCATCTATGCCTTATTCCTCTGTCTCCTACCCCCACACTCCATTCTTAACTACCATATTTTGTTTCACCTTCTGACTCCCAACCTTTCTTTGGCTCTCCTCTTTCTCTGGTCTAGGTTGATTATGGACTCCTCTGGCCCTCAAGTTGGCTTTAACTCTTGACTTTATTTATCTATTTTATATATATATATATATATATTAAATTTTTATTGGAGTATAGTTGATTTATAATGTTGTGTTAGTTTCAGGTGTACAGCAAAGTGAATCAGTTATATATATATCCACTCTTTTTTAGGTTCTTTCCCTGTATAGGCCATTACAGAGTATTGAGTAGAGCTCCCTGTGCTATACAGTAGGTACTTATTGATTATCTGTTTTCTGTATAGTGGTGTGTATATGTCAATCCCAATCTCTCAATTTATCCCTCCCCCCCTTACCCCCTGGTAACCATAAGTTTGTTTTCTACATCTGTAACTCTATTTCTGTTTTGGAGATAAGTTCATTTGTACCCTTTTTTAGGGTCCATATATAAGCAATATCATATGATATTTGTCTTTCTCTGTCTGACTTACTTCACTCAGTAAACCATAATTTGAAAAGATACATGCACCCCAATGTTCATTGCAGCATTATTTACAATAGCCAGGACATGGAAGCAACCTAAATGTCCAGAGGAATGGATAAAGAACATATAGTAGATATATACAATGGAATATTACTCAGCCATAAAAAAGAATGAAATAATGCCATTTGCAGTGACATGGATAGACCTAGAGATTGTCATACTGAGTGAAATAAGACCCTTGACTTTAGATATTTGCCTCAGCTAGGTAATGGCTTTAGCCCCTTGTCATCTGATTGCTCTTAGCTGATCCTGCTGCCCTACCATGTGGCTACCCCTAGAATATGGGTCAAGCCTGGCGTCCAGCCCTGTGCTTTTAATACTGGGCTGGCATGAACAATTATGTTTTATGGTTTTTGCAAAAGACCAACCCATTTTCCAACAAACTTTGCCCATTACTATTAATCTGGCTTCACTGTTGTGAACTCTAGAGGTGATATGCCTTCCTATGGAAGGAGAAATGGTGCCATGAAGATAAGAGTGGTGTTTGGCAAGTGAAATCATAGCTACCTATCTGGTTGGCCCTAGACATATACCTAACCTACTCTCTGAACCCGCTCTCTTTCACATGGTTTTGTGGGGATATCAAGTAGCATACAGAAATTCATGCCCCCTTAGGAATTTATATTCAGTAAAGGAAAGAGGGCAATAGTTCTATCATGCAGCTCAGGACCAGATTAGCTTATTAATCAACTGATTTTAGGACTCTGTCACTTACTAGATGTGTGACCTTTGTTAAATTAATTTTAATTTACCTTCATTTGCTTCAATTTGGGGAAGTATGTAAAGTATCTTGTAAAAAAAAAGGTTCATAGCTACTATTTATTAAATATCAGCTTTTATTGAGTCAGGCAGGAAGATTGGAAGTCCTAACAAGGACTGGGAATATGATATCATGGAAAGATCCCAGGCAGGAAAGCAAATGGATTTGGGTTTGAATACTGGCTCAACTCTTGGTAGCTATAAAGCCTTAAGTTATTTTATGTAGCTTTAATTTCAATTTTTATAAAATAAGCATAATGCTACCAGTGTTGTCACATTTTGATAAAGATTGGAAAGCTAAGATATGCTTAGCATATCTTACATGTTCAGTAAATATTAGTTGTTGTAATTATTGTTGTTGATAGTAATGGCCTTTCCAAGGAGTTCTGTACTTTATCTTAATAACACTGGAAAATCACTGAAAGTGTTTGAGAAGGAGCATGGCATAATCATAATCCTGGTTATATGACCACTCTGACTGTAGTTTGAGAAAAAAAGTCAAGGGGAGGGGGCACTTGGACCAGATGGGGGGCTTTAGCAACATGAGAAGCCTTGGCTAGAAGGTGGCAGTGCCGATGGTGAAAAGCAGACTGATTTGAGAGGTGTTTTGGAGATGGGATTATAGGATTTTATTTTCCTGATTGGTGAATGTTTATATATTACTGGGAAAGAGCTAGTATGGGGTGGAAGTGGGTTAGAAATTATAGGGCAAATATCACCGAGTACAGGTTGGAACTCACAGAGAGCAGGGTCTGCATAGGGGTGTCCTCAGCTGGACACAGTTGGCCCTACAGTGGGGCAGTGCTCTCAAGAAGGGGCTCTAACTTTCCTATTGCTACCCTTTGTACTAGATGGAGAGAACGAATGATATGCAGTCTGGACTTGGGTACAAACTACTCCAAGGAGTTACAGACAGGTATCTTCCAGGTGGCTACTGACTATCATGGATATCAAATTCCTGGTCTCACAGAACCTGGACACCTTGTGTGAAGTTGAAAACTAGAGAAAACTCTCCCATTGGAGAATGAGGAGCCACTAATCTCAACTAGCTTCTTGCCAAGAATTATGGAGGGAGCCTCCAGCATCATTCAGTGCAAACTCCTGTTCATCAGGCAAAATAATACATGAAAAAGGGAATAATGGAGTGAGCACATTTTCTGCAATTATTCAGAATTCAGTGAATATTCAGAAGCCGATAAGTTTGTGGGTTTGGTGGAGGAACTGAGGTAAATCCACACTGAGGATTTCTGCTTTCTTTATGAGTAGTAGGTCAGGACCTTGGCTGAGAGGGAAGGAAGTAGCATCAGGTTCAGAGTTTTGAGGAGGGGGGAGAAGTTTAAAAATGGTCACTGTGGAGAATAGGAAGGAAATTTGCCTGGAGAAGAGTTGTAGGATTGCTGGACAGTTAAAGTTTGAGGTCATGAATTTTTTTTTTTTATAACATCTTTATTGGAGTATAATTGCTTTACAATGGTGTGTTAGTTTCTGCTGTATAACAAAGTGAATCAGCTATACGTATACATATATCCCCATATCCCCTCCCTCTTGCGTCTCCCTCCCACCCTCCCTATCCCACCTCTCTAGGTGGTCACATAGCACTGAGCTGATCTCCCTGTGCAACGCAGCTGCTTCCCACTAGCTATCTATTTTACATTTGGTAGTGTGTATATATCCATGCCACTCTCCCACTTCGTCCCACCTAACCCTTCCCCCTCCCTGTGTCCTCAAGTCCATTCTCTACATCTGCGTCTTTATTCCTGTCCTGCCCATAGGTTCTTCAGAACCCTTTTTTTCTTTTTTTTAGATTCCATATATATGTGTTAGCATACATTATTTGTTTTTCTCTTTCTGACTTACTTCACTCTGTACGACAGACTCTAGGTCCATCCACCTCACTACAAATAACTCAATTTCATTTCTTTTTATGGCTGAGTAATATTCCATTGTATATATGTGCCACATCTTCTTTATCCTTTCATCTGTCTATGGACACTTAGGTTGCTTCCAAGTGTTGTAAATAGCTGGCTATTGTAAATAGTGCTGCAATGAACATTGTGGTACATGACTCTTTTTTGAATTATGGTTTTCTCAGGGTATATGCCCGGTAGTGGGATTGCTGGGTCATATGGTAGTACTATATTTAGTTTTTTAAGGAACCCATACTTTTCTCCATAGTGGCTGTATCAATTTATATTCCCACCAAGAGTGCAAGAGGATTCCCTCTTCTCCACACCCTCTCCAGCATTTATTGTTTGTAGATTTTCTGATGATGGCCATTCTGACTGGTGTGAGGTGATAACTCATTGTAGTTTTGATTTGCATTTCTCTAATGATTAGTGATGTTGAACATCTTTCATGTGTTTGTTGGCAATCTGTATATCTTCTTTGGAGAAATATCTATTTAGGTCTTCTGCCCATTTTTGGATTGGGTTGTTTGTTTTTTTGATATTGAGCTGCATGAGCTGCTTGTATATTTTGGAGATTAATCCTTTTCCATCCTATTTATCATTACACTTGGACTGCTTTTACTATTCCTTCTCCTACCTAATTATTTTTGGCAACATAGTTTAGGAACAATACTACTAATGACTAACATTTATTGTTCATTTTCTTTATTAGGAAATTTTCTCCAGTGTTTTCCTCAGATAAAGTACATAGGTGATATATTCTCTGAAGTTTTGTATATCCTAAAATATTTTTCTTTAACCTCAGCCAGTAGTTGATGTATTATTTGGGTGTAGAATTCTTGGATTATAGTCTTTTTTTTTTTTTTTTTCAGTGAGTCTGTGGATGCTATTCTACTGGCTACTAGTTACCCCAAATTGAAGATGAGATGTTTGGTACTGGTCTGACTTTAGTTTCCATTTTAGCCAAGTTATTCTTTCTGCTGGAAAGTCTGTAATTTAAAAAAAAATTGTCTTAAGAGTTCAAGAGGTTTACCGGGGTGTGCTTAGCTGTGTATCTCTTCTCCTTAATACAGCCCTTGGTGAGCCCTTTGAATTTGTAGACTCAGGTTTCTCCCCATCATAGGGAAATTTTCCTTCCAATATTTATTTATTTGCTGTTCCTCCATCTGTTCCTGTTTCTCTTATGGAGCTAGTAATATTCTCATATAAGCTTTTCAGAATCTACATGTATCCTTTAATTCTCTTATTTAATTTTCCCTTGTGATTTTCATCTCTGTAGTTTGCTCTGTACTTTAAGATAATTTGGGATTTCTCACACTTGATCTCCCAAGTCACTAATTTGAGTCTCAATAGTACCTTATCCTTCAACTCACATGTTAAATTTTTACATTGGGAAATTGTATCTTTTGGCTCCAGAAGTCTTTATGCTTCACTTGAAAAATGCTGAAGTGCGTGTATTTTTATTAAGATCTTTATTTATCTCTTCTCGCAGTTCTCTGTCACAGGGTATCTGTTCTGATTGTTTTGCCTGATCATCAACTCTAGATTTTCAGCCCTTTTAGCTGAGTTGACATTTTGAAAATCCAAGTTTGCTTGGATTTTCTGGGCTCAGGCCTATTAATTAATAGTATTTTAAACAGCAGGAATCTTACTGGAATACTTGCATTATTGATGCATAATTGTGTAGGTTGTCAGGCTCTGTTGGATTACTGGTAGAAATTCTCCTGATTTCTCTGCTTCAGGGGTTAGGCTTTTCATTTCCTGGCCCTCTGGAGTCAGAAACCCAGCAAGCTTGAGTGAGCATATGTAGATACTTCTTTTTAGAGGCATCTAATTTCTGAGAACCAGTCTCTTCTCAGGACCACAACCTTTTGTCCTTGTTTCTGAGCTCTGAAGCTATTTTTCAGTTGCTTGTCCAGGCATAGGGAATAAAGTTTCTCATTAATTCTTTCTGCTTGGAACACAGTGGAGTCCCGATTTTATTTAAGCAAAGCTATCTGTAAGTCTAAGCGGGCCAGAGACCAACTTAGACATGATTTGGAATTTCTGAAAAACCAATGAATATAACATCATTATTTGTAGAACATCAACTAATTTCTCCCCATTCTGTAAGACTTTTAAAATGAATCAACTCTAAATGATGTAGAGTTGGAAAGAGATGAGAAAGGAAAAACTGTCTTGTTGTCCTGTGTTCAAATGCCATATCTGTTGTTTTGTTGGATTTTCAAAAACATCTATGACCCATAAAGTAACTGCTTCTCTAGATAATAAATACCTAAGCAGCCAAAAGCCATGGATTCTCCATGTCTTCAATGCATTTGTTTAGGAATGACTTCATAAATACAAATGACTATTTGAAATTTATAGGACTGTTATCTATCCATCTGATGTACCAGACAGTGGGTTGTAGTTTCTACCTATTGCAACTGATTTTTTTCCCTATAGAGCAATACATCATAAATCTAGTTTACTATATGGACTCTTTCAGATTCTTATCCTTTTTTTAAGGAAAAACAAGTACATCTCAAGCCCTCCATGAGTCTTGATCTTTAAAAGTTTCTGTACCTTTATTGCATAGCACAATAAAAAAGTCAATGAAAAAAATTGATGAAAGGTTTCCTATCTGTTAACACATCTGATTGTTGGAAATAGACTGATTTTTTAAAAACTAAATTAAAAAATCTTTCCTGTGTGTTAACATCCCACATCTCAGAATTTGAGGGAATTTTAAGATCTTTCAGTCCACTTTCTCATTAGTGCCAAGGGATAAGTTGGATTCTGTCTTAATTCCCTGGAGGGGGTAACCCAATACCCTGTGGGCAGTCAATCTGTTTATTGGAAAACTCTAACTGTTAAAAAGTTCTTGATATATTGAACATGGATCTATCTCCTTGCAAACTATGACCATGGGTCCCAGTTCTACCTTTAGAACATCTGTTTTTCAGACTATTGCTACTTTAATAAAAACAGCACTTTTAATCTAAAGAAAAGTATATATGCTTACAAAGTTGCTAAGGAGGTGTCTGTGCTTAAGTTCTGTATTAAGTGGAAGCTTAAATGCTATGTTGAGATTTCACGTAATGTTAACTTTGACTATTCTGAACCAGTTGGCTAAGATAGGCGTATGTACTGAATCTTGTCTTAGAAAATTTTATTATAAAACTTTGGTTTTTAGTGCTAGAAGGAGCTTTATGCATACGCAACTAGCCAATTACACTTATTTTACATAGGAGGATATTGAAGTCCAGATAAGAGATACTAAATTTCTTTAAAAAGTCAAGGACACTGCTGCCTGAAATTCAGATCTCCTCATCTGTCATGTAACAGTTGAAAAGACCACTAAAAATCAACTAGAGATTCAATAGATGCTAAAAGGTAGATATCAACGAGTAAAGGAATGATCTATAAATATCAGAGACCAACCTACACACACTTGAGATGCTGAAGAAACAATACATATAACATCATTATTTATGGAAGACAAACTAGTTACTGCCAGGTGCCATGCTACTTTAAAAACAGGTCCATTCTGAATAAATCCTGTCTGTAAGAAACTTGCAAACTTCTTGTGGAAACAAAACCTAAGTAATTACCTAGTATTTGGTGCTATGTAGACCTAGCCAAAGATGAAAAATGACAGAGAAAATAATTTTTAAAATTCACCATGGCTTGAAAATTTATAATAGTGCTAAAATGACTGAGCTGCTGAGTTATTATTGTTTTTTTTGACAAGAAAGAAAATCTAATGCTAGAAGTTAAAAAAACTAATAAAAAAGCTTCTATTAATAAAAAAATGGGTAAGAGACATTTTAAAATGTAAATGAATCTTAATTAATGACTCCAGATGACATGTACCCATGTCATTAAAGGAATTTACCTGTTGGATTATTTATGGGTGAAAAACCCAGAAGAACCAGAAAAGACTCCAAAGGAGATTGGAGGGTGCAAGATAAAATGAAACTCATCTTTTGCTTTGAGAAGTGCTAAAGAAAGATGATTCAAAATCTGTTTTCCTTGATGAGGATGTGACTCCTTTGAAGATGCTTATGGGACAGCTTTCCTGCTGATGGCTGGATATGCATGCAGTGGAACACTTGGCCCTTCAACAACATTGTCCTTTTTTAATGGACTGTGAATTATGTCCAGTCTGTCACCCCACACAGGGTGACATGCAAAAATACAAACTCAAACCTATTAAAATAGAAACACACAGCAGACTTTTACCAAAACAGTTCTTTATTTTGATTATTTATGTCATTGCTGTAGGATACAACCACCTCTGCATTATAACTCCTTGGGGGCTGAACCCATGTTTTATTTGTCTTTGTGTCCCTGCTGAAGCATCAGGCTGAGGTCATACTTTATTTTCAGTCTCCTTTTCTAGAAGCATTTGAAGAGGCACTGGCCAGGCAGTTCAATATTTATTGAACAATACTAAAAGAAATCAAAATGAGCAAAATACTAGTATGAGGTACATAAACAAACTTCTTCCCTTAGTGAATGTAATATCTTAACTGTGAAGAGGTAACCAATTGCAAGTCGATTTCTCAGGTATGCTAGTGGGTATAAAAATGCTATGTGATTTCATTTCATCAGTGCATTGGACAAAGAAGAATTATTGTTTCTTTTACTTTGTGGCTCTGGTGAGTCCTCAGGAAGTGTAGTTGAAAAATCAATTTTCCAGGCTGAAGTCTTTGCTGGTCGCAGTTCAGGGATTAGATAAATCCAATTTGAGGAAAATATTGGTCTGCCTGAAGGCACCCTTACAGCTTATCTCTTTGAAGTGCTAAGATGGCTTCCCTTCTGGGTGAATGTACAAGCAAGGATTTTCATCTGTCAATATAGAACTTTCCCCCTTGCTTCTTGTAGTATAGGTGATCAAACCTATGGATTTTTTCCTTCATTCAGAAACAAAGGGTATCTCTGCTTCACCAGAGGGTTAAAATCTGTCCCAGTTGCTATCTAGGTCCTGCTGAGACCTGCTTCTAAGACCTTAAAGGTTCTGTTTGAAGAACCTTGGTCTAATGGACATATTCTCCATCCACTTGTCTGGGTAAATTAATTTTTAATCCTTGTAGTGTAGTTTTTTTGTTTTTTGGTTTTTTTGGCCATGCCACGTGACTTTTGGGATCTCATTTCCCTGACCAGGGATTGAGCCCAGGTCACAGCAGTGAGAGCCTGGAATCCTAACCACTAGGTCACCATGGAACTCCCCCTTGCAGTGTAATTTTAAATGTAGCCTACTTGATCATAAATAAGTCTTTGGTAAGACCAAAAATTCTGTAAGGGAGTCAAAGGTAGGGTTGACTTACTATCTTTGATTATTCTGAGCATCAAAATCTTTAATAGTTAGGGTCCATTTCATAGAGGATTCTGTAGATAACTATGCCTGGAGGGACTGGTTGATCTCAACAGAACCCATGTTCTGAATGCAAATTATATGTAGGTTACTCTTCACCTGAGCTGTGCTGTCCTTGCTAAGTAACTAAAAATTGTGCAAGTTCTGTCCTGAATAAACAGAGCTTCCAGTGGTAGCATACTCAGGCCTTTATCAAGACTAAATTGTTAGCACCTAGCACAGTGTCTGGCAAAAGATGTTGTTCAATAATTATTTGTTGAATAAATAAAGAAACATATACTAGAATTAGCTCTGTAAACACTTACCACATAATTTATGCAAGAGTCTTTTATTTTCTTTGTATATACTATCTCCTTAAGGAGCAATTGGTTCACATTCCTATCATGGGATACTTGAATCTAATGCAAGAATATTAGGAACAAGTGTGTAGGAAAGACGATGGCATCCTAGCATAGGTTTTCTCATGACTATAGGTTTGTTGAACTGATCCAGGTGTACAATAAAGCACTGTGAAGAACAATACAGCATTTTTCTTCTCTTAGTTCAGAATCCCTACTCCCTCAGGTGAAGGGTAAAGTTACTAGCCACAAGTGATAGGGCAGTATTGCAGATCCTTTTCTTTTTGGGCTTTGTGGATTCTCTGTTGTCTTGTCTTGCCTGACCTTCATTGTAACTGTTTTGAGGTCCAGAACAGACTGAACACTTTCTAGTTTTACTCAACCTGTATCGATTGCTGTGATTTCTTTACTTCTTACCCTGAAAATGCTTGGCCCAGTCCTTAAAGAATTTGATGTTTCCATTAGAACATTCACAATTTGAAGTCTTTTTCCTTTTGATATTGGAGGAATTTGGGTGAAGTAGGAATTGCTGTGTAGCAACATCAAATGGCGCCTCTGGGCTCTGTCCACATGACCGCATGGCAAGCATTTTTTTTAGTTGCCCATGGTTTCAGAAGGAACATGAATATCTTCTGGGCTAAGTACCCTCTAGAAGGCTTTCTCCCATTGCTCAAACACTGAGTGAACCTTTTCCTCAAATAATTTTGCCCTGTCTATCACCATTACATCTCCAAAGAAAAGAAATGTTGCTCTTGGGACTGTGGCTTAAACAGATATATGACAGATTGTTTAACTCTTTTGTTCCCACATGTTCAGTTTGCATGTATGTATTCTTGTACATGTGTGTATGTAAGAAATAAGCACACTGCTTATAATCTACAGTTACTAAGAGGATGAAATTCATAATCATAATTGAAATCCACTTTAAGGCTGGGCATCACACCATGGTCCTCCATTCCTCAGTGTTCCATAAGATGTATTACTAAAGAAGAGTGGGAATCTCTCTAAGATTTTTCCAGATGGAAACCATCTGGAACTTTGCCTTGTGTAGATTGTACCTACTTACTGCCTTCATTTCCTTTGGTTTCTCACTGGTATGGATTTGCCTTCTCAGCTCTTGCTTCTGCTGCCCCCTGCTGGAAAAGCCTTAAAGCCCAGTTCTGATCCCTCCAGGGGTTAGTTTATTTATTAATTTTTTTTTTTGTAGCATTGCCTACAGAAACTTTGAATTACACTCCAAGACCAAGGAATTCTTCTGGAAGCTCAGTTGCCTCTGATTACATAGAAATCACCTGGGAGCTTTATAGCCCCTCACATAGTGAGATGCCCATTCTCCTTAGCTTTAGAAATCTCTCCTGCTCTGGCCATCTGCTTGTTTCTTAAAAGTAGGTTAGGGCATTTCTTCTCCAAGGAGGCATCTGTATTCCTCAGTCTGACAAGGCATACCAGTTTATTTTCATGGATCATTGGATGTTCATTGACAAACACTGATATTTCTCTGGTATCAGGTAAAGCTGTGGTCATAGGAGCCCATAAAGTCTGTATGTCTTCATCCTGCTTCCAATTTTCTGGAATCATTTTTTTCTTCACTCCAGACTTCCCAAGGACACATAGCTGGTTATTAGCAGAATAACAACTAGAACTTTATCAATTCACAGAATAAGATCTAAAACTTTATCAGTCCACAGAATAAGAACTAGAACTTTATCAGCCCACAGCTCTTTCCACAGAAAATAAGGTTTGGCTGCTGGTAACAAAATTTATTTAATATATAGATATAAATTATACTTTCAGGATATGTGAGTCATAAAACAGGAAAGTGACAGAAAGCATCTGGTTTATTATGTTTCCTTATTGTTCAGTTTCACTGAGGACATTCAGGCTTTTAAAGAAAGAGGCGACCTAGAGAATCCACAATGAAGAGGTAATTTTGTTTTGTGTTTTGATTGAGCCAAAATATTCATCTACCTTGATTTTAAGCTCAAAAGCTCCTAAAGTGATCAGCAGCTGTTCATTCAAGAGTGCACTGCCTCCCTGAATACAGAACAAAATATATTTGTCTTTGAAATTTCATGAAGGTAATAGGAGAAATGATGGCTTCTTTGTGATGAAACAAACACATCCTGGCATGAGAAATCTGATCGTTACAGCTTGCTGAGTGGTCTTAATAATCAATATGCCCTGTTTTATAAGTGGTATGGCTCCTGAAATCCATTTTGTAAATTGTTCTCAGTTCACCTTCTGATCAATTTTATCATAATGCTTTGTCGATACTGATATTGACCAAAACTTGCTTTTAAAAACAGAGAAAAATCTAGTATTATATGTAGTGTAATAAAGGGCAAATGTAACTGGCTTCTTTTCTTCTCATGTCTAGGCTAGTAAAATAAATATTTGCTAAAAGGAAAAATTAATTAGCTTAAATACCTGATGAGTAGATGAAGAATTGTTTAAAACTGTGTTATCCTTCTAAAAAATGAGTACAGCCTTCATAAAATCACCAATTTCTAACCACTGAATAGTATAGACAGGAGTTGCCAAACTATAGCCAATGGACCAAATCTGGCCCAATGCTTGTTTTTGTAAATAAAGTTTTATTGGAACACAGCCACATTCATTGGTTTATGTATTGTCTATGGCTGTTATCATGCTACAATGGCAGAGTTGAATGGTTGCCAACAGACTGTATGGAACACAAAGTCAGCATATTTATTATCTGACCCTTTACAGGAAGAACTTGCTGATCTCTGGTACAGAACAGTGGTTTTTATAAGGACTTGTGATTTTAATGACATTAATACTATTCTTTCTGTCATTCTTTTAACTATCATTATCTTTTCTTTAAACTGTTAAATTACTCCCTAAATAGAAATGACTTAATTAACCATTCCCAGCTATAAATATGCCTATTAACTGTTTTGTATATTCTTTTGACTAAAAATATAGGTCTCTGTAATCACAATAAGGCACATGCTGTGCTTTTTCTTTACTGATCAGGATAAGTAAGAAAATACAGATTTAAGGACTGATTTTCCTAGATTTTGGACAAAATCTTTTAAGTGATTGAAAATATACCTTGTGGTATACTTTGTGTTTCTTGAGGTCCAATGAGGTTAGTGATTCACCTAAAGGCACACAGATGGCAAGACCAATACAAGTACACTGTCTTCCTAGTTCATTTATGGGCTGAGTCATCAGGCAACTGTGATTTCCTTCACTTTGTGCTCTGCAGAGATAGACATGGTATTTTCCTTTATGGCTCTGAGGATGCTGTATGAAATACAGCTCAGAAATCTAGGCATGTTTATTCAGAATGTTACTTCAGGGTTTTGGAACAGGCTCAGTGTTCGCTGTGTGGCACCCTCTGCTATGCCAAAAGGACTCAGTGGGCACTGATGGAACAGTTAGTTGTTTGCCAAAGATGTTTACATTAGTTATTGGATATTTATTATACATATTGAATATCTACTCACTTTCTCTTTGCCAATAAATTTAGAGTGTAACCAATGTCTTGGGTCTGCAGATGTTGTATTTCTCAGAGAGCATTTAAATATGTGTGGGAATAAAATAACAGATAGCGATGTCCCAGCTTGAATGTGATTTCCTCTAATATTTAATAATTAATAAATACTAGAAAATATAAGATTCTGTATATTTTTGCAATGGTTGTCTATAAACAGGAGATACAATTTAAAATTTGGAAGCAAATTTAAAGTTTACCATATCTAAACTCTACATCTCAGTTATTCAGCATTGTATTTTGAGATGAGGATTAAATATTTTAGCACCCTAAAAATTATCCTATGCATTTGATGTTTACTAAAAGCAGCAGTGCTTTTTAAAAAAGAATGTATATGAGAAATAAGGAAAAACACATATTGACTTAGGCGTGGTTTTTGAATGTCCAATACATGTACCTTTGTGATCTAGGACAACTGAAGATAAAAATAAAGTACGAAAAAGCAGTGCAATAGACTGAATGTTTGAGTCTTCCCCAAATTCTTATGTTGAAAGCTAATCCCCAATGTGATGGTATTTGGAGGTGGGGCCTTTGGAAGGTGATTTAGTCATGAGGGTAGAGCCCTCATCAATGGAATTAGTACCCTTATAAAATAGACCACAGAGAGATCTCTTGCCCCTGCTGCCATGCAAGGACACAGGGAAAAGACAACCTGTCCATGAAACAGGAGGCAGACCCTCGCCAGACACCAAGACTGAAGGAGCCTTCATCTTGGACTTCCTAGCCTCTAGAATGTTAGAAATAAATTTCTGTTGTTTATAAGCCACCCAGTCTATGGTAATTTGTTATAGTAGCCTGAATTGACCAGGACAAGCAGTAAAAATGCTTAGGTGTGGAAAACATGAATTACAGTTGATGACAATGATAACAATTCTAAGCTTTGAATTCCAGTGTACTAAATCTTCAATATTCTATATGTAATTTCCACTTACAGAGCATCTTCTTCCAGTATGAGTTTTGTCTTTTACTTTTGGTTTTGTGTCTTTTGTCGAGTAGAAGTTTTAAATGTAATGAAACTAAATTTATCAGTAGTTTCTCTTATGGGATAAGTTTTTGCATCTTGTTTACTAAATACTTTTTCACCTCAGGTTCCCATCTTTTCTACTGAGTTTTAAAATTTTGCTTTTACTATGTTTTCATCTTTAATACACCGGGATTTAAAATTCTTGTACACTGTGGGGTAGGGATCTGATGTGTTATTTTCCAAGGGAAACCAATTATTTTTCATGATTTATTGAAAAATTCATCATTTCTCCACTGATCTATCATGTATAAAATTTCCGTGTCTTTTTCTGGTTCTTTCTGAGCTCTTTATTCTCTTCTACTTGTGTCAATGTCTAGTTACAACTAATGTAGTCTGAAAAATTTCAATCAGGTAGGCCAACTCTCTCACTTTATTCTTTGGTAAAGTCTTGACTAGTGCTGGTCATTAGTTGTCCACGTAAATTTTTTTTTTTAATAAATAAATAAATTTATTTATTTATATTTTGGCTGCATTGGGTCTTCATTGCTGTGCGCGTGCTTTCTCTAGTTGTGGCGAGCGGGGGCTACTCCTCGTTGTGGTGCGCGGGCTTCTCATTGTGGTGGCTTCTCTTGTTGTGGAGCACGGGCTCTAGGTGTGCAGGCTTCAGTAGTTGTGGCACACGGGCTCAGTAGCCGTGGCTCTCGGGCTCTAGAGCACAGGCTCAGTAGTTGTGGCACACGGGCTTAGTTGCTCCTCAGCATGTGGGATCTTCCCGGACTGGAGCTTGAACCTGTGTTCCCTGCATTGGCAGGTGGATTCTTAACCACTGCACCACCAGGGAAGTCCCTGTCCATGTAAATTTTTGAATCAGCTTATCAAGTTAAATGGAAGACCTTATTAGTATTTTGATTGTAATTGGATTAAATTGATATGTTCATTTATGTACAACTGATATTTGAATAATTTAACAATATTTTATCCATGAATATGGTATCTATCACTATTTTAGATCATTAATAATGTGTTTCAGTTAGATTTTAAAGTTTCTCTCAGTAGTGGTCTTAGAAATATTTTATTAGATTTAGTCTTAGCTACAAACATTTTTTGGTCATTATTATAAATTATATACATATTAATTATATTTGATACAATTTTATCCTTTTAGGAAAGGATTAGATGTCAATAAGCAATTGCTTTCTTTTCCTGAGGAAAACTTTCCAAAACAGCGAGATCAGAAGGAAAATTGGTACATAGTTAAGGATATAAAATGAAAGTTTCTGTGTCCTTGATGGGGGATTTGGAGCGCAAAGAATATTAGTGGTTAAAAAAAAAATCACTCAGAGATGATTCAATTTTTTCTCCATTTTATAGTTTGAGTTGATAAAACAAAACAAAAGCTCTACATAATTAAATGCTGATAGTTGTCTTCATTTATGGACATTAACTCTTGAACAATCCTTGCCTGATAGACACACAAGATACAAGTAGACTAATACATAGAATCAAACTTATGCACCTATTTTAAGGACACAGTTAAATACATAAAGGTTCAAGCTTTATTTTTCCTCTAATGGAGAATCTTACATTGTAGTTTTACATTGACCTGCTTTTTAAGGAATGTGGAGGGGAGGCAAATGGAGGTTGATTCTGTCTTGTGGATGAAATATTGAAGATATAGGTGATGAGGCAATTCTGAGAAATTCATCCTAAAATAGAGGCAGAAGATAGCAAAATATGGAGCATGAGAGTTATGACACAATTAGTTTAGCCATGGATTCTAATATCTGTGTTAATAAACATAATGAAAACAGGTGATATTTTAGAAACTATTAACCAGGCTCATGGGATTCTGATCTCTTCAAGGTTACAGTAAAATTATTATTACTGTAGGTCCAAGGTGAGGTCTTCTGTCACTAACTTACTAAATCTGGCCCCTGGCATTGACTTTCCCTCAGGTAATAATCACCTCTGTAGATGGTAATGATGTTCATTTCTTATAAGAAATGTGGCTAACTGAAATTTGATCTTGGTATAATTTTATAGTATAACATTTATTTAAGAAGTCAAATATCATAACTAGCTTATCTGGTATCAGAACTTTGAAATTTTTTTACTACACTTAGTAATTTTGGATAGGGGAAGGCAGGAAGGAAGAATACATTTCGTGAGAATGTTGGCTTCATGAGGACAAGAAGCTTTGGGTGTTTTATTCAGTGATATAACCCAACCACTTAGGATAGCACCCAGTGCATCATCAATAATTATTTGTTGTTGTTTTTACCGGAAACCAGGATGCTATTCTTTATCTTGTATTCTAGTTACAATGATTCCATATACAGAGTCATAGAATTTCAAGGCTACCTAGGACATGATGGGACAGGCTCATACAGTCAAGTATCTTTATTTTACATTTAAGAAAAATGAAACCCACAGTGGTTAGTACCTTGGTACAGATAACTTAAAAATTAGTGGCAGAACTAGTATTAGTACCACATTTTGTTTGTTCATTAACTGATGGACATTTGGGTTTCCATTTTTGACTATTATGAATAATGTTGCTATGAACATTCATGCACAAGTTTTGCGTGGACATATGTTTTCAATTTTTTTTTTGGTATATACATAGGACTGAAATTTCTGATCATATGGTAACTCTATATTTAACCATTTGAGGAACTGCCAGACTGTCTTCCAAAGTAGCTATACTGTTTTATACCCCCACCAGCAATATATTTTGGTTCTAATTTCTCCACGTTCTTGCCACGTTCTTCCCCAGCCTTTTAAGTTCTTTGATTAGTTTGCTGTTTGTTTTCACTCTTACCTCCAACTCAGCAGCTGTAATGTTAAACAGTGTCGTTGATTGTTTTTGACAAACTTGCCCAGGAAAAAGGCTGTTTTCACTGGGTGAGCTGTAAGTCAGATCAAATGACACACCTTGTGAGCAGGATTTCTCAGGGAACTGCGGACAGGTCAAATAATTACAATTTTCTGAGATGAGGCTTTGAAGGATCTCCACACCCATTCTGACCCTTCCAGAGGCTGTTAGATTGCTGGTTTACACTGTAATTGTGGGTTGTTAATTTCTGAGGCTACCACAGAGCTAGGGAGAGGGTGATGAGACTAGGGCAAGTTAAAATGTCACAAAGCTCACTGTTCTTACTAAGATTCAGCAATTTTTTTTGAATAAATTCTTGAATGTATTGTTACAAGGCTTTGGTTAATTTCCAGAGTTCTGAGAAGTTGATTTTGACATTATTTCCCCCAGTGTTTTAGTTGGTTTTATAAGAGAGTGGAATGTTAGAGGTCCTTACTCCATTATTCTCACTGACATCATCCCCTAACTTGCTTTCTAATTACTGAGAACTTAAGAAGTCCTACATGCAGGAAAATAGAGAAAAGAAAGACAGAAGGGGATGAAAGAAGAAGAACAGGGAGAAGGAAATAGGCTTGTTTGGGAAATCTGAAAGAAGGAAAATGTGTGCATATTTTATTTACAGAGGAGACCAAGTACACATTCTTTTATGGATCTATGCCTGAAGGAATGCTGAAAAATACAAATGGCGTATTTTATGAATCTTTAGCAGATTCATACAGGGCAAATCTTCCTATAACAGCATGTGTTGAATGTGTGAAAAGTAAATGCAGCCAACCTTTTTCTTTCTCTTATTTTCACAGTTTTGTTCTAAGGAAGAATAAACAATCCAAATAAAAGTATTGACCAAGTTTAAACTGATTTTTATATATTGAAATCTCAGCAAATAAAACAAATGAAATTCAAAGCTATAGCTTAAGGACAATTGTTTTAGGGGAAGAGTCTACCTTTAAAGGCTAGACTTTACCAGAATTCATAATTTCCACATTCTTTCTGTATTTGAACTGAAACAGTCTAGGTCTCCCAGTGGCGACAGTTTACAACATAAATTCCATTTTAGAGCTAAGCTCACCACCACCTTAGAAAGTGATCTAATAAACTAATTCCTACTGGGTTTTTAATTACTGATAATTGTCTGATACAAGGCTATTAAAGGCATAACCCTTATGTCAGTACACCCTCTGTGAATCATACAGGAAATTAATTTCAAGGAATACTGCCCTTGATGACATATCTACTCTCTCCCCACCCTGTCCTCCCAGGAGTATTTGAAATATGGAACAAATACTGTTGATACTTGTTAGCATTTTTGTCACGAGGTTATCAGAGAAAAACAATTAATAGGACATAGAGCAGCAAAAATAGCAAAGCTAATAGAAAGAGCTTTGAATTCACGTAGTTCAGATCTAACACTTAACTGCTGGGTGACTTTTAGGAAATTTCTTAACTTCTCTGAACCTGTTTCCTTGCCTTGGATTGGCAATGTTTACTTCATATGGGTCTAGAGGGAAGACTAAATGGCATATCTTGTACAAAATACTAGAATAATAGCAACTAAAGAAAGAGGTTTTTACTGGGGCAGTGAGTATGGTTGTAGTCATGGCTGCAGTCCCATTCAGTGGCATGTGGAGGCTGAAATTACACATGGGCCAAATGTCATTAGAATGTCCTTCACCTCAGTTGCAGAGTTGAGGAGTCAGGCCATCCTCAGGCTTCCTCTGTCACAAGGGACTTGGTTGTATGGATGTGTGCTTGACCATGCCCAGTGCTCTTTAATAGTCTCCAAAAGTGCAAGAGGGGGAAACACCCATTCTTCTAGGAGTCCGCAGTTAATCCAGCAACTCTGGAGTATCTTCAACTGAGTTCTTGAAAACCTAAATCATGTAAAAATCCACCACCATTACTCACTTCATCTCAATTAATAGGCAGATGCAAGAGGCCGTAGTTGCACATACGCACACGTGCACGCGTGTACATGCACACACACACACACACACACACACTTTTTTCTCTCTCTGCAAGCCACTATTTTTATATATCAGGGTAGGGGGAGAAGCTGGCCTGAAAGAGTCAGTTCCAATTTCCCTTAATGTTTCTCCTCCCCTATGCCACATTATGGTAGTTATGACAGCACATGATGACCTGACAGTGACAAGTTGAGGCCACTCTGCCAACGTTATAATTTTAGCATGGCACAATTAGAATTCTGTAATGGAAAGGTATTTTTTATTTTGGCAAATAAACTCTACAGCTATAAAGCCTTAAATTAAAGATTTTCTTCTTCATTGGAACTACTTCACCCTCATAATCTTCTTTGGTTAGGGGGATATTCCCCACATTTCTCTGTCATGCATGTGGCATTTGGCCTTTTCTTTGGGTGGGGAAGGGGGATAAGTTCTAGGATTCTTCTCAGGATTTGAGATCTGAACCAAAGATAGATATGGGGGTGAACATGTAAAAGAAGGTATGGATTAAAAAGAGAATTGTTAGTAGAAGATAGGGCAAAAATCAAACAGTGCGGGGGTGACATGGAAGATAGGGCAGATTTGAAGTAAGATGCTCAGGTGTCTGGTTTGGGGTAGTAGGTGGATTTTGCTATACCTCTATGTGTAAGATAGGTACTAAAGAAAGAGATGCAGGTATAGAGATAGGGAAGAGTGTAAAATTTGGACATTCTCATGAAATATTAGGTAGAACACCTCATTAAGTAGGTGGAAATAGAGATCTGCTGTTCTGAAATACTATAAATTTGTGGGGCAGCAGTGTGAAGGTGGTATTTGAAGCTAAGGGAGTGGATGAGATATTAAGGAGACTCTACAATGAGAAGTGGACTTTTTACACAACCTGGTGGAATGTTGACATTGAAAGAGATGCCAGAATGAGAGGACAAGCATGAAAGATTCAGAAGGGCAGATGCAGATGCGGCAAGAGGATCAAGAGAGAGTCATGCCTCAAAAGCCAGGAAGGAAGACGGTTTCAGGAGAGAGAGGTTAATAGTGGCCACTGCAATAACCTCCTAACTGGTCTTCCTGCCTCTAGTCTCTTCCTCCATGCTCCCTAGCCTCATTCTGCTGTCCAAATTATCTCTCCTAATACACAAATCTATTCACATTCTCAGGTATGCAGTTATTAGCTGTCTATAGCATTCAAAATTTCATATACATATCATAGAATCACCTAGAAGCCCATCTCATCATCTAAGCCTAATGGGCTTATTAAAAGGCCAATCCTGGGCCTCATACCCAGAGATGCTAATTTAGGATGCTTGGATCCAAGAATATGCCTTTAAAAAAGGTCCCCACATGGTTCAGATGCAGATGGTTTATTGACAGTTTATGAAACAGTGGCCTAGGGGATGAAGTTCCTAGAAAAAGATTCATGGCCTTCTGTCTTCTGGCTCCAGTCTCCATGTTTACCAGCCCACCTCCATCATGGACTCTCTATTTTAGCTTTGTCAGAATCACAAAGATGGGTTGGTGAGGGGAAGGGGTTGGAAAGTCCCTCCTAGAAAAGGGGCAAGCCTATGCAACGGGGTCAAGGTGAGGCAACATAGGATCTAAGAAAATAGGGAGTAGCCCGATTTGAATGGTTATAGCATACCTGCAGAAATGGGTCTGGAAAGGCAAGATAGCGACAGATTGTGGAGACCCTTGAATGTCAGATTGGGGAAATTTATAATTGTTCTGCAGTAAACCGGGATGCTTGGCTCTTTCATGCTTTGTTTATTTTGTTTGTTCGTTTTTTTCTGTCCTGGATATAAGTATCAGCCCCTTCTTATTTCTGAAACTGTGTCTTTACTGCTGATTTTTTTTTTTTTTTTTGAGCCTGAACTTCATGAGGAGGCCTGAAATGAAAGTCCTGAAAAGAAGATTTTGATCTTCTTAAAAAATGAAGAATGAACTTATTTACAAAATAGAAATAGAGTCACAGATGTAGAAAACAAACTTATGGTTACCAGGGAAGAAAGGGGGAGGAGGGATAGATTGGGAGATTGGGATTGACATAAACACACTACTATATATAAATGGATAACTAATAAGGACCTACTGTAAAGCACAGGGAACTCTACTCAATACTCTGTAATGACCTATATGGGAAGAGAATCTGAAAAAGAGTGGATATATGTATATGTATATGTATAACTGATGCAGTTTGCGGTACAGCAGAAACTAACACAACATTGTACATCAACTATACTCCAATAAAAATAAAAAAAAAAAAATGAGTCAGATCATGAAAAAAAAATGAAGACCTGAGTCTTAGGGAAGAAAAATTTAAATTTCTGGAATGATTAGAGAGTCTTGAAATAGCCAGACTTAAATTTAATCACAGTCACAAGGCAATTAATCAACTTTCAGTTTTCCTAAGCCTGGTTAAGAGGCAGTTAAGCCACTGTGACTGCGCTCTTAACCTTTGTGAAAGAAAAAAAGCAAGACATAGCTCAAGTATCCGGAGTTCTGACTCATCACCATAAAACTGAACACTGTGTATTTTTCTCTAAGGGAAGATTTCAGCCCAGCCGGGTCCAAGAGAACATACGAGCACCTTATGCTAAGCACACACTTAGAAAACTGGATGGGTTTTGCCATCTGCTAAGCCTCACTTTGCCTCCAGTTTGAAGTTGAGGCAATGTCAGAAGCTGATTTAAGCAGCTTACATATGTTGCACTGCAGGAAAAACATTGGACGTTGGGGACTCTGAAAAACAATGCTAGGCATTAGGGGTCCATAAATGCTTAGTGTTTGTGACAAATGTGCCCAGTAGCCGTAGGGCAACTCTTTCTTCCCCTTAGATTTAAGTGTTTTTCTCCTTTGCTTAGTAACAGAATTTTCATATTATCTTGTGTGTTTGCTAGAACCATGATCATCATTCATTGCAGCAGGTAAGGTTATTTTAGTTAATCACAACCTTCTTTTGTTGCTTAAAGTTTGACAGAAAATGTCAGTACTATGGCAAACTTTAGAAAGTTATTCTATGGATTTGCCACTATTGATTATGTTTTTGGAAACTCTAGATGCTTAAAAAATGAATAAATTTATAGTAGCTGACCTTTAAAATTCTTTAAGTGTTCCATATGCACACTGAACATTGCACAAATCACTCATCTTGTCCTCCAAGGCCTTTGATGGTGTGATTGTACCCACCTTCATATAGTCTTATTTTCCCTCCTTCCTTATAATTTTCCACCCAGTGAATCTGTAGACTTTAAGTGTTCAAACATGGATTTTTAAAAAATCTCTAACTGCATCTACTACTGCAGCTTCTTTTATCTAGATATTCCTTCCCTTCCTTTTCTGCTTTTCCCCATCATATCTCCCTGTTGATAACTTACCTATTGCTAAGGACCAGTTCAAGTTCTCCTTTTCCATGGAATCTTTTATGATCACTTGTTACAATTTTATTATGGCACTTAGCATGGTCTGCCTTGTTTCATATTTGTAATAGGAATATATTAAAGCTCTGCTTTTAGTGGCCCATCCTTCCCTTTATCATATAAATAATAATCCATGTCCCTGTCATGTGCATTTCAGATCCCCCTCATGTGTGTCTTGGTAAATTCTGACAATTTCCAAGGCATGAGAATCAGCATTTGCAATAAGGAAGGGTATTAATTTTTCCGTTATTTTGCAGGTTTTAAGAAATGAGTATTTCCCACTTAAACTCAGATTTTGTAATTCCTTTAGAAAGCCTGTAGATCTAGACACTTGTGTACACAGGAGGACAACTGACTAGTGATGAGTATTGCACGGACTTTTAGAGAGACATGAACTCTCCTGGCTCCCCTCAACCCTTCATAGTTTCTTTTCTACCACAGTCCTAGAAGGCATATAATTGGGATTCCCAGGCTTACACATTTCCCACACCCATCCTTCTTGCTCCTAGACACTTTGCTGCAAATTTCTCTGAATTTCGTTACTAGTAAACTTTTGCCACCTCATAGTTGCTACTCTATGCTCTGAAGGTATTTATCCATCCCTCTCAACCTCTATGTGACATGGATTACCTCCTATAACTCCTCAAAAGGCAACTAATATTAAGCTGCAGTGTTTTGACAAAACTTTCCTGTAGCATGGAGTAGGAAACTTAAAAAACCAGACATTTGACACCACAGTTTGTGGAGTCTATCTTCTATGCCCCTTACCAGCATTTTACCTAGGCCTGGCAACAGCTTATCCCTCCTCTACTGGAGAACCTTTTCTCTATTTTCTTCCTATATCCCATCCCAAACCGAGGTAGCAGAAACAGTTGACGGAATAATCTCCACAGAATTTCACACTTTCCCCAAAGAAGTTAACTTTTACATTATAAAATGGACTATCTTAACATTTCTACCTTAATTGAGGGATTGCCCAAGAACCATTGGTAAATACTTGTGTTACTAATGACTAAAACTATTTGTCAAAGTAGTAAACAAGGTCTAAGACAGGGCTCTCCAAAGTCAAATTGTAGCTTCCACCTTTGAAATGTAGCAGTTTCTTAGAACAAGTGGCATAAAGGTAGGTTCACCCCGACAAGTGAGGCTGAATGTTTTATCACTGACCTTGTTTAAAATTGCCAGGGCATCGTGATAATGAAAAGAAGTCTGACTTTCTTTAAAATTGGTTTTATTACTGTTTTAAAATTCTCTACAGACAATACACCCTCTCACTGATGGCACAGGGGGGAGACCAGGGATAGCGAGGGGGGCTGGTTCCATTACTTTCCCCCTCCCCTGCCACTACTTGGAGCCTCTCAAAATGCCAACTGTCCTTGACTTATTAACTTTAAGAACCAGAGTCCCATCTACAGCAAGAGTGGAGAAAGTGTTGACAGCACTTTTGGGGTGAAAGGGAATGACCAAATACTTGTTTACATACTTTTCTGATGTCTATGAATATATAAATATTTTTTTTGTTCGTTCAAGACAGAAATTCTTAATCAACTGGATTTCTGTACAGAGTTGCATCTAGAAAGCACCTGGCAAAAATGCAGCTCACAGAGTGTTTGTGTTCAAGTTGTATGTCCTAATTCTCTTATTTGCAAGTTGGAGAGAAGAACACGTTGTTTTTCATTAGAGTTATTGTGCAGATTAAATAAGTCAAGTCAAGCACTCAGCAGGATGTGGGGACTAGGAACGCTTGTGCACTGGTTGTGGGTATGGAGCCTGGTACAAACCAGCCTGGAGAGTGAACTGGCAGCACTTAATCAGATTATTAAGAACACACACATAAGAACCCAGTGGTTCTACTCCTAAGAACAGATCCCAGAGAAATTGCAACATAGCACCATAAGAAGACAAATCAAGTTTCCCCAATTGTTAAGTGGGGATAGAAACTAACATTAATGGAGTTCTTACCAGGTGTCAGCGATTCTACACAGGTTGCCTCATTTAATCCTCAAGATATCTTTACAGGATTATTATTTTATCTTTTTAATCATTGAGAGAAATGATTCTCCATGAGGTTTCATAACCTTCCCAAGGACACGCAGCTAATAATATGCAAAGCTGGGATTCGAACTCAGGTGTATTTTTTACTCTATTCCAATATCTCATGCAGTGTCTAAAAAGGATAATTATCTCTCTTCTCTTCCCCTCACAGATTGCTGTGTGGATGAGTTCATATTTTATATCACGTGATTTTCCAATGTTGTCTTTCAGTCGTCTTCTCTTTTTCTATTTTTACATATTATCTCTCTTTCATCCCATACTTTCCCCCCCATTCTTTATAATCTATGCTTTTCCCCCACTTCACTGAATATATTCAAAGTTACTTTGGATATATATATATTCATAGCAGATTGAAGGATAAAATAATTCAGCTATACTAATAGTTACAAATTAAAGAGATTGGAATGTCAGCTGTTACTTAAAATGGAACGAATCAACTGCCTTTTCAGATGTCAGTCAGGTCAAACTATTCATTTCCTTCTTTTATTAAGTTGATTCAGCTGAATAGAGCATTCTGGTTTTTAATGAGAGGGCTTTAGGACAAGGTCCAAGTTCATTGATTCCTGTCCTATCCATCCATTTTCTCATTTACTATCTTAAAGAATAAACTGTTTGCAGATGACATGATACTATACAGAGAGAATCCTAAAGATGCTACCAGAACTACTAGAGCTAATCAATGAATTTGGTAAAGTAGCAGGATACAAAATTAATGCACAGAAATCTCTTGCATTCCTATACCCTAATGATGAAAAATCTGAAAGAGAAATTAAGGAAACACTCCCATTTACCACTGCAACAGAAAGAATAAAATACCTAGGAATACCTACCTAAAGAGGCAACAGACCTGTACTCAGAAAACTATAAGATACTGATGAAAGAAATTAAAGATGATACAAATAGATGGAGAGATATACCATGTTCTTGGATTGGAAGAATCAACATTGTGAAAATGACTCTAGTACCCAAAGCAATGTACAGATTCAATGCAATCCCTATCAAACTACCAATGGCATTTTTCACAGAACTAGAACAAAAAATTTCACAATTTGTATGGAAACACAAAAGACCCCGAATAGCCAAAGCAATCTTGAGAAAGAAAAACAGGAATCAGGCTCCCAGACGTCAGACTATACTACAAAGCTACAGTAATCAAGACAGTATGGTACTGGCACAAAAACAGAAATATAGATCAATGGAACAGGATAGAAAGCCCAGAGATAAACCCATGCACATATGTTCACCTTATCTTTGATAAAGGAGGCAAGAATACACAATGGAGAAAAGACAGCCTCTTCAATAAGTAGTGCTGGGAAAACTGGACAGCTACATGTAAAAGAATGAAATTAGAACACTCCCTAACACCATACACAAAAATAAACTCAAAATGGATTAAAGACCTAAATGTAAGGCCCAACACTATAAAACTTTTAAAGGAAAACATAGGCAGAACACTCTAGGACATAAATCACAGCAAGATCCTTTTTGACCCACCTCCTAGAGAAATGGAAATAAAAACAAACAAATGGGACCTAATGAAACTTAAAAGCTTTTGCACAGCAAAGGAAACCATAAACAAGATGAAAAGACAACCCTCAGATGGGAGAAAATATTTGCAAATGAAGCAACCGACAAAGGATTAATCTCCAAAATATACAATCAGCTCATGCAGCTCAATATCAAATAAACAAACAACCCATCCAAAAATGGGCAGAAGACCTAACTAGACATTTCTCCAAAGAAGATATACAGATTACCAGCAAACACATGAAAGGATGCTCAACATCACTAATCATTAGAGAAATGCAAATCAAAACTACAGTGAGATATCACCTCACACCAGTCAGAATGGGCATCATCAAAAAATCTACAAACAATAAATGCTGGAGAGAGTGTGGAGAAAAGGGAACCCTCTTGCACTGTTGGTGGGAATGTAAATTGATAGAGCCACTATGGAGAACAGTATGGAGGTTCCTTAAAAAACTAAAAATAGAGCTACCATATGACCCTGAAATCCCACTACTGGGCATATACCCTGAGAAAACCATGATTTAAAAAGAGTCATGTACCACAGTGTTCATTGCAGTACTATTTACAATAGCCAGGACATGGCAGCAACCTAAGTGTCTATCGACAGATGAATGGATAAAGAAGATGTGGCTCATATATACAATGGAATATTACTCAGCCATAAAAAGAAATGAAATTGAGTTATTTGTAGTGAGGTGGATGGACCTAGAGACTGTCATACAGAGTGAAGTGAGTCAGAAAGAGAAAAACAAATACCATATGCTAACACATATATATGGAATCTAAAAAAAAAAAAAAAGTTTGGAAGAACCTAGGGGCAGGACAGGAATAAAGACACAGACGTAGAGAATGGACTTGAGGACACGGAGAAGGGGAAGGGGAAGCTGGGACAAAGTGAGAGAGTGGCATGGACATATATACACTACCAAATGTAAAATAGACAGCTAGTGGGAAGCAGCCACATAGCACAGGGAGATCAGCTCGGTGCTTTTTGACCACCTAGAGGGGTGGGATAGGGAGGTTGGGAGGGAGACGCAAGAAGGAGGTGATGGGGGATATATGTATATGTATAGCTGATTCACTTTGTTATACAGCAGAAACTAACAACATCGTAAAACAATTATACTCCAATAAAGATGTTAAAAAAAAAAGAATAAACTGTGCCTCTCTAAATCTGAAAATGGAATAAAGACGTTAAAAAAAAAAAGAATAAACTGTGTCTCTTTAACTTTGAAAATGGAATTTAAATTTTCACTGAGGTGAATAATTTCTACCCTTAGGTAAAGGACATTTGTCATATATGTTGTACGAATGGATTGGTCAGTCTGTATTGAGTTCCTAGGTGACATTAATGTTCCAAACATTAATTTGTCATATATGATCTGATGATGACTCAGTATTGCAAGAGCCCTATGGACTGCTCACAAACACACACACACACACACACACCCCATCCTTGGATGTGTTTTGTTACATAAAGATAAATTAGACATTTCATAACTTGCAGATAATGGCACAGGAGAGCACAGAAAGTGGTTCACAGTGCGTTTCATTATAGAAGAATAATGCTCTGGCCAAAAAAAGAGGTATGAATTAATAACAAATGTTCTTCATTTGTATTTGGTGCTGGGCTCTGTGAATTATTTATGTTTCTGGGCAAGGCCTGGGAAGTATTTCAATGAAGGCTAATTTGTCAAGGTTACTTACACTTTACCATATTTTTGTTAACTATATCTTTCTGGATAGTACCACACATAAATATTTTCCTTGTGTTGTGCACTTATTTGCAGTATTGATGGCACTGTAAAATGTGGGGTATTAGCAACTCTTTAACCAATGTCAGACCAAGAATTAAGATCGGAAACACCAGTGTCTTCCTTTTAGAAATATGGAGGTTAACTCTGATTATTATTCAGCTTTTGTGGCTGATGAGCCAGCTATAAGTCATACTGTGGGAAATTTATTGTCTAGAAATCATGCTACTGAATATTTTATCTTATTGGAAATGTGCTATAAAGGGGCTGCATCTTTAATCAAATACATCATGATGTTGCAGTCTCTTAGTTGTACTGTCATATTACAAAGTGGAGGTTAAGCAAAACTAAAGGCATAGCTTCTGGGGAGAGCGGTGATTGTGGATGTGTATATAGATATTATTTCTCTAAGATGTTAGGTATTATTTCTCTAAGACATTGTTTTGTTTTGCGTTTATTTTAAACCTCTAACTATGTTAGAAATGAGAACTTTGGCTCATTGTAATGTTCAGATCCCAGTGACACCAGGTAGAGAAGCATGAGTGGCACAATAGTCAGGGGGGAAATAAAGAGGAGACTCAAGTAACGGTCACTCAAGTGTTTTTAGTTTCAGTCTCTGACGTATGTTCAAAATCTCACAGAAAATCTGAGGAAATTTCCTGTTCATAGGAAAGCAGTTATTCTAAGGGTGGAGATAAAATGCCTGTTTTGATTGCAGAGGTGCCTTAAGTACTGACTTTGTTCTAAATGCCTGGTTGCAGGTGGTCCCATATCCTTTCCCCTCTACTGTCCCACAGGGATGCTTGCTGAGCTTTGCTGTTGTTGTGTTGGGTTTGGTTTTGTTTAGACACTGGGAAGAGGAAATGATTGTTCATTGTTAGATCTGACTTTTGGTTCAAGCCTCTTATGACTATTGGACACACTCTATCTTGATGCTTTTATTCCTTTTCAGTGACTAAAAAACATAAGAAAGGGGTCCTGAAGGAGCTTTAAGAACAGCTGAATCTGAAAAGACTCCAGCTGAGAAAAGACCTATAGGAAGGTTGAAAACACTACTGAAATATGATCAAATCAGCCTCAAGCTTGTCTTGACCTTGTTTAGCTACTTTTAGTATCAATCTTCCTGTTCTTTTATAATTTTTTTCCCCATAGCCTAATTCCTCTTAAAAAATCTTTCTCCCTGTACCCCTCAAAAGCTGGAAGAGCCTGTTTGTTTACTGCACAAGATTTAAAACCACTTTATTGAGCCTCACAGTTGCTAGATCATTCTAAATAATTGATATATAAACCAGTGCTATTCAATAGAACATTTTTTTTAAACATCTTTATTGGAGTATAATTGCTTTACAATGGTGTGTTAGTTTCTGCTTTATAACAAAGTGAATCAGCTATACATATACATATATCCCCATATCTCCTCCCACTTGCGTCTCCCTCCCACCCTCCCTATCCCACCCCTCTAGGTGGTCACAAAGCACCGAGCTGATCTCCCTGTGCTATGCAGGTGCTTCCCACTAGCTATCTATTTTACATTTGGTAGTGTATATATATACATGCCACTCTCTCACTTCATCCCAGCTTACTCTTCCCCCTCCCCGTGTCCTCAAGTCCCTTATCTACGTCTGTGTCTTTATTCCTGTCCTGCCCCTAGGTTCTTCCGAACTTTTTTTTTTTTTAGATTCCATATATATGTGTTAGCATACAGTATTTGTTCTTCTCTTTCTGACTTACTTCACTCTGTATGACAGACTCTAGGTCCATCCACTTCACTACAAATAACTCAATTTCATTTCTTTTTATGGCTGAGTAATATTCCATTGTATATATGAGCCACATCTTCTTTATCCATTCATCTGTTGACAGACATTTAGGTTGCTTCCATGTCTTGGCTATTGTAAATGGAGCTGCAATGAACACTGTGTTACATGACTCTTTTTGAATTATGGTTTTCTCAGGGTACATGCCCAGTAGTGGGATTGCTGGGTTGTATGGTAGTTCTGATTTTAGTTTTTGAAGGAACCTCCATACTGTTCTCCATAGTGGCTCTATCAATTTACATTCCCACCAACACTGCAAGAAGGTTCCTTTTTCTCCACACCCTCTCCAGCATTTATTGTTTGTAGATTTTTTTGATCCTGGCCATTCTGACTGGTGTGAGGTGATACCTCATTGCAGTTTTGATTTGCATTTCTCTAATGATTAGTGATGTTGAGCATTCTTTCATGTGTTTGTTGGCAATCTGTATATCTTCTTTGGAGAAATGTCTATTTAGGTCTTCTGCCCATTTTTGGGTTGGGCTGTTTGTTTATTTGATATTGAGCTGCATGAGCTGCTTGTAAATTTTGGAGATTAATCCTTTGTCAGTTGCTTCATTGGCAAATATTTTCTCCCATTCTGAGGGTTGTCTTTTCGTCTTGTTATGGTTTCCTTTGCTGTGCAAAAGCTTTGAAGTTTCATTAGGTCCCATTTGTTTATTTTTGCCTTTATTTCCATTTCTCTAGGAGGTGGGTCAAAACGGATCTTGCTGTGATTTATGTCCTAGAGTGTTCTGCCTATGTTTTCCTTTAAGAGTTTTATAGTGTTGGGCCTTACATTTAGGTCTTTAATCCATTTTGAGTTTATTTTTGTGTATGGTGTTAGGGAGTATTCTAATTTCATTATTTTACATGTAGTTGTCCAGTTTTCCCAGCACCACTTATTGAAGAGACTGTCTTTTCTCCATTGTATATTCTTGCCTCCTTTATCAAAAATAAGGTGACCATACGTGCCTGGGTTTATCTCTGGGCTTTCTGTCCTCTTCCATTGATCTATATTTCTGTTTTTGTGCCAGTACCATACTGTCTTGATTACTGTAGCTTTGTAGTATAGCCTGAAGTTAGGGAGCCTGATTCCTTCAGCTCTGTTTTTCTTTCTCAAGATTGCTTTGTCTATTCGGGGTCTTTTGTGTTTCCATCCAGATTGTGAAATTTTTTGTTTTTGTTCTGTGAAAAATGCCAGTGGTAGTTTGATAGGGATTGCATTGAATCTGTACATTGCTTTGGGTACTAGAGTCATTTTCACAATGTTGATTCTTCCAATCCAAGAACATGGTATATCTCTCCGTCTGTTTATATCATCTTTAATTTCTTTCATCAGTGTGTTATAGTTTTCTGCACACAGGTCTTTTGTCTCCTTAGGTAGGTTTCTTCCTAGGTATTTTATTCTTTCGGTTGCAGTGGTAAATGGGAGTGTTTCCTTAATTTCTATGTCAGATTTTTCATCTTTAGTGTATAGGAATGCAAGAGATTTCTGTGCATTAATTTTGTATCCTGCTACTTTACCAAATTCATTGATTAGCTCTAGTAGTTTTTTGATAGCGTCTTTAGGATTCTCTGTGTATAGCATCATGTCATCTGCAAACAGTGACAGCTTCTTCTTTTCCTATTTGGTTTCCTTTTATTTCTTTTCCTTCTCTGACTGCTGTGGCTAAAACTTCCAAAACTATGTTGAGTAATAGTGGTGAGAGTGGGCAATCTTGTCTTGTTCCTGATCTTAGAGGAAATGCTTTCAGTTTTTCACCATTGAGAACCATGTTGGCTGTGGGTTTGTCATATATGGCCTTTATTATGTTGAGGTAAGTTCCCTCTATGCCTACTTTCTGCAGGGTTTTTATCATAAATGGGTGTTGAATTTTGTCAAATGCTTTTTCTGTGTCGATTGAAATGATCATATGGTTTTTCTCCTTCAGTTTGTTAATATGGTGTATCACATTGATTGATTTGCGTATATTGAAGAATCCTTGCATTCCTGGGATAAACCCCACTTAATCATGGTGTATGATCCTTTTAATGTGCTGTTGGATTCTGTTTGCTAGTGTTTTGTTGAGGATTTTTGCATCTATGTTCATCAGTGATATTGGCCTATAGTTTTCTTTCTTTGTGACATCTTTGTCTGGTTTTGGTATCAGGGTGATGGTGGCCTCGTAGAATGAGTTTGGGAGTGTTCCTCCCTCCGCTATATTTTGAAAGAGTTTGAGAAGGGTAGGTGTTAGGTCTTCTCTAAATGTTTGCTAGAATTCGCCTTGAAGCCATCTGGTCCTGGGCTTTTGTTTGTTGGAAGAGTTTTCATCACAGTCTCAATTTCAGGGCTTGTGGTTGGTCTGTTTATATTTTCCAATAGAACATATTTTATGATAGAACTATTCTGTGTTACACTTTCTAATATAGTAGCAACTAGCCACATGTAGCAATTAGGTACTTGAGATGTGGTTAGTGTGCCTGTAGGGTGAAATTTTTATTTAAATTTAAATAGGTACTTAAGACTATTGGCTACCTAATTGAACAGCAGAGCTATTAATATATACATATATTCAGGATACTGTTGACCCTTGATTTTTGAGCACGTTTAATAATAGTCATTTACAGATATTTTTTAAGAAACCATTTTTTATTGCAATAAAAATTAATCTAAATACATTCATTTTTGTATATTTTTAGTGTCAGGGCAGGTGGGTAGTAGAAGGGGAGATGGAGGCAACTATATTTCTATGTTTCTATGTATTATAATTAAGAAAAACCCTGCATGGCAAGGTCTTTTGTAGGAAATATGTCTTACCAGTAAGAATATGGGGATTCACTGTTAAGGAAACCAGTAAGTATTCTAAGACGAATTATAGCCACACTTTACTTACTTGTCTAGTAGTCAGTGTTCCATTAACTGTGTCTATAAGGAAGGAGGCTAAGAAGTCAGAAATAAATAAAGGAGACCTTTGAGTGGCCTCTGAAAAGTACTGGAGACCCCAGGATGTTGTTGACAACCTTAATTTTCTGTGCTCCCGTGTACCTTGCCCAGTCACACTAGACTATCATTCCTCCTCTTACAAAAGGTGGACTTTTTCATCCTTTGACTGGATTATTCTCTCTAGGCTCCTCTCTCTGTCTACTGAAATTCCATCTACCCTTGAAAGTCAAGCCCAAGGTGATTGTGCCCGTGCCTTTGGGCTTCTGCTTTATAAACACTGTGCCTGGGAGTTCTTTCTCTGCAGCTAACAATGCAACCAAACATGAATAGACCCAAAATGGAGGAGGCTGGGCAGGTTTAAAGTAGAAAGTTGCTGCTCCAAAACTGCTTTCCAGTTAGAAGCCTCATTGTCTTTGGCAGACGGGAGTTACAGAGGGTAATGCACTTGGAGACACAAGGAGGCTCAGGCTTCCCAGAGTCCCCTGGCTCTTCTCAGCCCTCTCCACTCCCATTTCCAGTATTTACAGGCTCCTACCTTTAGGGTGGGAGATCTATTTTCTTCTCTTATTCATTAAAAAATATATGATTATCTGATAGTCATTGATCTCAAACATGTAGATAGCAAGCATTTCTCTTAAACTTAGATTCCTCCTGCAGTTATTCTGTCCTGCTTTCAAGTGGATCAAATTGCAGTGGCCTTTTTTTTCTTTCTTTCTTAACACCATACTTCAGTTTATAAAAGTTAGCCAACATTCTCCAGTTTCTTTAAATCTGGGTCTCTTGTCCTTAGTTGCTCTGGATTTTGTGAGCACATAGTCTGCACTCAAAAGACAATCAGTGATAGCTGAACCAACTGCTTTGCTGCTAAGGAATAAGGACTGCCATCTGCTCAGATCCTGAGCTGCCACTGCAACAGCTCATGTCTCAAAGTGTGTGTATAAGTTAGGATTGTTTGGATTTCAAGTGACAACATCTCAAATGGACTCACTTAAGCAAAAGATGGGAGTTATTCAAAATATACGGGGCCATTTCCTAGAACAACAAGGCTGTGGGAAGCATCACCAAGCAGTAGGCCACATAAATATGAGTCCCTGACTTAAATACCTTCAGAAATCTCTCTGCCTCTCATTTTTGCTTTTCTTTGTTTGTTCATATCATTCTTGATTCCTACTCTAGATGTGGTCTGCATTGAGGGAAATACGGCCAACAACCACTCCATCTACTGGGTCACAAGTCCATATATCCTGGGAAAGGCTCTAATCGGTCCAGTTTGGATCATTCAGCTGTAGTCAGGATGGCAGGATCATGACCAGTAATATGCTGTCTTCACAATTACTGCAGGCCTGTAGGGCAGGGCAGGGACATAGTCCCCAGAATACTAGGGTTGCTAGGTGGATGAAATGAATATCTTTTTTAGCTCAGTTTTTTTCCTCCCTTTTTCCCAGCTCTAATGACTGCCAAGTCCAGCTCAAATGCCAGCATAACCACAGCATTGTCCCTTTAATAAAATGCTCTAGAAGTGTGGGATGGACATAGTTTAAGTTAAAATCCTGGACAGACAATATTATGACATAGTATGAGTGTGTTTCATGTTTGGTAATTGCAATCATTGTTGCTTTTGTTGTGGTCATCCATGTAAAAAAAAAAAAAAATCTTCTGGAAACTGCAAATGTCTTATGAAAGCAGAATGGTCAAACAAACATACTGTGGAACACTACTCAGCAATGAAAAGAAATGAACTTCTTAAAAAATTATTAAACATTATAATCTATTAAAAAAAAAATCCTGGACAGAGTATTTGCTGCTACTCACTACTCTATGACTTTGGCTTCATTTTCCTCACCAGTGAAAATGAGGAGGTGAAAGGTAAATTGGGGTTAGTCTGTAGAACTTTAAGACTCAGCAAAGGAGGATTTACGTAATTTTTTGAACAAAAACTTTTAAGTGGTATTTTAGGACTTTGTCATTTGGCAGCTGGTATAGATCAGGAACCTTATAGCCAAATTCAATGGCTGTAGAGATGATCAGGGCAACATTTAGCATGGGAAGATGTAGCTAGATAAGAAGGAAGCCCCAAGCTGCCATAGGAAGTCATCCGATCTTGACAGTAAGCTGGGAGTTAGATGGTTGTCTCATTTCTTAGCACTCACATCCTCTCTCATTTCATGCACTATACTTAACATCCGTTTTTTGTTCACTAAACCAGCAATTTTTCACTTTTAACTCCAGAGCTTTGTACATGCTTATCTTTTTATCTAGTCACTCTAGCTTATTTTTCAAATCTTGGCTAAACTAGGATTTTTAGAGAGAAGATAAAGTGAATGAGATAAAGCTTAGAAAATTATGAATAGAAAAAATGGAAATATCTCAACAACAGATTACTGGAAAACTATAACAGGAAATAAATTCAATTCAATAAGTATTTTTTCAGTATCTACTATTTTTCAGATTGTTTTAGTCAAAGGGACTACAAAATTTCTGGATTTGGAAACTGAAATCAAGTAGGGGTACAGATTAATGAATTAAGGTAGTGCTTTCTATGTTGTTTAGAAGGTAATATATCTGCAATTCATGGTGCTTATTAGGCAACAAGCAAAATAAAATATTGCTATACTAAATTTAAAGGAAATAAATAGAAAATGTTTTTCTTAACTAGATATCATCTTATGCTATATTTTAGCATAGATGATCTCTAACATCTGTCATATATAGAAATGATTATAGAAGAAAAACTTTAAATGGAGAACGTGGTATTCCACTGGCTTAAAATTGTTTTCTGAATTAAGAGAAGAAATTGAGTATTTGATTTTAGTAACAGCACATTTTGATGGAGGTCACTGAGAGTGGTCTGAGAAGCAGTGAATTAGGGGTCAGACTTCAGGTATGCTCTCCAGGGGGCAGTAAGATAAACTTCATCACAGTGTATATTCCTCACTCCCTGCCTTGTGCCTCCAGTTACATGGAGTTAAGGGTAAATAGCCTAGTACTACATACAAAATGTGTTCTCAACTCTGGCTATATATTCGAATCACTTGGGGAGATTTAAAACAAATGTAGATGACAGAGCCCATCGTAGACCTATTCACTTAGAATCTCTAGGGTGACACATGGGCATGGCCATTTTAAAAATGCTTCCTAGTTGATCCTAATATGTAGCTAGTGTTGAGAATCACTGATGGAAGAGATGAAAAAGAATCACAAATCTCTTACTCTAGCAGTTAGGAGTCTTGAATTATTATTCACACTTAGGGCAATGCAGTGCAACTATCTTATATCTCAATTTCCTTAGCTGGAAATGAAGGGATGAGACTAGAAGACCTTATGTATTTTTCTAGTTCTATGAGTCTTTAGATGTACTCCTGGAAATTTGTACATAAATAAAATGTTACGTACTATACCCAATATAGTTAAACAAATTCTACAGTGAATCCTTCAGTAATGCAAATAATACATGTATAATGCCTATAATAATGTTTTTGTATATAATTCAGTAGAGACTACATTCAGAAATTAAATCATTCAGTATTTCCCTGCTAGAGATACTTCGACAAATTAAAAAAAAAAAAAAGATTTCACCCAGGAGACTACTCTCTCCCTGGTTGTCATCATCATTATGTAGAGAGGATTTTTATCAGTTCTTATAATTTTCCATTAGTCAATGTTTCTCAGTGACTGCCTATTAATTCCTTAATATTTTTCTTGAGGATGTTGAAGATATGTCATCACACCAGCTTACTGGGCCACCTGAACAGTGTTTCACTTGTCAAAGGCCAGGAGACCCTTGAAATCATTTCCCCATTCTCTTCATGGATTTAACCAACACACATCAATGAGTTCAGTGTAGATTTCATACTATTGCCTGTGTGCGTAACTTCAAAGAGTGAAATAGTGGATAGAACTCTTGCTTTACTTGAACTGTTATTTTTCTTTCTCGCACTTTCTCATACATAACCCATTTCTGATTTAATGCAACTATACTTTATTGTTCCCATTTCTAGATGAAGAAAGTGAGAGTCTGAGGGCTTTGTTATTTTCCTAAGTTTCACAACCAGTATAAGAGGAAATTGGTATCAGGACTCTTACACTTACACAAATTAGGCAGCTTTGTATGAGCTCCCAAGTGTTCATTCAATAAACATTTAAGGAAAATCATTTGTGTGCATGGAGTTATGGGTGATAGAAAGGTAACAAGATTAAGCCTCAACAGGATTCCTCTTAAGAGGGGAGAATAGAAAGGTAATGAGATTAAGTCTCAACAGGATTCCTCTTGAGAGGGGAGAACCTGTGACTTTTTGGTAACATGATTTGATTTTCTCTCCAGATAGAAGCTGAGACCTGAGAACTAAGGGGCCTAGATGTGGGTGGAGCTACACTGCTGGGTCAGAGGGAGGTTTTACTTGTTGCTCCTGAGGAGGAGTGGGAGATGAGAGATGATGGAAAAAAGAGACTGGGTAGAACAAGGAGAGGGCAGGAGATCATGACCTACCTCAACCCTAGTCAAGCCTAATGAGTCCTGAATACTTAATGTGAGTAGATTCCGTATGGAAACTAGTAAAGAAGTTTGGTTCTTCATCTAGAATGGAGACAATTGGAGATGGAGGGCAATTGGACATGTATGAGGGAGACTGTGTGGCATAGAGATGCATGAGGAAGAGGGCAGTTAAGCACTCATAGTTCAAACCATGGAACTGGGTTAAGGACAAGT
Organism: Balaenoptera musculus; assembly: GCF_009873245.2. Classification (NCBI taxonomy): domain Eukaryota; kingdom Metazoa; phylum Chordata; class Mammalia; order Artiodactyla; family Balaenopteridae; genus Balaenoptera; species Balaenoptera musculus. The sequence continues at coordinate 54,438,516 of NC_045788.1, read as the reverse complement.
TTAAAGACATGTCTGCCTGGCAGCAAGTGGGTGTAGGGAAAGGAGGAGTCATTAAATGACATGTATTATCTCAAAATGAATAGGATAAGCCCCACCATCCTCAGCCAAAAATATAAGACCGAGTAATTTTAGGGAGAACAGCAATGTGAAAATGATTTACTTGTACTCTATTAAAAAGTAATTGCCAGTGGTACAATAGCCCCATGTGTTTCAAGATATGTAAAGGATTATCAAAATAGAAAAGTCCAGAAGTATAACAAGTCATAGTGACATCCTACATTATTTCCTTAGCTGAGCAACACAGATCTGCAGTGGTAAGAATGATGGAGAAGGTCAACATTTGTATGGTTATAAAAGAATTGAAATTCAAGGATTTAATTAAATTATTCTTTTCCCCTTAGACACACAATGTTTTGTCATGGTAGGCTTGTGTGTAATGTGTGTGTGAATCCACCTAATTTCTAACTCAAAATTAAGTTTTCTCAGTGTAGAATTGCTGAAATGGGCTTTATTACATTTACTGTATTTGAAATAACTACTGTGGCCTGCTTTATTATTTTTGGTGTTGAAATATTACTAAATTTCTTATAATGTACTAAGACAATGATTTAGATAATTGAATCGCATATTTACAAGATGCTGTTCTTTTAACGTGAAAGGTAATCTTAAATTACTTTAACAGAGCATATGCATCTGTAATGTCAGTCTCCAAGATTTAATTGTTTACAATGAATATGCCAGTTTCTTTAGAAGCTGTATTGTTGTACTGGTTAAAAATATTAAGCAGTTCCCAAAGCACTTAAATTCAGTTTCGTTTGATTAGTTCATTACAGTTCTTCGTTTAAGTACAGACAACAGTCTTCAGAATAATGATTCCAGCCCCCAAACTTTCATTCTAAATTTAGGTCAGGTAATTAGTGTGTGTTCCCCATAAGAAAGAGGTAATTATAATGGTAAATACCCATTGGATAAATCTACCTGGAAGAGTAGATGTCTTATTTATGTGTTTTAATGACATTAGAATAACTCTTAAAACCAGGATTGAACTGCAACTTGTGTACTTTCAAAATCTGGTGTTTACTGCTTGTATAATAAATTTGTCATACCTGTTTCGTACCTTCTTACAGAAATGGCACTTGGGCTGAATGCTACTTGTGTTCACCTTAGAAGAAAATCAAGTGGGTATATAATCTGTCATGAAAGTACAATACCGTACTAAATTGCATTTTCTGACTAAGGAAGGCCAGGAAAGATATTCTAAGCATCAGTCAGTGAGAAACCTGCTTCAGGAGCTTGTGTTCTGCTGGGTCTGCAATTGTATAATCACTGGGGATCTGATTAGCTTCTGTGTGTCTTTTCTCATTTATCATCTACCTTAGATCCATATCCAAATGAGAGTTAATAGGGGCATGATGGAGAAGTTGTCATACTTTTCTTTAGCGATGTGACTTCCCCCACACAGAAATGTAGCAATATTTTTTCCATTTAGTTTTCTGGTACCTTAAAAAACATATATTATCTTCTTTTATGGACCATTGAAAATGAATTGGTTCAATACAGTAATCATTTTAAGCAAAACAAACAATAAACTGGTCTTCTGGTTTGACACACAAGTCTTGGAGAACTTTCTTGTATGGAAAGCATGCATAAACTTCTGAATTTATAGTGCTGTGGGCCAGAGCCTGGACTTTAGTGAATTTCCAGAGTAAATGCTTCCCAAGAACTAATTTTTTGAAGATAATTATTTGGTCTATGCTTGGCGATCTCTCTACTTCATCACACATCATTGCATGTTTTGCTTTTGAAAAATCTCTACATTATTCATTCCAGGCTACCTTTATCAGAGTTATTCATACATGAACAAACATAAATTACAGTCACCTATTGTCTCTGATCCTCAGTATCATTTCCCTCTTGCCTAGAATGACTACATTGCATTTTCACATTCAGCTAATTTGATTTAGTTAAACAATACATGCTATATCTATTACTGTAAGAATATTTTATATTGGTTACTACCTAGATCCAAAGTAGAAAGCAAATGTACCTTAAGAAATGAATTAATTTATTATTTGAAATCTTTCTATTCCTTTTCTTTCCCTAATATATAATCTGCAAATGAACTTTTTCTGCCAAATCCAGAAGTAGGAAGTTCTCAAAAAAGGGATAAAGTAGGATGGAATTTGTTCAGGAGGAGTGCTGTAAAATCCAAATTATTGATTTAGTTAGGGATTTCCTCTGAAGATCATGTACAAAATGACCCCTGTTTCTTTTCTTTACATCTAAACCCTTTTCAGAAGATGTTTTTCCTAGGGTTCCACTCGTGCTAGATCTTTGATGGGGCACATAAAGAACTGATGTAGGTAGACTGATATTTCAGATGCCATCAATAAGTGCTTTCACAAAAATACTTACCTGTCACAAGTTACTTTGATGCGGTATTTTCTGTCATGTGGGTGGATTAATTTTGTCCGTTTTCTCCTCTTGTTGTAATTCTTGTCATGTGAATAAGAATGCATTATAAAGAAGAACATACTAGACATTATAATTCTGTGATAACTCATTTTTGTGACAAAGAATATAATGAGACCAGACAATAGTGCAAATTCATCATATTCTTATAGTGAACTTAATATTGACTTCCTGGCTTCTCTTCATGATTTCGAGGGCACGTCACTTATGGTTTTATACCAACCAAATGATTAAAGAAACCACCATTGAAAGACTTATACTGATTACAAAAGCCTTTTCAACAGGGGAATAATGGAACCATTTTGATTTTCTTTCCTTTCCAGTTTAAACGCATATTTAATGTATACCTATGATTTCATTTTGCTGAAGAAAGGTTCATTGATTTCATAAAGTTACTCAGAAAATGCTATAAACTTGAAGATTGGACTGCATTTGTCATTGAGGAAAGAGTGAATTTTCTCAATAAATCACTATTATAAGTCATAAAGGAAGTTTTGTAATAAAGAACCTTTCCAAAATACTCCTCATATTTTCCCCAGTAGCTAAAGCAAAGCAGTCACTTTGAGTGTGGTCTGCAGCTGCAGCCAGGAAGCTCTGATTCAGGATCTACCTTCCTGGTGAATAGACTAGTTGTTTTTAATCACCCTCTGTCTCTACCACCTCCATCCTAACTCCATGGATTCTCCCATTTCTCCTTTTCATGTTGGAACAAAGAGGGAAGCAATTATTTACAAGCAACCACTTCTTTTGTACAACTTCAGGCAAGCATTTAAACAGAAACATTGGAGGTAGAATCTGTAGGAAATATTGGAGCTGGAAGAATAGTCCTACAATAGGCATGCCATCTCAGTAACATATTTGCTACCATTCCTATGCACATTATGGTCAGTAAAAATCGTATATAATTACTCTTTTATTCTCAGTTCAGACAACTCCTCAGAATCCTTCTTAACACAGCATTAGAAATTAGCTGCTGATAATTGGTTTTGTCTCAAAACCTATTTGTGATTTTTGCCATAAGATTCACTATCTTTATGCCTGGCATACAAATAATGTTAAGTAAAATGCTCATTGAATGGATGATTAAATGTTCCAGATTTACAAAAAGAAAAATTCTATATCTATGTAGCTGGGGTCTTCCTGTGACATAATGTAAGAGTGCTTCTGTTAACAAAATCCTTTACTATTGGACTCTCCTAACTACGGAAGGTGAGGGTCACACATAAAAATGCATGTGAAGACCTATTTAGAGGTCTGTGTTTATGCACATGAAATCTATACATATCGTGAGTAAATACACCATCCTAAATTCACTCAGAGTATAGTATAGTGGAGAGAATGTTAGGCTTTTCTTCTGCTTCCCCCTTTATATGACCTTGGGTCTCAATTTCGTCAGTTGTAAGATTTAAGCACAAAATTTTTCTTTTAATTCTAGCTCTCTGTGTTTCTAAACACATGTGCAAAACCAATTATAGAATAAACCAGTAACTTTCACTTGACCTGATTTCATGGATTATTTTTATCTAAGAGAAAAAATTAGCCATTCTACTTGAGTTTTTTGCCAAAGGCCCTTGATGAAGTTGTCAAAACCCAGTGTTTGATTTTTCTTTTCCTAATTACAATTACCTGTAGGAAAAACATGTGATAGTATTCTTTTCTTGTTAGAACCTGGGGATTCTATTCTGGTATCGAAATTGGAATGTCTCCAGTCCCTTGTGAAGTGAGTACAAAGAATACATTCTGTGAGCGAGGCAGAATTCATCCAGTCTAGAGACCTGCTCCTGGAAGCTCTGCTGCCTTCTGAGAACAAAAGGCCCAATCTGATGTGGATTCTTGCAAATGGTGCTCACACAGGGAACCTGAGTCACCCAATAGGGAAGCAGCTAATTGGCCAGACAGTCTTGGAATGAATTTAGCTGCTGGTTGGCAGGTGGGGTACACTGTAAAGCATCACATCCATGCTACACAGTAATTTGTTTTTAATTACGTGTTTGCTTGGGAAAGGCTGTAAGGTCTACTCATTGCTCATACTGGTCTGCTAACTGACCGTTTGGAGATTTACAAACTGGGTTTTACAGCATCCTTCTCAATCGCCTTTGGTGATCTGAATAGCATGTTATTCATTTAGTTTTTCTAAAACTTTGTCTCAATATCTCTAATAGAGATAAAAGAGCAAACCGCTCTGATTAAATCTCTTAACTTCAACTTGTAAAGAATGTAAGAATGTATTACCCTTTAAGCCTGTCTTTGGCTTCATTTTGTTTCCTGGCTTAGAAAATGGAATCTTTTTGTGCAAAATGTTCATGGATGTCAACAAATGAACACTGATTAATATGCACACTCTTCCAGCCCAGCGAGGTGGGAGAAGGAGGAGAGGTGGGTGTGAGGAGAGTAGCCAGGCTGCAAGGGAAGCCAAGCAAATGGTAAGCCAGGTGCCTGCCCAGCGGGAAGCGTGCCCAGGAGCAGAGCCTGGATGCCCACGGTGGGTCAGGTGGGGTTCAGAGGAGCACATGTACTGGGCGAGTCCATGCCTACAAACCTGGGAGCAGTCACGGATCAAGCTGGGCTGGATGAAAATAGGCACAGAGATGACCTACAGGAGTTATGAAGGGGCAGTCAGAACTGGGCCAATCAAGGACGTGTTGAAAGTGGTGAGCGAGAAGGTGGCATTCAAGTAGAAAGTGCTTTGTGAAATTCTGCCAGCCAGAAAGGGAGTCCCCTCCACATGTTCAACTGAGAGGAGAGATTGTGTTGCTTATAACTGTGTCTCCAGGGTCTCAAAGCTGTTGGAGCAGGGGGGGGCGGCAATGAGGGACTAATGTAAATTATTAGCAATCTAAGAAGGGATTCTGTTGTCAGTGTTTGTTGCATTTGTAGTGATGTAAAATTCCTGATACACATTTTAAACATGAAAATTCCATGTTAAATAGTTAGCCTGGCTGTACTTAGGTTAGGGATACATTTGTTTGTTTGTTTGTTTTAATCAGGCATGCTGTAGTTCAGTCCTTCAGGGTCTATAATAACTCCTGACATACAATTGGTGCGTAATGAGTTTCATCTAGTATTTATTGGCTAAAAGAATGATTTTTCTTACTGCGGTATTTTGGCCCCAGATCTTAATAGTATAAACCATGGCTCTAGGACCATAAGAACTCAACATAAGCACAACGAAGTTTAGACTTTTCTGTGGAATTTAGGTACCAATTTATCTCGGTAATCTAAATATTTTTACTTTGCCCTTTTCAGGAAATGGGTATTGGTTATGCTTTCTGTGTAATTGCCTGAATTTTCAAGTTTGTTTAGTCATTGTCAGCACTGTTAGAAGTCATCTTTGTATTGTGGTGCTATTAATATCATATGGCAGGGATGCAGGAATTCCGACCTGGACCACAAGTCCCCAAAGTAGAAAGATTAGAGTCTCCACTCATGTGTTTGATAATAGTTATTTATTTTTTCAAAATTGCACTCTTAAAAACATGGCTAAATCACTGCTCCTCAAACTGGAGCCACACCCTCTTCTTTGGCAGGGTCGGGGTGGTGGGGTGGGATTGATAATGTGTAGGGCTGAGAGCAGCAAGTCAGATTTCTCTGGCTTCAGCTCACAGCTCTTCCACTTACTAGTTTGGACAAAGGCCAAGTGATTTCATCTGTACAATGGGAACGATAATGGTACTTAGGGTTGATGTGATGACTGACTGTGTTCATATGTGGAATGCACTTAGAATGCTGCCTGACCCAAAGTAAGCAATTACAGGTGTTAGTTATTATCAGTGAAATTCTGATTGCAATAAGTATTCATTAAGATTCATATTTGAGAGGAGGAGGGTGTGGAGAATAGAGAAACTTTAACTGCGAACAGAGGTCAACAAATATGATAGTAGATAGAATGGAAATGGAAACATTCATTAGAATATCTGAGCAATTTTCTCTTCACCTAGATGTTTAACAGGTTTTATTTTGTGTTCAGGTGTTTGATAACATGGTGGGTATAATCTATACCTTTTTTTTAAATGAATGAATATAATACAGTCATAGGCTACACTAAAAAAGAATTACTTATATACAGATTGATTAATTCTCTGTGCTTGTTTTAAATTGTGAGAATAATAACTAGGCTGTGCTTTCATGACAAGCGTAATTATGAAACAATATTGACTGAGAATTCAAGCCTTGTGCAATTAATACAAAATGGTAACAACCAAGCATATTGTACTGTACTGACAATCATACAGCAAAATTATTCCACTAAAACAAGAAAAGAGATCTGACATGAAAATATACACAGAGGAGCCTCAAAGGTAAAGCAAAATTTGGATAGCCAAGTGATCAAAGTTGATCTTCCTAGAATAATCATGGCTCTAATAAAGCTGTTATCAGTAGATCTTTGCTGAGGAATATTAACCCAAAGCCTAATTGTGACATGATAATCAACGCAGCCACCTGTGTAATTTCTTCCTGGGATTGCTTCTATTGTTTGAAATCACATTTAATCCTTCCACAATAGGAAGCTGATATGCAATTGTGAATGCCTGAATCACACTGGTTTACTCCCTAATTTCATTTGAGAAAACCATTTTATAAACTAATATCCTGCTTCCAAGCAGAAAATAGATGGAATACACAATAAAGTGTCCACAGGGGGTTTCAGCATTTTATTTGGGGTGTCATGTTGAACATTAAAATGCAATGTAATAAAAAGATGTGTAGAAGAGATGAAATGATGGTGTCCTGCTGAATAACTTAAAGACAAAAACACTGCTTCAGCTCTGAGTGCTACATTTTATTTATAGCTTCAACTGATATCTTGACTTCAATCACAGAACGTCAGTTAGTTTGCAGAGATGGTTTTATAAGCCTCCTGGGCGAAGGGAAATAGTCCGCCCTGATTGGTCCACCAATAGGAGGCTAGCTCAAGGAAACAAGGGAGGGAAGATGAAGAAAACTAGTCAGCAGTGTGAAAGGTGGAACAGAAGTTTCCCAGGGGAAATGTGCATGAGTGGAAGATCAGTTTCAAAAACTAAGAACTTGGAGGACAATGGAAGGGCGAGATAAGCTGAGCCTACAGAAGAAAAATAGAAAGGGAGGAAAAACTGCTTCACTGAGAGCAAAGACCTGGTTTAAAGGAGAAAAATTCAAACTGGATATTTAAAAAAAATGTATAGACCAAGAAAGGGAACGTGGCAAAACCATGTAACTATTTGTTAATAGCTATATTTTGGAGCTTTTATAATACCATGGTTTTAAACAAAACTGAATTTGGTTAAGTAAATTTGAGAGTATACCTACCTAGCTTATATTGGGCTGGCCAAAAAGTTTGTTCAGTTTTAAGTAAAAAATAAAAGACATTTTTCATTTTCATCAAGAACTTTACTGAACAACATATTCACTCCCTGAACGAACTTTTCGGCCAACCCAATAATATGCTTGCACTAAGAACATGTGTAGACTCTATATTTTGTTGCATATGTGAATAGATTATATGTATTTTTGTGTTTATATATATTGTTTTATATTATGCTGTATTATGTTGAACATATGATACATATATTATGTTATACTGTGTTAATATACATTTGTTAGGTTCTAGCCTCCATTTTTCTTTAAGGGTAAGATTACTTCCTTGAAAAATAAAAGTTGTTAAAAAATGTTTTGTAGAACAGAGTCATTTCCATTTGGACCATGCTCAGTTAAATTGACTTTGAGGATTAAATCCTGTCAGCTCTACCTTTTAAATATATCCAGAAGCTGATGGCTTCTCATCCCTTCCCCTGCTGCTACCCACCATCTTCCACTAGATTATGGAAATAGCCTTCGAACTGGTCTCCCTATTTCTACCTTCGTACCAACATCACAGCCAGCGAGGTGCTGTGAAAATGAAAGTCATGTCCCACTGCTCCTCTGCACACTCTAAAGGCTCCACCTTGTTCACAGTCCGAGGCCGGGCATGCTCAGCGCCTACAGAAAGACCCAGAAGCTCTGGAGCCTACATGATACAGCCTTTGTATCTGTATTCTATTCAAAGCACTTCTTTTCACTGAATAATTCACTTCAAAGAAGCTGCTTTGCTTTCCAAGTTCCACAAACCTGGGCCTAATTTCTGGCACTGTGTTTCCTGTAACCCAATTCTATTAGAATATAACCATGTGGCAGTTTTATGGAGTTTGTAATAATTGGGTTTCACCTGTTATACTTATTATAGTTTGTGCTGTGGTTTAACGATTCTTATCCAGGCCTCTCGTTGCCCAGGGGTTGAGAGTTCCAAACTGACTTTTAAAGGAGATGAAATAAATATTAGAATTATCATTTCAAGAGTGGAAAGTTTAAGATGGAGATGTTTGGTTGTAGGAATTTGAAAGTTGTTTTTTAAATTGTGAGGAGATATATCAATACTTAGAGTGACCCAAGGAGCTCAAAATAGAGGGAAATATTTTGACTGAACTGATTCTTTTAAGATGTTTTTCAAGTAAAGGAAAGAATTAACACCTATAATTGATGAGAATGCAACATTGTGTAATATTAAAAACACTTTTGGACCAGATGTAGTGGTTCCTTCCTAAACTTAGTATTCATTGTTAAAATACAGATTCCAGAGCTTGCCTATAGATATTCTGATTTAGAGCCGGAGTGGGGCTTAAAAATAATGTGTTTATTTAAAAATAGTCCTTGGACCTCACTTTGAGAAACTTTACTAGAAGCTAGAAGATAAGAAGACGGGCTCTTCTCTTGACAGGACACTAAATGGCTTATCTGACCTTTGACATGTAAGGTTCTGTCTCTTTTCAGTATCTCTATTGATGATATTAGCAATTCACAGTCATATATACATATTACAGGATATAACTATTTTTCCCATGCATTATATAATTTAATATTCCTGGAATATTGCAAGGTAGTTATTATTATCTCCATTTTATAGAAATAAATCCAGGGTTCAGAAGGGTTATCTGTTAGCTGTGATAAACAGTTCAGTGACAGATCAGTGACAAAACCAAGGTGAAAACTCATGCTACTTTTAACCCTATACTATGCCTGTGACTGTACTTCAGATGCAAAAGAGAGAGTGGATTCAGCCTATGTATGCTTCCTACTAGTTAAAATCTGTGATTTGGTCAGCCAGTACGGATAGATACAGAGTTATTTTCAGCCCACATTTCCACTACAATGGGGTTCAATCCCAAGCAGTTATTATTCTGGTTAAATTGATGGCTGAAACACATTAAGTATGAAGCTAATCTTTTTCTGGTCTAGACTATTCTGTTTCATTAATCACCGGGTCGTGCAGATGGCTTCCTTAATAATCAATCCCATGGATTAGCACATGGCTTTGGGTGAATAAGAGGCAATGGGAAAGGAAGGAACCAACAGAAATGAGTTGACTCTTGCAGTAAGAAATGGCTGAGGACGTCGTAGCAGATTTCCCACTAGAATGTACATCAGTCAAATTTTATGACTGGGGAGAAGCAACAATAACTCGCCCCTCCCCACCTGTGTGCTGAACAAAATGTGAAGTGAGGCAAACGAGTAGGAAAGATGTGTTCATTGCACGTAAAATGGTGGAGAGTGTGGCTTCTATCTGCCCACATACGGGCTTCCTGATGCTGAAGTACAGGGTCAGACAGCCTCCCCTCAGGGCAGGGGCCTTTCAGCATTAGCAGAAGTCCTTCCTCTGTGGGAAGGCTGCTCCCGAGACAGGGCGTGCAAGAAGCTGAGTTGTGCATTCTGGATTCCTCTCCCACTTTCACCAAACAGATCACTCCTCCTTGGAGATGAGAAAATGTAGGGCAAGAGGCCAGAAGCTTTCGGGGGAAGTCCCTCCTCCAGGGAGCCGGAGGAGTGGGGAATAAACGTGCCCTCCTGGCAAACACATTCCATCTAATAAGACCTGTGTGGAACTTGCAATGGAGACGGGAATCCTGAGTGGAATTTGGAGGGGATTCCTGTTGGTAGAAGAAAGGGTGGAAGGAGAGTGGATCATTTCTCTGTCTCCTTTGTTGTTGTTCTCATATACAGACTTCAGTGTCTGCTCTCTTTTGCCTGCTCTGAGCTGAGAGATTCTGCTTTCCTCCCACACTGTATTTCTGTCTTTGGAGGCTCCCTTGAGGAAACCTGCCTCCACTCTAGCTTGAGATTCTGGCCCATTACATCCAGCATATTCCTCCCCACTCCCCAACCCCCCGCACACATGGCTTCATAATAGGAAAATACATCCTCCTGTCTTCAGCAGACAGATATAGAAGGGCTATGTTTTTGAGAGGTTACTAAGTTGAAGACTTGCCTAGAAGCACTGTAGATATTTTATTTTCGGGAATTAGGAGAATGTCTAATTTGAAAGGGATAGGGAGTCAACAGCATTGCCCAAAACTTGCATCCTATTAAGCCCACACAGTCAAAACTCACAGTGACATCGGCTAGAGAGAGCGCTATGGTAACCTAGGAAATAAGAATTTAGAGTGTCAGACAACAGAGAAAATCAAATCTTTGTCAACTTGCTATAGGAACTCTGTTCAAGCACATATGTCACGCAGTCAGTAGGCAGACATTTAAAAAACCATGCCTCCAAGCAAATATGTTGCTTGGTTACTCCCTTTAAAGCATTTTCATTTGTAATCTCAGCTCCAGGATTTTCTGTCCCTATTTTTGCTCCTGCTCTCCCGCCACAGAGCTTTCTTCTTACCATCACCAGAACAGATCGCACGTTTAAGAAGCAGAGCAGAGCTGAGCTGAAAGCAACCCGAATAGTTCTATTCCAACAGCCTCACTTTACAAAAGGAAACTGAGTCTCAGTGACATTCACTGACTAGCCCAAGGTCTCCACCCCCCCCCCGCCCCACCCACCCCCCCGCCCCCCCACCCCCACCCCCCACCCCCACCCCCCCCCCGCCCCCCACCCCCACCCCCCCCCCCCCGCCCCCGCCATAAAGCAGCCGCACAGCCAGTGGTAGAAGGCAGCTCCCACAGTCAGCCGCTGACAATAAAAGGTCATACAGTTACCTTACCACAGCTGTTTTCTATTTGTTCCCTTCTACCGCTTTAACATTTGAAAAGCAGTCTAATTTAAAAGTAATGCATAACCTTTTATAGCAGCTTCTAGGGTTGGTATTTCCGGCGATTCCGTCCTTATAGGGACTACTTGTTCTAATAATGTTGTTGCAACTGCTGCTCACGATGTGCTTGGCCCTATGCTAAGTGCTTTACAAATCTAATTTCATTTAACCTTCACAACTATATTACCAGAATCTCATAGAGGTTAAGTTCTTCAGGAGATAACATGTCAGATCTCATCGAATTCATTTCCAGCCTTTACCTTAGTATCCCAATGAGGACAACGAAAGGATCATCCTTACCTTTAAAGCACAGACCCTGACTAATCATAGCTGAATCCATTAGCGTGTCAAATAGAGTGCTACTCACCCTGTGGGTGCCAAGTGATATTTCTAATGAGTTGTCCACGGGGGTGAGGGAGAGGGAGGATTCTCTTGTTAAGTACAGCTATCACAGAACTTGTCTTGAATGCAGCAGGCCCAGGCTAAAGTGAATTGCTGAGTCTATGACCCTGGGAAAGGTACTTAATGAGGATGGGGCCATGAGTCTTTGTTGAGGCCATCACACAGGCGCTTACGTTCTGCACCAGTCTGTTGGAAATTTTGTGGAGTAGGTCTGTAGACAAACCTTCAAATATCAACTCATCCTATTGAGTTAGCCGTACACAGTGCTTGTCACCCAAGTTCCACACAGTACCCTGTGCTAGGTGCTTTAGCAACTTATTTTTAATTTTCATGACAACTGCATTATTGCCATTTTCTGTAGAAAAATGTTGACGTTTAAAGAAGGCCTAATGCCAAGATCCTAGTAGACGATGGAGTTGGGATTTGTACTTGGTGTGACTGGCTCCAAAGTGTGTTCTCTTGACATTATATCACAGAACCAACACCACCTCTACCTCTGTTTAGCTCTGCGCCTTCCCACCCTACCCAGGAACTGCTCTGTCAATATAGTTTGTTTGGAATCTCTTGGACATGACTTGTATTTTGAAAGAAAAAAATTTAGGAATTCCACAACTGCTGGTGAAATTGATTTCCTAAGATCTCCCACTTGACTGATGGGGGACTGGCATTCCTAGTCATACAAGGTATTTGAGTACTTCATTGCAGGAACACTTACCAGCAATTGCTATCTGTAAAATGTATCAAGTGAGTGTTATTGCTGTGACAGCTCGTGAGTTCCAAACCGCTTTTATAAACCCAGGGTTTGACAGAGCCAAGATGGATGTTACCAGTTCAAATAGTTTTTCACCAGTAATTTCTGCAGTGACGAATATTGTAACTTGGATGCATCTAATGGGTACAAACGAGGACAGATAAAGCAAATATAGTGCAGAGGGTTCACTTTATATTTTTACAGAAACTGGTTGGGTTTTAATCATCTAGTGTTTATTTAGTGCCTACCATGTGCTGAGAAATGTGCTAAGTGCTAAGGAGAATACAAACAGTTATTAGATATTGTTCCATCTCTAAGTGTATATCCTAGATAGAGTGGAAACACACACAAACACTAACACAAATGTATGTGTATTGTCATTCAGCAAAATTTTCAAGGCACATATATGTATATAATACTATTCAGTCCTCATAACAGCCCTACAAAGAAGGTATCACCTTCCCTAAATTATAGTGAAAACCTAGAGACTGAGAGAGGTTAGGAAATGGTACCAAAATGTTGGAGAGCCAGGATTTGAATCCAAGTTTTCTGACTGTAGGTCTACGCACTTTCCACTATTCTACTTTACCACAAAATAATATGACCTTTAAGTGAGTGGTATAGAATTAAGTACTATAGAAGTTCAAAAAAGGGAGAAATCCCCGTAGGCCAGAATAGTTGGTCTTGAGTGATGGGCAACACTCAAACAGATGAAGAGGGAAAAGAAAGGTGACTTCCAAGAAGAAGATGTGAGAAGAATGTTGAATAGAAATATGAATAAGGTGTGTTCAGGGCAATAGATAAGCTGAAGTAAAAGAATAGAGAATTGTTGTTGAGCAGGGGTCAAAGACAATGATAAAGGGGCCAGTGGGGCCAGACCATGGCGAGTCATGGATGTCAGCTTATCAAACGCTGATCTTCACCATCCTAGGAACTCCCTGTGGAGTGAGTCAGTGTCTTCTCTGTGCCTCTCCTTTGCTTTCCCTCAGTGTATATTCTTGTTTTAAAGATCACTTGAAGTCTTCAGGAAGTTTTTACTGACTGTTATAGTTTGGATATTCTCCCTTCAGGGAACTCCAAGTACATCAGTTTTTGTCCTGCAAAATTTATCACTAAATAAGATTCTATACTTTGTTTTTCCCTAATAGTTTTCAGTGAGTTTGTCTTATGACCTCAGCCAGACAATAAACTTCTGGAAATCAAGGACCATGTCTTATTTATTATAAGCTACTGAGACTACCTTCAAATATGCATATTATAAAACAATGATCAAATATATTTAAGAACAGAGAATCAAGAGCAGGGAAAATATAAATGGGAATGGGGGGTAACATCAATAGGCACACTTTAAGAATGATAACATGAATTCCTATAGATGCCAGATTCAAAGGGAGCAAGGTGAATAAATCTTACCTTCAAAGAAGAAGAAACATACTATGTCCTCAGATAAGCTGCTCTTTTCTTAGCAGTTACTTTTAAAAGATTAGTTTTGACTTATATCAATGCACATTATCTAACAAATTATAAAAAGTAATATTCCGGTTATCAGCGTATTGCCTCTAGGTCCACTTTTCATTGCCTGCTATGCAAAAACAGAGCTGGACTAAATATTTCCCCTTTGCACACAAGCATGAGGTTAATATTTATCAGTGGAGTGCTCTGGAAAGACACTAGAGGAGGAAGGGGCTTCCATCTTCCTGGTCTGAACTGCTGTTCTCCCTGGGCTCCTGCAGAACATGTCATGTCTCTACGGGCAGCTTCTCACAACATTCTGAGATCAGAATCCCAGTAACTGGCATTACTCCTCCGGTGGATGGCTTTCCTTTTACCTCTTCATGCCAAAGTTCTGGAACTTTGGTAGCAAGTTCCAAAGAATAGCACATCCCCATGGACAGCTTCCTTGGAACACCCTCGGGTGGCTTCAGAGTGAGTTATGAGGTCTGGCACTTCTCTGTGGATGCCTGTTCCTAGCACTGCCCCTCAAGTGACTTTCAAACAAGTTCGGAGACACCTCCTCATGGGCACGGCTTCTGGCACCCCAGAAAACAGTTTCTTGGTGAGTGTCACTTCTGTGGCACCTCCCTGCAGATGGCTTATTTTGGCACCCCAGAGGATGGCTTCCCAGTGAATCCTGCCAATGCAGCCCCTCATGGACCTGTTACACCATGCAGTAGAGCCCAGCTGCACCCTCGAAAGCAAGGCTTAGAGTTCAGCCCTGGATGGGGGGTGTCTTCCAGATTTCTTCCTTCCTGGGTTCTCTGCCTTGGCCCTAGGAACAGTGGCTTCTCTGTACATCTGCTATTTTTATATTCTCGAGGGTCTTCTTTACCCTTTAGTAGCTAATCCCCCATTAATTCATTACCTTGTTATAGTTAATATTTTTTCAGTATTAAAGTTTCCTTGCTCAAATCACTGTGCAGCTTCTTTCTCCTAAGTAGACCCAAACTAAAACAAGTGCTGAAAAGCTTAAGAAAAACATCAGTTCCTTGTTCCAACCATCTTTTACCACCCACTCCACTCTCCAGACGCAATATTTTAAAACACTTGTATACTTATCTCCACATTTCTACATAAGGTATTTATACTGTTATTTCTAGGTTTGTCAGTTTTTTTAAAGTAAATTTATTTATTTTGTTTATTTATTTTTGGCTGCATTGGGTCTTCGTTGCTATGCGCGGCTTTCTCTAGTTGCGGCGAGCAGGGTCTACTGTTCCTTGTGGTGCATGGGCTTCTCACTGCAGTGGCTTCTCTTGTTACGGAGTACAGGCTCTAGGCACACGGGCTTCAGTAGTTGCGGCAGGCGGGCTCAGTAGTTGTGGCTCGCGGGCTCTAGAGCGCAGGCTCAGTAGTTGTGGTGCCCAGGCTTAGCTGCTCCGTGGCATGTGGGATCTTCCCAGACCAGGGCTCGAACCCGTGTCCCCTGCATTGGTAGGCAATTCTTAAACACTGCACCACCAGGGAAACCTTAGATTTGTCAATTTTTGACATTATCCATTCTTATGTTTCTTCAGTCATCCCAATAGTAATATCACTTTTGGTTAAATTAATAATTACTGCATACTTTTATGACTATATTAATATTGCTTACCATTCAGCCAAGTAATGATTATATTTACTTTCTTATATAATTTTTTTAAAAAATTTAGTTTTAGATCTAATAAATAGCCTTGGTTATTATGTTTTTAGAATTCAGAACACCTGTTTCTATTTTTGAATTCTTTGACAGATCTGCCAAATAATATCTATGAAAATGTTTTCCACATGCACAAATGTATGTGTGAATCTTTTAAAATCCACTTCCCTATAGAATCAGTACAGATTTAACATATAGAAACCATTCAGGAATGTCTAAATATGCTATTTGGCCTCCAGCTATTTGACCCTCAACAGGGATGTGACCATGGACATATTTCTTAAGTTTGTTGGGCTTAGTTTTTTTTCCTGCAAAACAGGCGAATGAAATTGTACATCTATGAAATATATTCTAACTCTTAGATTCATGGATCCCTAACTTGTCTATCCAGTTATAACCCCTGCTCTAGGACTAAATGTAATTCTTAGTATTAGTTGATCTTAAGTAAGTACACCCCAACCTCTCAGAAACTTTGTAAAGGCACTCTATGTTGTGCCCTTTAGTCAGCTACTCTAGGTAGGAGAACTGGTATTCTTTGTCTCTGCTCTTAACATACGCACCGATCAAAGCTAACTATTGTGAACATTTTTCTGATCTATATATAAATACAATTCTGCCTATATGACTTTAATTCTATTTCTTAAACTTGTATTAAGCAACTGAATGTTTTAAGCATTATGCTAGATGATATATTCATTTTCTTCATGGAAGATAGTGGCTTAGCAATGTATAACAGAAGTTATGTAATCAAAAATCTCTGAAAATATTCTTACCTCATCTGTTTGTATATTTAACAAATACTTTTCATGCCTATGTCTCAGGCACTTTTCTAGGTTCTGGGGAAAAAACAGCAAAAAAATACTGAGCTTACCATTATTGGCAGAGATAAATAACATCAAATAATCACAGGAAGGAGTCGGTTTGCAACAATGAAAAGTGATACAAGGTGGTACATGAGGGTATGAATCTGAAAAATAGGATTTCACTTAAGGAGGTCAGGGAAGGCTTCACTGAGAAAATGTTCCTTGAGCTGAGACCTGAAGGGTGAGTAGGAGTTAACGAGGCAACAGGGGAGGGAACAGTCCTCCATTCAGAGAAAACTGTGTAAAGACCCAATGGCGGAAGACAGCCCAGCAAGTATGAGAGGCACAAAGGCCTATATGACTGGGGAGCAAGGGGAAGGGTGAAATAAGATGGGGTGGAGAGGTGGGCATTACAGGACCTCATAGCCTCTTGAGTGTTGTATTTATCCCAAGGGAAAGGGGAGCCATTGAAAGATTTTAGGCTGAAGGGTGAACTCTGTCAAGCATTGTTGAAATTCACACCTTGGAGAAGATCTCTCAGGCAGCCTTTACAGAATAAACTGGAAGGGGCCAGTGTGGATTCAAGTAGGCCAGTTAGGAGGCTGTTAAGATAGAATTAAATATTTTAACCATTAAATATTTTGCCTCAATTTTAACTAGAGACTGTTGGATCTTTAAAGGAAGTAATTACTTCCCAAACTGAACTTTTGTTGCAAGCCTCTGCCCTTGTCATCTCCCAAATATTTGTCCTTCCTTATTGGCTGGGTCTACTGCCAGCTCTTGGATTGTCTTGCTGTAGACAACTAAAGCATCCTGATACAGGATAGTAATTGCAATGTAAGACCCCAATCCTTCCCTCCAGTCATAAACCAGGCATGCATTTCTAACAGCCAGGCAATTGCAAGAAGTATACTGAGGCACAGTTGAACCAGGATTTTATATCTCCTTGATGAATAAATTGGCTTACCACACAGGCGGTCTGACGGTTAGCCTTGCAGCCAATTACTAAGACAACAGAAAATTGGAAATCCGTTTAGCCAGTGAATTTGGCCGTACCATGTAGACTTGGTAGTAAACTCTATTTCCAACTGTCTTCATAAAAAGTAAACATGTAACGTTTAAAAATCACCCTGTAGGATGTAGCAGGCATTTTTCAAATTTGTTCTGATGATATTGATGTTGATGTATTAAAAACTCTACTTCTGTCACTTAAATTAAACTTAATTTATCTTGAGTTGCCTTTTGCCTTGCTTTTCCTCAGCTACAAAAATTGGGATTGGCCTTTTTTCCCTAAAATTTTCAGTGGTGTATATAATGGCAGGGAGAATGATCTATTCACTAATTAAACTAAAAACAGATATATTCTTTCTGCTTACATCACTGTAGAGGCCCCCTTTAAACTCTCAAACTTGCATTGGTATATAAGCCTTAATAAGAACTAGTGCCTGAGGCATGCTTGCTATATAGGTAAACAGGGATTTTCACAGTAGTGAAAACAAGGAAATAAGTTGCTACGTGCACTGCTTTATTCTAACTGGAAAACTCAAATAGAAAATATTTTGTGTTTAATTTAGTGAATACACAGGTTCACTATGGGCATGGACTATCACATGAAAAATCCTGAGAACTAATTCACAAAAATACTTTAGCCATTTTCCTGGAGATGCCCCATCTCAGATGTTTACTAGTAGAGAGATTTGCTAAACAGTGCTCTCTTTAACAAGTTAAGAATAAAAACCATAGGTGTTACCTATTTTAAGTTCCAGGAATAATGGGACTTGGAGAAATTGTGATTTGGGAAAATGCTATCTAGAAGAAGTTATACAGAGACTTCCCTCGTGGTGCAGTGGTTAAGAATCCACCTGCCAATGCAGGGGACACGGGTTTGAGCCCTGGTCCGGGAAGAACTCATATGCCGTGGAGCAGCTAAGCCCGTGTGCCACAACTACTGAGCCTGCACTCTAGAGCCCACGAGCCACAACAACTGAAGCCCATGTGCCTAGAGCCCGTGCTCCGCAACAAGAGAAGCCACCACAATGAGAAGCCTGCACACCGCAACGAAGAGTAGCCCCCTCTTGCTGCAACTAGAGAAAGCCGGTGAGCAGCAACAAAGACCCAACGTAGCCAAAAAAATAAGTTATACATACTTTCTCTCCTGTGGTTCAACCACAGGTAGAGGTTCCTAATGGTTCCTTATTACTTACTGCTTATAGAATCTAAAATTCTTAACATGATATCTAAGATATTTCTTCAGCTCGTACCACACTAGATCATAATCTTTTGTTTAATGTATCCATTAACTTATCATTATATATTAATTTTTTATTTCCATAATAAATTACTACAAACTTAGTGGCTTAATATAGCATATATTTATTATAATTGTGTAGATAACTCTTACTGGGCTAAAATCAAGGTGTAGATGGGCTGTGTCTTTTTCTAGAGGCTCTTCTGTGGGAGAATCCTCTTCCAGGCTCATTCAGGTCATTGGCAGCATTTAGTTCTCTGCAGTTATCAGACTAAGGTTCTCATTTCCTTGCTGGCTATAAGGTGAGTACTATTCCCTCCTGTCTTCTAGAGACCACCACATTTTTCAGTTTCCGGTCCCATTCCTCCATCTTTGAAACTATCTATGGCAATTCAAGTCCTTATGTCTCATCTCTCTGACATACCCTTCTGCCTCTATTTCCATGTTTAAGGACGATTAGACTGGATCCATCTAAATAATCCATAACATTTTCATTTCCAGGTCAGCTGGTTAGCAACTTAATTCCACCTGCAGTTTTAATTTTCTTTTGCCAGGCAGTGTAACATATTCACAGGATTAGGATGTGGCCAACTTGGGGGTTGGGGACATTTTTCTACCTAACACACACTACAACTGTTTGTTTTTTTAAATTGAAGTATAGTTGATTTACAGTGTTTGTTAGTTTCTGGTATACAGCAAAATGATTCAGTTATATACATATATATATATTCTTTTCCATTATAACTTATTAGAAGATATTGAATATAGTTCCCTGTGCTATGCAGTAGGACCTTTTTTTTTTTTAATTTATTTTATTTATTTATTTATTTTTGGCTGCATTGGGTCTTCATTGCTGCACGCGAGCTTTCTCTAGTTGCGGCGTGAGGGGGCTACTCTTTGTTGTGGTTCACGGCGGCTACTGTTCGTTGCGGTGTGTGGGCTTCTCACTGCGGTGGCTTCTCCTGTTGCGGAGCACGGGATCTAGGTACACGGGCTTCAGTAGTTGTGGCACGTGAGCTCAGTAGTTGTGGCACATGGGCTTAGTTGCTCCTCAACATGTGGGATCTTCCCAGACCAGGACTTGAACCTGAGTCCCCTACATTGGCAGGCGGATTCTTAACCACTGTGCCACCAGGGAAGTCCAGGACCTTGTTGGTTATCTGTTTTATATATAGTGGTTTGTGTCTGCTAATCCCAAACTCCTAATTTATCCCCTGCCCCTTTCCCCTTTGGGAGCCATAAGTTGGTTTTCTATGTCTGTGAGTCTGTTTCTGTTTTGTAAATAAGTTCATTTGTTTCATTTTTTTAGATTTCACATATAAGTGATATTATGTGATATTTGTCTTTCTCTGACTTACTTCCCTTAGTAAGATAATCTCTAGGTCCATCCATGTACAACTGTTTATTTTCATGGCTTTGCTCATTGCTGAGGGAGGAAACTATGAACAGTTTATCTATGTATCTGCAGCGCCTATAGTGTAGTGTCTAGCCTTCAATTGTCATTGAAAACATGTTTAAATAATGAGTAAAAAATTAAGTTTTTAAATAATTACCACCAAATATAGAATTTCAATTACCATCCAGCAAGGAGTCTTACTTCCACTAATTAATATGGTAGACATGAAGGTGCTTTGAAACATAAATATTACATAATAATTATATGGTATCTTTATTTTTATGTATTTATTTATTTATAACATCATTATTGGAGTATAATTGCTTTACAATGGGTGTGTTACTTTTTGCTTTACAGCAAAGTGAATCAGCTATACGTATACATATATCCCCATATCTCCTCCCTCTTGCGTCTCCCTCCCACCCTCCCTATCCCACCCCTCTAGGTGGTCACAAAGCACTGAGCTGATCTCCCTGTGCTTTGCACCTGCTTCTCACTAGCTATTTTACAATTGGTAGTATATGTAAGTCCATGCCACTCTCTCACTTCGTCCCAGCTTACCTTTTCCCCTCCCCGTGTCCTCAAGTCCATTCTCTACGTCTGCGTCTTTATTCCTGTCCTGCCCCTAGATTCTTCAGAACGATTTTTTTTTTTTTTTTTAGATTCCATATATATGTGTTAGCATACGGGATTTGTTTTTCTCTTTCTGACTTACTTCACTCTGTATGACAGACTCTAGGTCCATCTACCTACCTACAAATAACTCAATTTTGTTTCCTTTTATGGCTGAGTAATATTCCATTGTATATATGTGCCACATCTTCATTATCCTTTCATCTGTTGATGGACACTTAGGTTGCTTCCATGTCCTGGCTATTGTAAATAGAGCTGCAATGAACATTGTGGTACATGACTCTTTTTGAATTATGGTTTTCTCAGGGTATATGCCCAGTAGTGGGATTGCTGGGTCATATGGTAGTTTTATTTTTAGTTTCATAAGGAACCTCCATACTGTTCTCCACAGTGGCTGTATTAATTTACATTCCCACCAACAGTGCAAGAGGGTTCCCTTTTCTCCACACCCTCTCCAGCATTTACGGTTTGTAGATTTTTTATGATGGCCATTCTGACCCGTGTGAGGTGATACCTCATTGTAGTTTTGATTTCCATTTCTCTAATGATTAGTGATGGTGAGCATTCTTTCATGTGTTTGTTGGCAATCTGTATATCTTCTTTGGAGAAATGTCTATTTAGGTCTTCTGCCCATTTTTGGATTGGGTTGTTTGGTTTTTTGATATTGAGCTGCATGAGCTGCTTGTAAATTTTGGAGATTAATCCATTGTCAGTTGCTTCATTTGCAAATGTTTTCTCCCATTCTGAGGGTTGTCTTTTAGTCTTGTTTATGGTTTCATTTACTGTGCAAAAGCTTTTAAGTTTCATTAGGTCCCATTTGTTTATTTTTGTTTTTATTTCCATTTCTCTGGGACGTGGGTCAAAAAGGATCTTGCTGTGATTTATGTCATAAAGTGTTCTGCCTATGTTTTCCTCTAAGAGTTTGAAGGTGTCTGGCCTTACATTTAGGTCTTTAATCCATTTTGAGTTTATTTTTGTGTATGGTGTTAGGGAGTGTTCTAATTTCATTCTTTTACATGTAGCTGTCCAGTTTTCCCAGAACCACTTATTGAAGAGCTGTCTTTTCTCCTCTGTATATTCTTGCCTCCTTTATCAAAGATAAGGTGACCATATGTGCATGGGTTTATCTCTGGGCTTTCTATCCTGTTCCATTGACCTATATTTCTGTTTCTGTGCCAGTACAATACTGTCTTGATTAGTGTAGCTTTGTGGTATAGTCTGAAGTCAGGAAACCTGATTCCTCCAGCTCCGTTTTTCTTTCTCAAGATTGCTTTGGCTCTTCTGGGCCATTTGTGTTTCCATACAGATTGTGAAATTTTTTGTTCTAGTTCTGTGAAAAATGCCATTGGTAGTTTGATAGGGATTGCATTGAATCTGTAGATTGCTTTGGGTAGTATAGTCATTTTCACAATGTTGATTCTTCTACTCTAAGAACATGGTATATCTCTCCATCTATTTGTATCATCTTTAATTTATTTCATCAGTGTCTTATAATTTTCTGCATACAGGTCTTTTGTCTCCTTAGGTAGGTTTATTCCTAGATATTTTATTCTTTTTGTTGCAGTGGTAAATGGGAGTGTTTTCTTAATTTCACTTTCAGATTTTTCACCGTTAGTGTATAAGAATGCAAGAGATTTCTGTGCATTAATTTTGTATCCTGCAACTTTGCCAAATTCATTGATTAGTTCTAGTAGTTTTCTGGTAGCCTCTTTAGGATTCTCTATGTATAATATCATGGCATCTGCAAACAGTGACAGCTTTACTTCTTCTTTTCCGATTTGGATTCCTTTTATTTCTTTTTCTTCTCTGATTGCTGTGGCTAAAACTTCCAAAACTTTGTTGAATAATAGTGGTGAGAGTGGGCAAACTTGTGTTGTTCCTGATCTTAGTGGAAATGGTTTCAGTTTTTCACCATTGAGGACGATGTTGGCTGTGGGTTTGTCATATATGGCCTTTATTATGTAGGAAAGTTCCCTCTATGCCTACTTTCTGGAGGGTTTTAATCATAAATGGGTGTTGAATTTTGTCGAAAGCTTTCTCTGCATCTATTGAGATGATCATATGGTTTATCTCCTCCAATTTGTTAATATGGTGTATCACGTTGATTGATTTGCATTTATTGTAGAATCCTTGCATTCCTGGGTTAAACCCCACTTGATCATAGTGTATGATCCTTTTAATATGCTGTTGGATTCCGTTTGCTAGTATTTTGTTGAGGATTTTTGCATCTATGTTCATCAGTGTTATTGGCCTGTAGTTTTCTGTCTTTGTGACATCTTTGTCTGGTTTTGGTATCAGAGTGATGGTGGCCTCGTAGAATGAGTTTGGGAGTGTTCCTCCCTGTGCTATATTTTGGAAGAGTTTGAGAAGGATAGGTGTTAGCTCTTCTCTAAATGTTTGCTAGAATTCGCCTTTGAAGCCATCTGGTCGTGGGCTTTTGTTTGTTGGAAGATTTTTAATCACAGTTTCAGTTTCAGTGATAGTGCTTGTGATAGGTCTGTTCATATTTTCTCTTTCTTCCTGGTTCAGTCTCAGAAGGTTGTGCATTTCTAAGAATTTGTCCATTTCTTCCAGGTTGTCCATTTATTGGCATATAGTTGCTTGTAATCTCTCATCATCCTTTGTATTTCTGCAGTGTCAGTTGTTAGTTCACCTTTTTCATTTCTAGTTCTATTGATTTCAGTCTTCTCCCTTTTTTTCTTGATAAGTCTGGCTAATGGTTTATCAATTTTGTTTATCTTCTCAAAGAACCAGGTTTTAGTTTTATTGATCTTTGCTATCGTTTCCTTCATTTCTTTTTCATTTATTTTTGATCTGATCTTTATGATTTCTTTCCTTCTGCTAACTTTGGGGTTTTTTTGTTCTTCTTTCTCTAATTGCTTTAGGTGCAAGGTTAGGTTGTTTATTTGAGATATTTCTTGTTTCTTAAGGTAGGATTGTATTGCTATAAACTTCCCTCTTAGAAGTGCTTTTGCTGTGTCCCATAAGTTTTGGGTCGTCGTGTTTTCATTGTCATTTTTTTCTAGGTATTTTTTTATTTCCTCTTCGATTTCTTCAGTGATGTCTTGGTTATTAAGTAGTGTGTTGTTTAGCCTCCATGTGTTTGTATTTCTTACAGATTTTTTCCCGTAATTGATATCTAGTCTCATAGCATTGTGGTCGGAAAAGATACTTGATACGATTTCAATTTTCTTAAATTTACCAAGGCTTGATTTGTGACCTAAGATGTGATCTGTCCTGGAGAATGTTCCATGAGCACTTGAGAAGAATGTGTATTCTGTTGTTTTTGGATGGAATGTCCTATAAATATCAATTAAGTCTATCTTGTTTAATGTATCATTTAAAGCTTGTGCTTCCTTATTTCTTTTCATTTTGGATGATCTGTCCATTGGTGAAAGTGGGGTGTTAAAGTCCCCTACTCTGATTGTGTTACTGTCAATTTCCCCTTTTATGGCTGTTAGCATTTGCCTTATGTATTGAGGTGCTCCTATGTTGGGTGCATAAATATTTACAATTGTTATATCTTCTTCTTGGATTGATCCCTTGATCATTATGTAGTGTCCTTCTTTGTCTCTTGTAATACTCTTTATTTTAAAGTCTGTTTTGTCTGATATGAGAATTGCTACTCCAGCTTTCTTTTGATTTCTTTTGCATGGAATATCTTTTTGCATCCCCTCACTTTCAGTCTGTATGTGTCCCTAGGTCTGAAGTGGGTCTCTTGTAGACAGCATATGTATGGGTCTTGTTTTTGTATTCATTCAGCCATTCTATATCTTTTGGTTGGAGCATTTAGTCCACTTACCTTTAAGGTAATTATCGATATGTATGTTCCTATTACCATTTTCTTAATTGTTTTGGATTTGTTATTGTAGGTGTTTTCCTTCTTCTGTGTTTCTGCCTAGAGAAGTTCCTTTAGCATTTGTTGTAAGGCTGGTTTGGTGGTGCTGAACTCTCTCAGCTTTTGCTTGTCTGTAAAGGTTTTAATTTCTCTGTCGAATCTGAATGAGATCCTTGCTGGGTAATCTTGGTTGTAGGTTTTTCCCTTTCATTACTTTAAATATATACCGCCACTCCCTTCTGGCTTGCAGAGTTTCTGCTGAAAGATCAGCTGGTAACCTTATGGGGATTCCCTTGTATATTTTTGTTGTTTGTCCCTTGCTGCTTTTAATAGTTTTTCTTTGTAGTTAATTTTTGAAAATTTGATTAATATGTGTCTTGGCATGTTTCTCCTTGGATTTATCCTGTATGGGACTCTCTGTGCTTCCTGGACTTGATAACTATTTCCTTTCCCATATTAGGGAAGTTTTCACCTATAATCTCTTCAAATATTTTCTCAGTCCCTTTCTTTTTCTTTTTTTCTTCTGGGAGCCCTATAGTTCGAATGTTGGTGTTTTTATTGTTGTTCCAGAGGTCTCTGAGACTGTCCTTAATTCTTTTCATTCTTTTTTCTTTATTCTGCTCTGCAGTAGTTAGTTCCAGTATTTTATCTTCCAGGTCACTTATCCGTTTTTCTGCCTCAGTTATTCTGCTACTGATTCCCTGTAGATAATTTTTAATTTCATTTAATGTGTTGTTCATCATTGTTTGTTTGCCCTTTAGTTCTTCTAGGTCCTTGTTAAACGTTTCTTGTATTTCCTCTATTCTCTTTCCAAGATTTTGGATCATCTTTACTATCATTACTTTGAATTCTTTTTCAGGTAGACTGCCTATTTCCTCTTCATTTGTTTGGTCTGGTGGGTTTTTACCTTGCTCCTTCATCTGCTGTGTGTTTCTCTTTCTTCTCATTTTGCTTAACTTACTGTGTTTGGGGTCTCCTTTTCGCAGGCTGTGGGTTCATAGTTCCCGTAATTTTTGGTGTCTGCCCCCAGTGGGTAATGTTGGTTCTGTGGGTTGTGTAGGCTTCCTGGTGGAGGGGACTAGTGCCTGTGTTCTGGTGGATGAGGCTGGATCTTGTCTTTCTGGTGGGGAGGACCACGTCTGGTGGTGTGTTTGGGGTGTTTGTGACCTTAATATGATTTTAGGCAGCCTCTCTGCTAATGGGTGGAGTGGTGTTTCTGTCTTGCTAGTTGTTTGGCATAGGGTGTCCAGCACTGTAGCTTGCTGGTCATTGAGTGGAGCCAGGTCTTAGCGTTGAGTTGGAGATCTCTGGGAGAGCTTTTGCTGTTTGATATTACCTGGAGCTGGGAGGTCTCTGGTGGACCAATGTCCTGAACTTGGCTCTCCCACCTCAGAGGCACAGGCCTCATACCCAGCCAGAGCACCAAATCCCTGTCAGCCACACAGCTCAGAAGAAAAGGGAGAAAAAAAGAAAGAAAAAAAAATAATTAAAATAAAAAATGATTATTAAAAATAAAAAAATTAAAAGGTAATAAAGAAATAGAAAAAAAAATAGAAAGAAAGAAGGAAGAGAGCAACCAAACCGAAAAACAAATCCACCAGTGATAACAAGTGCTAAAATGTATACTAAAAAAACAAAAAGAAAAACAAAACAGACCGACAGAACCCTAGGACAAATGGTAAAAGCAAAGGTATACAGACAAAATTACACAGAGGCATACACATACACACTCAGAAAAAGAGAAAAAGAAAAAAAAAAAAAATATATATATATATATATATCGTTGCTCCCAAAGTCCACCTCCTCAATTTGGGATGATATGTTGTCTATTCAGGTATTCCACAGATGCAGGTACATCAAGTTGATTGTGGAGATTTAATCTGCTGCTCCTGAGGCTGCTGGGAGAGATTTCCCTTTCTCTTCTTTGTTCCCACAGCTCCTGGGGTTCAGCTTTGGATTTGGCCCCGCCTCTGAGTGTAGGTCGCCTGAGGGCATCAGTTCTTTGCTCACACAGGACCGGGTTAAAGGAGCAGCTGATTAGGGGGCTCTGGCTCACTCAGGCGGTGGGGGCGGGAGGGAGGGGTATGGAGTGCGAGGTGAGCCTGCGGCGGCAGAGGCTGGCGTGATGTTGCACCAGCCTGAGGCGCTGTGCGTTCTCCTGGGGAAGTTGTCCCTGGATCACGGGACCCTGGCAGTGGTGGGCTGCACAGGCTCCCGGGAGGGGCGGTGTGGATAGTGACCTGTGCTCACACACAGGCTTCTTGGTGGCTGCAGCAGCAGCCT
Organism: Balaenoptera musculus; assembly: GCF_009873245.2. NCBI lineage: Eukaryota > Metazoa > Chordata > Mammalia > Artiodactyla > Balaenopteridae > Balaenoptera > Balaenoptera musculus. The sequence goes on along the minus strand of NC_045788.1, from coordinate 54,411,513 downwards.
TAGTGTCTCATGCCCGTCTCTGGGGTCGGCGCTATAGCCACGGCTCGCGCCCGTCTCTGGAGCTCCTTTAAGCAGCGCTCTTAATCCCCTCTCCTGGCACACCAGGAAACAAAGAGGCAAGAAAAAGTCTCTTGCCTCTTCGGCAGCTGCAGACTTTTTCCCGGACTCCTTCCCGGCTAGCTGTGGCGCACTAGCCCCCTTCAGCCTGTGTTCACACCTCCAACCCCAGTCCTCTCCCTGGAATCCGACCTCCGAAGCCAGAGCCTCAGCTCCCAGCCCCCGCCTGAGATATCTCACAATATCTCTCTCCTTCTGTGTGTGTGTGTGTGTGTGTGTGTGTGTGTGTGTGTGTGTATGTATATGTATATGTATAGTCAGCCCTTGGTATCCATAGGGGATTGGTTCCAAGACCCTCTCAGATACCGAAACTCATAGGTGCTCAAATCCCTTATATAAAATGGCGTCGTATTTTCATATAACCTACAAACATCCTTCCCATATAAATCATCTCTAGATTACTTTTAATACCTAATACAATGTAAATGATATGTAGATCGTTGTAAATACAATGTAAGTGCTATGTAAATAATTGCTGGCTCTTGGCAAATTCAAGTTTTGCTTTTTGGAACTTTCTGGAATATTTTTTCTGAATATTTTAAACTGTAGTTGGTTGGATTTGCAGATGTGGAGCCTGTGGATGTGGAGGTCAGACTATTATATATATGAACACACATACAAACTTTCTGCACATGCTTATGTTAGGGTTCTATCAAAACCCTATGGCCTCTGAGAAAAATCTTTGGATGAATTTTAAAGGAGAGAATAGTATTCAATCATTTCTTTTCCAGTATTAAAAGTCAAGAAAGCCTTTTGTTACAAGGCCTTCTTCCTTACTCTCTAGAACTAAAAGTAGGAAAACAGTTATCTATCTTTGATCAAAAACCAAGACAATTTATGCAATAACTTTCTTCTTTTCTGCACTGCTTTAATTTTCTTGAAGAAATCAATCCACTTGGGAGAATCTAGTTTCAATCTATAAAAAATCTTTTGGAGACTTAGGCCGGCTAGATTTAAAGAAAGGCCAAATGCATGAATAATTATAATTTTTTGTTTTATTGATCAAAGTATCTAGAGATCAAAGCTTGAATTGATATTTGTTAAGTTAATTTCAATAATAATAAAAATCTAAGGCTTCTCTGAAACATATGGTTATCTGCAAAATTTTGTAACTTTTTTTTTTCAGATGGAAAGAAAGGATATAGTAATTTAACAATGCAATTCATCTCTTCTGAAGTTTAAGCCTGCTATCTACCAGCAGGATAAACTCTACATAGAATATCAGTCATATTATACTACCAGCAGCATCTGGCAAGAAAGACTGTAGAAATCATCAGGCACAATTCATAGGAATAATCATGTTATTATTGTTATAATAATAACTATGTTATTATTATCTAGGAGAACTGAGCCAGCCTCTGTATGGCGAGCCTTTAAAACCAAACATATTGTTAAAAACTGTAAATTTTGGTCAGAGGGGATTACCATGAAGCTGAGGATGCTTATGCTTCAGGTTTTCTCTCTTGATCTGGACCCTTTCAAGGTGCTGTACTTGATTTTGTACTAGTAATTTTGTGTTCTTTACCCAGGCCCTCCTGGGATCCCCTAAACTGTCCAAACTTCAGGTTCCTAAAGACTGAGTCTACCTCAGGTAAATACATTGTTTGCATTCAGGGCATTATTAAATAGTTTTAAACTATCTTAGCAATTTGGAAAAATTCAGGCCAGTAAAAAAATTTGTCACAGTCTCATCTAGTAATTATCAAATGTTTTGTGGCCTCTCCTTAATCATAGCAGGTAGAGTAATTGGAATCCACGTTATTAAACTGAAAAAGATACCATCAGTTTTAGTATTAATCAGGCTTGACAACATTTTGTGTATCCAATGTGAGATGTAAATTACTATCAGTCATTTTTACACAAAAATGGCACTGGTGCTGGATTCTGGTATTATTCTTACCTCTACATATTTATCTAAATCCTTTAATCTTTCAACTTGAGAGGTAACAGGTGTATTTTAGTGGATTTTATGTCACGAATAATTCTTCCCCTTAAAAATCTATCTTACTCGGCAAAACGCTGGTGACGCTTAGAAAAATAGTTTTGCATCTTCCTAATGTAACATAGAGATTGAAACTTTAAAAGTACAATTTAAAAAAAGCAAATAAAGGAATTAAGACCACATCACTTGTTACCCCAAATGGGTCTGGGTCTGCTAATGACAAGTCAATAAACAGTTCCAAACCCCCCCCCCCAAAATAAATAAAAGTACAATAAAAAAACAAAAGCTATATCAGGTAATTGGCCTGCCTCTAAATGCTACAACCTAAGTTTCAACTTTGGGAATAAAAGGTCTTCAGATGCTATCACCTAAAATTAACGGATCAGATGACTACTGATACAAACAGTACAGGTTTGGCACACTACTGAAAAGTAATCACTATTGCATTGGACTTACCAAGACTGCATCTAACATTTGAATATCAGTTGTGGCTTAAATCCAAATTATTATATTAGGAATCTTGGTAGATAGATAGGTGAGTATAAAATTAAGGGCTTACAATTTCAGGCAAAGAAACTTGTTTGAGATTCTTGGATTTGGGCATGAACATTTAATTACATACTTATGTATTATAATGAAATAGTAGAGACTTGTGAATAAATAGTGAATCACCTATTTAACATTAAGGTCAGTGGGAATTTTTGCTCACAAAAGAACAGATGAAATAGGACTACTGAAATTGGCTTGAATTTCTTAGGCATTTTCTCTGAGCCTTTACACAAGTCCAGTTAAGAGTAACTATAGCTGATTTAATTACTTTTTGTAACACTTTACCTGTACTTTTTCTGTAGCATTTATTAACAGTTTGTTAAGTATTTATTATGTATAAGTGCTTTCTCTCCCACTACATTTTAAGATCTTCCAGATAGGGCTTGAGTCTGAATGCTCTGTTTTGTCCTTCGTTGCACCATTAATTGTTGGTGTTCAATGGATTGCTGTTAAATAAATTGACCTTCAGTTTAGTGGTAGTAAAATTCAAGAGACCTGCATTTGTGTGTAGAGAGCATGGAGCTGAATTCTTTCAGCAGGTAAGACAGTCATTGATGAATGAGATAGGTACTTCAGGAATGAATGTTAAAATTTCCTGGTCACTAAATGATATTTAAGACCAAAGCATAGGAAGCGTAAAGGCTTAAAAAAAAGAAAGTGCATGTATCTATCTGTTAAATGATACAAAGTAAACAGAGAAAAAGCATTCATTTACCTTTATTGGTTCATTCATTCATTCATTTAATGCAAATTTGTGAAGCATCTGCTATGTGCAGACACTCTGATGGGCATCAGGATCAGCCCGTTGAATGACAGGTGCTCAGGGCTCATAAGGAGACCACACGCGGGGGTCAGATTTACACCTAACACACTCAGTTAAAAAAAAAACACTAAGTGATTCCATGTAGGTGTTTGCTTACATTATTATAAAAATAAATTTAAACGTAGTTTAATAAATTTCTAACTGAATTGACTAACTTGTGCAGATTGTTAGTCTCTATGGTGATATAGACAAAATTGCTCCCCCAAGGTTGAGGTTGACCAAATTGTAATGAAGATGATACTGGGCCACTTGATGTCTTGTCTGTAGTTCCCAGAAATAGTCGTGAAAATAGAAGGGCACTTAGAATGCCACTCTAATACTTTGAATACAGTTAGGCTTGGTATTATAGGCATAAGCCAATCAAAACAATCAATTAGGGCTTCCCTGGTGGCGCAGTGGTTGAGAATCTGCCTGCCAATGCAGGGGACACGGGTTCCAGCCCTGGTCTGGGAAGATCCCACATGCCACGGAGCAACTGGGCCCGTGAGCCACAATTACTGAGCCTGCGCGTCTGGAGCTTGTGCTCCGCAACAATAGAGGCCGCGATGGTGAGAGGCCCGCGCACCGCGATGAAGAGTGGTCCCCACTTGCCACAACTAGAGAAAGCCCTCGCACAGAAACGAAGACTCAACACAGTCATAAATAAATAAATAAATAAATAAATAAAAGAACGTGAATTTAAAAAAAAAAAAAACAATCAATTAGTATGGCCTAAGGTAAATTAAAATAAAACTGATCAAGTTAATTTCATGGTTCTATGTACTCTTGTCATAAATGCCTCTTCTTACAACTGAGTGGTTTGCATCTTGAGAATTTTATTCCATTCTCAGCCAGCTTTTGACATTCTGAAAGAAGAAATAAGAAGGAAATCAGGTTATATACTTTAATTTTTTATTAAAAATTTAATTAATATTAATATTTAATTAATAACTTTTAACTTACCAATACATTTCCTATTAATAATCTCAGTCTTAGAGTCTCAGTAAGTTGGAATTTAGGGATCTTTGAAATCCTCGAAGAGCCTCTAGTTGTGTGGTTTCCATGCTGCAGCCTGTGGATCTCAGGGGAATCTCAGGGTTGTGGTGTGAGGTCTGTAATTCCATATGGACACCAATCGTTTTCTTTAGCTGAAGTAAAATATCTCATATGTACTCTTTCTCACTAGTTTTCAAACCAATTTAAATGCTATTTTGAATAGTATCAAATGGAGTTATTTTAAAGTGTTCCTGAAACCATAATAGTGATTTGACGATACTTTCTTCTACTTTGATAGAACCTGAAATCTGTTAGCAATCATGCGGAGAAGGTGGTGTGTAGAAGTTTTAGAATTTGAAAGGTCCCCACTGAGAAACGAGTTGGAAACTTTAGTGCCTAGCACATAGTAGGCATTCAATAAATGTGTTTTGTATGTTGGAATAAATACCTGCACTGTAGATCTAGCCAAACCTTTTCATTTTAGGGACATAGGTAAATGACTTTTTCAAGTTCCCTGTGAAAGGTAGTGGCAGGTCCTATATAGAAGAACCTGTATTATCCTACGTCTGTCTCATATAAATGTAATTGGGTACCATTCTGAAAGGATCATTATGGTCAGTTAAGCCTATTGAAACTTAAAGACTGTGCTGAGACTTAGGGATAAGGTTTGGCCTTCCCCGGAGGTCATTCCCAGAGACAATAACCAGAAAATAAATCTCTGGAAAAGTCATAGCAAAGTCTCTAGTGTAGAGTTTATCAATGTGTGACTCAAAGAACTTGCATTAAAATCTCCTGGGATATCTGTTAAAATACAATTATCTGGGTACCACCCTAGTTCTACAGAATCAAACTTTGTGTAGATTCTCATGTTCACTCATCTCTCTAGTGACACTTGTGGTCACTGCAGTTTGAGTACTGCTGTGCTGTTGCATGAAAGGGAAGGATTAAACTCACTCCCTCAGGTTCGACTTTAAGACATCTGATGACTGTACCTTCTCGCTGATCAGTGAAAGATGGGGTCTTTCTATATCTTCACCATTTTACTGGGAAGAGAGGGATTTAGACAAGATGCCTCTTTTCTTGAGGCCATACAAGGATACACGTGGCCTGAGACCATATTGAGTCAGCTATGCCTTACAAGTCAGGTGATCTAAAGCCAACATTCTCCACATTGGGTTTCCTTTTGTTATTCCCTGACCTCCCATGAGTCTTATTTAAGTGTGTCGGACTGCCTCGGCAGTGCAAGAGGAGCACGATATGAGCCCTGTGAAGGGGCTCTTCTTTCTGCCTGAGGATAACTGCAGTGGAAATTAATGAGTCCCCAAGGGAAAAGGAGATCTTGGGGACAGCAGACCCATGTAGTTCAGATATCCCTCCAATAATTTTCCTTCCCTGTACTAACCATGAAGGATCTGTATATATTAATTTTTTTTTTAAGAATAGCATTTCTTTTAAGAGGCAAGCCTAGGACAAAATATTCCCTGGTGTTGAGTCCTTGGGACTCATAGGGTGTTAGCTGCCCCTGGGAAACCACTATCTTTTATTAAATGATGTGAGAAAAGTTGCTTTTCATGTGTTCATATGTGTAAACATCTTACCACAAGAAATGGGAGGTAGTGTTTTTGGTGAGTTATTGTTTTCTTTCAGGGATCAATGAGAAATTGAGTTCACATGAAACATAATAGGAAGCAGGAGTCTCAAAATGGAATCAAATACACCTAGTGGTTTGCATTAAATTGACTGAAATTGCTTTGAAAGAAACAACTCCTAATTGCCATTCTTCATCAAATTATTCATTTTTATAAACAAAAGCTTTTAGACTGTGCGTTAATGAGATCCAGATCAATCTAACTGGGAGCACAGGAAGCTATTAAAGTTTAGTAGGGAAAAAATGCAAGGAAATTACTGATAGCATAAAAGTTTTCTCTGACTTAAGGAGAAATGCTTTCAAATAATCATATGGCCTCCCAAGATAATAATCACCATCTTGCACAAATATAGCTGCTATGAAATTAGCTTTCAAACCATTTAGATTCATCATTGTCCTTTTATTCACATCCTCAAAGCACTGGTCTGACAAAACACCAGAAATCATATTCTTTCCTTCTTTAATGTTTATATTGTATAAGCTAAGATTATGATAAAAATTGTAGTGGGTACAGCATTACCTTTGTAGCATTTGCTATTATTATTTTATGCAGTCAGTAAAGATCAGAATGTGAGCAATATCACCGAATTCCTCTTGCATGGCGTGGAGTGAGTCCAGGAGAACACAGATGAAAACATCCAGTTTGAGTCTCACAGTCGCCTTACTGCTGCTTCTCCATTAACCCTCCTCCCTAATCATAAATCATAAACATGCTTTAAAACTTAGCTTAAATGTAGCTTCTTACTCAAATATTTTTCTGTTTTTATCACGTCACATCTGTCTTCTATAAACATTTTATACTTGTCTCATTATACTAATTGGAATTCATGTAATATTGTATGCATTTGTATGCATACCTTATCTGACATTATTTTCCAGGTCCCTTCTGGTGAATACCATGCCCTAACCACCTCTGTACCCCATGTGCTACTTAGCACATACTGCTCAACAAATGGTGAGCAAATGAATAAGGACCTTGAGAATGAATCAAGCTTGAGTTCCACTCTGCTTACAAGGTTGTGTGTCAAGTTGCATAAGACATGTCTGGTGATCTGGTGGGACAGACCTGGAAGAGGCCCATTTACATGAAGCTCAAGGAGCCTCTTGGAAGAGAACTCATTGTAAGGGAGGAAAGAATCTGGCATGAGGAGCTTGCTAGGCAAAAGACCTTAGTGACTGGAGGAGTGGGCTGATTGTGAGGCGAGCATGAGTTTCGACACCAGTCCAGTGTTGCCTCTCACTGGACTCAAGTGTGACTCCCACTTGAATAAATGTAAAAGAGCTCTTTCCCTGGAAACTCTCCAAGCCCTGGGGCATCAGCATTACTGCTCAGATACCCTGTAAAGTGTTGAAGATCACAGTAGGGAGAGGCCTTGTTCTTCCTCACTGCATAATAGAGCAGAGATATGCAAAGTGTGGTCCGGGGACTGGAGCCAGTCTATAAATTGGTCCATGATGAGATAAGGAGCTTGAATCAGAACCTAAATCAACCATGTCAATGAGCACACTGTTTACTTCAGCTGACATTTTTCTTTTTATGATAGCAAGACATTCTTGATAAAGGAAGAAGAGGGTTCATTTACATTCTGGCAGGACCTCCTTACTCTTGGTAACAGAGGGATTGTGGACTGGCTATTTTGAGAAATGTGGTAATAGAAAACCATGTTGCTTTGGCATCTCCTGGGTCCCAGAGCACCACTGGGCAGAAGATACTAGTGCTAGTAGCTGTACTAACGAGGGGATTCACATTGGAGGAAAGGGCATGGCGGTTCCCAGAAAGAACTGTGGGACCCAGTGGAGCAGCAGAGGCACCAAGTGAGTTTGGAATGGTTTGTGAGCACGTGTGAAATATCTCCTGGGGACTCTCTAATGCATGTGAGGAGTAATTTGTAGCAATATAAAGTTATATGGAGGAGACAGGAGCAAGAATCGGTGGAATGTGTGTTAGCACCTTGGCTTCTTGCAGTCATTTGTGATAGAGCTTCTAAGATTGACCTCTTATCCAAATTTGGGCACCTCATTTTATCCTGGCAGTGTAGCTCCAAGAAATGACCAGAGGATGCACTTGTAGAAATTGAGAAAATCTTTTAGAATAGTGTGATGACAAAAACTATGGGTGAAGAGAGGAGCAGTAAGTAAGAGTAGCTAATAGAACAAATGAATGGAAGGGAAGCAAATTGAGAAAGAAAAAATATTAGAAGAATTAGAAACCAATGAGATGGATATTATATCTATCTATCTATCTATCTATCTATGTGTCTATATTCTGAAGTCTATACATTTTTTTGAAGGAGGCAAGCCCACATTTTCTGTGTGTATATATGTTTGCTATTTTCATATGCATGCAATTATTTAAAAAATAATTTTAAAAAAATGACAATAATCCATGAATGTTATAAATGAAATAAGATTTTTTTAAAAATTATTTATTTATTTATTTATTTATTTATGGCTGTGTTGGGTCTTCGTTTCTGCGCAAGGGCTTTCTCTAGTTGCGGCAAGTGGGGACCACTCTTCATCGCGGTGCATGGGCCTCTCACTATCGCGGCCTCTCTTGTTGCGGAGCACAGGCTCCAGACGCGCAGGCTCAGTAATTGTGGCTCACGGGCCCAGTTGCTCCGCGGCATGTGGGATCTTCCCAGACCAGGGCTCTAACCCGTGTCCCCTGCACTGGCAGGCAGATTCTCAACCGCTGCACCACCAGGGAAGCCCCTGAAATAAGATTTTTATAAACTCACACAGTACATCAAAATCAGTTGCCATTACTGGAAAATTATCTTTTTAAATTGATGAAGAATACACACACATTCACACACACACACATACACACACATCTGTCTCTAGATTCAAGATGACTTTCATAAGTGTAACTGAATTCCCCAAATCTCCAGCTATTCAAGTACCAAAAGATAGGAAAATTCTTGGGATAAAATTCTTTATCATCAGTGTCACCCCCATCAACAAAGGGCGTTCATAGAGTGACTATAAAAATAATTGTTTATATGCATTGTCTGTCCACTAGAAGTGCCTACAACATAACATGAAAGTGGAAATGTGAGTGATATCTTGTGCATTTACATGAAAAAGAAAAACTGAATTAAATCTATAATTATTAGCCATTAGTTTTTGGTGTATATTTTTGCATCTCAAGAATATTTGGCAGATAGTAAGTACTTACTAATACTTAATAAATGTAATTAAATGACCAAAAAATTAAATTTGGACAGTTGAGTTTGAATGGACAAAAGGAATTAAGAATTCTGAGGCAAGTCAGCCACAGAAAGTCCCCATTTTTCCTCTTGGATCACCCCGTTTGACTCTAATTGTACCTTTGTTTGCTGAGACCTGATATACCTGCAGATAATCATGGTTGTTTCCCTAGCCTATTCAGTTAGAGCTTAGCATTTTTATTGTATCTGAATAAGAATACTTATTCCTGTTTTTTTTTTTTTTTCAGTGACCCTAGAGATAGTCAAATACTGGAAACCCAAGAATTGAACCTTGGTGGGACCTCAGAGACCCATTTAGTTTAATCATTTCATTTTACAGAGGAAGAAACTGAGGTCCAAAGTGGCAAACTGACTCACTCCAAATCATGCTATTGATTTTTTTTCCCCCCTTAGACTCCTCATTTCTCTAAAGAGTTGCTGGTAAAAGATAATCTAGTATCCCAGGCACTTTGCTGAAAAACCATGTACAAAGTGATTGTCTATGCAACATTCAAAATGGTCAGCTCCAATAAAATTGCCACGTTCATTTATTTAGTTCCAAATCCACTCTTCATTTAGTGTATTCCAAAAGAACTGTCAACAGACTCAGTATAGTTTTATAGTTTGGCAATTTGTCAATTGACTCCTTCCAGCCTCTTTTTACAACCTGAATTTGCAAATGTTTTCTGACTGACTCACCATTGGGCCCTAGGAGTCTTTTTGCAAACTCTTTACCATCTGGGAAACAAATACTGCCTCACAAACATCGTTCACTGTTTGATTTCCATGCCGATATTGATTCCAGGGCCAAGGCACATCCAGACCCAAGACTGAATCCATCCTCCTTTTCTGTCAGGATGTCTGTAACTCATCTTACTTTTATATCTCCTCTCAGTAGAGCCTAAAGTATCTGACTTCAGGGTGGGTTTATGAGTGAAGCACTGAGAGCAATTAACATTTGAATGAGAGCTACCTGTGGATTCCCCTATTTTAACAGCTGTTAAATGGAATTACTTGTCTGCTTCAAACTCCAGGCTGGTGGGTTGTGTGTAACCATGTGGGAATTACAATGCAATTACTCATGCAAGTGGGGATTAAATGAACTGGATAGCATAAATCAAACTTCAATTTTGCAATCCAGGCAGTAATCCCAGTGACTTCTGAGGAAAGGCCCATGGTAATGGATCAGTATACAATATGTCAGGAGTATTCCAGGATATTTCAGTATTTAATTGTCCTAGCTCTACTTGCGGAACCAAGAATTGACTGAGATCATCTGGATAATCTAAACCAAAAAGAACAGAAGCAATTTTTTTCTTATGAGCTAATACTAATTCCTGTATTTCAAATTTGTTGTTCAATTAAATGCTCTCTCAGATGGGTTACCTCATGTTGATGACTTTAGCCAAACCAGCCGTTTTGCCAGACATGCAAGATTTTGTGCAAGATTTCGTGTTATTCTTTATGGCTCTTGTGCAGAACAGACACTTATACTGGGTTGTAAATGGCCAGAGTGAAGAACAAATTAATACGTTCGAGAGACTGTGCTGACTGAACCAAAAATAAAAAATTTGGCAATTACTCATGGGATGTAAGCAACTTAAAAACCAGATTACCTATATCTCAAAGTGAAAATTTTTACTTATAAAATCCTGCCTATATTAATCCAAACCACACAGACATTGTCAAAACATACATTTGACCAGCGATATGTATGTGCCCACAAAAACATTTGAATCGTCTAGGGGTAATGATGCTCAAATAGGTCAAATACTGAAACTGAAATATAATATTTAGGATCTTATTTTGGCCCTTTACTAAAAAGTGCTTCAATGTATTCTATCTTTTAATCCTGTAACAACCTACAGAACGCTGCTAGTAATAAACAGTTGTTTACTTGCAAGGCTGAAGCAGAGAAGGTGTGTGACTTGTGGAAGGCCACAGAGCTAGCAAGTTGGTAGAGCCCGTACTTACACTGGTAATCTAACTGTCCAACCTTAGTTCTCAACTCTTCCACCCTACATTGCAGGTAAATTTTCTCTCTGTGTTTTTTCTTTTCTTGTGGACAAAACATTTGTGAAGCTGACAACTGGAAAGGAAATGTAGACGTACATATATACACCTCAGTCATTGCTTAGTGGTTGCATTCTGTGACTTCATGTCAGTAGCCTAGTGTAATTGTGGCAAGAGTCATGAAAAGCCTGTCTTCATCTGAGCCCTCTTTTGTCCCACTGGGCTCACCCTTCTCCTTTTGGGTCTTTTGTTCTGCCTTGGTTTGTCTCTGCTGATTCCTTTGATTGCTGTGTTTGGGCTATGGAGGTTGTTATTTTCAAGACTTCAGTAACAGAATTGGTAACCCTTGGGGAACAATTTTTTCTTTTTTCTTTTTTTCCCTAAAAATATCAAACAGAAGGCCTACCTCCATCTGCACCACTCATATGTGAATGGCACAAGTTCTATTTAGCAAGATATATATTATGCAAAGCATCCAGTGTTACATTTGCCATTAATAGTTTTATTTACTTTTTTGTTTTCGAGTTAAAAAAAAATCAAGTAGCTATTCATCATTATCTAGGCATTGAAAAATACTAATGCCTTCTTATTACAGTTACCAACTTATAAATTACAGATGAAAGAAAAGTAGTTTTTATATTTTATTAGTACTGAAACTTATTTTTTGTTTTATTCTGGCATAAAAAATCCATAAATAAAGCATAACTAGCAACTACTTTGATTTAATTAAAGCTACAGTTTTGTACACAAAACTAATCCAAAGCAGAGCCACATAGCTAGATTGCAACAAACATCCAATTGTGGAGTTAATGCAGTGATATTAATGGAATGTTTTACCCACACTATTATTATTTAGAAAATTTCACTCCTGTCACACCTAACCTTCAGTTTAACTAACACTACATGAATAACGAATAATGAAAGTGAAAGACATTTCTTTATTTAAAATGCAAAATACCTATTAATAAATAAAAACATAAGGTTAGGTGTAAAGCAATAAAACATTACATTTAAGTTATTAGCAATATGCTGCTGTATATTAATTTCCACAGCAATTTACTAGAAGCTGAATAATTTACCCCAGGAATAACATCACAGGCTGCCTTTGGGCAAAGCCTGAAAACTTGTTCCTACTGGATGTCTGCCAGTGGCGTTAGCTGTCAGAAAAAGGCAAAAGAAATTGATGAGACCGAATTCTGCACTTCATTATATTTGACAAGAGAAGAAAAAAAAAAACCTGATCAGATCATCAAGTTTTTGTAATAATTCTTAGAACATGTAGACTAGACTCAAATTAATTTTTAATTAAATAGGAACATAAGTTGTAGAGCAACATAGTTGTAGAGCAATTTAGAGATTCTAAAGTGCTTACTAGCGAATTAATTTATCCATTCTCAAAATAACCATTTGAGGAAGGAAGGGCATGTGTTACCTGCTTCCTTTTACAGAATGGGAAATAGAGGCTTAGAGATGTTCACTGATGTTCCCACAAGTGGCATGGTTGGGAAGTGACTGAGGTTGAGTTTGATTGGTTAATCAGCATTTAGAGAGTTTAGTTATTGTCTTGAGATGAAAATCCTACAAATACCTTTGTAAAGTGAAAAGAAGAGTTATGTTTGGAAAAGGAAGGGAAAGAAGTGATCCGGGCCTATGTGGAGAGAGCCACAGTTATTTAAAAATCCTTGTTGATGGGAAGCTTCGTGGTGGAGCAGTGTCAATATTGGTTCTGCTACTCCTTAGGCTCTGTTGTAAGGGGAGGGGGTGGAAGAACCTGAACGCTCATCACCACTCCCAGAGAAAGAGATGGGGGAACCTGCTCTGGGAGTGGGCCAATTCTTCTAGGGGTGCTGACTACCCAGGTTCCTACTCTTGATCTCAAATAAGGGACAAAATCAGTTGTTTGATGCCTGTTTTGTATAAAAACATAGGTAGGGAATGACTGTTAATCCTCTCATTAAATTACACTACTAAGGTAGATTGAGTCGCTGCACTTAATTTTCCATGGCTTCTCTATATTATAATGCATCCATGTTCTTTTCCACGTAACTTTGCGGTACTACCCTACTAAAGAGGGTAGAATATGTTTCCCTGCCTGATCAACGCTGAGCTTGGCCATGTGACTTGTGAAGGCCAGTGGGAGGTTGGTGAAGTGAAAGTGGTCAGTTTGGGGCCAAGGCTTTGAGAAGCATGATGTGTTTCTTCTCATTCTCCCGTGGTCTTGTCCAGTTGCCATGAGAAAAACTAATGGTTAGATACTGGTCCAAGGAGGATGAGAGACACAGGGAGTTGACTTGCACCTAACCTGCTGCCTGGAGCTCAGCCTACCCAATCAGAGCCAATTTATGAAGCCCCAGAAAAATAAATGTTCAATGTAGGCCACTGAGTTTGCAGTGGTTAGTTTTGTAGTATTATTGCAGTAATAGTTAGCCATGGTAACTACCAGCCATCTAGTATTCCAAGCCAGAAACCTGGGCATCATAACAGTTGAGTTTTTTTTTTTTTAATTTAATTAATTAATTTATTTATGGCTGTGTTGGGTCTTCGTTTCTGTGCGAGGGCTTCCTCTAGTTGCGGCAAGCGGGGGCCACTCCTCATCGCGGTGCGCGAGCCTCTCACTCTCACGGCCTCTCTTGTTGCGGAGCACAGGCTCCAGACGCGCAGGCTCAGTAATTGTGGCTCACGGGCCTAGTTGCTCCGCGGCATGTGGGATCTTCCCAGCCCAGGGCTCGAACCCGTGTCCCCTGCATTGGCAGGCAGATTCTCAACCACTGCACCACCAGGGAAGCCCCTGAGTTTTGTTTTTAAGGAAAACTAGGTTATGGTTTTGAAAAAATACATGATTATTATAAATAATTTATACAATAAAGAGAAGAACATAAATGAAAGTAAAAAATATTTTAAAAAAGAAAAAGGAAGAAAATGTATAAGATGCCAACCTCCTGCCCCCCCAAGAAATAACCATTTTCAACATTAGGTGAATATCACGGCAGACATTCATTTTTTCCCATAAACATTTTATTTTAGAATAGTCTTAGATCCACAGAGAAAAAAAATTGCAAAGACAGTACAGAGAGTTCCTGTATACTCCTCACCGAGTTTCCTCTGTTGCTAATATCTTATGTTACCATGGTACATTTGTCAACTGAGGAACCAACATTAGTATACGACTAAAAACTACACTCTACAATTTATCCAGAATTTACTACTTTCTTCCTAATGTCCTTTGTCAACAGAAGGGTCCCATCCTGGATATCACATTACATTTAGTTATCATGCGTCCTTAGCCTCCTCTGCTCTGTGACAGTTTCTCAGACTTTCCTTTGTTTTTTTGACCTTAACAGTTCTGAGGTTTATTGATCAGATGTTTTGTAGAATATTCTTCAATTGGGATTGCCTGACCTTTTCCTCAAAATTAATGGGTTTTGTCTATCCTATATCATTACTACACTGTGGTGATTTCTGTAGCTTTGTAGTAATTTTGAAATCAGGAAGCTCTTGTTTCATGAATCAGATTTCTCTTATATTAATGGTAGGTTTTGAACATTTTCTTCTTTGTATAATCTGGCTCCTCTAGGTTTTGTTTGTTTGTTTTCCTGCTATTTTTCTTTCACAAAAGAAGCTTTCTTCAGCTGTCTGTTAATCCTTGGTTGTTTGCTCAGGTTTGAAGGTGAAGATTAAAAATCTGTTCAGTTCAGGCAGGACGGCAGAGTGGGAAGAGTGTGTGTCTGGGCGGGAGAAAGAGGAGGATCTCTGGAGAGGTCTTGAAACCCCCAGGAGTGGAGGCCCCAGCCGTGGAGCCCTGCAGGGTATGTGTGGTAACACCATGTCTGTGCCCCCGCTCACGGATGCTGCCACTGTGTCTGGAGCTGAGCAGGAAACAGCTGCGGTTATTTTTTTACGTGGCCTTGGAGACACAGGGCACAGCTGCGCTGACGCCCTCTCCACCATCCGGCTCCCTTACGTCAAGTACACCTGTCCCCATGCGCCTCGGACCCCTGCCACACTCAACATGAAGATGGTGATGCCCTCCTGGTTTGACCTGATGGGGCTGAGTCCAGATGCCCCAGAGGACGAGGCTGGCATCAAGAAGGCAGCAGAGAGCATCAAGACCTTGATTGAGCATGAGATGAAGAATGGGATCCCTGCCAATCAGATCGTCCTGGGGGGCTTTTCACAGGGTGGAGCCCTGTCCCTTCACAGCCCTCACCTGCCCCCGCCCTCTGGTTGGCACTGCGGCCTTGAGCTGTTGGTTGCCTCTGCCCCTACCGGGCCTTCCCCCAGGCAGCCAACGGCGGTGCCAAGGACCTGACCACCCTTCAGTGTCATGGGGACCTGGACCCCATGGTTCCCGTACGGTTTGGGGCCCTGACAGCCGAGAAGCTCGGGTCCGTTGTCACACCCGCCAGGGTCCAGTTCAAGACCTACCCCGGTGTCAGGCACAGCTCCTGTCCTTGGAGATGGCATCTGCGAAGGAGTTTCTTGAGAAGCTGCTGCCTCCTGTCTACCTGCAGTTGCTGGCCCCCAGCGCGGTCCACCAGCTTGTGGGGGACTCACCACGCGTGGCAGCATCTTGGACCTGAGCCGGTCGAGCCCCTTTCTCACCCTCCTAGACCCCTCCTTTTCCCACAGGCCTCTGGGGCAGGCAGGCCAAGGCCAGGCCAGGCCTTCCTTCCTGGCTTCAGCCACCTGGCAGTCTGCCGCAGCGGGTGAGCTGCTCTCTTATCCCATTTCCCTGGAGGGGGTGCCCCCTGGCAGCAGTAATGGAGGGGCTGTAGGCAGCGGGAGAAAGGGGCCCAGCCGCTGACCCTCTCCCTCAGGACCGCACTCCCAAGCCCCGCTTTGGGCCCCCTCCTGCGACCTCAGGGTTTGGCCCCTGGGGCCCTCCCACCTCCCACCCTCTCCCGCCAACTGATTCTGCCCAAATGATCGTGTCTCTCCTGCCTCCGCTCCAGCTGCTTCTCAATCATGGCCGTGGCCGTGGCCGTGGCCGTGGCCCGAGCCCGTGGCCCGGGCACGCTTCCGGCTGTGGGCTCCCTGCGCCTGCGCAGGAGTGTGGGTGATGGGGCGGAGCTCCTCGAGGGGGTCCCCCTCAGCCGTTCTGACTTGGCGGCTGGGCTGTGCCTCCCCGTTACGCTCTGGCCCCGCGGGCCTGGAGCCGGCAGGGCTGCCGTGAGGCTCGAGGTCTCCCCCCAGCTGCCTCACCCCACGTTGTCCCCACTCTAGGGCCGGGGGCGGGTGGGGAGGAGTTGTGTCTCGTCTTCTGTCTCCCTGTAGTTTTGGGTGTTTTTCTTGTTGTGTCTGGATTCCGATAAAACTAAAGAAATTGCTTCCAAAAAAAAAAAAAAGTCTGTTCAGAAACGCTAAATATGTAGCTGAGATTTGTAGACTTTCATTCATTGTAGGGTGATGTTTCATCTGGGTGGGTGTTGGAGGTGGGTTAGGGAGTACTTTGTAAAATCATGGACATTATTCAAAAATGTCTCCTTTTCATATTGATGAATCTGCTTCTAAGAAGCAGAGAAGGTGCGGGGGAAGATGATAGCATGCTGTCAGGACAAGTTTGAGATCTCAGATTATAGAAAAAAATGTATTCCTATTTGAACAATCACTAGGATTATTCAGACAGTAGGGATAATTTAAATTTTTTTCTTTCTTTTGCCTCAAGTGTTCAAATAATTTACTTATTTTGGTTTCCAGTCTTCCTGGAACATGTGTTCTTTTACTCTCTGACATCACACTAACCTATGTTTAAATTCTGGCTCTGCCACTTCCTTTATGACCTGGGACAAGGTATTTATCTCTCTGCCTCAGTTTTGACGTCTGAAAACGGGGATAATAATAGAATTTACTTCGTACTGAGTTAGTATATTTAAAGTACCAAGAACAATGCCTGAGGGAGCTGGTTCTACATAACTGGTTTTTTTTTTTTTGGTCTCTTCTCCTTCTCTTCCCTTCTTCCTTTTCCTTCCTTCCTTTCTGGGAAACTTTCTTGGGTTACATTTTAAACTGTCTTTTCTGTATCATTTGTGGAGTTTTCTATTTAGAGCTATCAGCAGTACCCATGTTGGAGAACCTTTGTTCTTCAGGTTTATTAATTTAGCTTTGATTGCTTTAAACCTGTCTTTCACATCTGTGTTTGCAGTGTTTACACCATGCCGTGTCTCAGTTAATTGACTTTTCCTTGCTGTTTCAAATTTATTTATTTGTTTTCCTGTAAACAAGTAGTTTTATTTCTGAAGGACTACAATGTCCCTGTGCATGTTATTCTGTTATTTTAACATCTTTACATTGAGTGGAGCTCTGATATAAACACTCTTATCAAATTGCTCTATGGCTCAATCGCCCCTTCAGGGAATCTCTTCTGTTCTGAGGGTTGTATTTTCTAGACTGAAAACATTTTTTTGAATTCTGTATTTTTGCTCATTTGCTTTCATCTGTTTGCAAGTGTGCCGTGCCATGTTTTGCATCCTGCGTGGCTCTTTCCAGGTCTTTCCTTTTCTGTGTTCCAGTGTAGAGAGCTTCCTGACTAACCATCTCACTGTGTACAAAACGTGTGCCCAACACCACATAACCAAAAAGCTGTAGTTTGAATGCTGGGTATTCCATTTTGTATTCCATGCATGTCTGAGGGCGTGATGGTGGGTGTAGGGCCTTGGGGGACTGCAGAGCTGTACTTAGTTAAAATATCCAGTATCTGTGATTATGCCTGAGACTTGTTAAATGCCCTCTTTAAGGCTCTGTGGTACTTTGTTGAGGGGTATGTTGTTCCTCTGTGGAGGGACCTTAGCGTTCATATCATTCTTCCATTCAGGAAACTTCACTTCTGTAAAACGGTCAGGAGTTGTTTTATGTTTCAGATTACTCAACTGGTTGGCCTCCTTCCAGAGTTGGGACTAAATAGTGAGAATTACCATTATTTATTTTATCTTTCTGATTGATATGTATCAGCATTTGGGGGCGGGATAGGAGCCTTTCTGTATTTGCTTTTTGTTCGACTCCAGGAATTTGGGGTTTTCTCTTTGGCTGCTGCTCTTTGAGTTTTAGGGCATTGGGCTGTTTTCCTTCCCATGTTTGTTTGCTAATTTATTTTATGTATATGCATTTGTATATTTCCACATATACTTATATATACATGTACACAATACATCATGATACTATATATACATATAATGAGAGAGAGATGAAGAATATGAATGAGTTTTTGATAATCTGCTTCAATTTGTTAGGTATTTGGAAATGGAGATTCTGTGAGGTAATTTGGCCCAACCATTTAAATCAGAAGCCCTTATGCGCATTATTTTTGATTCACCTTTTTCTCTCAGCACTCGTATCAAAGCAATTAACATTTTTAAAAAACTTAATTTTACCTCTTAAATATCTCCTAAACCCATCCACTTTTCTCCAACTTCACTGTCATTATCTTAGTTTCGCTCTCATCGTCTCTCTCCCAAATTAGCAAAACAGGTTTTTAACACTGCACTGCTTCAGTGTGGCTTCTGCCCAGCCCATTCCCCACAAATACCTCTCTCCAATCCATTCCCCACAATAAATGATTCCTATAAAACAAAACTCTGCTTATGCCTTTCTCCTGTTTAAAGTTCTCAGTGGCTCTTGTCTTGCTCTCAGGAGAAACACCAAATTGCTTGATATGGTTTATAATGTCTTGCATACCCTTTCTGCTGTTCATGTCACCAGTTTTATCAATTACAAATTCCCAGCACCACCACCACCACTACCAATATCCCATGGCTCTTGCTCATGCCATTACCTTCCCCTGCCTGGACTCCTCATGCCAACATCCTTGTTCCTTTGATTAGCTAACTCCTTCTCAGCCTTCAGGACTCACTTCTCCCAGGAAGCCTTTATGATCAACCAAATATGGACCAGAAACCTTCCGTGTGCTCCCACAGCATTGTGTGCTTTCCTATAAAAGCAGAAATTACATAGTATGTATCTCCTAACACTGTCTGATTTGGCCATATGCATGCTTTCATATTATTAGTGTGTTAGTGAGATGCCTCAGGGAAACATTTTTAAGGTTTAAATTTTATTCTCTTTGTTTATTTGCATTTTTAAAATCAGATTCCCTGAACATATATTGCTTTTTAAGGAGGAAGAAAAATATTGAAATTGTTTTAAAGGTGTTCCACAGAGTTTAATGACACATTAATCTAGTCTAAGAATGTCAAATCACGATGATGACAGAGGGCTTTTCCGTCAAGACAAGACAGCTACAAATAGTGTCCATCAAAAGATGGCTAAACAGAATTATAGGTGGGTTGTATTGAAGTGAGAAACTGAATAATTAGCGTCACGTTTAGGGCTATGTTTATGTTAGTAGACAGAAATAGAAAAATTGAGTTATAGCCTAGGAAAGTACAAAGGATAATAGGGTCCTCAAATCCAATTCCTTTATATCAGATGAATTCTTCTAATTTTGAACGAATAAAATGACCTCATTTATGTGACTCAAATAAACTGTATACTACTATAAATAGGATTTGTCATCAGTCCATATCGGATTGAACTCAGGATACAAGGTAATATAGCAGATCCTCTCTCCCCGGTTCACAACAGTAATGGTTGTGGGAAAAAAATAATAATGGAAATGATTAATGGTTGGTAAATTATTAGTGGAAAGTAATGGTAATTAATACCTTTCATATGCCACGTATTACACATATACTATCTTTAATTCTTAACACACTGTGTAATGGTTTATTCATCAACAAATAGAACTGAGGCTTGGAATGTAAAGTGACTTCCCCAAGATCACAACAGGTAACACAGTTGTGGTAACACAGCTGGTATTGGAGCCTTTTTATAGGAGGGTTTTTCTGCTATAGGAAATCAATAATCTGTCAGATCCATCTGTCCAAACTCATATTCTTTTTTGCAGTGGTATATACTAGTACTATGTCTTGAGAAGTCCTGATTGTCCTTCCTGAAGTCAAATTAATGTCAAAGTGAGCAAGTACAAGCCAGTGCCTGACACATAGTACGCTGTTAATTAATGCTTAAAAGACTTAATAAAGCAATGGTCCAGCTTTTCCTATAAATACCATTGTCTCTATCACTCACAATTCTATTTCAAAAATTTTTGATTCCGTCTTTGTTTTTGTTTGTATCTTCATCCTGACTCTGTAGCCAGTGGTTCTCAACAGGGGAAGATTCTGTCCCTTGGGGGATACCTGGAATTCCTGAAGAACTTTCTGGTTTTCACAGCAGTTGGAGTCAGTGGTGAGGAAGGCTTTGCTATGTTATCTAGTGAATAGAGACCAGGGATGTTGCTGAACATCTGACAATACACATGAGAGCCCTGTGACAGACTTATAGCCAGGCCAAAATGTCAATAGTGCTGAATTTGACAGACCTTCCTCTTAAACTAAGGCATTAAGATTCTTGAGAAGGACAAAAGAAATACTTCTTAGTGGTACAGTACAGGCTTTCTAAAAATTATTTGTGGTTTGTTTATTATTATTTTACATTGCTTTCTGCTTTGGTTGAGCTAAATCGAGCTTCTGAAACTTAAAATAATGCAAGGCTTTATGTTTTCATATTGCTACTTTTGTATCACCATAGTAGCATCTGATTTTTTGCCAACCCTATAAGTCTTATCAAAATGCTTTTTCACATTTCAATATAGAAACACTAGATTTGGCTGTAATGATTATATTTTGAGAATGGGCTTTGAAACAAGGGGTAAGTTGAAGGGACCATTAAAGTTATGCTTGTTGCAGATGTGTGCCACAAATTGGAGTCTTCATTTATGAACAGTCAAAACTAGTTTTTAGATTCCTATACCCATTCCATTTTTCATTATTTTTGGCATGAAAAAGTTTATAAGGGAAATTAGAGAATGTGTTTTGGAGGCAGTCACAATGGCAAGAAGCCCAGGATTTGTGGTGGTTAATTTATGACGGCAGAGGTCACCAAAAGATGGCAGTCATGCATGGTGACCCCTTTGGCTGGCCGAGACAAGAGTCACTTTCATCTGCAGTCACTCTCTGGGGGTAGGATAGGGAATGCCGCATAAAATCATACAAATTATTTAAAATTTGTTTGTCCTTTTTAAAAATATCTTTATTGGAGTATAATTGCTTTACAGTGTTGTGTTAGTTTCTGCTGTACAACAAAGTGAATCAGCTATGTGTATACATATATCCCCACCCCCTTGAGCCTCCCTCCCACCCTCCCTATCCCACCCCTCTAGGTCGTCACAAAGCATCGAGCTGATCTCCCTGTGCTACTCAGCAGCTTCCCACTAGCCATCCATTTTGTTTCTGTTTTCATATGAAAAAATCTTAGTATTTGTCACATTTGGGGCCAGCATGTGTATCCTCATATTTTCTTTATCAGGTCATCTTGGCCAGAGAAATATTTCTTTTTAAGGATTTTAGTTAAAATCATATAAATTTTAATTTCAAATGAGTAATATATAAAAAAAAACTTTTCTGAATAATACGTAGTTTTTTTAACTGATTAGGAATTTTAAGTATGTCAAAAATATTGCACTAATAGACTTGCTGCTGAATGTTTGTGTTCCCCCCAAATTTGTATCTTGACATCCTAACCTCCAGTGTGATGGTATTAGGAGGTGGGGCCTTCCAGAGGTAACTAGGTCATGAGAGTGGAGCCCTCGTAAATGGGATTAGTGCCCTTATAAAAAGACATGAGAGAGCTTGCTTCTTCTCTCTCTCTCTGCTCTATGTCATGCGAGGACTCATCAAGAAGATGGCCATCTGCGAACCAGGAAGTGGACTCTTACTGGAAAGCAAATCTGCTGGCACCTTGAGCCTGGACTTTCCAGCCTCCAGAACTGGGAGAAATAAATTTCTGTTACTTAAGCCACCCAACCGATGGTATTCTATTATAGCAGCCCAAAAAGCTGAAGAAATGATTATAGAAGATAGCAAAACAAAATTAAAACTTTTATTAAATGCTAAGGAATAAGTTACCCATTCTGACTGAAGGCAGAAAGTTAAATATCTACTAGGAACATCAGCTTTCATGCATGGGACAAAAGAATTTGGGACAAAATCGTCAAAAGACAGTCTAAGCTCATTTTTGAAAAATCCAAATCTGGGAGTTGTATAAAAAAAGAGAGCTGGGTAATTTTTTGCTTTACCTGTAAAAAGGATTTAGTGCAGAGAAAGCAGTATTTTCTCACTGACAAATAGTAATGGATGGGTAGTGTGTGTGTTAAAATATACATATAATTATTAAATAATTACATGAGTATCTGTTAAAGGTACAGTCCAACTTATCAAGATTAGTTAATGTGTGTGTCAGGAAGGGGGGAATTTCGCCCTTCCCTTCTTGATTCTTTTGGCTGGTCTAATAGCTAAATTGACACAAGACAGATGACAAGAGAAAAAAATTTAATTTGTACATATGGAGGTCTCATGGAAATGAGACTTAAGAAGTAGCCAAAGGAGGCAGCTTTTATACTTTTTAGACAGAAACAATAAATTTGTGAGGAATTGACAAGACAAAGAAACTTAGGCTTGGGTGCTTAATTAGTGAAGAATCTAAGCAGAGTTTGGGCTAGGGGTAGTAAATTAGTGAAGAAGTAACAGGGTTTGTTTATACAGGCTTCTTGGTCCTGAATTCCCTGCCTCTAGTGATGAGGCTGTATCTTTACCTCCTGGTACAGGGAGGGTATCTTTCACATGGGAGATTTATTTCCTGATTTCAGGGGAACAGAGGAAGATCAGAGTTCCCTGCTTGCAATGGCTGTTTCCCATGTAACTCTAATTCAAAATAATCAATATGCCACTGAGGCATAATTTGGGGTGGGCTGCCCTGAGCCCCAATATATGCAAGTTACCAGGCTATGGAGCAGAGAAGACATGAAGATGAGTAAGACATATTCCCAGCTCAGCTCTGTAAGAATTTATATCAAATAAAGGAGATACATACACGTGAAAATGCATCAACAACTTGGGAAGTAATTGTAAATGGGATAAGATGGTCTTTTGTTTTTTGTTTTTTTAAACTTGAATTGCCTTTAGAAGCAATAAGCTTCAAATGTAAGTTAAAATCACTGTATGTCAATTGGCTTTACTTTCGGAGGGCACAGAACCTCCCTGGCCTTAGTTTTTATAGTTTTAAAATTGAAATAAAAATGCCTTCTGCAAATGACTTACAGGATATTTGGAAGAGTCAAAGAAAATAGCATAGGTGAACCAGTTTATAAACTTCTGAGTTCTATCAATGTAAGTGATCTTTGTGGTATGAAGAACTAAACTCGAACCCATTTTGCCTCTGTCTTTAAATGAGTCTCAGTAAGTTGAAAATGCTTTATCTTCCCAAATCCCTCGATTTTAATTTACATATTATATTTCTTAATGTATTCCTTAATGATGTAAAAGATGTAATTTCATAAAATAGGGTTCAGTTTGTCTAGGTTCAGTACATCGAGGTTCAGAATTTACTTTCTGAGTAATCTATTTCAGTCAGTTTAATAAAGGTTAAAAAAGAAGAATTAGTCCTGCTTTAAGACACGCATATACTATGTCAGAGTTAGCCTTATTCTAAGTCAGGCAAAGATAATCAAATTACTGATTTACAAATTTGTTAATTAAATCTCCCAAACGAATCCCTCAAGTTAAATGAACTGACCCTGTGTAAACACAGTAACCTATAAAAAGACTCATCACAGTTGTCTCTTTGTGAAAGATGCGGTGAGGTCAGACCATGATTGTCCCAACTTCAGCTCTTGAAGGGTGGAAGCCATGACAATGAGAACCAGACAGCCTCCCATGCCTTGGAGGAGTGGAAGTCATTTACCTGTCAGTCCCTATTAAACCTGGGACACCCTCCCGCCTTGCCAACATTCTGAAGACCAAGATAGTCCCATTCTTACTTAGGTGAGGGTGTGGGCATCGGATCTGCACAGGTCTCATGCTTTGGCTTGCTGCCGCAAGCAAGACCTTTCCTCTTGAGCTTAGCTTTCCTCCATTTGCGATCCTGGTGCTTAAGATGTTATTTCCTTGGTTAGTCAAACAGGACAGGAATTATTTGTCATAAAAGACAATGATCGTGTTTCATTTTTTAGTCCCAGGAAAACCTGCTAAGACTAAAAGCCTGTGCATTATACAAGAAAAAATCTTAACCCAAGAGGAAAGCTATTCTTGGTTTTGAACGTCTCTATTCTCTCTGCTCAAAGGAGAAACAATGGTGCCATCATATTTTATACCACGCTACTGAACTATTAGATTTTTCCTGCCATTTCCTACTTTTGCTCTTTATTGAAATATATATACATATGTATAATGAATATATATTGGTATGTATATATTCTCACACCTCTTTGAGGTATGATGTTTCAGAGATTAGCATATACATATAGCTCATTAAGCTGAATAAATGTGGATTCAGATGAAGAATCATTTGCCTTCCTGGAAGCCCATCCCTTAGAAGCAGGTGCACAACACATGATGAAGAGAAAATGTAATTGTGAGGAGCAGGATTGTGGCAGCAGCATGCTAGCTTTTTGACTCATCTGCAGTTGCATCTGTGTGTTTGTAACTTTTATTTCCGATCTAGGAACTATTCCTTTTCACAGGAGCTGGGTGAGTTTTTAGGAAGGATTGGTTACAAAGGAAAAGGTTAATGTGAGGCTATGATAATAACAGAAGTGAAATAAAATGCACTTGAAGAGGTTTTAGGATATATCTCACAGGAAGTTTTCAATAATAACAACATAGCAAATGATATGATTGAAATAAGAAACATTGGCTTGAGTGTTGGAAGGCATCAATCACCTGCATTGTCTTGTGAATTGACTAATTTCTCAGAATCTCAGGTCTTTGCAGTTCATCTGATCCCATTAAGGTCCCTTCTTGTTTTAAAATGCTATGAGCTTGAGCTTATGGCAAAGTTCATAAAGCAGGCCCAATTTAGTAGGCAGTGAACTTCCTCTCAAATTGAAAGCAATTGGAGGAAGCAGAGCTGAAAATGTTAGCCATTATGTGGAAAGAAGATACTTTGTAAAAACGAAATAATTATGGAACTGAGGGCCTAAGAAAATTGAAGATATACTTGGGATTCAAATTTACACTTCAGGGCAAAATAGCAGTCTTTCAAAAGACAGCAACTGGAAGCGAGTTCTGAGGGAGCGCCAAATAAGGCTCTCCGATCCAAAGTGTTTTCCCCATTACTTATCCTTAAAGCTTTATTCTTTTGGATCTTGGAAAGCTGCTATCTTTCTTTAATTTCTCTTAAAACCTTTAAGTGAAAGGAAGCACAGCATGAGCGATTCAGCGAATACATAGATTAACGTCTAACACTTTGGGGGATTATGTCATGGCTAGCTGAGAATATACCTGGGTTATAGTAGATGTCTGGAAGAGAGGATTCCTCCGGGAAGGAGAGGTCTCCAGAGGAAGGAAGGGGTGCTAATGGGGCAAGACCTCAGGGGAAGCTGAATTTGCTTTTTGCTTTGCATGCGGGGGCGGGGCGGCAGGGGAGAAAGTACTGATTGATCTGTCAAAACCAAAACACCACAACTTGAAGCCTTCAAGGTGGAATAAAGTACAAATGAAAAATATAAAAATACTAAAAGTAGTACAAATGAAGATATGTATAGCACTTTTTTTTTTTTTTTTAATTAGGAGGAAACTTGCAACAACTGAGAACTACAAGACGGTAGACATGTTGAGAAATTCTGGTTGTATATGCTTTCGATGTGATCAGATTAAGAGTGTCACCAAGCACTGACATGCGTGCACCTCTCCCTCCTGAGAAGTGCTGAAATACCAGGCAGTGGGCAGAGGAGATCTGGACAAACTCCTCCGATGAGGCCTAGATGGGCCAGGTTAGGGCAGGCTGTGGAACAGGGCTTCACAGAATTTATGTTCTTTATCCGTTGTAAGAAAGCAGCATTTAAGAGACCAGACTGAGAGGGAGAGAGAAACAGAAAGATGATTGATTTCGGCAATGAAAATTCAAAATAACAATATTTGAATATTTTTCAGTTACCTGGGGTATTCTGTTGACAGGATACAATGAGACAGAGCTCCTTCTCCACATACACTGCTTTGAGAGAGTACCAATTTTCTAGAAGTCAATATGGCAAACGTTTCAGAATTTTATACGTATTCATTGATCATTGTCATAGTCATTGTGATTCTAGAAAAAAAATTAAGGCAGAAATCAAAGATGCACAAAGTGTTATATGAACAAAGACATTTTCTAAGATACTCTTCGAAACTGGAAAAAATCTATATCAGTTTAGAATTGATTAATAAAGCACTGCCTTATGATAGATTAACATTTTAATTCACTATTAAGTGACATAGGAAATATATAGGGAGGAGCAGATATACACAGCAGTATAAAGAATATGATGCTAAGTGTTTAAAACAAACGATATAAAAGGGGACGAGGAAATATAACAACACGGTAATAGTAGTTATGTCTGTGTGGTGTGATCATGAATCATTTTTACTCTTTTTCTGATTCTTTATATTTTAAACTATTTATAATGAACATCAAATTACTTTTTAATCAGAAACATAAAATAAATATAAATTTTTAAGTGCACACCACACTTTGTGAAATTCCAGAGAAGGCTTCAGCCTTCTGAAACCTCACGTTCTGAGATTTTAGGTTTCAGCCAGATGCCAGACTCTCTGACTGACATTTGGTGAAATGGTTTCTTGGTTTAAAGTTCCCTTGGCCCAAGTCTCAGAAGTTCATGGAACAGATGGCTTCAGATTGAAGGACGGATCTGGTAATAGACAAAGGCAAAGCTGTCCCTCTGTGCTAAGGAAATAGGGCATTGACCAGGAGACATTTCGAGTTCTGGCATTTTTTCCAGCTCTTTCATGCAAAGGTTTTCGTTGCTGAACTCTGTCTCACAGAAAGGGTAAAATCAATGTCACAGGAGTTTCTGTAGATAATTTAAACACCTCTGCGATGGTTTCCATTACAGACTCTGGACCACTAGACAAACACAAAAGTGGCCTGGAAAGGCAGTTGGCACATGTTTCTACAGTATAGGGGCGATATTCAACTTGAGGTGTCCTTGTCAGCTCTCTGCCGTATAACCCCTTTCACCTCGTGAGTGCACTTGGGGGCACCAGATCCAGGGAGATACCTGCAGGTCGCTGCTGTCACAATTGCTTATAACCCGTGACAAACCCATGAAGCTGTCCAAACTTCTCCCAGTCCTGAGGTTCTTCCCAGTGACAATCCTGTAGAAGAAGTAGGAAGAACAAGGTGGGTGCCCCAAACCCTGAGCTTAATATATCAACTGATAAAGCCAGTAGGAGATCCAGTTGACCTGTGGTGTCTAGGGATTTAACAAACGTGCTGGCACAGAAAAGAAGGAATCTCTTAGAGTTGTATGATGTCATCCTTTGTCTTTGGCACCACTTTCTCCTTAATCCTTCCCTACAGTGGAGCTAGCAAGGCTAAGCATTGCTCTGTTTTATTTACTATTTGTTTTGTTATTATAATATATTAATCAGGTGGAGGGGGAATTTTAAGCATGCCAGTGCTGAGGGGAACCTGTATAGTCTGGGTT
Organism: Balaenoptera musculus; assembly: GCF_009873245.2. Taxonomy (NCBI): domain Eukaryota; kingdom Metazoa; phylum Chordata; class Mammalia; order Artiodactyla; family Balaenopteridae; genus Balaenoptera; species Balaenoptera musculus. Next base: position 54,383,703 of record NC_045788.1, on the reverse strand, counting down.
CTGGCCAGGGAAAATCCTCTACTCACTTAGCCTGGCTCCACCTGTTTTCTCAGTTCACTTCCTTCCTATAAACATTTCATAGCCTCCTCTCCCTTGTCTTACCAGGGTAATTTCAGCACAACCTTAAACACCTCCAGTTATTTATGTCCAAATTAACCCCTTCTTTTAAATAAGGCTTCTTAGCACATGTAAAACATTTTCCTACTGATTTTCCTTAGACATTTCTAATTCAGTAAATACATTTTCTTTTCCAATTTATCATTGTTCAATACTGCCCTCAAAGTGATTAGGAAAATTGAGACTAGAGAAAGGTAGAATATGGGAAATGTGTGGTCTATACATGGTTATTTTCTGTATCAATCTTAAATCTAACTATTAGATTCTTAGATCTAATTATTGATTCTAATCTAAAATTGAACAAAATTTTCAAAGAATTGGTATGTATCAAAAGAAAGAATGTTGGGCTTCCCTGGTTGCGCAGTGGTTGAGAATCTGCCTGCCAATGCAGGGGACACGGGTTCGAGCCCTGGTCTGGGAAGATCCCACATGCCACGGAGCAAGTGGGCCTGTGAGCCACAACTACTGAGCCTGCGCGTCTGGAGCCTGTGCTCCGCAACAAGAGAGGCCACGACAGTGAGAGGCCCGCGCACCGCGATGAAGAGTGGCCCCCGCTTGCCACAACTAGAGAAAGCCCTCGCACAGAAACGAAGACCCAACACAGCCATAAATAAATAAATAAATAAATTTAAAAAAAAAAAAAAGAAAGAATGAAAACATTAGACCAACAACCTGAAATAGTCAGTTTGAGTGCTGACTTTCATAGTTTAATTGTGTGACCTTGAAGAAGTTACTTCATTTCTCTGACTTGTTTCTTGAATGTGGATGACTGCTGCTTTACTTACTTTCCATGCCTGCTGTGAGATCAAATGGGGCATTGTTTGTGGAAAGGAACTGTAAATCTCTACAGAAACATAACATATCATCAATACTGAAATATTAGCTTTGATATCTGCATGGTCCTGGAAAACTGACAAATAGTTTTATGAGTTGGGCTAGTTCTAAAGCACAACACACACAAAAAAAGAAAGAAAAATTCCCTCAGAAACATTATCATCCTATGTTTAAGATCTTTTCATTTTTGGCCAATAGATTTTGAACTTCTTGAGGATAAAAGTCGTATGTCATTCATATTTACCTTCTCATTACTGAATGGAGTATTTCAGTCTCAATAGATGTTCAGGTATGAGAAACCGCAAGGGTATACATGTGGAAATGTTACTGAATGCAAGTTTGTGTGCTCGAGTGCACAGTGAGGCCAGACAAACCAAAACATCAGAGTTTGGAGCAGAGAAAGGTTTCTTGCAGGGCCATGCAAAGGGAACGCATAGCTTGTGCCCAAAAACCCTGGACTCACCTAAGGGTTTCAGCAAAACATTTTTAAAGGCCAGGTGAGGGAGGGATGTCCCTGGGTATGTGATCAGCTAGTGCACAACTCTCTGGTTGATGTTGAGATAACAGGGCAGTTAACTTTATCAATCCTTAGGCACCAGAAAGTCTGGTGGCTCCATGCACAAGATCATCAAGTAGTTAATTTCCATTTGGTGGTCGTTATTAGCATCTGAAAAAACTCAGAAAATATGCATAAGATACTGTTATCTAGGTACTTCAGAGAGGAGCTAAAGCAGAGGATACTGGGTTGGGGGGGGGGTGGGTCCTGTCCGGGGAAGGCCTTATTGGGTCCTGTTCAGTTACAGAAATGTACTGTTTCCCCCTCAGCATAGATTCCCACAAAAGCAAGGTAGGATTTGAAGGCTGGGTAGAGCATATTAAACCACTTCCCCAAAGACTCTGTTTAATTTTCATTGTCCATTGCCTGACCACCATTAGACTAATTCTTATTTCTTGAGACTGTCAGCAATTGCTGGTTTTCACGGATTGACTATACAAATGAATAATCCCCAGCCGATTCACCTCTTCGTTGTTGCAGATGATGGTCCTCAGATCCTCATTTCTACAATAGCCACCATAGATCACTTTACAAACCATTCAGACATGAGAGGAATCTCAAGGATTCCCATGTGTAGCAGTGTGTCGGTGGCTTGTGCCCATGCACATGTTTAACTTTTACTGGGAAAAGGTAACTTAAAAGATATACATCATTGTACATTCATAAATATCTGATTTAATGAAGGAATAATAAATAAAAAATTGTCTCTAACCTAGCAGCCAAAGGAGAGGGTAACTCCTGGGATGGTAGCAGGTGAACCAAAGGCTGAAGAAAAACAAATAACAATAGGAAAAGAACAAAAGAGGGAAAATGCTTAGGAACCGCAAAGGCTAAACTGCTTCTCAAAGCCACTTTTTGCTAATGGTGTTAAAACTCATATTTTTAACAGGAGTTCAGGAGGTACTATTGTTTTTTGTTTTGGATTTTGTTCTTTTGGGAGAATCCATCTGGGGTGAAACAAAAGGAAAGGCATTACAACTTGTTTAATCTGGAGAAACATTCAGCTGTCTATAGGATCTGAAGGAAGACATTTGCAAGGGAAATCTGTGCCAACCAACTGCATCATTTACATGGAAATACCTAACTAGTTACTAACATAACTATGGTATGTTAGGATCAGTTTCAGTTGCTTTGGGCAGTGCTACTTAAATCCTCAAAATACTCCACTAAGTATATCTAATAACACAGTACAGCCTTATATATCGCAGGGAGTTGGAGTTCTATATTTTGCAGTTTTCTGTTTAAGGAGTAAAATTTATGAAAATGTTACATTTTATTTCATACTATGTTAGTAATTTTTAAAAATTTATTTTCTTTATTTCTTTATTATTATTTTTTGGCTGCTTCGGGTCTTAGTTGAGGCACGCGGGATGCGGTGCGGGCTCTTTGTTGTGGCACGCAGGCTTCTCTCTAGTTGCAGCAGGCGGGTTTTCTCTCTCTAGTTGTGGCGCACGGGTTCCAGAGCACGTGGGCCCGGTAGTTCATGGAATGCGGGCTCTCTAGTTGAGGCGCAAGAGACCAGTAGTTGTGGCGTGCGGGTTTAGTTGCCCCGCAGCATGTGGAATCTTAGCTCCCCGACCAGAGATTGAACCCGCGTTCCCTGCTTTGGAAGGTGGATTCTTTACCACTGGACCACCAGGGAAGTGGTGGTAATTATGTAAGTATTTGTCAAAGTAACATTTCAACTCAATTTGAGTAGATTGGAATGCCAGGAAGGAAAGCCTGCCACACTGATCCAATCTGTGTATTCGTAACAAATTTTACACAGGTAAAATTTATGAACTTTGCAGTGTAAACCAAGCAAACTGTTTAGGGTAGGTTAAATTATACTTTATTTTAGTTAATTTACCATATGTATGTGAGAATATGATAGGACAGAAATAAGTATGAGAATCTTCCAGGTTCATATTTTAGCTCTATTGATAACCAGTTATGTGACCAGGGACAGAGTACTCTCAGAGGCTCCGCTTTCTTGTCTGGAAAGTGGAATTAATAACTACCCTACAGATTTTCAGTGGATGTTAAGTGAGATCCTGTATGTAATGTATATAAAGCGTCTACCTGAGTGGAGACACATAGTGGCCATTCAGTACATGTTAGTTCACTTTTATGAGCTCATACATTGTTACTAATGAAAACTGCTGTAAAATGCTATTTTCATTAAATAGTTACAACAACCTGATTATTAAAATCAATTATATTTTTGCTGAAAAATCAATTATATTTTTTATAATTGATTATTAAAATCAATTATATTTTACTGCAGAGTACAGTGGGGATGCTGGGAGGGGAGGGATGGGTGAGAGAATGGGTTAGTGTTCGTGATTCTCATGTAAGAATGTAAGACAGAGGGTGGAGTGTAATTCTGGGGTTAAAATGTTTTCCATTACTCACTTCATGGCACCAGAATTCTTTACTATATTAGATGCAAGTGCATTTTCTTGTTCTACTGAAGACACTGGAAACTTAAACACCCTGAAGACACTCTCCAGATCTTTGAGGTAATTTACCTAAATGCATGAGCCTGTGTATATAAGGTGTCAAGCAACCTTAACTCATTAGGCTAATGATTTTTCTATGTATGAGAAACAGCATGATCCAGGTGTTAGATAATACCTATGTGGGCCGATAACTCACTTTATTTTAGCAATCTAGCAACTGGGTACCATTATTGTCTTGGCACTCAGTAAAAATGTCCTGTTGCAGTTAATCAGCTAGACTGCACTATTAACCAGTACTTCCACACATCTGTCATGAATGTTAAGAGTCTTTTAGATCAGCAAAGAATGTTACATTGTACACAGACTAGATTTAGTGGTACACCTATTTAAATGTATTACTACCACATGTATGAAGATTCTCTAATCAGAACATCTGATTTTTCGGAAGAGTTCTTTTGCAGTAGTAGAAAACAGAGAAATGTCTATATAGCAAATTCTGTTTTTTTTGCTCCTTTTACAAGTGTCAAGTGTCAAAACACCTACCAGTGCAGCCGAGGAAATGAGAAAGTCAGGATGATGTTAAAAGGAAAGAGCAGAAGTGAACAGTTTCACTGGGTGGAATTCATAATGTAAAGTGAGTGAAAGCACCTTTTAACTCCCTTGTTTCACACCTGCATGATATTTTCTGTCACAAAACAGTTTAAAATAGTGGGCAGTCCAAAGAATAGGTTATGGATCTGATGAAACGCCAAGTCTTCTAACCTGGGCTGCTACCTCCAATCATGAGGCTGAGTGTTTAGAAGTCTGGATAAAACAGAATGTATTTTTTTCTTATAGAGGTTGCACCTGACTCTTGTCATTCGTGGTGAAATTTTCCTGTTTCATTAGGCTGGTGTCTGCTGGGTAAACATGTGGTAGCATTTACTGCTTAAACAAGTGCTTTTGTCAAGTCAGGACACGTTATTGCAAATTTTTAACTTAAAACTAAATGGAAAATGGAGTTGATATTTTGTTTTCTGTAATCTCTAACATGGGTATTGAAAGCATATTTGAATTATCACAAATGAAGGCTTTTCTTTCCAAAACTGGCTAAATGACATTTTAATATATGGCATAATTTTTCTTATCAATAAATAGGCTTGACACCATGAAAAGTAGCTCAGAAATGCACATTTCTCTGTTATACCGAGATAGGCAAACAAGCTCAGGTACTTATCAAGAGAATACATTGATAGGGCAATGTTCTAAGGAAGCAAAGTATGGCAGCGTGGACTTAGTTCCACTTAGAGGACGAAGTTCCGCCTGTCACAGTTATGTAGCCAGAAAATAATACTTGGAAGAGTGGATTGTTTCTGCCCAAGGGGAAATGCTTTTGTTTTTATCCATTTCTATTTTTCTTCTTCATGCACAGGCAGATAGCAATTTGTGGCTTGCTGACAGTGGAAATAGAAACCAGCTACTGTGAGGGACATTCATTTCCCTCACAGATGACCCCTGATTTATACTTTTAACTACAGCTTTGCCTTGATGTAGGAAAGGGCCTAGGACTGACAATAATGCAGCAGAGGTTGCTAGGCCTGTAGAAGTCTAGTCGCCTTCCTTGGAAGTAGAGATGGAGTTTTGACATCTTTGCTGCTCAAAGTAGGTACATGGATCTGTACAGTGGCGTTGGCACCATCTGGGATCTCGTCAGAAATGCAGAGTCTCAGGCCCCACTTCAGTCCTGTGTGTCAGAATCTGCATTTTGACAAGATCCCCAGGAATGTATATGCACAGTAATGTTTGAGACGCACTGGTTTAAACAATGGTGCACAGGTCTTACTTTGTTATTATGGTAGATAACCCAGCCATTGGAAACATTAGCTGATTAGAAAACAATTGACAACTGTATTAGTCAGGGTTCTTTAGAGAAACAGAACGAATAGGGTGCGTGTATATAGAAAGAGATTTATGATAAGGGATTGGATCACATGATTAAGGAGGCTGAGAAATCTCAATATTTGCAGTTGGCAACCTGGAGATCCAGGAGAACCAGTGGTGTAAGTCCAGTTCACGATCAAAGGCCTGAGAACCAGGCGAGCTAATGGTACAAGTTCTAGTCCAAAAGCTGGCAGGCTCAAGACCCAGGAAGAAGCAATATTTCAGCTCAAGTATGAAGGCATGAGAAGACCCATGTTCCAACTCAAACAGGCAGGAGGAGTTCCCCCTTTCTTGTGGGAGGGCCACATTTTTGTTCCATTCAGGCCTTCAGTTGACTGTATGAGAGCCACCAACTTTAGGGAGGGCAAGCTGCTTTACTCAGTCTACCAATCCAAATGTTAATCTCACCCAGAAATACTTTCACTGACATGCCCAGAATAATGTTGAGCAAATATTTGGGTACCCCGTGGCCCAGTCAAGTTGAACATAAAATTAACTACCACAACAACTGTCATGGATAAAGTACCTTGAAAGAAACACTTTCTTGGCCAATTTTGGATACTTTCCCTGTTCACTTGGCCCAAGTTCCTGAGTTTCAGCAATATTGTGCTCAAAAATATGGCATACAGTTTTCCTTTTTCTATCACTGTCACTTATCCCAACAACATCCCACTGTGTGGATAACAGCTGCGCTACCAGAGAGACCAAAACCCTCAGGGAAAGTCACACAAGAAGAAAGTGGCTCTCTTTCACCTGTGCTTGCTTTGGTCTTTAGGCATCTCATTTCAACGGTTTCAATCTTAGAAATTCCTCTTTGTGATGATGTTACCTGGGAGAGACCAAGAAAAAAAGGAAGCAAGGTGTTGGTCTTTATATGGAGAGTAGCTACCATAATGTCATTACAATTTCATCTTCTTGATGAAGGCATAAAAATGACTCTGATTGTGTTCTAGGATAACACATGCTTTAGTTTAAAGTTGACGGTAAGTCAGATGTAACTTTGTACAGTTTAGCAATACTTGATGGTATGAATTAAATTTTTTTTTTTTACTTAAGATAGCTAAGTTAATGATAGTATACTCCCACACCTCTAGTTAGGACTTAAGCAGAAATCAGTTAATGATTTTGATTGCAGAAGATCTTACTTCTAATACTTGATACTTAGTTCTGCTCTAGTATTTGGCATATGGGAGATTATACTTCTCTTTGTCCTTGAAATTAGGCCACTGAGTTGACTTGCCTGCTGCTCAAGAATTCATCATATGTGCCACATCTTGGTGGAAACATTAACTGTTGATGCGCCACACTCCATTTCACTGCTACCTGCTGCTGCGATTTTCTAGATGGGAAGATGTCATCAGTCTGGCAAAGTGAGGACAGCAGAAGTCAGAAATGCCCACCAATACCCAGAGGAGATATACAGAGAGTGATTCTTTAAAAATTATCACAGCAGAGACTAATCTAACCTGGTGAGAGTGCACTGATAGGTAGATACAGCTTGGAGAACAGAGAACAGATTGAAGCAGATCTGCTTGGTGTAGGCGGAGGATTATAAGCATCTGGATCCTGGCCAGGGGTTAGGGTTATACCTCTTGGTTGTTAAGATGATGTCTCCAGACCCAACATGAGTCCAGTTACTCCCCCTGTAAGAACCAGCAAAGTAGACAAAAGCGGAGGCTCAATAGCTGCTGGGTTGGGTTCATGACGGTCAGTTGGCCAGCTCCTTCATGCTAGAGAGTGAACACCTGGATAATGAAAGTATCTTTCTGTTTGACCCAGGGGAGAAAATGAAATATGGCAATTTGAATCAATTTCTACCTTTTTTTTTTTTCTTTGTCCACAAAACCCAGCCAATGGGTCCTACTTTCTTTTTTAAGTTCTGGGAGTTGTTCGTTTGAACTATCCATGAGGAGGGATTATGGAGTAGGTAGACACACTTAGTCATTAAATTCTTACATCAGTTTGGAAGCAATTCTATAAATACCCTAACACTTTTTGGGGAGATATCCTGGCTATGATATTTACTAGCTTCACACACCTGAATATGCTACTTAATCTCTGTAAACCTCTGTGTCTTTCTTTTTTCTTTCTCCTTTTTGTTTAAATACATCATGCTATTGCTATAATTAGCACGTGTCTCTTTGTCTGGAATATTAATTTTTCAATATATCATTTTTTAATAAATATGATACTCAATATCATACATATACATGTAGGTCAGTAATCCCTCACACCGTTTAAAAAAATCTTATTCTAAACATGATACAAGATCAGTTTTTAGTTCCTGTTGGTTCAGTTGATACTCAAAAATTTGTTCTATAGCGTGATGATTTTTCTTCTCTTTGCTGAGGGGATATGTTTCTTTCTAGGTTAGATTTTTATCATACAAAAGATTTTCCTTTTCTTTTTACTGCAGTACCTTTGTTTAGTTGCCATATCAATTCTGTCATCTTGCTTTTGCTTGGGTAGTTCTGTGCAAGGCTTTAATTCAGTCTGGTGTAGTGTCTCACTGTCTTTGAGAATTGTGTCTTTTCTCCTTCAGCAACAGTGTGAAGACTGGGCCTTTCATATGCTTTCAATTTTCTTGTAGCCTGGAGAATTGTCAGAGGGAGAGGGGAACTCAAATTCAGAGGTACCCAGATTTACTTGGTCTACACTTTTCTGAAAGTCTATGAAATGTATTGTATGACATTTCACTCCTTTTGGTTGGGAAGTTGGAATTTCCATTCCCATGGGGAACATGTAGATTTTAGCCCATTTTTCCAGGTCCGCATGTGGTTGGAGAGGCTTTATTTCTGTCCGTCAGTCCTTTGTTCATTTTCCTCATTTACCTATTTTCCCCAATAAGTGTTTCCATTACTCCTCAGTCAGGATTGGAACAAAGACGCTACTCTCGCAGTTTCTTTCTTTGTATTTGAGAGATTTCCTGAGAGTTCTCAGGAATTTTGCCACACTGTTTTGTACGGGGCCTCTTCCCTCTGTGTAAAATCTTATCTTTCCTTCTTTGACCAGGAGTTTGAAGTTTGGGGGCATAGACAGTGTTCACTTTTTGGCTGCTGCCAGGTAGTTTTTTTTAAAAAATTATTCTTTTGCTTGTTTGTTTGCTATTTTGTTAGTTAAGGGAAAGGGAGGGTAATTATTCAGGCTTATTTTGGTCTTTTTACATAGATTTCCCCTCATATTTAAATTTTATAGTCCCATATGTTGAGATTCAGTGGACATGTGATGTGAAATCTCCATACCTCTAGAGATTATTTTGGGAAAATAGCACCAATCAGAAGATTTGAGTTGGAGTCTTGTCTCTGTCACTTATTAGCTGTGTGACTTTAGGTAAGTTACTTTTCCTCTTTGAGTCTGATTCCTCATTAACAAAAAGTGGGTGAAAATGGTGATAACAATAACTTATCCACTAGGTGGTTGTGTGGGGTGGAGTAGAGAACCTCTGTGAAAATGACAGCTATGCAAGAAGCACTCATAATTTATCGTTTGAACACCTTTCAGAATATCACCAGAGCCATACTAAAATTTTAAATATTTTTGCTACATTACAGTGATTTTTGTATGTTTATTATAAAAAACCAAACCTATAGAGTAAAATGAAATACAGCAATTAATCAAAATCTCAGGCTTTATTTTGACAGAATATTGCAAGTTTCTTCAAGTTCATCAGTAATTGGCTTTTTTTTTTTTTTTCCTGTAGCATGTAGGCCCTGTGAATTTAGTGGCTAGCTTTTGTTCTTCATGGGAAATTTCAGTTTCTGAATTTAGCTTCTTTTCCTTTGCCTCACTTCCTTAAATACATAATGCAAGGCAGCAGAGTCCGTATGAGTATGGAAGTCTCTGCTGACCTGGAAAGCAAGTCTGTCAGGTATATTTTCTGTGAGAAATATCAAATTTGCTGTAGAGGGAGTGAAAGTAACAAGGTTTTGTCCAGTGTCACAACCCCTGGCTGAATTATTCAAGAAATGATTTTTTTTGAATGCTTCTATATATGCAGGTCTGAGTAGGAGTAACGGGAGCTGTTACTGGTGGACAGACTTGGACAGTGGCCCCAGGGTCAGACTGCAAGCTCTGACTTGACCAAAGCTGACGTGCTCCAGTTTGTGGTTTATACACTCAGAACCATAAAAGTTTGTCACGCTGCTTTGCATTAGCCTTAATAGATGAGTGCTGTTGTTTTACAAATAATAATAAAATTAAAATGGTAGCTGTCGTTTACTGAACGGCTGTCATGGACTATGCCGGCACATTTACATTTATATTCTCATGCAGTCCTAGCAGCACCACTGCCAGAAGAGTACTAACCCTCATTGCAATGATGAGAAAAATGGTCCCAGAATGGTCAAATAACTTGCCACTGTCAAGTGACAGAGCTGTAAGTGTCACTCAACTGTAAATGGCTATCAAAAATGTATGTCCTGGTTTCTTAGATTATAAAGTTCTCATTTTTTGTTATTCTATATTGCTTCCCAGAAATCTCAATTAACAAGAAGTTATTTTTTTTTACTCCATGTCTTTACAGCTTTGTTGAGATTTAATTTACATATCAAAGTGTCACCCATTTAAAGTGTCTAACTCAATGGTTTTTAGTATATTTGCTGAGTTGGCCAACCATCACCATCGTCTAATTTTGGATTCTTTCCATCACACCAAAATGAAACTTTAGAGAATAAAGAGGCAAACTGCACAAGCAAAAGTTAAAAAAAAAAAAAATCAAAGGCTAATTTTTATTGCATACTCAATAGGCATTCGGCTATGGTTATATCTTTTTCTATCATAGGATCCCTGACATTTGAAATGATGACCCCAATGATGTGTCATGCAGTGAAATTTATGGCATGGCTCTTGACCTTATCTTTCCAAACTGAACTCGTACTAGCTTCCTCCTTTCTCAGCTTCAACCATGCACTCTGATATTACCAGCCATCTGCCATTCTTGCAGTATATGTGACACTTCTGTTGCTGCTCCTTTCCTGGAGATTTCAGCTACGTGAAATTCTCTTCCCAGGAATCTTCTCTCTGTTGCCTGTTCCTTCTCCAGCAGGCTTCCCATTTTTACTACAGTTTGCTGATGATCATTATAATAATAAAGCTCCTTATTTATTATTTATTATAAATGTGATGCATTCCTTACACTTATCTCTTTTATTTTATCATGATGACAAACATATTTGGTAGAAGTTATTACTTTTTTTTAATAAATGAAAAAACTGATTTTGAAGATCCCAAGGGTATAGCTATTACATGAAAAAGCATTTGGATTCATGTGTCTGACCACAAAATGGGTAAATCTTCTTAGCCCCAGAGCAATAAATCTGCCAGACTAATTGGCTAGAATTACAGTTACTTGTGTGCAAATCTGAATTGCCTACTAAGATGTGGACCAAAGCAGAAAATTTAGAGCAGATGTTCCAAGCTGGAATCATTTGCAAAGGAGCCGCTAGGGCACTTGGTACTTCTGATGGCTTCTCTCCTTATTGATCCCACACAATTGCTTCACCTTGGATTTGAGACTGTCCTTCTCCAGTCTTCTCCAGGTTTCTGCTTAAGAGCTTCAAAAGCCTTCTGCTGCTGTAAAACTCTTGGAAGGAAAAGGCTGTCCTATTTACACGCCAATCCTGCAGCAGGGCTCTGAGCTGGATGCCTGCTGCCAACTCAGCGCTAAAGGATTGAGCTCTAGGCCCTGCCCTACGAACATGCTAAGCAAAGCAAGTCTTTGCTTTCTTTACTGTGTTAATAGAAATAGGCCCTTTCACTAACACAGTAAAGACCTGTGACCTGGATTACTTGTGAAGAGAAGTGCAGTTGTCAATTCCCGTCACAAAGGTGAGGCTATATGCTTGATATTTTACAGAATTAACTCATTTATTCTCACAACAGCCTGGTTATTTAGGTACTCTTGTTATATCTAATAGGTGAGAAAACTGAGACTTGGTGAGCGACAGAACCAGGTGAGTTCCTAGGTCTGTCTGATACCAAGTGGTACTCTTAATCAGTTCAATGTGGTGCAAAAATTGAGTCATCCCTATGTATATATATTTTTCCCGTCTTTTGTTCCATTGTCTTAATATAGAGAAAGTGGTCATATTTTGAGTATTACTTACAATATTGACACAAAGTGTCAAGACATTAATTTTAGAACACTTTATATTAATTTAACAAAAATAAGTGTTTTAATACACTTTTAAATAGACTATGCCATGAGGTGGACATACAATTGACAACAAGGGACCAGGTGAGGCTTGGCCTTTCCTTGAGTACTTAAATCTAATTTATTATCTATTTTTATTAATCAAACTAAAGCATCTACATAATTAAATAAAAATTACATGACTTTCTTTGTGGAGACTATAAAACCCTTTGTAATTGCTTTTAAGCCTTTAATTTTTATTTAATTGGAATCACTGTGCAACTAAATGTCTTTTCTGCTATGTTAAATGTCTTTTCCTGGTTATGGAATATGATGTGCTTTCATATGAATTTATAGAATTTCTAATCTAAATCTGTAGTATGCAGAGACTAATCTGTGCATTCATATATGTATATGTATGAATTTGAAGTTTGAAAAGTGTATAAATGTCCATCGTTGATAACTCTTTCGGTCATGCTATTTTTATTCTAAGAGTTCAAGTAGACAATTTTAGGTATTGCACTGATTTTTTTCTTTTAAATAAACTTTATTTTTAGAACAGCTTTTGATTTACAGAAAAATTAATGGTTCCCATATACTCCACACCCAGTTTCCTCTGTTGTTAACATCTGACACTGGTATGGTACACTGGATACAATTAATATAGGCCAATACTGATACATTCGTATCAACTAAAGTCCACACTTTATTTAGATTTTCTTAGTTTTTACCTAATGACCTTTTCCTGTTCCATGATCCCATCCAGGGCAGCATGTTATATTTAGTCATCATGCCTCGTTCATGCTCCTCTCATATCTGCTTCTCAAAGCAAAATCAAGCAGAAGCTCCTTCATGTTTCCTGTGGTAAATTAGCCTTGCCTGCTTCTATTCTTTGCTTCCTGCCCCATGCACAACTAAAAGTTTAATATTTAAGGCATTCTTCTTGATGCTGGTCTTCATAAAATCAGAAAGTAATGAGAACAATATTATAATACTTGAAAATCCATAGCGCCAATGTAGGTGCTCCGTACATACTTCACCAAGTTTGTATAAGGATCCAGTGAGGTGATGTGTGAGGAGTCTTCCGAAGTCCCAGTCTCTTGTGTTTTCCCTGGTGATAGAAGTAGGGATGTTCCCTGGCTGTCTTGGTCCTTCAGGTTTCTTTTACAAGTATGCCTTTTACAAGTATGTCCTTTTACAAGTATGTCCATCTTTTACAACTGTGACTCCAGTTTAGCCAATGATATAAGAGAAAGACTTTGGGTAATGTTGCTAGGAAGTTTATATAATGCGCAAACTCACCTGACATCTCATTTGCCCTACTCCATGATTCCTATGTGGAATATAAAAAATGGTTTTGATTAATAGAAGTACAGAGGCTACCTTAACATCCTGTGGGTGAAAGCCAAAATTTTAAATTGGAATAAAAAGACAGAAGGAACAGTGCCCCTCTTTGACATTTTTGCAGCTTGTACAACCCTAGCCTAGCTTCAGAATTTGTGTTTTAAACAAATAGTTTTCTAACTTATTTGTGTCAGTACTAGTCTTTGATTTTTGCCATTAAATACAATCCTAGTTGATACTGTAAGTTAAATCTTTAGCATAAGACCTGATACTGGTACTCTGATTTTTTTAGATATTATCATGAAGACATCTACCAGTTCAGAAAATTAAAACTACCAAACAAAATATAAACACCCAGAATATGTTAAAATGTAGTTTTCTTTAACACGTATTTACATTAAATAATTTTGCCCAAAATGAACAAGGTCGGTCATTAGCCCTTTCCCATACACATCACCAAAAGAGAAAAGCTGCTCTCTCCAGCAGAGAAGGAGCTCACAGGCCAAAATACAAGATAGCTGAAGAAGTAATAAGTGATACTTTAACCATTTTGATTGTGTAAGTGGCTAAAATGTTGTTCTTAGAGTTCTTTTGCAGTAGCACATGATCTTGGTGGAAATACTTGCTCATGTCCTCAACCTTCAATCTTGAAGTTTGAGATTGTGTATAAAGTAAAAGAAAAAAGTATTGTCACTTAAAAAATTAGCTTTCCAGAGATGGCTTTTTGCTTTTGTGTTCATAAGTCTACTTTTGTTTATTAGAAGATGAACTACTTGAGAACAGTGACTGTGTCTTATTCATAATTATAATCCTAGAACTCAAGATCCTGGAACATAGTAGGTACCCAAAGATGTTTTATGAATGAGTGGATGAATGAATGAATAGCATATTGAGTAATTTGCAGATGCCTATGAACTTTCAGCTATAAGCAGGGATTCTATGTATAGCACAATGATTTCTCTGTACCTAAGAAGAATGTTAAGGAGCATTCTTGTCCCTGTTTCCCTGTTTCCCAAGCTGTTTTCCCCTCAATGAATGGGACTGAGGATGGAGTGGGAGGGAATATTTTTGAGCTAATATTCTTGGTAGCTAGATACTTGCAAATAGTTCTGTTCAGATTATAATAATACATTTAGAAGAGGATATGGTTGATTTTCCTCTTGCCCCCTTTCTATCAAAATCTGGATTCCTTTTTTTCCTACTCTTAATGAAATTTGTTTTCACTGTCATATAGACCAGCATAAATGTAGAACCTCCTATATTCACCTTGTATTTTTGAAGTTCTCTGATACTATCTATCAGAGTTCCTTTATGGATTCTGGAAAACTGATGCCTTTCAGAGGTCATATTATGCAAATTCACATACCTACATGTGACTTGACCTATAGGTGGTGGCAATGTTAGTGGCAAAAAGTCAATATATTATTGGTATATTTTGGATAAGACTTGGTAAGACTGGCTTGGATTGTACAAGTGAACAAATGGGCAGAATCAAGGATAACACCAACTTTCTGGTGTGAGCAACTGTGTGGATGGTGATACCTTTAGCTGAGAGAGGGAGCTTGGGAGATTTATTGAAGAATAAAATTAAATATGGAATAAAAGTCTAATTCTACTTCAGTACAATATGGGTGGCAGGAATTGGATTTATCCTCGCACCTGAAACAACTAAAAAAAAAAAAAAAAACAGACAAAATATACAAAACAATGCATCTCAAAACATTGATCATCAGTCAGTAAAAGACACTGATCCGTTCTTGAGAGACTGAAAACAAATCAGGTGAGCAGTATGCTTGCCCCAGCTTAATGTCTGGAGCATTTCCAGGTTTCTGCACAAGGAGGGGGAACCCAGGAAGAACTTGATGATCTTCCTAAAACGAAGAGGCAGAGGTAGGAATCTGGGGAAGCTAAGGATGCTAGAGATCACAAGGTAGAGTACATGAGAGAAGAGAGCTGCAGAGAGGAACTCAGGAGATGTATAGAAAAACCCATGGAGAATTGTCTTCAAACACATAGATGCAAACATTCTTAACAAAATTTCAGCAAATAGAATCCAACAATATATAAAAAGGATAATACATCATGACTGAATGTGTTTTATCCCAGGAATGTAATATTGCTTTTACATTCACAAATCCATAAGAGTAATCCACCACGTTAATAGACTAAAAATGAAAATTCCTATGATCATTTCAAGAAATGCAGAAAGAAAGAAGCATTTAGTGTCCAACATACATTGCTGGTAAAATCTCTCAGTAAACTAGTTACAGAGGGAAACTTCCTCAACATTGTAAATTGGAGCTTAATTTGTTATGTTTAGTTTAGCAATTTTGCATCAGTATTTGTCATTGTTCTGTGATTTTCTTTTATATTCTTAAGGTTAAGGTGGCCTCCCGGAAGAAATTGGAAATGTTTTATCTTTTTTAATTTCTAGAATGTTTTGTATCAAATTGGTCTTATTTTTTCCATGCTTGACAGAATTTACCAGTAATGTTATATGGACCTGCAGTTATCTTTCTAAGAAGTTTCTATAATACAGATTAAATCTTATTATAAGATATAGAACTAATCAGACTTTTTATTTCTCCTTGAAATTTGTCCATTTAATCTCAATATCATACTTTATGACAGTTATTCAAAGTATACTTTTATTACCATTTTATATTTTTTGAGGTAAAGTGATTTATTATTTATCTCCCCTACCCCTTTTAATCATCACATACACAGGCACCATGGTAGCTTGGCATTTGCCTTAAGAAATCTTTGAATTGCAAATCCTTCATGCTCTTTACCCTAGTAAGGAGATCCTTAAACTTCCAGTTTCATGATTCTTGCCATATGAGCATACTACCCTTGTAATATTTACTTTTATTTATTTTTAAAAATTTAATATTTATATAATTTTAAAGGTTACTTCCCATTTACTGTTATTACAACATATTGGCTATATTTCTGTGTTGTACAATACATCCTTGAGCCTATCTTATACCCAATAGTTTGTGCCTCCCAATCTCCCACCCCTATATTCCCCCTCCCCCTGCCATAGGTAACCTCTAGTTTGTTCTCTCTATCTGTGAGTCTGCTTCTTTTTTGTTACATTCACTAGTTCATTGTATTTTTTTAGATTCCACATATAAGTGAAAGCATACAGTATTTGTCTTTCTCTGTCTGACTTACTTCACTTAGCATAATGCTCTCCAATTCCATCCATGTTGCTTCAAATGGCAAAATTTCATTCCTTGTTTATGGCTGAGTAGTATTCCATTGTTTACATGTACCACGCCTTCTTCATGCATTCATCTGTTGATGGACACAGGTTGCTTCCATATCTTGGCTGTTGTAAATAATGCTGCTATGAACATTGAGGTGCATGTATCTTTTCAAAATAGTGTTTTTGATTTTTGTTTTTAGATATATACTTAGAAGTAGAATTGCTGGGTATATTTTTTAGTTTTTTGAAAAACCTCCATACTGTTTTCCACAGTGGCTGCACCAATTAGCATTCCCACCAACAGTGTACGAGGGTTCTCTTCTCTCCACATCCTTTCCAACGTTTGTTATTTGTGTTCTTTTTGATGATAGCCATTCTGACAGGTGTGAGGTGATATCTCATTGTGGTTTTGATTTGCATTTCTCTGATGATTAGCAATATTGAGCATCTTTTCATGTGCTTGTTGGCCATCCCATTTTTTTTTTAAACATCTTTATTGGAGTATAATTGCTTTACAATGGTGTGTTAGTTTCTGCTGTATAACAAAGTGAATCAGTTATACATATACATATGTCCCCGTGTCTCTTCCCTCTTGTGTATCCCTCCCTCCCCCCCTCCCTATTCCACCCCTCTAGGTGGTCACAAATTACCGAGCTGATCTCCCTGCGCTATGCAGGTGCTTCCCACTAGCTATCTATTTTACGTTTGGTGGTGTATATAGGTCCATGCCATTCTCTCACTTTGTCCCAGCTTACCCTTCCCCCTCCCCATATCCTCAAGTCCATTCTCTAGTAGGTCTGTGTCTTTATTCCCGTCTTCTCCCTAGGTTCTTTGTGACCTTTTTTTTTTTTTTTTTAGATTCCATATATACGTGTTAGCATATGGTATTTGTTTTTCTTTCTCACTTACTTCACTCTGTATGACAGACTCTAGATCCATCCACTTCACTACAAATAACTCAATTTTGTTTCCTTTTATGGCTGAGTAATATTCCATTGTATTTATGTGCCACATCTTCTTTATCCATTCATCTGTTGATGGACACTTAAGTTGCTTCCATGTCCTGGCTATTGTAAATAGAGCTGCGATGAACATTTTGGTACATGACTCTTTTTGAATTATGGTTTTCTCAGGGTATATTCTCAGTAGTGGGATTGCTGGGTCGTATGGTAGTTCTATTTTTAGTTTTTTAAGGAACCTCCATACTATTCTCCATAGTGGCAGTATCAATTTACATTCCCACCAACAGTGCAAGAGGGTTCCCTTTACTCCACCCCCTCTCCAGCATTTATTGTTTGTAGATTTTTTGATGATGGCCATTCTGACTACTGTGAGATGATATCTCATTGTAGTTTTGATTTGCATTCTCTAATGATTAATGATGTTGAGCATTCTTTCATGTGTCTGTAGGCCATCTGTATATCTTCTTTGGAGAAATGTCTGTTTAGGTCTTCTGCCCATTTTTGGATTGGGTTGTTTGTTTTTTTGTTATTGAGCTGCATGAGCTGCTTGTAAATTTTGGAGATTAATCCTTTGTCAGTTGCTTCATTTGCAAATATTTTCTCCCATTCTGAGGGTTGTCTTTTGGTCTTGTTTATGGTTTCCTTTGCTGTGCAAAAGCTTTTAAGTTTCATAAGGTCCCATTTGTTTATTTGTGTTTTTATTTCCATTTCTCTAGGAGCTGGGTCAAAAAGGATCTTGCTGTGATTTATGTCATAGAGTGTTCTGCCTATGTTTTCCTCTAAGAGTTTGATAGTGTCTGGCCTTACATTTAGGTCTTTAATCCATTTTGAGTTTATTTTTGTGTCTGGTGTTAGGGAGTGTTCTAATTTCATTCTTTTACATGTAGCTCTCCAGTATTCCCAGCACCACTTATTGAAGAGGCTGTCTTTTCTCCACTGTATATTCTTGCCTCCTTTATCAAAGATAAGGTGACCGTATGTGCGTGGGTTTATCTCTGGGCTTTCTATCCTGTTCCATTGATCTATATTTCTGTTTTTTGTGCCAGTACCATACTGTCCTGATTACTGTAGTTTTGTAGTATAGTCTGAAGTCAGGGAGCCTGATTCCTCCAGCTCCGTTTTTCTTTCTCAAGATTGCTTTGGGTATTCGGGGTCTATTGTGTTTCCATACAAATTGTGAAATTTTTTGTTCTAGTTCTGTGAAAAATGCCAGTGGTAGTTTGATAGGGATTGAATTGAATCTGTAGATTGCTTTGGGTAGTAGAGTCATTTTCACTATGTTAATTCTTCCAATCCAAGAACATGGTATATCTCTCCATCTATTTGTATCATCTTTAATTTCTTTCATCAGTTTGTTATAGTTTTCTGCATACAGGTCTTTTGTCTCCTTAGGTAGGTTTATTCCTAGATATTTTATTCTTTTTGTTGCAATGGTAAATGGGAGTGTTTTCTTAATTTCTCTTTCAGATTTTTCATCATTGGTGTATAAGAATGCAAGAGATTTCTGTGCATTAATTTTGTATCCTGCTACTTTAACAAATTCATTGATTAGCTCTAATAGTTTTCTGGTAGCCTCTTTAGGATTCTCTATGTATAGTATCATGTCATCTGCAAACAGTGACAGCTTTACTTCTTCTTTTCTGATTTGGATTCCTTTTATTTCTTTTTCTTCTCTGATTGCTGTGGCTAACACTTCCAAAACTATGTTGAATAATAGTGGTGAGATTGGGGAACCTTTTCTTGTTCCTGGTCTTAGTGCAAATGGTTTCAGTTTTTCACCATTGAAGACGATATTGACTGTGGGTTTGTCATCTACAGCCTTTATTATGTTGAGGAAAGTTACCTCTATGCTTACTTTTTGCAGGGTTTTTATCATAAATGGGTTTTGAATTTTGTCAAAAGCTTTCTCTGCATCTATTGAGATGATCATATCGTTTTTCTCCTTCAGTTTGTTAATATGGTGTATCACATTGATTGATTTGTATATATTGAAGAATCCTTGCATTCCTGGGATAAACCCTACTTGATCATGGTGTATGATCCTCTTAATGTGCTGTTGGATTCTGTTTGCTAGTATTTTGTTGAGGATTTTTGCATCTACGTTCATCAGTGATATTGGCCTGTAGTTTTCTTTCTTTATGACATCTTTGTCTGGTTTTGGTATCATGGTGGTGGTGGCCTCGTAGAATGAGTTTGGGAGTGTTTCTCCCTCTGCTATATTTTGGAGGAGTTTGAGAAGGATAGGTGTTAGCTCTTCTCTAAATATTTGATAGAATTCACCTGTGAAGCCATCTGGTCCTGGGCTTTTGTTTGTTGGAAGATATTTAATCACACTTTCAATTTCAGTGCTTGTGATTGGTCTGTTCATATTTTCTATTTCTTCCTGGTTCAGTCTCAGAAAGTTGTGCATTTCTAAGAATTTGTCCATTTCTTACAGGTTGACCATTTCATTGGCATATAGTTCCTTGTAGTCTTCTCTCATGTTTCTGTGTATTTCTGCAGTGTCAGTGGTTACTTCTCCTTTTTCATTTCTAATTGTATTGATTTGAGTCTTCTCCCTTTTTTTCTTGATGAGTCTGGCTAATGGTTTATCAATTTTGTTTATCTTCTCAAAGAACCAGGTTTTAGTTTTATTGCTCTTTGCTATCGTTTCCTTCATTTCTTTTTCATTTATTTCTGATCTGATCTTTATGATTTCTTTCCTTCTGCTAACTTTGGGGTTTTTTTCTTTTTCTTTGTCTAATTACTTTAGGTGTAAGTTTAGGTTGTTTGTTTGAGATGTTTCTTGTTTCTTAAGGTAGGATTGTATTGCTATAAAGTTCCCTCTTAGAACTGCTTTTGCTACATCCCATAGGTTTTGGGTCGTCGTGTTTTCATTGTCATTTGCTTCTAGGTATTTTTTGATTTCTCTTTGATTTCTTCAGTGATCTCTTGGTTATTAAGTAGTATATTGTTTAGCCTCCATTTGTTTGTATTTTTTACAGATTTTTTCCTGTAATTGATGTCTAGTCTCATAGTGCTGTGGTCAGAAACGATAGTTGATATGATTTCAATTTTCTTAAATTTACCAAGGCTTGATTTGTGACCCAAGATATGATCTGTCCTGGAGAATGTTCCATGAGCACTTGAGAAGAATGTGTATTCTGGTTATTTTTGGATGGAATGTCCTATAAATATCAATTACATCCATCTTGTTTAATGTATCATTTAAAGCTTGTGTTTCCTTATTTGTTTTGATTTTGGATGATCTGTCCATTGGTGAAAGTGCGGTGTTAAAGTCCCCTACTATGATTGTGTTACTGTCGATTTCCCCTTTTATGGCTGGTAGTATTTGCCTTATGTATTGAGGTGCTCCTATGTTGGGTGCATAAATATTTGCAATTGTTATATCTTCTTAGACTGATCCCTTGATCATTATGTAGTGTCCTTCTTCGTATCTTGTAATAGTCTTTATTCTAAAGTCCATTTTGTCTGATATGAGAATTGCTACTCCAGCTTTCTTTGATTTCCATTTGCATGGAATATCTTTTTGCATCCCCTCACTTTCAGTCTGTATGTGTCCCTAGGTGGGAAGTGGGTCTCTTGTAGACAGCATATATATGGGTCTGGTTTTTGTATCCATTCAGCCAGTCTAGTTCTTTTGGTTGGAGCATTTAGTCCATTTACATTTAAGGTAATTATCGATATGTATGTTCCTATTACATTTTCTTAATTGTTTTGGGTTTGTTATTGTAGGTCTTTTCCTTCTCTTGTGTTTTCTGCCTGAGAAGTTCCTTTAGTATTTGTTGTAAAGCTGGTTTGGTGGTGCTGCTTTCTCTTAGCTTTTGCTTGTCTGTAAAGCTTTTGATTTCTCCGTCGAATCAGAATGAGATCGTTGCTGGATACAGTAATCTTGGTTTTAGGTTTTTCTCCTTCATCACTTTAAATATGTCCTGCCACTCCCTTCTGGCTTGCAGAGTTTCTCGTGAAAGATCAGTTGTTAACCTCATGGGGATTCCCTTGTGTGTTATTTGTTGTTTTTCCCTTTCTGCTTTTAATATTTTTTCTTTGTATTTAATTTTTGATAGGTTGATTAATATGTGCCTTGGCATGTTTCTCCTTGGATTTATCCTGTATGGGACTCTCTGTGCTTCCTGGGCTTAATTAACTATTTCTTTTCCCATATTAGGGAAGTTTTCAACTATAATCTCTTCAAATATTTTCTCAGTCCCTTTCTTTTTCTCTTCTTCTAGGATCTCTATAATTCACATGTTGATGCGTTTAATGTCATCCCAGAGGTCTCTGAGACTGTCCTCAATTCTTTTCATTCTTTTTCCTTTATTCTGCTCTGCAGTAGTTACTTCCACTATTTTATCTTCCAGGTCACTTATCCGTTCTTCTGCCTCAGTTATTCTGCTATTGATCCCTTCTAGAGAATTTTTAATTTCATTTATTGTGTTGTTCATCACTGTTTGTTTGCTCTTTAGTTCTTCTAGGTCCTTGTTAAACCTTTCTTGTATTTTCTCCATTCTATTTCCAAGATTTTGCATCATCTTTACTATCATTATTCTGAATTCTTTTTCAGGTAGACTGCCTATTTCCTCTTCATTTGTTAGGTCTGGTAGTTCTTACCTTGCTCCCTCACCTGCTGTGTTTTCTCTGTCTTCTCATTGCTTAACTTACTGTGTTTGGGGCCTCCTTTTTGCAGGCTGCAGGTTCGTAGTTATTGTTGTTTTTAGTGTCTGTCCCCAGTGGCTAAGGTTGGTTCAGTGGGTTGTGTAGGCTTCCTGGTGGAGGGGATTAGTGCCTGTGTTCTGGTGGATGAGGCTGGATCTTGCCTTTCTGGTGGGCAGGTCCACGTCTGGTGGTGTGTTTGGGGGTGTCTGTGGCCTTATTATGATTTTAGGCAGCCTCTCTGCTAATGGATGGGGTTGTGTTCCTGTCTTGCTAGTTGTTTGGTATAGGGTGTCCAGAACTGTAGCTTGCTGGTCGTTGAGTGGAGCTGGGTCTAGGCATTGAGATGGAGATCTCTGGGAGATTTTCGCTGTTTGATATTACGTGGAGCTGGGAAGTCTCTTGTGGACCAGTGTCCTGAATTTGGCTCTCCCACCTCAGAGGCACAGCCCTGATGCCTGGCTGGAGCACCAAGAGCCTGTCCACACGGCTCAGAATAAAAGGGAGAGAAAAAAGAAAGAAAGTAAGAAGCAGATAAAATAAAATAAAATAGAGAAAAATAAAATAATATAAAATTATTAAAATAAAAAATAAAAAATAATTATTACAAAATATTTTTTTAAATTAGTAAAAAAAAAAAAAAAAGAAAGAAGAGATCAACCAAACCAAAAGATAAATCCACCAATGATAACAAGCGCTGAAAACTAGCCAAAAAAAAAAAAAAAAAAAAAACAACAAAATCGCACAGACAGAACCCTAGGGCAAATGGTAAAAACAAAGCTATACAGACAAAATCACACAGAGAAGCATACACATACACACTCAGAAAAAGAGAAAAAGGGAAAAATTTATGCATATTGTTGCTCCCAAAGTCCACCTCCTCAATTTGGGATGATTCGTTGTCTATTCAGGTATTCCACAGCCTCAGGGTACGTCAAGTTGATTGTGGAGGTTTAATCCGCTGCTCCTGAGGCTGCTGGGAGAGATTTCCCTTTCTCTTCTTTGTTCGTACAGCTTCCGGGTTCAGCTTTGGATATAGACCCGCCTCTGTTTGTAGGTTGCTTGAGGGCCTCTGTTCTTCGCTCAGATAGGATGGGATTAAAGGAGCAGCTGATTTGGGGGCTGTGGCTCACTCAGGCCAGGGGGAGGGAGGGGTACGGATGCGGGGCGAGCCTGCAGCAGCATTGGCCAGTATGACGTTGCACCAGCCTGAGGCGCGCCGTGTGTTCTCCCAGGGAAGTTATCCCTGGATCACAGGACCCTGACAGTGGCGGGCTGCACAGGCTCCTGGGAGGGGAGGTGTGGAGAGTGACCTGTGCTCGCACACAGGCTTCTTGGTGGCTGCAGCAGCAGCCTTAGCATCTCATGCCCGTCTCTGGGGTCCACGCTGATAGCTGCGGCTCGCGCCCGTCTCTGGAGCTCCTTTAAGTGGTGCTCTTAATCCCCTGTCCTCGTGCACCAGGAAACAAAGAGGCAAGAAAAAGTCTCTTGCCTGTTCGGCAGCCCGAGACCTTTTCCCGGACTCCCTCCCAGCTAGCCGTGGCACACTAGCCCCTTCAGGCTGTGTTCACGCCGCCAACCCCCTTCTTCTCCCTGGGGTCTGACCTCCAAAGCCCGAGCCTCAGCTCCCAGGCCCCGCCCGCCCTGGCGGGTGAGCAGACAAGCCTCTCGGGCTGGTGAGTGCTGGTTGGCACCGATCCTCTGTGCGGGAATCTCTCCGCTTTGCCCTCCGCACCCCTGTTGCTGCACTCTCCTCTGTGTCTCCGAAGCTTCCGCCCTCCGCCACCTGCAGTCTCCGCCCGCAAAGGGGCTTCTAGTGTGTGGAATCCTTTCCTCCTTCACAGCTCCCTCCCACTGGTACAGGTCCCATTCGTAATTTTTTGTCTATGTTGTTTCTTTTTTCTTTTGCCCTACCCAGGTACGTGGGGAGTTTCTTGCCTTTTGGGAGGTCTGAGGTCTTCTGCCAGCGTTCAGTAGGTGTTCTGTAGGAGTTGTTCCACATGTAGATGTATTTCTGATGTATTTGTGGGGAGGAAGGTGATCTCCACATCTTACTCTTCTGCCATCTTGAAGCTCCCCTCAGCCATCCCATTTTAATTTTTGTGGAATCTGTAGTAATGTGTCCTCTTTCATTCTTGATATTGGTAATTTGTGTTCTCTCTCCTTTTGCTTCTTTGGTTTTCTTAGGAACTTATTACTTTTATTCATTTTTAACAATCAATTCTTACATTTGTTAGTTTTTTTCCATTTTATGTCTTGTTTTGTTTCATTGATTTCTGCTCTTTTTAAAAATAATTTTTTGCTCCTTGAGGTGGAAGTTTAGGTAATTGATATTCAGCCTTACTTCTTTTTAAAATTTATATAGGTAAGGCTACATAAACACAGCATTTAATAAGTGGAAATATGTCATATTTTTCAAATATTGTCTAATTATCAATTTAAATTTTTCTTTGGCCCTGATGATATTTACATTTTATTCATTTAAAATGATCTAGTTATCTTTTTGTTATTTATTTCTTGATCAATTTTATTGTGGTCAGAAAACATACTTTTTATATATTCTTTTCTTCTTATTCTATCAGTTACAGAGAGTGCACTCCCTTTATTCCTATGGCAGAATCTTTCAGGGATTTTAATAGACATCCAGGGTTGTAGTCAATTCCCCTCCTCCTTGGTGAACCTTGAACTACAATATTTGTCTTCTAAGAATTGTGAAATTACAGAAACCTCTGCTTATTTTTATAACCCTGTAGCAGCTGCTTTTCTGCTTGATCTTGGCATTTCATACTGCATATGCACAGCTGGGAACTGGCAAATACCTTGAGGGGAAATTGCATACAGGATATGGAGCTCATTTCTCTGACACTCCCTTTTTTCAGGAGCTTGGGATCTCAGCTCTCCAAATCCTGGGTGCCTTGATTGCTCTACAATTTGTTCAAACCACAGTGTTTAATCAACCCAACTTTTAGAGCTGTTTTCAATCCCAGAATAAGTCTGTTACCAATACTACACCATAGTTGCTGTACCTTGTTCATTTGAACCAGATTGTAAGCCTTCTTGAGGGTGAATGGAATGCTGTCTTAAAAATCTCCTTAAGTTTAGTACATTGGTAAGCATATTGCATATTTTATTGATGTATAAAAAGGAATGTAATTCTTTTGCTTCTTCTCTCAATAGTTAAAACCCCAATGCTGCACAAAGGATAACAGAATGGAAAAAATTAGTGTTTTATAGTTGGAAATCATTGGATGCTTAATCGACATTTTATATTACAAAGTGTGTTCCTTAACCAAGTTATTTAACAGGGCTCTGCACAAAAAGATAACATTTTGCGATATTTGCATGAAAATTGAGTGCTATAACACATACTAAGTGCTTTTAAATATTCAGTTGATTTCTTTGACTCTCCACTCAGCTTAGTAACACACATTTTGACTGCCGTGGCAGCATCAACTTTTTCTAAATAATAACAAAAACAACAATTTAGGTACTTGTACAAAGTTTTAGTTTTATAGATTTAGTAATAGCCGTGACCCAAATGACAGGGAAGCTGGTACTTATATGGAATCTTCCAATGCTGCTTTAATTTTAGTGGTACACTCCAGGGAATTGGGAATAAACCTGAAAGCACAACCCAGCAGAAAAGGAGTAGGCTCCTTTTTTGCCTCAGACTTAGAGTGAAATTTAGCCTTGTGAAAAATAGAGCTAAAGTTCAAAAACTAACTTAAGCCTGTGCACGGTACCATTTATTCTCCTTGAATCAAAAGGCTCTATGTCAAAAAGGAGAAATGCTCAGGAGAGCTGTCCCCACATAGCTAAGTTCAGCTTCTTTTGATCCAGCAAGGAGACATTATAACCTCAGAAAGACTAAGACTGGATGGAGAGTCCCAAAGACCTGAGTGTCTCGGTCAAGCCGAGACACTGTATCTAAATAGACACAGTTCTTGCCCATCTGCTTATGCAGTGGATAGGTGTTATATCTGGGAGGTGAAGGCTTGCTATTCATCTTATCTCTGAAACTAGTTTTATTCCTTTTATGTAATTTATCATTAACTCCTCCACATTGATACTTTTGAAAACACGCTTCCCCCTGAGCTGTTAAAACAGAATCTTTAGGGCTTTAAAAATAAATGGCTTTGTTCTTGTGAACATAATCTTAGGAATTATGTAAACGTAGCACTTGAAAAAAGCTAAAATCATGTATATGAGAAATACAGTATTATGGAGGCATTTATATCTCTCCCTTTGTGGATTATAGTTAAATTTGAGGCGGGGATAGAAAAAAATGTAAATAAACCTATTCTACACCAAGTAAGGAGATAATATGGTCAGTAGCGTAGTCGAGATTCTCTCAATTTAGATTAGTGCAGGGAGTATTAAAGTTTAATTGAAATGTTGATATTAAAATTTTCCCAAATTAAAAAGCAATAGTATTAGAAAAAGCAAGGAGAAAAACAACCATTGCTAGGGAAATATCGTTTAGTCTTCATGATCCTCTGTAGCAGATTAAAGACTCCCTAAAATGAGTTTAATTTTCTTCAAGTCATAAATCTAAATGACCCAAACAACCTGAGATATCCACAGTAAACTTTGAAAAAAATGTAGTCAGTTGGTGGGTGCCTTCTCTCTGGTCTTCTGAAAGAAGCAGTGGGAGGAGACTTACAGCCTAGCTTTAGTACCTTCACATTTCCTAGCTTCTAACATAGAATTTTTATTTTCTGGTATTATTAAAGCTACCTACCTTACAACACGGGAAATCGTGAATGGAAAACCTCCATTTATTTTTTGTGTCCACACAAAGACCCCTAAATTTCTTTGTACTGACTCTGGAATATCTTTCATTCATCAAAAGATTCAGCAAGCAATCAATATTCGAAGTATGTACCTGATATTGATTAAAATGTAAAAAAAAAAATTAAATGCACCATTAAAGACAATATTGTAGTATGGACCTTACTTCCTGTATAGAATCATACAAGCTCTGGAAAAATGGGTACTGGACACAATGACTCTTGGTCATTTAGTTTGTTTTATTGTTTCTGTGCATATTTAGGTATTGAAGTTTGCTAAATCTTCAACTTAGGAAAAAGATGCAGTGACTGTATTTTATAATTACGAAGTACAGTTGATCCTTGAACAACAAGAGTTTGAACTGTGTGAGTCCACCTATACCCGGATTGTTTTTCAATAATAAATACTACAGTACTGAGGTCTGATTGACTGAATCTGAGGATGCAGAACCTCGGATATGGAGGAACTGCATACAGGGAGGACTAACAATAAATTAAACATGGATTTTCAACAGCATGGAGGGGCGGTACCCCACCCCCTCATTATTCAAGGATCAATTGTATTTCAGCTATAGGGAAAAGTAAAGAAATAACATAGTAAAAATATAAGAACCTATTATAAACTTTTGCTAAATCATATAAGCATGCCAAATTTATTTTAGTGTTTCTTTTACACTTTTAAAGCAATGTGATACTACAAATACTGTTTAAACTCCTGTGTACTCATTCCTGAACCCTTTATTTTCCTCCCTCTATTGAAATAATCATTATCCTAAATGTGGTGTTTTTTATTTCTATGTAAATTTATGCTTACACATAAATATGTAACATAATGTGTATTATATATTTAAAATAAATATATTTCTATGTAATATACACACAGTATATATGTGTGTAAGCAAAATATATGTGTGTGTATGTTTTCAATCTTCTTAAAAATGATTCATGCTGTAAATACTCTTTTTCAACTTCTAGTTCAATCATTTTAGCTACAGTATAGGGTCCCCTAGTATGACTAGATCAGAATTTGTTTATTCATTCTCTTGATATTAGATTTTTAAGTTAATTCCATTTTTTTTGTGTGTGTGTGAAGGTGTAAATGTTGCAGCAACACATGGGAAAGTTTCTCTAGGATCTGTACCTAGGAGTGTGATTACTGGAACAAAGAGCATATTATATCTTCAACTTTACTTTTTATTAGTAGTTGTACCAATTTGCATTCCCACCAGCAGCAAATTAGCATCCCAGTTTCCCCACATTGTTGCTGACACTCGATATTGTATAGCACATTGTCGTGCACTGATTGGAGAGGTCATAAAATTAAATAAAAAAGAGCTCCAGAAATGTAATAAACTGCAACCCTGGTCTCATGGTCCCAAGAAATGTATCTGTCTATACAGCACAAAAAAGAATCAAAACTAGAGGTTGCCTGTCTTGTCTCCTCCTTCCTCATTCCCTCAACTTTTTTTATTGGGCACTGTAGTCATTAGAAGAGGCTCTTTTGAAGGGTTAATCAGCATCTGTGTTTCTGCATCTGTGTTTGCAAGTAAAAAAAATATTGAATTATTTTCTACTTAGGGAAAGCCTGCGATGGTTCTCATAACAGGTCTTATTTTCATGTAGAAATGAAGTGGTTGAATGAGCCCGGTGATTTTAGGCTTTAAATTTTATTGTTCTATGTCTTTAGATTCAGTCATTTTACAAATGAAAGCAAATCTCTGAAACTAGTAGTCTTATGCATGGCAACTTGTTATAACAAAATCAAATTTGTTTTGCTTATACAGATTTTAGTCCTACCTAAAAAAAAGTATTAAAATTTTCCTTTCTATTTTTTTTAATTTGATGAAATCTCCTAAAGACTGTATTCTCCTAAAGACTAAATTCAGTGTGGATTATTCCTAAGGTAATAAATAATCATGAGGACGTTCTCCAAAATCCCTGCAAAGGCTAACCTGAAGCAATGAGCCAGCACCTGCAGTGTAGTGCTTGCTTAGAGGACTGACACTTGCTCTTATGTCCTGATTTCCCAAGCCAGTAGAGTGGTTTGTTCTTTCCTGAGTTCATGTTGCCTGGTCCCACATCACACAGTTTCAAACTAAGACTAATCCCCAAACACACTTTGTCACAAAAAACACATTACTGACAGCCTGTCATTTCTCCATTTACATAACTGAGCATAGAAATGATATAAGAAAAAAACGTTTTATTTCCAAATTAGGTAATTTTTCATTTCATTTTTATCTTCATAAAGAAGCAAAGTCCTCCAATTTATTTTCCTCCCAATGCTTTTCTGATGGTAACAGTACAATAAAAGCTATTGGGACTGGCATCTCCTTGGATAATCAAAAAAGTTGGCTAAAGCAGAGAACCATGAAAGTAATACAAGCTCATGGTAAATGTTTTGTTTTGGCTGAAAACGTATAAATGCACATTCATTTACACTACTTTTAAGTAGAGCTAAATTTTTTTCTAGATTTCTGTTTATTTTTTGTAGCATAAACCATATACAGAATTCAATCTTTAATTTCCAGGTTTAGTTTTCCTAGAGTAGTACATGATTTAACACTTGCAAAGAAATCTTCTAGGTTTTTATTAGTTTTCCTTAGTTCTCTGCACTGGCTCACCCACATATAATTCAATAGCATTTTTGTTTAGCAACTTTAGATATCCAAGCTTTTTGAAACCTTTCAACTAAATTTTCAGAGAAGTAAACCATTTTGGCACTTATATTTAATCAGTGCACATACTATTTAATTAAACAACAAAATCACTGTAACTAGTATGTATGCTGGCATAGTGTGTTTGAGAACTATCACAACTCACTCATGTTGAGCATGGAATTCTACTTGTGAGCAGTAGTGGCAACCATACTGGCGGGGAGGCCACTTACTGAGGATATGTCATGTGTAGCAGAAATGGACACTATTAATTCACATTCGATTTGGTAAAGTAAATTTTTGTTTAGAGAATAACTTTTTCTATCACCACAGTCATAGAAAATAAGACAATGTAGGAATCCATTTTTTTATTTTAATTACCCATTTTGCAGGAAAATAGATTAGTCTAGGGTATTAGAAAGCTTTAAAAAAAATCATAATTAACATTGCCTCAAGATGATTTTGTGATTCACATACCAAACATAAACACAGTGCAGTATGTAGAGGCTTAACCTACAGACTTCTAGCACCAGGTTCTAGGAAGCAGGCTCTGGATGAGGAAGCAAGCAGAGGTGGCTGGGGTTCAGTGCTGTGTGTTAACAAGGACCAGACTGGCTCCCATAAGGCTTGCAGTCATGTCAATGGCATTAATCTGAGGCAAGGTACACTTATGCACAACAATTTTTAAAGTTTTGAGGGCTAAATCTGACTGCACCTGGTATCGAGCTGCTGGCTAGAGCAAGGGAAGGAAGGGAAATGGAGGCATATTGGGACCTAGGCCAAAGGGCCCACTGACTCAGAAACTCTGTCTGTGGGAACCTCAGGGAAAAAAGGCCCAAGCATTAATTTTAAGACTTGTTTCTGGAGTAGATACCTGTGAGCTGTTTAGACACAATTGTAAAACCAGACTCAGCCGTTGGAACTCAGGAGAGGGAAACTAATAAACACATACATAAAAAACCAAAAATGACCACCACAACATTAAACTTTCTAAGAAATACCCCAAAAACATAAGCTTGAAGATTAAGATTCCAAAGCACAAGAGTAAATCAACTCCATGACAGAGTCACAAATTCAACATGTACGTTTCCTTCTTGAATTCTGAATGGTCAGACATTACCTTCTCAGATAGAGTCTCTCCCTTATTCCCTGTACCCTCCACTTCTGAAACTTATATTAGGGGTATTCTGAAACTTCTGAATCTTTCCCTGGTGCTTCTTCCCTTATCTTTCAGATTTTTCATCTGTTTTCTGTATATCCCTTTGTAGTCCTCTGTATCAATTCCTTAGTACAGTGTTCCAGTTATGTCATTTTGTCTGTGGCTTTGGCCAAATTAGCATGCACCCCATAATTTAATGTTGCTATTTTCATTTCCAAAATTCATAATTGACTTTAAAAGAATCTGCATCTAGTTTTGATCCATATGTGTGTTTGTTTCATAATTTTTGTTCTTTATGGATATTTTTTCTTCTTTTATCACTTTGAGCATTTTCAGTCATTTAAAGATTGTTTTTTCAGAGGATTTTTGAATTATTTGCATTCATTCAGGAGGAAATTATCCTAGCCAGGTAGATTATCATTCAAGACTGAGGAAGAAATAAGGTATTTTCAGAAGTACAAAAGCTGAGCATTTATAATTGAAAAATTCTTGCTGAAACATTACTAAGAGATGTTCTTCAGCAAAAAAGTGAATTCAGGGAAAGAAATGTGATGCTATAAATACTCATTGACAAAAATAGTGGTAAATGATGTTGGTAAGTCTATTAAAGACAAGAAAAAAATATAACTCTAAGTCTTAAAGAATGATTGCAGAGGAGTTGGAAGGTAGCTAAGTATATTAATTATCTGTTATTTAGGAGGAGAAAGAATATACTGAGTAACTAGACTTTGTTGGAACTGTAGAAAGTCAATGTTAATACTAAACATTTAAGAGAAAACTAAAAAATTTTGAAAACTCACATTTTTTCTTAGCATGTTTGGGGAAGTTACATGTATGTGAGATAAAGGGATCTAAGAAAAAATTAATCCAATAAATGGTAAAAAATGAAAAGATACAAAGAAAAAGAATGGTAAATAAAAAATAAAAAAGATTGAAAAAATAATTCCACACTTAACCAGTAATTATATGACATGTTAATATACCAAATTTTTATATATAAAGATAAAGACTAATCATATTATATTGAAATAAAATTCAGAAAAATGTAGCTTCTGAGGAACACTTAAAGTAGTACAGAAAAGTTGTAAATGAAAGAAATAAATATACTCTAAAATTCTAACCAAAATATACCTGATCTAGCAATATTAATGAGACAAAATTTAAGAGAAAAAAACATTATTAGGATCAGAGAGAAATTTTACAAAATAATGAAAGGAAAAAAATATAAGATACTACAGTTCAAAACTTGCACACGATTCATGTTTTTCTCCTGGATTTATATATCAAAAGCAAAAGATCTACAAATACAATCTCAATGGAACATATTAACATATCTTTCAAAAAACTAAATGGATCAGGCACACAAAATTAGTAAGCATTTAAACTACTTGGATGATATAGATACAACTGACTAATTTGATATGTTAGATCTAAAAAATATTTACAGATTCTTCCTATTTGCAGGGCAGGAATAGAAAGGCAGACGTAGAGAATGGATGTGTGGACGCAGTGGGCGAAGGGGAGGGTGGGATGAATTGGGAGATTGGGTTTGACATAGATACGCTACCATGTGTAGAATGGATCGCTAGTGGGAACCTGCTGTATAACACAGGGAGCTCAGCTTGGTGCTCTGTGATGACCTAGATGGGTGGGATGTGGGGGAGGAGGGAGGTCCAAGAGGGAGGGGATATATGTATACATATAGCTGATTCACTTCACTGTGCAGCAGAAACTAACACAACATTGTAAAACAATTATACTCCAATAAAAAAAAAGAGAAAAAAAAATGTTTACAGATTCTTTTTAAGCAAAAACAGAAAACTTACAAAAACTGACAATGCCAATGATAGACCATATACATGTAATTCACCACACTGACAGACAATTGACAGATTGACAGCCATGATTATATTTTAGATATAGGTAAAGTATTAGAGTAAATTCAACATGTTTTAACCAAATATTGCTTTAGCATCAATTCAACATGTTTTAAACAAATATTTCTTTAGCATAATTTACCCATTATGATGGGTACTTTTCCAGGCACTGGGGATGCTGTGATAAATAAAACAGAAAATCTCTGCCCTCATGGATCCTACATTACAGTGGTCAAGACAACAAAAAACAAACTACTTGCATGTATAATGTTGGTGGGTAGCAATAAGTTCTATGTAGAAGAATAAAGGAGTAAATAACTATGGCTGTGTGCATTTTGCATGGATGTGTGTGCTACTTTAGGTATTTTGGATAGTTTGGTCAAGGACTGCCTTTTTGAAGAGATAGCATATGGGCTGACACCTGAATGAACAGAGGAAATAATCCATGAGAAAATCTGAAGGAGGAGGGTTTCAGGCAAAGGAAACATCAAGTACAAAAACTTTAAACTTGGAAGAGCTTGATATGCTTAAGAAATATCAGAGAAAGCAATGTGTCTGAGGCAGGTTGAGAGGCATAGAGTGTAGTAGGAGATGAGGTCAGATCACATAGAATCTTAGAGGTTATGATAAAGATTTAGATTGAATTTTGAATCTGGTGGAAAGCCAATGGAGAAATTTGAGCACAGGAATGACATCAGATAATTTACATTTTTCAAAGGTCATTATGCCTGCTGGTAAAATGGACTCTTGGGGCAAAAGAGAGCATTAATGGAGGTATTGCAGTCCGGATGAGAGATGGCTGTGGCTTGTCTGAGTTAGTATGAGCTGGGGAGGTGAAAGTGGCTAATTGTATTATGGTTTTAAAGTTAGGACTCATTGGATTTGCCAGTAACTTGGATATGAGAAATGCAAGAAAGAGAGAAGCTTGGAATCGCTCCTCAGTTTGGACCTGTGTGAATGACGGTGCCATTAATTGAGATGGGGAAGTTAGGAAAGGAGAAGATTTAGGGAGGAAATAAGACAAATTTAGGCACATTAAGTTTGAGGTGACTATTAAATGTCAAACAGGAGATGCTGAGTAAGAAATTTTTTAACTGCTAGAAAACAAAGACTAAGTAGGGATTTCCCTTCCCTTACAAATGGCATCAGCCAATCAGGCAACATCATATAACTCAGAAAATAACATCATTTCTCTCAAGGTAGCAATAATTGAGGTGCCTAGTATTACTATTTCCAGTATTGTGCTGGGTGTTCTAGCCAATGTAGCAAGACAAAAATATTAAAAATGGGGTATTAGTATTAGAAAGGAAAAGACAAAATTATGATTATTTGTATTCAATATGTTTTTAGACACGTAAAATCCAAGGTAAATGTCACCAAAAAACTGTTAGAGTTAATAATAGTTTAGCACATTTACTAGATACACATTGTATAGGTTTCCTATTGCTGCTATAGCAAATTATCACAAACTTAGTAGCTTAACATTAATTCATTATTTTACCGTTCTGGAGATGAGACATCTGAAATGGGTCTCTGGAGGGCTACATCCCTTCTGGAAGCTCTAGGGGAGAATCTGTCTCCTTGCTTTTTCCACGTATAAAGGCAGCCAGCATTCCTTGGCCCATGGCCTCTTCCTCCATCTTCAAAGCCAGCAGCATAGCATCTTCAAGTTTCTCCCTAACTCTGACACTTTTGTCATCTTCCTCCTCTTCTAAAGACCCTTGTGTTACAATGGACCTACCGGGATAATCCAGCACAATCTCACCATCTCACCTTCTCAAGGTCAGCTAACTATCATGTTAATTTGATATGCAATCTTAATTCCCCTTTGCCGTGTAACAACATATTCTCAGGTTCTGGGGGTTAAGATGTGGAAATCCTTGGGGTGGGGGGGCATGATTCTGTTGACCATGCCAATCAACAAAACAGAAATGTTTAT
The DNA here is from genome assembly GCF_009873245.2 of Balaenoptera musculus. NCBI lineage: Eukaryota > Metazoa > Chordata > Mammalia > Artiodactyla > Balaenopteridae > Balaenoptera > Balaenoptera musculus. The sequence continues at coordinate 54,349,113 of NC_045788.1, read as the reverse complement.
TATTCCACTACATCAACAATAGTCATTTAAAAATGTAAAAGACACTTCATATGGGCAGCAAAGATTATTAGATAACTGGGAAGAAATCTAGCTAAAAAGTGTGGACACAGTTAAATAACATTAATGAAGAAAATGAAATAAGTCCTGAATAAAAGAAAAGATATACCGTATTTATGGTAGATAAGACACAGTATCATAAACATGTTAGCTTTCTCAAATAAATCTCTGAATTCAATACAATTCTAATCTAGAAAACTGATTCCAAAGATCATACAAAGAAGAAAGAATAAAGAATGGCCATGACAATTGTGAAAAAGAAGGAGGTTGGGCCTTACCATATATCAATGTCTATTATACCATAATTAAAATCACATGGTGTTGGTGCAGGAAAAAATACATCAGTGGACCAGAATAGGTAATCCAAAAAAAAAAAAAGACCTAAGAATTTGACCTATGATATAACTGGCAGTTAAAATGAAGGGGAATCTATAGGAATCAACATGAATATATTTCAAAAATATAACATTGAGTTAAAAAAAAATGGCTCACTGATACAATAAGAAGCTAACCATATAATTTTGAAAAGACTTTATTTGTGGGTACAGTATATGTAGCATAAGTCCAAAAATATGAAATGGAATGAAATACGCCAAATTTTTGCCTTTGGGAAATGCTGAAGGGGAGCGGGGCTGGAGTTGTTAAGGCCATAGGAGAAAAAGAAAAAAACAATGGAAATTTCAAATGTCAATATTTTAATTGTTTGGTAAACAGAATATTTGAAGCAAACTGGCAAAATATGAAAATTTGTCTACTCTAGATGAGTGATAGGGTCTGTTAAACCCTGTAATTTTCTATATTTTAAACTATTTAATGGGAAAAAAGAAAACATCAAAAATACTTTTTATATCTCAGAAATACATAATTTACTCTGCCAAAGGCCTTGACAGTACATGTCTTTGAAAGCACACTGTTCACTAAACTTAAAAAAAAAAAATCCATGGTAACCACTGCACCATGCTGCAAAGGCTCTTTGAACCTATTGTATCCCTAAGAAAACATGGAGATTTGGGAGTATGGCTGGGGTGTGGTAAAGCAAGTGTTTTTATAAGAAAATTAGCTTTCTCTTACTGTTAATTTTTTAATGTTTCCTATTTTCAGTCTCTACAGCCAATGGATATAAAGCAAAATGAAGTCTCTTTTAAAGGCAAAGAAATGTAGCATTTAAATAAATAACTGAAAACACTGTTGTGGGTTGTAGCCTCTACACACTTAGGTGTTAAAAAGCAACATGACACAATCTCTGGTTTTACAATACATAGTTCTATCATAGAAATGACTGCTGGATAATTTATGGAGAATGTAGATGTAAGGTGTGTGTGTAAGAGGTGGAAATGTGAAAATAGAGCTAAGAAGTTTTCTTACTTTTGAGTTTCTCTTAGTTTTTCTTTCTGCTTTGGAAATTCTATCCTCTTTCATTTCTTTCTCTAAACACATAGACTCAATTATTCATTCATTTACTCTTCAGTAAATATTTTTGAGTACCGATGTGTCACAAGTTTTGTGCTATGGGTTAAAACAACCAAAAAACAAAACTGAAAACCCATTTGAGGTTATTTACTGTTTTCTCACTCCCAGAGACATACTGAAGTAGTTAATGTTTAAGGTCCACATAGGGATTTTAAATCACTGGGAGGGCTTCCTCTCAAGAATAAACAATCAGTTACCTGAACAAACAAAACTCTGTATCATGCTAAAATGTATTTGTCAGGTAGTGCCCAGCTCCTTTGATGGCAGGTGCTTAGGTGTGGAACCTAACATTTCCTTAACACACTCTGCTTCTAGCTCATGGCTTGAAATTATGTACTCAAGGTCGTTTTCCTTCCAGACATGGAGACCAATAGATCATGGCCGAGATCTGATTATCCATTTCCATAACCCTACTGCCTTGTATAATACTTGATGTACATTAGCCCACAGTAAACATTTGGGGAATAAATGAGTGAATATCAATCTTTTGATGCATGTTTAATGGGTCTGTGTTTGCCTCTTTTGACAGAGCCAAGTAACTTGTTTTTAGAGTGAGATTCAAGGCGAATCACTCTAAAGTAACACCTCTGAATTGACAGTGTATCAGAAGAGATGCTGACATTTTAGATTTATTTTTCTATTAATGCTTTTGGGGTTAAAATTTTTGGAATGTGTGATACTATTTTTACTTGCTCTTTAAAGAAAAGGGCATGTTAGTCTTTTAAAAAAATAGGCATGATGTATGGGGTAACTAAATCTATGTGATTATATATAGGTGTAAACATATGCATACGTATATGTATACGCATGCATACAAACATATATAATCTTATGTCTAGGTCAGCATGTGTCAAGAACAGTTCTGTGATGATCTAGGTGATCCAGCACCCCTTGGTCAGGCTGCAGCAGTGGGTGCTCTCAGACTGGTTTACTTTGCCATTTTTCATTGCTTGAGCACTGTTGTTTTGCACAAACTGTGGCTTTTCTAAAATCACTGCCTTTGGGAAATGCTGAAGGGAAGTGGGGCTGGAGTTGTTAAGGCCAGTTGTTTTCTTCTTTGTCTTAGTCCAGTCTTCCCTGTTGATCGGCACATTCTGCTGGCTTGAGACTCAATTTTGAACGTTTCAGCTTCTCCGCCATTTCCGCTGCTAACACTCTGGTCAGAACAACCATCCTTCCTCCCGGGACTAAAGAGTAGCCTCTCATTTGTTTCTCCACTCTTGCTCTTATTGTCTAGTTTCCACTGAAAGCCACAGTGAGCCTCTGGCAAGGTCATGCATGGCAGCCCTTTGCTCCAAGCCCTCTACTAGTTTCCCGCCCCTTTAGACAAAAATGCAAAGACCCCTCCATGTCCTGTAAGTCCCTATATCATGTCGTCTAACCCTGGCCACCTTTGGACTTCATTTTGGACCTTTTTTTGCCTCTGATACTTTATTTTCTCTGTTCCTTTTGCCTGGAAATCATTAACTGAAGAAATTTAACTGGCTTGTTCCCATCTTTATTTAAATCACACTTTGTGTTACAACTTGAGAGAGGCCTTCCCTGACCTCCCTAATAAAATAGCTCACCTTGTCGTTCTTTATCCTTTTATTATGCTGTACCATATCTATCTATCTATCTATCTATCTATCTATCTATCTATCTATCTATCTATCTATCTATCTATCTTCCTCCCTCCCTCCCTCCCTCCCTCCCACCCTGACTAGAATTTAGCTAGGGGTCTTATTTTGACCTCACTGTAACCCCAGGGCACAGGCAGTGCCTGGTATATAGGAGGTGCTTAGTAAAATCATTTCAAATACATTACCATTTTTTCTCTTCCGTGAAGGCTGGTGCCATTCCTTTTGCTCCTTGCTTGTGCTGTCTAGCTGGCATTGTCAGTACCATTTTTTTAAGCACTGCTTTATCTCTGTAGCAGATTGCAGGTTTCATAGACAGAAGGAACTTGCCTTCTACCCCTCTGGTGCTCTTGTAATTTCGCTCCTAGTGGTGATAATTGGCTTGTCACTGCCTGCTATTTATAGTTAAATAATAAGTAGAAAATAATAACAAGAAAGAACCCATTATGGCCTGGCATTTTAACCTGCTGTCATGTTACCCTGAAGTGTCCAGGTTGTTTTAGAATTTTGCCAGTGCTTAATGGTACTTGACTGTTGCATATTAGCAAAGAGTTCCTATGTTAGGCAGCTTCTTAGCTTGTGAAACCTGATAGTTCCCCCTTTTACAGAGTTTCTGCTAGTGTTTTTGCTAATTATTAGACATTTCCAAGTTTTGCTTGTAAATTATTTGCCTTTGGGAGAACTAAATCTTAATATAAAAGACTATGAAATGCAAAGTGTACAAAGGGGCAGTTTTATAGAAATAATGATTAAGAGTGTTGCCTCTGGAGTTGGACCTACTCAGTTCTCATCTCAGTTTGTCATATTGTGACTTTTGTCAAAATGTTTAAATTTTCTGTGTCCAAGTTTCCTAATCTGGAAGTTGGAGATAACAGTTCCTACCCATGGGATTGTGGTAAAGATGAAATGAGTAAATCTATGCAAAACACTTTTAACAGTTCCAGAAACATCACATTACTGAATAATTATTATCTCTTATTAATAACATAATGACACAGTTATTATTAAAGATCTGCATTTGTGAGAAAAAAATTTTATTAGTATTTATACTTGGCATATAATATATTATTGACACTCATGCAACACATTTGAAGAAAAAAACAACTTTGGTCCTCTTAATTAAACTATATTTGGCTAAAATTGTTTGACTCTTTTGCAAATTACCTTTGAACAGAAAGGTGTAGATAAGAGATCCTAAATAATTCATTTGAAGTAGTAATCGCACTTTATTTTCCATGTTTGGGAGATGATCATCCACTTTGCTCTTGTAAGAAATGGAAAAAAATATAATGACATTTGAAAACTGCAAAATATAACCTGCTTTGCAAAAACTTTGTATTTATTTTTCCATCCTATATTTTACATTTATTTTGTAAAATGCTTGTAAAGCCTAACAAGATCTTTTGTAAAATTTCAATGTGTTGAGAAGTCATTCTTTGTTGCTTTTAGCCTATGAATTGCCAAATCTAATGTCAGAATATGAAAAAAAAAAAACATGCGTCAGAAGCAGAAAATAAAACCAACTGCAAAAAGAAAGGTGAAATGACAAGTAAATTTTCTAGTCTGTCAGATGAAAAGCATAAATATATTGGAAAGAAATTATATTAGAAACTAAACATTTGCTTTAAATTGCATTGTTTTTGCATTTCTATGATGCCTCTTTAAAAGATTATCAGTGCTTATTTAAAATTTATTTCAGTCTGACTTCCTGTACTTAACCCTTATAAACAGTGAAAAATTTCTATGAGCGTTTTTTTTTTTAAAAGAGACAATTTGAAAACATCAAGGTAATTTTTGTTTTACTTAACTTACTGTAAATTTATTTTTCCTTTGAAATTTAGTGAGCCTCTCCTATTGAATTATTTCATTTTTTAGCATAGGCACCCTGCTTGCTATGATTAAACCTACAGCAACATTTGTGTAGGAATTTTAATTCTGTAAATATATCAATTTATCAATATAATGGAAACAACAGTGCAACATTAACAACAGTGGAAGTGTAGACATTGCAGATAATACTGATGCTATTAAACTCACTTTCTCTGTCTGAAGATCTTTCCATTTACCATCTCCCTACTACTTGAAATAAAAATTGCTCACATTTCTTCCCAAAGAAACATCATTCAACATACATCTGACGACAATTCTGAGTGCCAGTGAATCAGTGAAGGCTTGTTTTGTTCAGTCCCATTATCTTCAGGGCATAATTGGAAACTGTACTGTAAATAAAATACAGTACAGTTGCTCTTGTCAACAGTATCACTACCTGACACTTTTATTGAAAAAGCTAGTGATGTTAAATGCGCTTATTGAAACTATTACCACTACTCAAATGTATAACCTTTATCAATATTTTTCTTTTTTAAATGTTTTATAAATAAGTTATCTGAATAGTTTCCTTTTGAAAATATGGCCAAATATCCAGCCTATTCCAGAGTGTGAAGTACTGCATGGAGAAGTTATTCAGTCTATATAAGTTGTAATTCTTGGTCACTAAAAAAGGACATTAGCCACAAATCACACTACCTCTATGTACCCGTATGCCCCATATCCCAAGACATCAGGCTGCTTAAGGTCTGGTCTGTCTGATTAAGAGCTGGTGGAGGCTGAGGAACAAGATAGGTAAGCTTTGACTCAAGCAGAAAATCCTAAATAAACCAAGTCTAGATCCGGATCACATATATCGAACTTCCTTTTGTAACCTGGGCAGAGGAGGGTGGAATAGAAGAAAGAGGTTTGATTCATGTCTGGGTTGAACTTACACAGTTCATTGTTTGATAGTCTTTGACTACTTGTACAGCAGAGGCAAGCCCTAAAGTCCAGTGTTCCCACAGGCAATTGACATATTTGATGGCTTTTGGACTAAAACACAGCATAAATAAAACCATGTCGTCTTGTAGTATATAAAAACCATAGACAGAAAAAAAAATCAATGTTTTTCCAAATAGAAAAGGATGAAACTCATATAGAAAAGAACTGATAGTATCTAACTTTGGGTAAAGGCAACACAAGCATATCAAGAGTTTAAGACTACTTTTATAGTTAAAGATGTAGATAAGTAGATATTTTTTATATGCAGTGAGAGATTGGACTGCCAATTCTGTAAACCATCTAGTTACCTATTACAGAAGACAACAGTTAGGTTACATAGTGCTAACACTGATTTTGTGAGTGTGTGGTATGGCAGTGTAAGGAAACAGAGATCAATGTTAAAATCACTGTAAGAATCTCTGAGGAGTACACACAGATCAATACTTGTGTAAGTCGTAGACGATGATCCTCTTCTTGCAGGAATCTTTTAAGAAAGCAAAGCCAATTCTACTGAGATATTTCCCCACTCTCCCAATGAACTGTAATTATCATAGTCAAACACAATACTAAAATATTCCTGCCTTGGAACTTGAAGTCCCTTGGAATATTAACTGCCCTGAGAAATAATTAAATGAATGAAGTTTTCTTTGACTTTCTTACTAAAGTGGACTTGAGTCAAGATCTTTTTGCCTCGGAGCATATTGACTATGCTGATGACTGGGTCTGCAAAGTTGGGCAAACCCAGAGCCATCCAGCTAGTCAACTTCAGTCACATCCTCCACTGGTGGCTGGGGATTTAGGGCGAATTACCAAGTTCTTCTCCAGCCCATGTAACTCCCAAATGAAATGGCTCATGTGAAGGGTCTTCAACAAGCCAAAGCATAGTTCTAAATTAAAGCTCCTACTCCCTTTAGATATAATCAGTAAATAGATTAATAAATGGACGCATAAAGGTGTTTGGCTTCCTGACTGGGGTGTCCTCCCCCCATTTGTTATGCCTCTTTTATGCAATGATGACTGTGGGTGGGTGTCTGATGGGAGTCTTCTTACACTACAGACACCTTCTGAGTATGGAATGGAGGCATTTATATAAATAAGCAGGAGCTCATTCTCTGCTTCATGCTGTACTGCAGTTTTTCATGCCCATTAACTATCTACTATACCCACACTTGAGCCCCTGTGCAAACATTAAAGTAAGTTCATCTTCAAGGGGAAAAACATCTCAGGAGATACATTTCAAATAGAGTGTTTGAATAACATTAAGTGAACCAAGCAAAAATAAGATGCTAATGAAATTAGTGTAGTCAGATTTTAAACTTGATGAATATAAACAAATCCTCTACTAAAGTATAACTGCGACACCTAATAGTGTTTCTCATTACAGTATTTGGGAAAAAATACAATTGTATCTTGAAATAATTCTACTTTTTAAATATATTACTTTTTTTTCTTTTTGTTGCTGTTTCCAAAATAAAAAGTCTATTGGGAGCAAATTAGATTGTCCTCTATAACTTAATCATTAAGACAGCTGAATCCTTTTTTCTCATTCACTCTAGCATTTCAAAGAAACCATAACATAAGCATCTTTTTATTAGTCCCCTCTGGCTATATACTTAATAATATGAATAGTTCACATAATGCATTTTAAAGAACTCTCCACTGTGCTCCATGGAAAACATTTAATATAATAGTCACAGCAATCATGCAGAGTTTTTCTCCTTTTTACAGATGAGGAAACTGAAGTTCAGCGAGGTTAAGCGATTTCACCAATGACATAGAGTTGTAAGGGGAAGAGTAAATTCTAACCTGAAAATAATTGCTCTGTAATTTTATTCAAAAGAATTTTTAAACCACTTTTTAGGCTTTGTACAAAGTGAAGAGACTACAGAACAGAATACAATACAATATTTGCCTTGGTGGAGCTAACGGACAAGTGTATGTGTTTCCGAGACGGCTCGTGCACATGAGGGGGAGATAGAAATCTATAAGCAATTATAATGAAATGTGATAAAAGCTAGATGTGAAAATAAATTCAAAATGTATAGTATTGCAAATAGGGAGCAAATATAACTTTGAGGAAGTGTCAAGGAACCCTCAGAAGGGAGGTAATTTGCTTTAAGTTGGGAAGGGAAAGTGGATTAGGTATCCATCGAGTATAAAAGCAAAGAAGGCATCTCAGGCATAAACAAAAGATGTGAAGTGAAAAGAACCAAGAAGTATTCTTGAGTGGCTGGAGTGTTTGTGTGGGGTTCTGCAGCCCTGGTGTTACTGAGAAATAAATGAGAATATAAAACTGAAAATCATCAAGAGCCTCAGAGGCTTTGCATGTCATTGTACGGAGTTTGGGTTTCACTTTTGGTCAACAGGGGACCATTAAAAGTGTTGAAATTCATTCTAAACCCCAAATTTCTTCCCCAAAAGTAAATATAGTAAGCATTAGTGTTGATGCAAACATTGTATTTTGAGCCAGAAAAGGATGTTAATAAACAAACTGTGCTGGGAGTGAATAGATAAAAGCAACACGACTGCTCTGCTGGAGATCCCACCCCAATTGAAAACAGAAATGACACCCTGTCATCTCAGCATATGATATGTAATCTGAAAAAGATCAAAGCAAAATTTCAGAGTGATAATTTGATAATGTTTTTATTAGAGATGTAATATATCTATATGCCCTCATACTTTGTGTCATTTACTAAAAAACACTTGTACAAGGAAGAACAACAAAGTATGACATTTTGGAGAAAAAGAAGTATTTTTGCAGTCTTGGGGTCTTTGTCATACAAACTCATAGCCATAGGACAGAAAACAATGTTATGGAGAGCTGTATGACATGTTTTTACATTTAGCCTATCAACGCTTGAAATCCTACCCCCTAAGGCTTTCTTCATAGGAACTCTTCCCTCTGCAGCCTCCTCCTGGTGATTGACAATACTTCTGGCCTGTTCTTAAGAGGTTGTTAGAAAAAGAAACATCTATGTGGAAGAAGAAATATCAATAGGGAAGGGGTCCTTCTTACCTTGATTTCTTTCCATAAACAAAAAATAATTTCAAGGATAGCCTTGATGGAGATAATTTTAAGACGATAGCAGTTAGGAGTCAATGGAAAAGAAGAAAATTCAGCATGATGAAGACATTGAATTTTATGAAAAAATCATATATATGTATATGCAAACCGTAGGTCACCAGTAGGAGGTACCCAAAGGGAAAAACGGTGGAAGCTTTTCATGCTTTTGAAAACTCCTGTCTTTTTGAAAAAGCTCAACTCTAATCATACAGAGGGAGTTAGTCCATGAAAGGAACGTGAAAAGCTAAATTAGAAAAGTTGAGAACACAGTTAATTGTGTAGCCTGAAAATTAGGCTATATTCAGATCAGCAGATGCAGAGGAATGATTCTTATAGAATTTTTTTTTTCTTTAATCAAGTGGGAAGAATCCACACTTATTTTTTTTTTAAATTTTATTTATTTATTTATTTATTTATTTATTTATTTATTTATTTATTTATTTATGGCTGTGTTGGGTCTTCGTTTCTGTGTGAGGGCTTTCTCTAGTTGCGGCAAGTGGGGGCCACTCTTCATCGCGGTGCGCGGGCCTCTCACTATCGTGGCCTCTCCCGTTGTGGAGCACAGGCTCCAGACGCGCAGGCTCAGCAATTGTGGCTCACGGGCTTAGTCGCTCCGCGGCATGTGGGATCCTCCCAGACCAGGTCTCGAACCCGCGTCCCCTGCATTGGCAGGCAGATTCTCAACCACTGCGCCACCAGGGAAGCCCCTAGAATTTTTAAGGAATTAAAAAATGTTGTAGATTTGAGTTAATTATTTTTAAGAATGTTAGAAAAAAGAGAGATGCTCAGAGTGCTATAAAGAGTAGATAGAATGCCTTTCATATAAAGGGATGAGAAATGGGTGGGGGGAGGATACCTTTGATAATTATATGCTTTTCTGTCTCACTTCGACAGTAAGACACCAGAAATAATTTTCAATTATCTACTTTGAATCCCATGGAAAGATTAAGTTCCTGAGCATCAACAATCAAGGTTACTATGGGTGAAGTTTTTCTGTATCCTTTCTAGAAACTGTCTTATCACATTGCAACACCAAGCTTGCGATCAGGAGGGTAAATCCTCCCACCCCAATTTAACTCCATGTAGTGCAGGTGCAAAGTAGACAGGGCCTCTTTGAGACTTAGTTCAGCACTCGGTGGTTTGGGATAGCAGTAGAGCCTGCTGGTCCACTTTTCAATGACTGTGCAAATTGGTAATTACATCAGTAAAGACCTGAATAGATAGCTTCCATTATGTTTATGCCTTTTGTTAGATTTTTTTCCGCATACTGCTTCTTAAAATTAATAGACTTTATTTTTTAGAGCAGTTTTAGGTTTGCTAAAAACTTTTTGTCAATTTTTGAGCAATGAATTTTTATCTTTTTGATTTAATTAATTAAGACTACAAATAAGTGTGCACCTATATTTATCCATTAAAATCTTTTTTAATTAAAGTGAATATTTAGTACACTAATTTAAAGTATTTGTTATTTATTTATTTATTTTTGGCTGTGTTGGGTTTTCGTTTCTGTGCGCGGGCTTTCTCTAGTTGTGGCAAGCGGGGACCACTCTTCATCGCGGTGCGCGGGCCTCTCACTATCGCGGCCTCTCTTGTTGTGGAGCACAGGCTCCAGACGCGCAGGCTCAGTAATTGTGGCTCACGGGCCCAGTTGCTCTGCGGCACGTGGGATCTTCCCAGACCTGGGCTCGAACCCGTGTCCCCTGCATTGGCAGGCAGATTCTCAACCACTGCGCCACCAGGGAAGCCATAGTACACTAATTTAAAACATCAGAATTAAAGTATGTTTTTTCTGTCTAAAAAACCCCTTATGGTGAGTAGTTTGAACACTACTTGCTTTCCTGTCATGTAAGTTATGATATGGAGTGCGCATCTGTTTATGTCATGGTGAATTGTCAAACCCTTTTTAAATTTTGAATCAGCTTTCAACATTTTATCCTTTGCTCTTTCCATGTTGCACAGTATCTCGCAGTGTTCTTTTTTTTTTTTTCTTTTTATTTATTCATTTTTTTGTGACTGAATAGGTAGGTACTTTATTAATTATACACATGTACATACGCACTTACGAGTAAGCCCTTACTTTAAAAAGCTGCATGTTAATAGAGCTTTCATACTTACTCCTACTATTGCTGATTTAAAAGAAAATTGTGCTTTAGTTAAATTTCAGATTTTCTGATAGTAAGTTTGATTATAAATTAAATTTTCATTCAATCTTTGTCAACATTCTTATCTCCTTTGTAGATTTTGAATAAGACTTCCACACTCTAAAAGTGACCAGTGGTTATTGATCTGTGACTTTTGAAAAAGCTCTTTGTTTTTACTGGTTCTGACAAAGATTTTTGAATCTTGTTGGCTAAAAACTTGGCAAATAACAAAGTGCTGAGGGACTCCAGACACACTGATGTGATGTATACCATACTGATCTTCCCTTAGTGTAGCACCCTATAGTTCATCATAGCATGCCGTTCTCATACTTTATCATTCTGTACTCTAATGCCATCATCTGTAGTGTAATTGCACAAGTATGAGATGAATTTCTTAGCAGTGTGAATTAGGTAGGGTAATTTTTTCAACAAAATTACACTTTGTTTATATCCTTGTGTTTGTATTTTTCTTCAGTACCACATAATTTGGTTTTGCAATTACTTAGCCAGTGACTTATTGCTGCCTAGGTCATTGAAACAGAGCACAGATATATTAGAGCATTTTATTCCATGGTCACAGAGGCCAGTTCCTAACTAGTGCTAATCTGCACCCATGCTGTAATGATGGTGCCAGATCTTTAGGACAAAGTTGTATCCTATTCGAGTACAGTTGTGTTGATTGATAAAGATGTCATATTGATTTTAAATGCTTTGTGTATTCAATGGCCATGATCAGTACTATTGAAGCTTAACTCACAAGAGCTTTTTACATCCTTGATTCCCAAGGTGACTCATCAGCCTAATGGTACTGCTTCACAAGGCACATTTCTAGTGTTACCATTTCTCCTATGTGCTACACATCTGGGGGCTGGGAATTGAAATTGCCACTAAGTTCACAGGATCATGTAGTCCTGAAAGAAAATTCAAGATGAGCTATTTGGCAAATAAGAGAATAGATCATCAAAAAGAGAACAAGTTTTAAAAGATATAAGTAGGAAGAGCTAAGTATCTCAGGTTGTCATAAATCATAGACTATCATGAGAAAAATATGTTACTAGTTCTTATTTAAACCAGCTTACAGGATACTAAGATGTATACAGTCAGAGAACTCTAACCTTCTTCTTTCTTTTGAGAAAGGATATTAGTGTTCTTTTCCTAGTCTTATTATCATTTAAAGGTTGATAGAAATATGTGAAGTTCTCCTGGGGACTCCTGATCAATTCCATTTTGAGACAGTCTGTTTGTTATTGGTTGTAAGCCCTTGTATTGTAGCCTCTTGTTTATTTTTATCTGAGAGAAGCTCTAGCTTGTAAAGGAGAGGGGGAAGGAAAGAAGATTACATAGGAGGATACTAAGACTCTTCAGAGAAAGTTTCAACCAGAATCATGGGGAGCCTTTAAGCCAACTCCCAGTAGAGTAGTCCTACTTCACCATGGGAAGGAGCCTACACTAGTACGTACCTCTGCTGTGCTCAGTCTTTGCGGAAGGCAGCTCAGAAGTGTGACCTTGGTGCAGACACGGTGGTGCTGGATCCAGAGGAAAGAGCTGAGGCTGTCAGAATAACACGCTCCTGCAGCAGGAGGTCTGAGCAGTGCATTTTCATGGCCACCACATGGTGGGAGGCAGTGAGGTGTCCGGAGAAGAGGGCGAGATTTGGGTTTCCTTCCTGGCTCTGCCACTTAGCAGTTCTCCGACCTTAGACAGCTTTGGTTAATCTAAGTGTAAAATGGGGAAATTACTGCATATTCCATTCATTGTAATAGTTAAACCTATGAAAGGGCATGGGGGGAGGGGAGAGAGAGAGAGTTTTGAAATTTCTAAGATCTAGACAAAGGAATAAGTAAATTTAGGAGCAATAAGAGAACGTAGTGGTTAAGAGCCAGACTACCTTGCTTGGAAACTCGAGTCCACTGTCATTAGTTGTATGACTTTGTTTGTTTCCAAATCTCTGTGCTCTATTTCCTGAACTGTTACATGGAGATAATAGGATTGTTGTGAGAACGGAATGCATTAATTTATATAAAATGATTACAGCCTATATATGTGAACTTTCAATGCCATTAATTGCTTGGACTGTTTGCTTAAATGTCTGTTTGGATCTTCTCCTTTTATGATTTTAACTTCTTATTTTTACTATAATTTATTTACCCTGACCTCCTTTCCCCCCATTCAAAATTCATTTCTTATCCATGAGAATTTTCTTCTCATAGATTTATCTGGGATTCCCTTTGAAGGGGGAAGGTTCCTGGGCTAGTGGTCAGCTGAAATACAGAAGTGGAGTGCTTTTGAAGGGACTTTCCCTTTGATCTGCCCTCGGTGCTCTGGCTGCATTAGGTGATCTAAGTGTAGGTACAGAAGGTCACCTCCTCTTGTTCTCCCAGCTTGTTCTTCAAGAATTTGGCTTAGCTAGGGATGCGGAGGCAGGCAATGTGCAACTTTTATAGAGGACCATCCAGCTGCTTAACTGGAGTGATTTCATGCTCCAAAGCTCACATCTGGGCTGATGTTCCAAACGTTCATTCCTTTTTTACTTTAGTGTAAAAGCTTCGTGATCTTGAGCTAGTGAGAGGGAACGGAATTTAAGTTAGGTAAAATACCGGATAAAATGAGAGAAAAAGTAAAGCAGCAATAACAACAACAGCAGCCACAAAGGATTTCTCTCCTTCCTCCAAGGAATGACTTCAGAAGAATTTTTGAAAAAATGTGAATCGTCTTGATGCTTTCAACCTGTCTCAGGGAAGTTAGTTATCATGTTCATCCTTGAAGAAATGATTAGTTTGAGAGGATGCCATGTCAAGCCTCAGAACCATGTGTGATGTAACATCCTGATCTGGAGGGTAATGACTTGAAGCCACATCTCATTCTCCTTTTTCACTCAGCTGCAGCGAGAGTTTGCACCGGCACCCTGGAGTACAGCTTGCAGACTTCAGTGACATCGAGCTCATAAATGGCTCAGCTGGCATCTCAGGCAAGGAGTATATGAACCAGGCTCAGATGCAGCTGATGATCTGATGTCCAGATGTGAGGAAGGGAGAAAAGGGAGTTCAAAGCATCAGCAACAGCTGATTCTAAAGAACAATAGCGAGGGAGAGATTGAAGAAAAACACAGCAAGATGACAAGGCAGGTTGGAGGGGGGAGTATCATTCATCTCCTGTGAAAGCCCCTACATCAGAAAGATGGATTAATGCTGTCAGAGCTGTTATCCATTCCATCAGCTTTATTATATGGTAGAAAGCTACCTGTCACTTTCTTGGCTGCATGCGGTGGTATAATCCTGGCTCCTTTTCCCCAATGCCTTGCAAACATTTTCTAGGTTTTCTCTTTGAAGTGGCTCTAATACTTGTTTCAATCACAGGTAGATCCATCGTATGCATTTAATTTAAAAAGTCATAACAAGCAGAATTTCTGTTCAATATAAAGAGCTCATAAAACAAATGCTACTATTTATCAACTCTAATGGATTTTTGTAAGGGTCTTATAGGAATAAAGAATAAAAATCCAGTGATGGTCTTACAATAAATATTCAATACTTTATTGCCTATTTAAGAGGTTATCTTGCCTTCCCACAATATATGGCTGTTCAAAAAGACTGAAATGGTGGTCATGTGGTTTATTTGCCAGGAGATGGCAATAGTGATCTATTTCCATGTTAAGCCTTGCAGAGGAGCTCATTCCACCAAAATGAAACTGAGTACCAAAATGATTGGGGTTTCCAATTCTGTTTTCCAATGCAAAATTACCCATTTTAAATTCTTGAATTATTAAGTTGTTTCTAATCATGCACAGCTTGATTTTTAACGAAAGTGTTGTCATGACAGCTTTCCAAAGACCCAAAAATAATCATTTTGCTCTCCTGGAAGCAAAAATGTAATTAAAAAAAAAAATCTAGACATACAATCAGAAAAATTTTCAAAACCCACAAGGAATGAATTAAAATGGGAATTTGATAAGATTATGATGATTAATACTCAGACAGATCACTGAATCTTTAAGTAAGGAATTGGATCAATATCCCTTGAATTTATTGCATAGGCCTTCAGCACTTTGATTGCGATCAGGCCAACTTTTTTTTGTCAGAGTTCAGTGTGATGCTGTCACTGTCTAACCTGAGTAAAGCTGAAAATGTGACTGAAACTCTACAGCCCTTTTCATCAAGAGTATATACATTTCTTTTTATTGGACGTTGAGAGCTATACAACTCTTTGTTTCAGATCCGAGGAAGCTCAGGCTTAATTGTCTACAGTAAATTTCATGAATGTTTTATTTTTCAACCTTTTACTATTAACCTATCTTTAATTCTGGGCTAATGGTTCAGTTCCATTACATTGTACTTTCATTTTAATCCACATTGAATTTCTTTTGGAGATACATGTGATTTAAGTTCAAGAATGCAATGAAACGGTGATCACTCTGGATAATAATTACAGCCATTCTTTGCTGGGATGGTTTGCGGCTCTACCTGTAGACTACAGCACAAATTTTCGTAGCAACCACCGTAGCATGAAAGCCATCTTAGTCTTTTATTGGTGCAAGATAACTGCTTGCTATTTCTCAGCTAAGCTATATTTTAAAAACAAAATATCCATATCTAGGGTATCTTTCAATAAAATTGTTTTCAGTTTGTTTTCTTTAACATTTTTTTCAATTGCTGTATTTTAGTCATTTTGCTCCAGCTAATGGTCTGTTGCCAGTGGGTTACATATGGTTCATGAGAATTCCATATGAAGCACTTTTAGCCAGTTTGAAGTAAAAAAAGAAAAAGAAAAGCCATAACTTAATCATCTGTATTGCCACAATGACTAAAAGTAATTGTATATTATAGAAAGAAACTAAAACTTTATTATTAAAGTAATATCTATTATGACAGTATTGGATCCTAGCTTTTTTAGAATACATGTATGGAAATTTAAATTTCTATGGTAGAGTACTAGTTGTGTTGTCACATGTGATTAAAACTATCAATAATTGCTTCTACATAATGCTGTTGATAATTTATATCTACTTGATTGCAAAGAGATGCTGATAGACTCATCATTGAATATTAAAATTAGTAATATGACTTTGGGGGTGAGTTGAATTTAATGTGATTCTCTTTTTGTTTTTAATCTTTGGTTGGACTTACTGTCATAACAGAAAATCAAGGCAAGTGTTTATGTGTTGGGTATAGTAAATGACCTATATCAGCTGAGCTGATCCTGGGACTGTTTGCCTCTCCCCACTCTTCCTAGTCTGTGTAGTGGAGGGGCTGACTCCTGCAGGGTGAGTTTCCCAAGCTCCCATGTCAACACATTCAGCTAGTGGGAGGCACTAGTGGAAGCTCAGATGGGGGTGAAGAAGGAAGAATATGCCCCCATCTCTTCTTTGGGCAGTGTCTCTGGCACTGGCTGAATCTCTTTTGTGGTGGGTCCCCCTTCTGCCAGGCATGGTTGGCTCCTGGGCTCCTGGGGTTTACCTGCAGCCCACAGTGTTGCAGGGGCTTCTTGCTGCCTCTCATCTCTGGGCTGCCTCACTGTCCTTTGGTTTCTCAGCTTCTCCATCACCTGTGTGACACATATTTTTGCATTACATATTCTCTGTTATAAAAATCTTAAATGGTTTCTATTTTCCTGGTGGACCTTGACTAACTTACAAGATTTAGCATAGAATACACTTAGCATGGAAGTATTCGATGTATCAGTGTTATTGTAAGTTTATTATTTTTTTTTACATACTTTTAAAATCAGCTTAAATGTGTTTACAATTTACATCTTGTGTCTGGAGTGCCAGATTCCGTCACTCCTGTGTCTTGGAGTAATACTATATTGTACTAGAACCAAAAAGACCTAGGTAAAGAAGAAAATACCAAGAGGATAGAGGAGAAAGAAAGAGTAAAAAAGACCCAAAGGGTACAATATTTCTAAAAAATTAATTATAGAATTTAATGTGATTTTTAGAGTATTCCCTCTTTTCTAAAATATTTTACATAGGTTATTAATTCTATTTTTGATGTTACATGGGAAAAAAATGTGCCATAGTCAACTAACTTTGGGAAACAAAGTGTTCATCAAAATGAAATGGCTTTTTAAAAGCAGCATTGCCTCAGAGAATTTAATTTACTGATGAACTTTGTGAATCTCAAGAGACTATTTTACTCCCCTAACTCATAGCTATCATTGATTTCAAGATTCACTCATTTACTTATTCATTCAACAAATATTGATATTTATTGACTCCTTAGTGTGTCTTAGGTACTGCTGTAGGGATTGGAGATAGAAGAGTAAAGAGAGCAGAAAAAAAAAATCTCTGCGTAAGTTCTCATGGGAAGAGATGGACAACAAATAGATAAATAAACTATGTAATATGTTAGTAGGTGATAAGTGCTATGAAAAGTAATAAAGCAGGGATACTTTTTTCCAGATACCTCTCTATCTGGAAGCTGAAGAATTTCTTTTGACATTGATTGAGGATAGGGAGTGCTAGACAAAGGTGAAGAGTCTCATTTTTTTAAAATTATTTTTTTTTAAAATTAATTTTTATTGGAGTATAGTTGCTTTACACTGTTGTGTTAGTTTCTTGCTGTACAGCAAAGTGAATCAGTCATACATATACATATATCCACTCTTTTTTCAATTTCCTTCCCATTTAGGTCACCACAGAGCACTGAGTAGAGTTCCCTGTACTATACAGTAGGTTCTCACTAGTTATCTATTTTATGCATACTAGTGTATATATGTCAATTCCAGTCTCCCAATTCATCCCACCCCTGCTTCCCCCCTTGGTAACCGTAAGTTTGATCTTTACAACTGTGACTCTATTTCTGCTTTGCAAATAAGTTCATCTCTACCGTTTTTCTAGATTCCACATATAAGCAATATCATACGATATTTATTTTTCTCTTTATGACTTACTTCACTCTGTTTGACAGTCTCTAGGTCCATCTACATCTCTGCTAATGGCACTATTTCTTTCCTTTTTATGGCCTAGTAATATTCCATTGTATATATGTACTATATCTTCTTTATCCATTCCTCTGTTGATGGACATTTAGGTTGCTTCCGTGTCCTGGCTGTTGTAAATAGAGCTGCAATGAACATTGGGGTGCATGCATCCTTTTGAATTATGGTTTTCTCCAGATACATGCCTAGGAGTAGTATTTCTAGGTCATATGGTAGCTCTATTTTTCATTTTTTAAGGAACCTCCATACTGTTCTCCATAGTGGCTGTACCAATTTGCATTCCCACCAAGCATGTAAGAGGGTTCCCTTTTCTCCACACCCTCTCCAGCATTTATTGTTTGTAGAATTTTTGATGATGGCCATTCTGACTGGCGTTAAGGTGATACCTTCTTGTAGTTTTGATTTGCATTTCTCTAATAATTAGTGATGCTGAGCATCTTTTCATGTGCTTTTTGGCGATCTGTATGTCTTCTTTGGAGAAATGTCTATTTAGGTCTTCTGCCCATTTTTTTTTGATTGGGTTGTTTGTTTTTTTGATATTGAGCTGCATGAGCTGTTTGTATATTTTGGAGATTAATCCCTTGTTAGTTTCTTCGTTTGCAAATATTTTCTCCCATTCTGAGGGTTGTCTTTTCGTTTTGTTGATGGTTTCCTTTGCTGTGCAAAAGATTTTAAGTTTAACTAGGTCCCATTTGTTTATTTTTGTTTTTATTTTCATTACTCTAGGCAGTGGATTGAAAAAGATTTTGCTGTGATTCATGTCAGAGAGTGTTCTGCCTATGTTTTCCTCTAAGAGTCTTATAGTATCCAGCCTTACATTTAGGTCTTTAATCCATTTTGAGTTTATTTTTGTGTATGGTGTAAGAGTCTCATTTTAAACAGGGGGTCAAACCAAGGTTCTATTGAGCAAAAAGGGGCAAGTCACATGGCTGTCAGACAAGTGTTTCACGTGGGCAGCGCAGGACTATTAAGCCTCTGAGGCAGAGTGTGCCTGGGATATTTGAGGAACAAAGAGAATCCCAGTGTTCAGGAGGCTAGTACATTTTAAGAGACACTATCAATTTAAAAATAGCTTTGGGAGCAATGATTTAAAAGAAAAAGGAAAACAAAAAAAAATCTGTTATATTCAATGTATACACATTTTAAAAACTAACTGACTATAGCATACATTTATCATCACATACGACATTTTTTTTGTTGGGTTGAGGCTAAGGATTTCTTCACATGTGACATCTAAAATCTCTTCTGAATCACTTACAGCCTGTAGTTGTAATGTATAACATCAAGGTGATGTGCTGTTTTTCATTATTTTGGCTTGCATTTGTCCCTTCATGGAACTGACAAGATAATCTGGGCTCACGTTGAGAAATTCTTGCATTTTGTTTTGCGT
The DNA here is from genome assembly GCF_009873245.2 of Balaenoptera musculus. Classification (NCBI taxonomy): domain Eukaryota; kingdom Metazoa; phylum Chordata; class Mammalia; order Artiodactyla; family Balaenopteridae; genus Balaenoptera; species Balaenoptera musculus. The sequence goes on along the minus strand of NC_045788.1, from coordinate 54,329,622 downwards.
TTTTTATTTAGGTACATTTTTAGTTTCATTTTCCTCCTTAATTGAATTACATATTGCTTGAAGTTAAATAGCTTCTCTTCAAAGGCAGCTGGAAACTTTTGATATCTAACCATACAGATACCCTTCAGAACTTGTGAATCAGTCACACCGATTCTTTCTAGTTTTGAAATGCCTATGATCTGTTCTGAAATGTTTAGTTACGTTTGCCTGAACAGTCAATGACTGCTACTTCACAACCTACTCCTCTATCTGGAAGCTGAAGAATTTCTTTTGACATTGATTGAGAGATGTCTCTCCTCTAGAGAAACTTGAATATGTGAATGAAAAAATAGATTTGATCCCAGAACCCGTTTTGCAAGAAACATCTCAGGGAACCAGTGTCTTGTAGAACACGCTGAGAGAAGCATTGATCAGAACAAGTTTTAATTTTTTGGAGTTTAAGAAAAAAATTTTTATAAATAAAGCCTGAATATAATATCTTAGTATAAGATATAAACAACGTAGATGCGCAAAGTACAAAATGTTATATAAAAGTCTCTTATTGCTGCTAGTCCCATTCTGGTTCCTATTCCCAGAGGTGGCCTCTGCAAACAGTTGTGTGTTCCTCAGAGCCCCCCTTTCTGCGCACTTACAGGTATATACACATATATTTGCATATATGTATATATTCTTTGTATGTCATATAGACACACATGCACATATAAGCAGCATTAAGCAGATGCTCTTAAAAATACATACACCACTCTCCCTGCCCTGAAGCTGTTTCTCCACCTGAAGGCTGAGGTGGGGATGACTCGGCAACAGATGCCTGCCGAACACTTCGCAATCATCAGACCAGGAGGATCCTTACAAAGTGTAAATATCATAAAATGTGGCAAGAGAAATATTTACACCAACCTGTGGTTTCTTATCAAAGCCAAAATTTCTGGGTTCTTGAATGAAAACTTCTGGCTGCACATGTGAGATTTGCAACTGCCTTTGGCACCAATGAAATATGATTTTTAAGGTGCCCAACAATGTCCTGGGGGTCTCCCAAACCTCCTTTGTATCCATTTCCTTTCATATTGAGTCTTTCCAACTCGTGGAGCTGAGGCAGGAGAACTTTGGCTGCATTTTGGATTTGTTAACAATGCAGAGTACTTGCCAGTGAAGCCCCAAATGCATCTTGCCCCCAAGTGCCTTGCCCTTCATTTATAGACCCCTGGGAAAACCCAAGCCCATCTGCTTCTCATTCATTTACACTTTACTCATCAAAATGTTGGTTTTGGTTGGATTCCTTTGTTTTTGTTTCAAGAAACCCTTACGAAAAGATGGGTGGGTAATTAGCAAGGAGTGCTGATGACCCTAAGCTCTCTGTCCTTTTTCTAGCATAACTTTTGGTCCATTGTATGGTGACAAGCAGTATTTTTTCCCCATTTATCCCACTTACTAGGCTCCCTAAATTATTTATTTTTTTAAAAAAGAATATAGGGTTTTGCTTCTGTCCCACAACCAGAGATTTGAAAACAAGCTGGAATCTACAAGGGTTTTATGAGGGGAAACTCATGGGATCTCAGACTTTTCCTTTTCTTTCTTCTGTTTTAAAAGAGCCAACTGCTTTTTCTTACATTCATGAAAGTGAGTGAGTGGCTGGGAACTGTTTATCTCACTGACTTTAGGGAATAGGAAAAGGAGTCTAATATTGTATTCTTCCCCCACCCCCCTTTTCCTTGTCAAATACTCTTGAAACTATAAATATTTGTGAGCTGCAAGAAAAATAAATGCAGTATTTTCTGGTAAAAACAAAAAAACCAAAAAAAACCAAAACATACATACAGAAAACCTAAATATAAATGTATAGAATATAAATAAAAATATAAATATCCACATTGCTTCTGAGAAGCTTTGTTTGCATATGTTTCAGAAATCATTCCATGTCATTGCATACTGATGTATCTGACTTTTTAGTATGCCATCATATGGATGTACCACAAATAATTTAACCTTTCTTTCATTAAACAATATTTAGATCATTTACATTTGGAGGGGTTATTATAAGCGATGTTTCTTTTTGTAAATGTAAAAGTAAGTTATATTTAAAAATAACAGACATCTAGAAGCAGAATTGTTACCTAAATCACATGCGCATTTTTGGATCTGCAAGCCAGGAAGAGAGAGACCTTACCCAGAACTAAATCTGCTGGCACCATGATCTTGAACTTCCCTGTCTCCAGAACTGTGAGAAATAAATTTTTGTTGTTTAACTCACTCAGTTTATGGTATTTTGTTAGAGCAGTCTGAGCAGACTGGCAATAGCTTAGTTCACAGAATGACTTGGGGATCCAGGCCAGTTTCGATTCTGCCACTTTGCAAATGTGGTTTGCAAGGTTGAGTGTATTTTTTTTCTTTTCAGCCCAAGTTTTAAAACTTATTAAAATTTTAGTTTATTATTATATTTTAATTGAAGTATAATTGACTTACAATATTTCAGGTGTAAAATATAGTGATTCGATGTTTTCATAGAATACACACCAAGGTTATTTCAATATTATTGGCTATGTTCCCTGTGCTGTACGTTACATTGTCAGTGTGAGGGGAAAAATGGGTGTGTGTGTGTGTGTGTGTAAGTTCTTCTGAGCTGTGTCTGCAAGTGTTATGTATTACTTCTTAGGTGATATACTTTAGGACCAACCACAGAGTCATACTGCATTCCCTAGAATACATGGATTTAGCAAACAACTGACACCCTCTGCCACAGAATTCAGATTTATTTTGCTTCTGTAAAATAATCATTTATTGAGTAAGCCAACACTTGACTTGAAATACCACCTTTACCATAAATTAAATTGACATATACACATAATCTATTAGGGACGCTCCTGTCAATTGTTTATTCCTACATAAATTCCACAGTTTTATTTCATATACTTTATATAAGTTTTCATCTTAGTTTTCTTTTTCTAAATGTGTTTGATTATTTTCAAGCATTATTTTTTCTAGATTATCTTTTGAATTGTTAATTTTCATAAAAAAATCTTGTTTTGATTGAGAGGACTTTGAATTTATACATTGATTGGGGGAAAATAATTTTAAGTTATTGAAACTCTTCATCTCCATATGTGTATCCATATATACACAAGACTCCAATGTGTGTATCCTTCAGAATTTCCTTAAGTTTTTCAGAGTACCAATAGGTATTCTCAAGAATAAATATTTGGTTTTATTCATCAATTCCTTACTTCTCTCGTCCCTTCCTCTCATTTAATATATTTTACTTTTACCTTCATTACTTCTCTTTTCTTTTCTTTTTTTTTAATTTTTGAATTTAATTTATTTTTTTATACAGCAGGTTCTTATTAGTTATCTATTTTATACATATTAGTGTATATATGTCAATCCCTATTTCCCATTTCATCCCACCACCCCCACCCTTTCCCCCCTTGGTGTCCATACGTTTGTTCTCTACACCTGTGTCTCTGTTTCTGCCCTGAAAACTTGTTCATCTGTACCATTTCTCTAGTTTCCACGTATATGCGTTAATATACAATATTTGTTTTTCTCTTTCTGACTTACTCTGTGTGACAGTCTCTAGATCCATCCACATCTCTACAAATGACCCAATTTCATTCCTTTTCATGGCTGAGTAATATTCCATTGTATATATGTACCACCTCTTCTTTATCCATTCTTCTGTCATTGGGCATTTAGGTTGTTTCCATGTCCTGGCTATTGTAAATAGTGCTGCAATGAACATTGGGATGCATGTGTCTTTTTGAATTATGGTTTTCTCTGGGTATATGCTCAGTAGTGAGATTGCTGGGTAATATGGTAATTCCATATTTACTTTTTTAAGGAAACTCCATACTGTTCTCCATAGTGGCTGTACCAATTTACATTCCCACCAAGAGTGCAAGAGGGTTCCCTTTTCTGCACACCCTGTCCAGCATTTGTTGTTTGTAGATTTTCGGATGATGCCCATTCTAACTGGTGTGAAGTGATACCTCATTGCAGTTTTGATATGCATTTCTATAATAATTAGCGATGTTGAGCAGCTTTTCATGTGCTTCTTGGCCATCTGTATGTCTTCTTGGGAGAAATGTCTATTTAAGTCTTCTGCCCATTCTAGATTGGGTTGTTTGTTATTTTAATATTGAGCTTCATGAGCTGTTTATATATTTTGGAGATTAATCCTTTGTCCATTGATTTGTTTGCAAATATTTTCTCCCATTCTGAGGGTTGTCATTTTGTGTTGTTTGTAGTTTCCTTTGCTGTGCAAAAGCCTTTAAGTTTCATTAGGTCTCATTTGTTTATTTTTGTTTTTATTTCCATTACTCTAGGAGGTGGATCAAAAAAGATCTTGCTGTGATTTATGTCAAAGAGTGTTCTTCCTATGTTTTCCTCTAAGAATTTTGTAGTGTCCAGTCTTACAGTTAGGTCTCTAATCCATTTTGAGTTTATTTTTGTGTATGGTGTTAGGGAGTGTTCTAATTTCATTCTTCTGCATGTAGCTGTCCAGTTTTCCCAGCACCACTTATTGAAGAGACTGTCTTTTCTCCATTGTATATCTTTGCCTACTTTGTCATAGATTAGTTGACCATAGGTGTGTGAGTTTATCTCTGGGCTTTCTATCCTGTTCCATTGATCTATGTTTCTGTTTTTGTGCCAGTACCATACTGTCTTGATTACTGTAGCTTTGTAGTATAGTCTGAAGTCAGGGAGTCTGATTTCTCCAGCTCCGTTTTTTTCCCTCAAGACTGCTTTTGCTATTTGGGGTCTTTTGTGTCTCCATACAAATTTTAAGATTTTTTGTTCTAGTTCTGTAAAAAATGACACTGGTGATTTGATAGGGATTGCATTGAATCTGTAGATTGCTTTGGGTAGTATAGTCATTTTCACAGTATTGATTCTGTCTCTCCATCTGTTTGTATCATCTTTAATTACTTTCATCAGTGTCTTATTGTTTTCTGAGTTCAGGTCTTTTACCTCCTTAGGTAGGTTTATTACTAGGTATTTTATTCTTTTTGTTGCAGTGGTGAATGGGATTGTTTCCTTAATTTCTCTTCTTAATCTTGCATTGTTAGTGTATAGGAATGCCAGAGATTTCTGTGCATTAATTTTGTATCCTGCAACTTTACCAAATTCATTGATTAGCTCTAGTAGTTTTCTGGTGGCATCTTTAGGATTCTCTATGTATAGTATCATGTCATCTGCAAACAGTGACACTTTTACTTCTTCCTTTCTAATTTGTATTCCTTTTATTTCTTTTTCTTCTCTGATTGCCGTGGCTAGGACTTCCAAAACTATGGTTGAATAATAGTGGTGAAGTGGCATCCTTGTCTGCTCTTGTTCTTCGCAGGCCATGCTTTCAGTTTTTTACCATTGAGAATGATGTTTGCTGTGGTTTGTTATATATGGCCTTTACTGTTTTTGAGGTAGGTTCCCTCTACGCCCACTTTCTGGAGAGTTTTTATCATAACTGGGTGTTGAATTTTGTCAAAAGCTTTTTCTGCATCTATTGAGATGATCATATGGTTTTTATTCTTCAATTTGTTAATATGGTGTATCACATTGATTGATTTGCGTATATTAAAGAATCCTTGCATCCCTGGGATAAATCCCACTTGATCATGTTGTGTGATCCTTTTAATGTGTTGTTGCTAGTATTTTGTTGAGGATTTTTGCATCTATATTCATCAGTGATATTGGTCTGTAATTTTCTTTTTTGTAGTATCTTTGTCTGGTTTTGGTATCAGGGTGATGGTGGCCTCATAGAATGAATTTGGGAGTGCTCCTTCCTCTGCATTTTTTGGAAGAGTTTGAGAAGGATAGGTGTTAACTCTTCTCTACATGTTTAATAGAATTCACCTGTGAAGCCATCTGGTCCTGGACTTTTGTTTGTTGGAAGATTTTTGATCACAGTTTCAATTTCATTACTTGTGATTGGTCTGTAATATTTTCTATTTCTTCCTGGTTCAGTCTTGGAAGGTTATACCTTTCTAAGATTTTGTCCATTTCTTCCAGGTAGTCCATTTTATTGGCATAGAGTTGCTTGTAGTCATCTCTTATGATGCTTTGTATTTCTGCAGTGTCTGTTGTAACTCCTCCTTTTTCATTTCTAATATCATTGATTTGAGTCCTCTCTCTCTTTTTCTTGATGAGTCTGGCTGAAGGATAATCAATTTTGTTTATCTTCTCAAAGAACCAGCTTTTAGTTTTATTGATCTTTGCTATTGTTTTCTTTGTTTCTATTTCATTTATTTCTGCTCTTATCTTTATGATTTCTTTCCTTCTACTACTTGGGTTTTGTTTTGTCTTCTTTCTCTAATCTTTAAGAGTAAGGTTAGATTGTTTATTTGAGATTTTTCTTGTTTCTTGAGGTAGGCTTGTATTGCTATAAACTTCCCTCTTAGAACTGCTTTTGCTGCATCCCATAGGTTTTGGATCATCGAGTTTTTGTTGTCATTTGTCTTTAGGTATTTTTTGATTTCCTCTTTGATTTCTTCAGTGATCTCTTGGTTATTTAGTAACATAATGTTTAGCCTCCATGTATTTTTGTTTTTTACGTTATTTTCCCTATAATTGATTTCTAATCTCATAGTGCTGTGGTTGGCAAAGATGCTTGATATGATTTCCATTTTCTTAAACTTACTGAGGGCTTGATTGTGTACCCAGTATGTGATCTATCTGGATACTGTTCCATGTGCACTTGAGAAGAAAGTGTAATCTGCTGTTTTTGGATGGAAATGTACTATAAACAATCAATTAAATCTATCTGGTCTGTTGTATCATTTAAAGCTTGTGTTTCCTTATTAGTTTTCTGTCTGGATGATTTATCCATTGGTGTAAGTGAGGTGTTAAAGTCCCCCTCACTTACACCAATGGAAAAATTGTGTAAGTATTATTGTGTTACTGTCGATTTCCTCTTTTATAGCTGTTAGCAGTTGCCTTATGTATTGAGGTGCTCCTATGTTTGGTGCATATATATGTATAATTGTTATATCTTCTTCTGGATGATCCCTTGATCATTATGTAGTGTCCTTCCTTGACTCTTGTAACATTCTTTATTTTAAAGTCCTATTTTATCTGATATGAGTATTGCTACTGCAGCTTTCTTTTTGATTTCCATTTGCATGGAATATCTTTTTCCCATCCCGTCATGTTCAGTCTGTATGTCTCCCTAGGTCTGAAGTGGGTCTCTTGTCGACAGGCATATATATGGGTCTTGTTTTGTATCCATTCAGTGAGCCTGTGTCTTTTGGTTGGAGCATTTAATCCATTCACATTTAAGGTATTATCGATATGTATGTTTCCTATGACCATTTTCTTAATTGTTTTGGGTTTGTTTTTGTAGGTTCCTTTTCTTCTCTTGTGTTTTCCCACTTAGAGAAGTTCCTTTAGCAGTTTTTGTAGAGCTGGTTTGGTGATGCTGAATTCTCTTAGCTTTTGCTTGCCTGTAAAGCTTTTGATTTCTCCGTCGAATCTGAATGAGATCCTTGCTGGGTAGGGTAATCTTGGTTGTAAGTTCTTGCCTTTCATCACTTTAAATATATCGTGCCACTCCCTTCTGGCTTGTAGAGTTTCTGCTGAAAATTCAGCTGTTAAGTTTATTGGAGTTCCCTTGTATGTTATTTGTCATTTTTCCCTTGCTGTTTTCAACAATTTTTCTTTGTCTTTAATTTTTGCCTATTTGATTACTATGTGTCTCATAGGTTTCTCCTTGGGTTTATCCTGTATGGGGCTCTCTGCACTTCCTGGGCTTGGGTGGCTATTTCCTTTCTCTTGTTAGGGAAGTTTTCGACTATAATCTCCTCAAATATTTTCTCTGGTCCTTTCTCTCTCTCTTCTCCTTCTGGGACCCCTATAATGCAAATGTTGTTGCATTTAATGTTGTCCCAGAGGTCTTTTAGGCTGTCTTCATTTCTTTTCATTCTTTTTTCTTTAGTCTGTTCTGCAGCAGTGAATTCCAGCATTCTGTCTTCCAGGTCACTTTTCCGTTCTTCTGCCTCAGTTATTCTGCTATTGATTCCTTCTAGTGTATTTTTCATTCAGTTATTGTATTGTTCATCTCTATTTGTTTGTTCTTTAATTCTTCTAGGTGTTTGTTCTTTAATTCTTCTAGATCTTTGTTAATCATTTCTTGCATCTTCTCCATCTTTGCCTCCATTCTTTTTCTTAGGTCCTGGATCATCTTCACTGTCATTATTCTGAATTCTTTTTCTGGAAGGTTGCCTATCTCCACTTCATTTAGTTGTTTTTCTGGGGTTTTATCTTGTTCCTTCATCTGGTACAAAGTCCTCTACCTTTTCATTTTGTCTGTCTTTCTGTGGAAGTGGTTTCCTTCCACAGGCTGCAGAATGTAGTTCTTCTTGCTTCTGCTGTCTGCCCTCTCTACTTCTCTTTTCTACTCTTACTAGATTTTTCTTGTAATATTTGAATTTATTTTGGTATTTTTTCTTCTATCATTGAGTTGTATTGCAAAATGTCTTGCTTGATGATTAATGCAATAATTTCATTCTCAGACATTTTCATATTTGCCTGCATTGTCATTCATTTATACATTTTATTTAAAAAATTTTTATTTACTCTTTAACCCAAGGGATTTTGTTTTTGTTTTGTTTAATTCCATTGGATTATATATTGTTCTGTTGCATATTATCAGCAATATTATTTGTGTCATGGGAATTTATTAAGATTTTCTTGGTGATCTAGTATGTGGTCTTTTAAAAAAAATGTTTTACTTGTGTTTTAAAAGAATGGATATTTTTCATTGCATATAAAATAGGGAGTTGTTCAATGGGCATTAATTTTTGTTATGCAAAATGAACAATTTTTAGAGATCTGTTGTGCTTATAGTTAACATTGCTGTTTGTATACTTAAAATGTGGTGAGCCTAATTTCATGTTAAGTGTTCTTACTACAACTAAAAAAAATTAAGTTCTCTATACATCAATGATGATTACATTAAAACTATTCTATTCACCTACATTCTTACTTATTTTGGACAATTTAATTTTCTAATTTCTGAGAGAGTTTTATTTAAATCTCTAGCTAGGACCATAGAGTTTTCCGTTTTTTTTCTTGCCCCTCCATGAGTATTTTGTTTAGTTATTTTAAAGCTGTTCATTAGATGCTTGGCAATTCATGACTATTGAGTTTTCTTGGTTAACTATATTTTACTAGTGTGGGCACATAATTTTTAATACTATACATTTTGTGTTATACTTTATTTGATAATAATGCTAATTGATTAGTATGGCTACATGTGTTACTTTTGCATGCTTATTTTTGCTATTATTGTTCTACTTATATATTTTTTCTGGTATTATATATATGTAGTTTCACTTTTTTTAGTTTGAGGCATTCTGTGTCACTTTGCTTTATCATGTATCTGATTGACATCTTAGAACTGCTTTTTTTTCTAACCAGTATTACTCTTTGTCTTTTCAAGGAGTAATTTAATCCATTTTTATTTACTCTTATTGTGTTTGAGTTTATTCCATGACTCTCTTGTTATGATTTCTATTTCCTGTGCTTTCTTGTTGATGGTGTTTCATCTCTTTCTTATCCATTCTTAGACTTTAAAAAAGAAAAGCATTCTTTTTTTCTTTTCTTATAGTGGATTTAGTGTTATACATCCTAATTCTATTCTTCTGGTGGTCACTCTTGACATTTTAATACACATATTTAAACTTAGAAACTTGTATTACAGATGAAAGGGCCAAGGGCAGAAAGTATAAACGATTTTTCCCTTGTTACTCAGGTGATAGATGTGGATCAAAACCCTTAATCTCCTTAGGTTCAAAAGTATTTTCTTTCTTAAATCTCATCCTTTCCACAATATTTGACATGATGGATCATACGTTATTATACGTTTTTCTCCCTTGATGTGTCAGCACATATGTTGGTTAGACAGTGGTCGTATTCTCCCCTCATGATTTTCACCAAGGTATAAACATGGTCAGAGATGGTACATTATTTGTTAGAACAATACTTTTCTTTGGTGAAAGAAAACTAGTTACATATCATCATTTGTTCAGCTATCTTTTATTGCACAAATGAGTAAGATGCTATTCTTGTCGTAAAGGACCCTACACATAGCCTACTGGAGTAGGCAAACAATTGAATAGAAAAAGTACTAGCCCAGAGATGTTAAATACATCTAAAAACTCCTTGATATTCAGAGTGTTGTCCATGAAACAGCAGCACTGGTAGCCTCTGGAAGGTTTCTAGAAATGCAAAATCTCAGGCCAGACTTCCTGAATTAGAATCTTCCCAAGATCCTAGGTGATTCATATGCACATTAAAGTTTGAGAAGCACAACTACAACTAATCTTGTTTTCATTGCTTCCCAACACCAAAGAAAATCAGAAGAAAAGAATTGCAGCGAATCCCTCACAAAGTATACAGGACTTTATGACATATAGTTGGCCACTCCTGGGTTCATAATTTTTATTATACTTATCTTTTTTTCTATTTTTTCACTAGTTTTATCATCTTCTGAAACTATATGATACTTAGTTGTGTAAAGATACAACTTTTTGGTAAAGATAGAATGTAAAATTTTCAAAGAAGTAGTCCTTTGTGATTAAATGCTGTGCAGTCACAGTAGATTCATAACCAGTTTTTCTCTGGGTATTAATTATTTTTTTCCCATTTTCGGGATGGTAAAGGGATTCATTCAAGTGTCACCTTTCCAGTGCCTTGCACACTGGATGATTTCATACACATAAGCTAGAATACCCTCAGTCCCTCAGCAAAGATACTAACTTAGCAACTTGCCATAGTTACTCTCCCAAAATTGTTTCGTAAGGGGTGTTTTTCCCATAACTAAGAATGATTTGAAAAGAAGGCTGAAGACTACGCTGAACTGACTTTGTACATCATCTTTAGTTGAGCGTGCATTCTCAAAATTATCAAAATGACATAAACCCATGATTGAATACACTTTCTTATTCTGAAGTAGCTGCAGATACTTGCAGATTTTTAAAAAAATATTGAGTGGAATTTTATATAGCTTAATTGAAAATAATAATGAAATGACTTTACACATGCTTTCCAGGTCTGTTCTATCTTTCTCGGCTATGCCAAAAAATGTATCTCATCATGATGCTTTCTTTGATCACTATAATATTTCTGAATATCTATAGAGAAAAAAAATTTATTTGGTTAATTTATAATGAACTTCTTTAACATTTCTTTTATTATTTTGAATAGTTATTTAACTTCACATTTCATTCTTGTGTCTTGTTTACAGAATTTGACTGCAAATTCCTTGAGTACAGGGATATATTATTTTGTATTGTTTTGCCTTACAGTTAAAATCTTCTCTGAGTACCTGTTCTAAAGCTTCTGTGGGAAATAGAGACACAGATGTGGAGAACAAATGTATGGACACCAAGGGGGGAAAGTGGTGGTGGGATGAAATGGGAGATTGGGATTGACATATATACACTAATATGTATAAAGTGGATAACTAATAAGAACCTGCTGTATAAAAAAATTTTAAAAATAAATAAAGCCCTCTATTTAAGAACTTCAAAAAAAATAAAAATAAAAAATAAAACTTCTGTGGCTCTTCACTAATTAAATACTGCTTCTTGAACTTTTTCACTAAAGTATTTTTAATAAAGAAAGAATATAAGATATTATTTCTGAGGACTTAGGGGGCTAAACTGAAGCAGGAAATAGAACTTAAAATTTATTTCAAGTCTTATTCTGTCCTAAAAATTTGTTCATATTTTGCATTTTACTTCATAATATATCCCTTTTTTGTTGTTTTATTTTCAGATAAAAATAGAATAAATGTTCTAGAAAAATAAGATATGCTTGGGCCATGGCTTAGCTTTCCTCATGGCCATGGCTGTAGAAACCAGCAGTAAGTTTTCTCCATTTTAGAATGTACAAGAAACAGAGGGAGTTTAAAGTCTTTTCCTGAGGATTCTAGGCCCTTTATAGTCTTGCCTCAGACCAAAATATTCCTGTCTTTTCCTTTTGGCATCTAACTTTGTCTATAGCCAATTCTGTTAGTTTCCTGGGGCTTCCATAACAAAGTACCACATGCTAGGTGCCTTAGAACAATAGAAATTTAATGTCTCACAGTTCTGGAGGCTAGAGGTCTGAAATCAAGGAGTTAACAGGGCACATTCCCTCTGAAACCCATGGATGAAGGAAGGCTCCTAACTTGACTCTTCCAGCTTCTGGTGGCCCCAGACATTCCTTGGCCTATGATAGCATAGTTTCAATCTCTGTCTCCATCACCACAACATCTTCCCTCTATGCATGTCTGTCTCTATGTGCAAAATTCCCCCTTTTATATGGACATTTTGAATTAAGGACCCACCCTAATGAACTTATTTTAACTTGATTGCCCCTATAAAGACCCTATTTCCAAATAAAGTCACATCTGAGGTACTGGGGACTAGGACTTCAGCATATCATTTTGGGGGGACTTAATTCAATCCATAACACCACTTGAACCGCCATCTTTTCCCAGTATATCACATGCATTTTCCTCTGTAGGTGGAGTTGCCAAATTTAACAAATAGAAATACAGGAGCCTCAGTTAAATTTTAATTTCAGATAAACAACAAATAATTTTTTGTGTAAGTATGTCCTAAATAGTACATGGTGCATTCTTATACCAAAATTTGCTGTTCTTCTTTATTTGAAATCTGAATTTACCTAGGAATCCTGGATTTTATCTGGTGACCTTACTTCCAGGTTTTTGCCTACCTTAGTTTGGTTAAACTATCTTTCACAACTCCCCGTCTGACTTTTCCTTCAAGATTTGGTTCAAAAGCCACCTACTACAAGAAGGCTTCCCTGATCTTTCCATCTGGAGGTAATCTCTTCTTCTACCTAACTTTGGCAGAACTTAACCTACACTTAACCTGGGGTGTTTACCAGATTTAACCTTATATTAAAATTATTTATATATTTATCTTAACTACCCTACTAAAAAGAAATTATTCAAGGGCCAGAGTTTTGTATGATTGAGTTTTCTATCCTATTTAGCATCTAGCTCAGCTCCTTGGGATGGTAGGCATTCAAAAAAAACCAAACAAACAAAAGACAAACAAAAAAATCTTGTTCTTATTTGATTTGACTTGCTGAAGTAAAACAACAGCACCACGTAATAACAGGAGAGATAGAAATACGTGCAAAAATCTCTACTCTATAGTAGAATTCCAAATCTTTGACAAAATGCTGCCTGTTTTCTAAATTGCAGCCTCCTCAGAAAACCGCTGGTTTGACCTACACTAAAACTAAACTTAAAACCCACCTAAACTAAAACTTCATCATCAGGCATAGACTCCCCATTTCCCTGATTTATTATAAAGGATTAAAGTGCTCACTGGTATTTACTTTTGATTATTTATACCTAGATTATATTTACAGTCAGTGTGGAAAAAATTTTGAAGGGTGTATTCAGAAACAGCCTGGCTGTATATGGGTTGGCAGTGCATAATAAAAAGAAGTAGGAGAACCAGACTCATTTTCAATAGCAATAATCCTGTTCTGTACTAATTGTGGGATAGAGGTGCTCTTTATTCATTCTTTCATTTATTCAGCCAACCAACGGGTCATTAATCATTGAGTCAGTTCAAAAGCATGCTTAAGTTTTGAACTGGGTAATGCCATCCAGGCCTTTCTTAGCATTGATACTTTTACAATTAAAATTCAGTGGAATTCTTTTCTATTATTCATGCCAAGGGACAGAACAAATATCCTCCTTAAATTGTAATTTAAAATTGTAATATTTAAAAAAATGCTCTTTTTCCTAAATTGGCAAACTGTGAGTCATCAGTTTGTTGAATACTAGTAGGTATAAGCCATCCCCTACACTTGAAAAAAAAAGTAGTTTCTGTCAACAAATAAGGTTGGAAAATACCAGGTTTAAGGGAATTCTCTATTGCAGAGCTTAGCTATTTTAATACATATACTTGCTTGTGTAATAATAGGTCTAATCTTTGTGTGCTTTAATTATCGATATTCTTTGGGAAACAAAACCATCTTGCATTAAGTTTTCATTGTACACACATATTTTAAGATTAAGGCTTGATCTGTATATGTAAATCTATATGATAATGTATGCCATACAGCTTCTTTTGTTGTAATTAATATCTGCTGAATGTCAGCTTAGTAAGCCTTTTTGTTCCTCAAAAAAAAAAAAGATGTGCAAGATACACCAAATAATGCGTTAATCGGGTGTGTCAGTCAGAATTCAGTCAGGGAAACAGAAACACTATGAGCATCGTGGAATGAGGAATTTATTGTGGAATACTAGCTCCCGCAGGTGTAGGAGTCACTGGGGAGAGAAGGTCTGCAAGGAGAAGTTAGAGAATCAGAGAAAAGTCACTAACAAGCCTTCTAAACCTGGGGACATCCAGTTACTAGAGTGGGGCCACAAGGTAGCCCTGGTAGAGAGGACCATGGAAGGCTGTTTTTCTGTGTCTGGGGTCACTACCGGTCAGCAGCATCAGCAGATGGGAGGGAGAGCTGGACATGGAGTGACGACCAGTGAGGACAAGTTGGAATCTGCATGCCACTTTGCTTTCCTATTCCACACATCTAATCGTGGTGACTTTCAAAGTTTAATGGAGGCTGCTTTGCTTCTGCCTTCCAAATGTCTCACACACTTCTTCTTGGGCCAACTCTAATGAGAAAATAGTCAAGGAATGGGATTGTGGGAAGTGTAGTTCCAGCTCACATAAACTGACACAATAAAGCCACCACAACGTGGTTTGCAATGTAGTTCCTATCAGAGAAGAATACTTTGCATCATGTTTCGTCATTCTAGTCCCATCACTGATATTAGTGCTGTATGATCTTGGGCAAGTGACTTGTTTTTGGCTTCTCTTTCCATATTTTCTGAATGTGTGTTGGGGAGGAGGGACGCCTAGGGTATCTCTCAATTTTGAGATTTGAAGACAATTAGGGGCATCCTCAGCCAACCCTGTATACAATATATTAAAATAGATTTTGTAGAAGAATAATAAAGATTATACAGTCATATTATAGGAGTGTAATAAATACTAGATACGAGTCTGGTAAAATTCATTTGCTCTTGCCAGAAACTCAAAATAAGAACTCTGTAATTAGACATTGACTGTTTTCTAGAACCATGAGGGCAAACTTAAAAAAGAAGAAGAAAAAGAAAACCATTTCATTTTCAAGCTGGGTGTTTTTTTAAACATTTACTTCCCAGTGTCATTTCTCCCCCCAGATTATTCTATGTTATGCTTTTTCTGAGAAGTTCTAAATGATTGGTTTTTCTTGCTTTGCAATTTCTTCAGCAGTTATAAGAGAGAAAACTTGCTTCATTGGTAAAGTTAATTTCTATATGAATTTAGATGATTAATAAAGAAAATAGTTTTGATATATTGAAACAAGGTTGCCTTTTCTGTAACTAAAGGGCACGTGTATACACTCAGCCTTCTGAATCCATGGAATCCAAGGGCTGATTATACTAGGCCATTTTATCTAAGGGACTTGAGTACCATGGGGACTGTTATCCGGGGTGTTTCTGGAAGCAATTTCCCATGGATACCAAGGGACACCTGTCTGATGTATTACTTTTGTCAAATATTTATGAGGCACCTACTATATCCTAGTGATCCTGGAAACACTGACAATACAGTTGTTCATAGGAGCACAAGCAACAGGCTAGCCCTATTGCTGTACAAACATCCATAGAGATAATTTCAATGGGAGGAGCTGGATTCTTTGATAGATTTAGTCACGCAATCTTATGAGTGCACAGAAGAAAGCCAGGAAGGACATCTTTGAACAGGTGATATCTCAAGTGAGGTGCTTTTCTTTCCTCTTAGTTTTGTTTGTTACAATTTAAGGAAGGGGAGTTAGCCTCATGAAGGGAAGAGAATGGGAAAGGGAAATCTAGTCACAAGAACATCAAGTGAGAAGAGGCTGGAAAGAATGGCTCTGTGTTGCACTGTGTGCCAGACATTGGGCTGTGCACCTTGCTTAATTTCAGGAAAAATCCCATAAAGTAGGACTATTTTTAAATTAATTAATTAATTAATTTTTGGCTGTGTTGGGTCTTCGTTTCTGTGCGAGGGCTTTCTCTAGTTGTGGCAAGCGGGGGCCACTCTTCATCGCGGTGCGCGGGCCTCTCACCGCCGTGGCCTCTCTTGTTGCGGAGCACAGGCTCCAGACGCGCAGGCTCAGTAGTTGTGGCTCACGGGCCTAGTTGCTCCGCGGCATGTGGGATCTTCCCAGACCAGGGCTTGAACCCGTGTCCCCTGCATTGGCAGGCAGATTCTCAATCACTGTGCCACCAGGGAAGCCCAGTAGGACTATTTTTAAGTTTTTCTGTGAATGTCAGATATGAGGGAAGAGGAGGCAAGAATTCAGCCTCGAGTGTTAAGGAGAGCCTGGGCTCATCTAGTGAATAAGCTACGGCTGTGTTTTCTGAAGGAGGAGACATCGAAAAGTGTTGAACGTAAGTTCGGCATAGTCAGGTATTTGGAGGATGAAGTTGAAGTGGGTAAGAGTTGTAAGGGTGGGAACCAATTCAAACGTAATAGTAATAATCCAGGCCTACCTTAGAATGTATCAATAGAAAGCAATTTATAACATGGTCTGATTAAAAACATTGGGCTATGGGGAAATCAAATTTAGTCATCTTTTCCACCATTGAAATAGTTATGGATCTACATACCTTATAACATGTAAATTATAACTAAAATCTGATTGTGGTTTCAGGTTTTCTTTAAAGTTGGTTGCTCAACTTATGTGCCATCCAGCTTCAAAGTAGTTGAGCAGGCATAAATTGCGTCACAAACAGTATAAGTAGCCATCCTTTGTCTTTTGTCCCCTTCTTCATTATTAAAAGAAGATAATAAGGCAGCAATCCACACAATTAAAAATAAAATTTTTTACTTTTTTTCCTGTAGTTACAAGTGGCCACGTGACATAAATCTGTCTAATGAGATATAAGTGGGAGGCTATCAGGACTTCTGGGAAGATTTTGTTAGCTTGATAAATCTACCACATTTATTTTTCTGCCCACAATCGAGCTGCAATGGCCAGACAGGCAGAGGCCTTTTTGTGACCACACATCGGGAGTAACAAAGCAGGAAGTTTGAGAGAGACTGCTTACTTGAACATGGGTACCAGCGCTGAATTGCCAAACCCAGGTCTCTTGTTATATGAGAAGATAAATCCCTTCCCTGGTTAAAACACTTTTATGGTTTTCATTGTATAAAGCTGAATGCAGCCTGATTTCTTGTTACAATTGTATCACCTTCCCTAAAAGGCAACCTCAGAAGAAGCAGGCTCAGGAGGAGATGGCGGTGTAAGTTATCTCCTAAGTTTATCTATTTAACTCGTCTTGACATTCTCTAAGCAATTGAATATTGAGTAGCACTCTGTAAAATGTGCAAACATTTTTTTTTTTCAGTAGGTGACATCTTTCAGCAACTTTTCTTATTGGTAGATTATAATAAGAAGGTATGAAAAGCGTTTGGCTCACTTGATAAATTTATGTTTAACAGAAAGAAGGGAAGAGTTGTGGAAGCAGCCTGAAAAGAAGGGCCAGAAATGACTAAAACATCCACTGGACAAGACTGAATTCTACTACCTAGTCAGAATGTTGTCAAAAGATATACTGATAGGTAATGTGGAGAATGAGATAAAAGAGCTAGCCTATTTTTTCTTGAGCTGGAAAGAACACACTTCAGGCAAGTAGTTGCCAAGGAATTATCTAATGCAATTTTCTTAAAAGACCTTGAGGCTTGGACCTTCCTTGGAGATCATTTTCAATTTCTTATTCAATTTTATTTTTGCAGCAATTTTAAGCATTATCTTGTAGGTCACAAACAAGAAAACATCACCAATCATTTAGGTCCAAATTGGAACCCACTCTTTGTGTTGCTTAGAATATGCGGCCCCTCAGTAGTAAAAGTATGTGCAGAACTGCTAAAGAGAACTCAATCGGTGTAAACTTAAGCAATTTGAACTGAAAAAAAAAAGTCTAAAAGACACAGGTAAATGGGATCTTTTCAACAAATGATGTGGGAACAATTGAATATTATCTGAAAAATAAATCTAGACATATAACTTATACCTTTCACTAAAATCAATGCAAAATGGATCATAGACCTGAATGTAAAATACAAAACTGTAAAACTTCTAGAAGATGAAATAGGGAAAAATCTAGGTGACCTTGGGTTTGGCAATGAGTTTTTAGATACACCACCAAAAACATGATCCATGAAAGAAAAAAGTTAAGTTGGGCGCTGGGTGCAAAATACACTGTGAAGACACTGGTGATCACTTTGTAGTTTATACCAATGCTGAATTACAATGCTGTACACCTGAGACTTATATAGCAAAAAATAAAATTAAATAAAATTGAACAAAAAAGACATTGTGAAGAGATTGAAAAGATCAGACACAGACTAGTAGAACATATTTGCGAAGCACATACTAAAGGACTTGTATCCAAAATATACAAAGAAATTTAAAAACTCAACATTAAGAAAATGAACAACCGGGCTTCCCTAGTGGCGCAGTGGTTGAGAATCTGCCTGCTAATGCAGGGGACACGGGTTCGAGCCCTGGTCTGGGAAGATCCCACATGCTGCAGAGCAACTTGGCCCGTGAGCCACAACTACTGAACCTGCGTACCTGGAGCCTGTGCTCCGCAACAAGAGAGGCCACGATAGTGAGAGGCCTGCGCACCGCTATGAGGAGTGGACCCCGCTTGCCACAACTAGAGAAAGCCCTCGCACAGAAACGAAGACCCTACACAGCCAAAAAAATTAATTAATTAATTTTAAAAAAAAGAGCACCTATTTATTTTATTAAAAAAAAAATGAACAACCTAATTAAACAATGGGCAAAAAGCTGAACAGACACCTCATGAAAAAATATCTACAAATGGCAAATAAGTATATGAAAGGAAGCTTACTACCATATGTCATAAGGGAATTGCAAATTAAAACAAGGATAACAACACACACCTGTTAGAATAGCTAAAATCCAAACAATTCACATTAGCAAGTGCTGGCAAGGATGTGGAGCACTGGGAACTCTCAATCATTGATGCTGGGAATAAAAAATGGTACAGCCATATTGAAAGACAGTTTGGCAGTTTCTTACAAAGCTAAACATAGTCTTACTGTATGACCCAGCAATCATGTTGCTAGGTACTTACCCATTTAATTTGAAAACTTATGTCCCCATAAAAACCTATGCTCAAATGTTTATAGCAGACATTCATAATTGCTCAAGTTAGAATTAACCAAGGTAAATGGAAAAATTGTGGCACATACAAACATACAGTGGAGTATTATTCACTAATAGAAAAAGAAATGAGTTATCAAGCCATGAAAATACATGAGAGAAACTTAAATGAGTCTTGCTAAGTGAAAGAAACCAGTTGGAAAGTCTACATACTGTATGAGTCCTACTCTATGATATTCTGCAAAGGACAAAACAAACTGTTCCATTTTTCTATAAATCTAAAACTGCTCAATAAAATAAAAGGTTTATTAATTTAAAAATCTTAATTTTAAATGTTAGAGCAGTAATTTACTGTAAGTAGCACCAGAAATCTTCAACAGGTCAATTCTAAAAGGAAAGAAACAGTAACCGCATTAAAGCCATGTTTTTAAAAAAATTTTTTATTATACTTACAAATAATTGCAACAAACCTTATTTGGAAATATTATACTAATTTCTACAAACAAAGACACTCAGTTTTAAAAGTTCTGCAAGTTACCTAAGATCACATGACTAGGAACTGTTGGAGCTAGGCCTAAACCCAGTTCCTTCTGATGGTAAATCCCAAAGCTGTCTAAACCTACCATAGTTATATACTTTGGCTCTGGAATGAGCAGACCTTGCTTCACATCCCAGCCTTGCCATTTCCCAGCTCGTTAGCCCTAGGTAAATTACTTATGTCTATAAACTTCAATTTTCTTAATCTCAGAATAACTTAGTAAGAGTTCTGCTTGATGAGACTACTGTTGGAAATAAAGTTAGCCTAAAGCCTGTAACACGTTAACCAATATAAAGTTCTCTCCTATCATCATCATCATCATCATCATCATCACCATCTTCTGTACCAGTGGCAGTGGGTGAGTTAATGATCCGAGGAAGTATTGTACATAGAAGAAGAACAAGTACATAGAAGAGCCCACAGTTACCAAAAACAGAGAATTAATTTTTACAAAGGAAAAGGGTGCAAAACTTGGCATAGCTGGCACAAGTCTGGGATCATGCTATTCCTCATCTTTCTTTATTCCTTCAGTATCTTTATGTAGATAAAGTCAGGCAAAAAAAAAAAAAAAAAAAAGGCTATTACCTTAGCTGTTACTTTAACAGGAAAGTGAGTCATAAAAGTACAGCTCTAGGGTAGATATGAAGCCAGAAAAGGCTCTTTTTTTTTTCCTACTTGACTCTGGCGTTAAGTGGGTGTGGTGGGGAGGAATCACATGACAATCTTTTCTTTTGAGATTTTAGAGCAGAAACTGTTAGAAATGCCTCCCCATTTTGCTGCTTCCCTAAAGCACAAGTGTAACTGGAAGTTTGGATTTCTAGAATAATGATGAAATGGAGTTAAATTTCCAAGATGTTTCAAATGCTCAAGAGGGAATTCTGATATTTAAAGTGATGTTTCTAGAGTAGTATACCACTTAAACCCACTTTGATATGTGGACAAAGGCTATGACACAATACCTGGCATATAGTAAGTGTGCTGTCAACATTGAATGAATGAATGACTAACTCTTCCACTCCCACCTCAATTGTATTGATTTTCCTGGTGTGCCTCTAGAAACAACTGCCATTTAACAACCTCTTCTGGGAGAATCTGAGGATAACTGAGCAAAGTTTTGGAAGCATCAGTGAATTGCTGAATCACTCCATGTATGTGTGGCCTCAAATCACAATCCTTAAGGAGGGCAGGCAATAGGTTGATGGCTGTCTTCTCTGGACCAGCGAAAGGAGATGATTTTCTCTGACTCCTGTAGTTAAGATTTTTAAAATGAGTGAAAGCCCAGGTAGGAGCAGAAATTGATCCAGGCTCTTCACTTGGACCCTGTTATGGACTGCATATTTATGTCCCCTCAAAATTCATATGCTGAAGCCCTAACCCCCAGTGTGATAGTATTTGGAGGTATGGTCTTTAAGAGATAATTAGGTTTAGATTAAGTCATGAGAGTGGGGCCCCAATGAAGGGATTAGTGTCCTTATAAGAAGAAGAAGGGAAAACAGAGTTTTTTTCTCCCAGACATGTGAAAACACAGTGAGAAGGTAGCCATCTGCAAACTGGGAAGAGAGCTCTCCCCAGAACCTGACCGTGCTGGCACCCTGATCTCAGATTCTATCCTCAAGACCTGTGAGAAAATAGATCTCTGTTGTTTTAACCACCCATCAAGTCTATGGTATTTTGTTATGGCAGCCCAGGCAGATTCAGACAGACTCCTTTTGGGCTTGGTGATAGGCACAATAGAACCAAGAGAAGGTGAAAGAAGAAACAACACCTGGAGTGTGTGAATCTTGCTTTAATTAACAACACAAAGTGTATGACACCATTACGATCCAAACTGAGCTAAACAGGGCTGTACAAAGTAACCAGAGAAAGAGGTTCTCAGGGGTTTGTGCTATCAGCTAGTTATTGTGAGGCTTTAAAGCTCATTAGTTTTTTGTTTTGTTTTGTTTTTAGATCACTGTAAAGTGATATAATTTAACTTAGATAACATATATCATTTTTCATTAGTTGTTAAGACACATTTGGTTTTGTTCATGTTTTCCCATATCTGAAACTAGAATATGTTTCACAATCAATTGTATCTTATAATATTTTCCCTTTTGGCTTAATTGCTCGTAAAATAATAATATATCTTACAATTGAGCCTCTTAGATTTGATGAAATATGATGTGAAGAACATAACAGTACTTTCATTTCCTTCTCATATGATTATTTTGTTATTCATTCAGCAAATATGTATTTACATAACCAATAGTATTCTGGGTTCCATCTGTACTTGGTGCTGGGGTCAAAGGTGAATCAGACTCCTGTCTTCAAAGAACTCACTGCTGACAAGGCAGACTTGTACACAAATAAAAAGGTGAAGGGTAATAAGAGCTTGAAATAAGACAGTGACAGTAAGGATGAGAAAGACTGGATAGATATAGAAACTAGTAAGGAGGTAGAATTGAGAAGGAGCTGGTAAAGTTTGGGTAATGGTGTGGATTTTCAAGATAGAGAATACAAAAGGAAAACAGGTTTTGATAGGGACCTAATAAATTTTAGATATCTATCAAACATATAGGAATTGATGTGAAGGACTGGACCTGAGTCCTGGGATGGTCATTTGGATGTTTGAGTCATCGGTATGTAGTTGCCATGGGTGTTAATGAAATTGCTTAGAATGAACATGTTGAGTACGAAAAAGCCAAGGATAGAACATTGGGGAGAACAGGAGTTATCAGAGAAGGAGGGAATCTGGATGCAGTAGTCTGTAAGAAGTTACAGAGGAGAGTTACAGGAATGTTGCTATAGAAAACATCAAATGAGATGGGTCTGCAGAGTCTGTTAGATGCGGAAATTTAAATGACTGTTGATGTTATTATTAAAAGCATTCTCTGGGCTAATATTTAATATTATTTCCTTGGTTTTTAATTAAGCAGTCATTGAGAAATGACTATGTAAAAATCATGTTTTCATCTGTTTCAAACTGCTAAGGAAAACTTTGTTTTATATGTTACACAATATGTCTTGTATAGGTAATGTCAAATTGAATTCCTTCAAGACTTAGTGTAAGGAAAGTTTCTGTCAGCTGCAGAATTATTACATTTCCTTCCATCAGACATGTGATCCATTATTCCACTTTTTCTCTTGGCTGCCAGGAAGATCAGAGCTAAAAGAAATGCTCAATCTTAGTGACCTTCTGACCTCAGATTCTGGGTAGT
Source organism: Balaenoptera musculus (assembly GCF_009873245.2). Taxonomy (NCBI): domain Eukaryota; kingdom Metazoa; phylum Chordata; class Mammalia; order Artiodactyla; family Balaenopteridae; genus Balaenoptera; species Balaenoptera musculus. Next base: position 54,306,699 of record NC_045788.1, on the reverse strand, counting down.
ATAATCTCTACCCCTTTTGCTATCTCTTTCCTGATCTCTTTTTGCCTTTATCGTTTATGTTCTTGTGTGTTTACTAAAAGGAATTTCAAATATATTTTGGAAAGATGGGAAGTATAAATTATAAATAACTAAAAATAAATAAAAACATCACCATCATGACGTATTTTAGAATTCATTTGATTTTTCTACTGAAATAAGGTCTAGGGCATGAGTTAGTAGTTAATATAAATGTGTAGAAATGAAGGCTTGCATTTTTAGTCTCCCTTTGTGTGATCTGTGACAGCGACTCTTTTTTCAAACTATTTTAAGAGTTGAGCTCATATCATTAATGATTCAGGTGAACTAATCAAATAATAAACCCTAAATCCACATTGACTTCAATCTCTATTCAGGACACTAAGGAAAATAATCAGTGTTTGCTGAAGGAATGAGGAAAATTGGAAAGGAAATAAATGTTATTTTTAAAACCCCTTCAGAATATATTAAATAGGGAGAAAAATTTGACAGCTATTTTAAAGGTAATTGACAGCATCTCTTAAAAAAATATTACTTTCTAATGTGACAGTTATGCCATTACATATTTAGAACTTTTAGTATAGGAAATAGTATGTTTCTTAATTGTTTTAAGTGTTGGTTAAATTTATCTTATTGGTGATTAGTGAGAATTAGAAGTACCCTAATTTCTTTTTTTTAAAAAATAAATTAATAAATTAATTTATTTTTGGCTGTGTTGGGTCTTCGTTGCTGCGTGGGCTTTCTCTAGTTGCAGTGAGTGGGGGCTACTCTTCGTTGCGATGCGCGGTCTTCTCATTGTGGTGGCTTCTCTTGTTGCAGAGTGCGGGCTCTAGGCATGCGGGCCTCAGTAGTTGTGGCACACATGCTCAGGAGTTGTGGCTCGCGGGCCCTAGCGCGCAGGCTCAGTTGTTGTGGCACACGGGCTTAGTTGCTCTGCAGCATGTGGGATCTTCCCAGACCAGGGCTTGAACCCGTGTCCCCCGCATTGGCAGGTGGATTCTTAACTACTGCGCCAACCAGGGAAGTCCCAGAAGTACCCTAATTTCTTACAGAGTCTTGTGGAGTATGTTCCAGGTGGCTCTGATGAGTTTTCAACGGCCTTTAGTAAAAATCTGATAGGAGCAGAAGATGACCTAATAGTGGTTAAAGTCATAGCTACAATTTTTAAGAAGTTACAAGATGTCAGGTACTGTGCAAACAATCTTATATGCATTGTTGTATTAAGTCCTCACACCAGAATGATTACTATCACTGTTTTTCATATGAGGAAAGTGAGGCTTCGAAAGACCACCCAGCCCAAAGTGCCAGACTTAGGATTTAAACCTACGATTTTAACCTTTATATTCTATTGACCTGGAATTCATTCTTCTCAAATGCAATTATTCTTCAAGTTTTGTCAACTTTCCCTTTTAAATATTTATTAAATCCATTCTGTAATCTTTGTCAATATTCACTCCTAGTTCAGGCTGTCTGGTTTTTTCCTGAACTTTTGCAAAAGCGTCATAATTATAGATTTCCACCATGGTAGAGTGAAGTGGGTACCATATTTTTTCCTCAAAAAGCAACTATAAAACTATAGAAAATTGTCAATATCAACCATTCAGAGCCCTGGAATTTGACAATGACTGAAAACAAACTGAGAAGCACTGGTTAGAAAAGTTAACTTTCAGATAAAGAAAGTGGGAGTCCAAAGAATTTTTACTTGTAGCTGCATCCAGTTTGATAATAAATAGCAGAATGGCAGACATAAATCCAACCATACCAATCATTGCATAAAATGTGAGGGGACTAAGCACCCAAACCAAATGTAAACACTGTCAGACTGAAAACAAGGAAAATAAGATTCAATTCTATGCTCTCTACAAAAAACACACTGTAGATTCATGCTCAATTAAATTGGAAGTAAAAGGATGGAAAAAATACACCATGCAAACAGTAACCATCAAGAATGTGGAATGACTACATTACTATCAGACAAAATTGACTTTAAGATAGATATATTACTAGAGACAAAGAGGAATATTTCATAGTGATAAAAGGGTCAATTCTTCAAGAAAATAATGAGAGTGCCCCTGAGTATGTAATGCAAAAACTAACAGAAGTGAAAGGGAAATAGACTTTTGAAAAATAATGACAAGAGACTTTTATATCCCACTCTCAAAAATTGACACACACACTAGATAGAAAGTCAGCAAGGATGTAGAAGACTGAACAATGCTAACTACCACCTTGACCTAACTCACATTTATGAAACACTTCAATCAATAAACGCTGAATACATGTTATTTTCTAATGCACATGGTGAATTATTCAGATTAGACAATGTGTTAGGCCATAAAGCAAATTTCAATGAATTAAAAAAGACCAAAGTCATACAAACTGTGTTCTCTGAACACATTACTATTAATTTAGAAATGAACCAAGCCCTATGCATCATCCCAAAGGTACAAAATTCCAGTTCACTAGGTTTTTTTTTTTTAATTAATTAATTAATTAATTAATTTATGGCTGTGTTGGGTCTTCGTTTCTGTGCGAGGGCTTTCTCCAGTTGTGGCAAGCGGGGGCCACTTTTCATCGCAGTGCGCGGGCCTCTCACTATCGCGGCCTCTCTTGTTGCGGAGCACAGGCTCCAGACGCGCAGGCTCAGTAATTGTGCTCACGGGCCCAGCTGCTCCGCGGCATGTGGGATCTTCCCAGACCAGGGCTCGAACCCGTGTCCCCTGCATTGGCAGGCAGATTCTCAATCACTGCGCCACCAGGGAAGCCCCCGTTCACTAGGTTTTAAACCTTGTTCATCTGTAACTTATTTATGCATGGTGATTAGTATCTATTAGTATTTCTAAAAAATTTAGACTGCCACGTATATAGAATACTGTTAAATCTACTATTAATACCCAGTAAGAAAAATAACAAGGGACTAATTTAATCGATTCAGTCATAAAATATTTCCTGAGTGCCTACTCTGTGCCAGGTGCTGTTTTTATTGTTAAGGATACAATAATGAACAAGTACAAACTTCAAAAAAAGAAATTCCTGCCTTCATTTAGCTTATATTTTAGAGGAAGGTAAAAGAAAATAAAATATGCAAATTTAATGTGTATTTGAGAGCAATAAATGTTATGGGGACATATTAAACAGGGTATGAAGATAGGGAATGCTGGGATGGTGAGGTAAGGCTGCAAATTTAAGGTTAGGAAAGACTTTACTGAGAAGGTGATATTTGAGCAAAAGTTTGGAGAACTGAGCCATGTAAATGTTAGGGGGAAGGGCACTCCAGGTAGAAAAAGCAGTAAGTGCAAAGGCTCTGGGCTGGAAGTAAGTTTCCAGTGTTGGCAGAACAGCAAGAAGGCCCTTGTGTCTGGAGCAGAGTGAGCTGGGGGGAGGATGACAGGAGATGAGATCAGAGGGGTAAGAGATGGTGTGACCAGGATTTTTTTTTTTTCCCCACTGAGTGAGCCATTGGAGGATGGGGTTTGGACTGAGGTACAACATCATCTGGCTTTCTATTGTTAAAAGAGCATGCTGGCTGATGTGATGAGAGTAGAATGTAGGAGGCCAAAGATAGTAGCAGAAAGGTAGGCGAGAACACTGCTGTAGTTATCCACGCAAGAGGTGATGGTGGCTTGGATGGGGAGAGTGAGATGTGGAAGGATTCCACATATCCAGTGTTGTGAGGGAAAGACAGAAAAATCTGCAAACACATTGGGGGTGTGGAATGAGAAAAAGAAAGAAGTTAAAAGTGACTCCAAGTTCATAAACGAAAACCTACTTTCCACGTTCACTTGGGTAACAAGCCAAGCCGCTGCTGTCGGCAGCTCGGCTGTGTGTCCTTTCTGAGTGCTCGCCGATCTCGCTTGTCCGGCGCGTTCCTCACAAGGACATCTGACTGCCTCCAGGGTAGGGGTTGACAAACCTCTGTAAAGGGCAAGAGAGCAAATACTGAGGCTTTTCAAACCAAACTGAACTCTGCCACTGTAGCAAGAACATAACTATAGACGGTATGTAAACAAATGGGTTTGTCCATGTTCTAAGAGAACTTTATTTTCATAGACAAGTGGTAGTGGGAATTGGCCTGCTTGCCACAGTTTGCTTACTCCTGCTCTGGAGTGTAGCTTAAACATTATATCTCACTGTCATAAGCAACATGCACTTATCCAGCCCTCCGACCTCCTTGTGGCTCCTCAAATAATCCAATTACAATTCCTGGCATAGAGTAGACACCCCATGTTAGTAGAATTTGTGGATGCTGGGGCCTCCTTTACCCGCACATACCTGGCACTCCAGGCCCCTCTGCTATGGTCATGACTCAGACCTGAACTGCCTAAAGTCCACTGTCAATACCTTCTCCACCAATACATGGCATGAACCAAGATCATTCTTCTTATAACATTTTCACACTATTTTGAAATTATTTATTTATGCTATTCTTTATTTCCAAGGACAAGAATGAGGACCAGATATCACTCATCTTTCTGTTCTCAGTGCTTAATAGAGTGAATGGTGCAGAATATAGGTTCAATGCGTGTTTCTGAAAATGAATTGGTTGTACATGTATATAATGGTCAGTGAATAAAGCCACTGATTATATTTCTTACCAATGAATCCATTATGAATTGATAATACTTAAAAAATGGAGCTAGGGAAGAGGCAGGAGATCACATTAAAAAATAGACCCCTCTGTTCTTACACTTTATGCCATTTGGTATCATTTTTGTGTGATTGGGACTCAGGTATCTTTCCCTAGATTTGTTTAATGCTTCATGAAAAAGCTATCTTTTTTTCATGTTTCTACAATTAATTAATGAAAGAAATAATTTTTCTTATGATTGGCCATACGAAAGCTGCCAGAATGATCAACCAAAATGTCCAGTATATTTTTCAAAATTTAGCTATAACTTTGTGGGTCTGCTTCCTAATAAGAACCTCTAATGATAAATTGCTGGCATGGGACACAAGGCCAGTGCCACATTTGATTCTGAGAATCATGGAAACTTTCAAACATGAGGGTCCATCAGCAGTGGCCCCTTAATTATACCTGTGTGGGGAAAAGTCTGCTCACAGTGTTTAATATTATGCTGAATGCTCTTGGTTAGTGCTACTGCTTATCTGAGGAGAAAGGCAACAGGGGAAGGATCGTGGACAGTCACCCAGGGTCATGAGGATGAGGGACCACCAGGATTTGTTGTGTAAGCAGGGGAAATATATAGTTATTTATAGGCATTTGCTTATATTATCAAAAAGATACAATGTGTAGGATAAGCCAAAAACTAATGAAAAGTATTGTATAGAAAGTGCAGAAATAGGCTGTAGGAGGAAAGGGTTGGAAATTAGACTCTCTGAATGTCTAATTTCTAATGTTTAGAGTTTTGATTCTGAACCATGTTTGTTTGATTTTTGAACCATGTAAATATAGATGTTTTAGAACATTTGTATTAAAGAAAAAGCAGTCCTTAAAATCTAAAACAGACAGAAACAAATTAATCTAAGTTGATAACATAACCACACAGAGAAAAATGTTTCAAATTATTTTGTAGCACAGTATATTGATATATATATATCAATATATATATATAAAATTATATATATAATATATAATATATATAATCCTTACTGGATTATATTCCAAAGATAAAAATAATCACAAAAATTTTAGACTGCGTTTAGGAAACTTGATTTTTGTAGCAATATTAGTATGAAATTATTAGTTGAACTTATTTTTATGGATTATATGACTATCGTTATACAATAGGATAAAGCAAATAAGTAATTAAGTTGTTATTAGGAATTAAGATTATCAGCATAAAAAAAGGAGGTTCAAAGATAAAATTTAAACAAACACTTAAGTAAAAACCCTGTATTTTAAATTTTGAATAAGAAATACTGACATGTATTTGTACCCATGATTTCTTTTACTCTTTCTCACATATATATTAAAAATGTCTATATGTAATACACATGTATGCAGATTTTCTAGTTCTGACCACAGAAAATCCCTAGAAGTAATGCCAAACCAGTAGAAATGTACACCCCTAGAATCTACATCATACCTCTTAAATACAATTTTTTACTGAAAGGTACCAGGTTACCTCAGAGAAGTGATTCATTCCAGGTCTGGGATAGAAGATGTTCAAGATCAGCCTGGGGACATTAGATTATGTTAGAAAACAAGGAATCTATCAAACAACTGGAGTCATACAAACAGACGTAGGTGCCATCTTGATGGGCCTCACACCGGCCAACAGTGGGAGAATTTTAGCATCAGAATAGTAATACTCAAAACGGATTAAAACCCATCAATTACATAAATATCTATGAATTCATAATGATGCAAAAAGAAAATTCACTATGACTATTGAAGATTCTTAGAGCACCAATTCATTTTTCTGAAAACTGATAGCTGTTTGAATGGTACTTTAAAAATAAAAAGTTAATAAACAGTTCTTTATGAAATAATTCCAACTGTTAACTGCAGACAGTGTCATAAAATCAACATCAATGAATGGTTCTAGGCATTGATCATGAATGGCTCCTAAAACCGTTAAATGACAGATCGATGAGAAACTTGTTACAGGAAGATTAGGCTAACATCAGTTGAACCCACTGATTAGTCTTTACATCACCAAAGGGATCAATCAGTCTGTATGCACTTTCTGAAGTGATCTTCTAGGAAGGACACAGGACAACCACCTAGTAGTATTCTCTACAAAAGAATTAAACTTAAATCTAATGAAACCTTTAGAATCTATCAACCGGTCTGCATGAAATACAGGGCATGAAGTTTTGTGTTAAATGACATAACATGGATGCTATCATCCAAATCCATAACATAGGAATTTCTTTGGGACAAATGCTTCATTTTCTTCAACAAATAAATGGCATTAAAATAAAAACTGGGTGGTAGGTGAAAATGTTTTCCATTTAAAGAAATTCAATAGTCATATCAACCAAATGCAACGTGAGGAACTTATTTGAATTCCAACTCCAATTAGCCAACTCTGAAAGGATGTTTTTGATGTAATAAGGAAAATAAGTTCACAGTCTGAGTATGAGATATAGCTAAAGAATTAATATAAATTTTGTTTGGTGTAAGGCATTATTCATTAGTGATAATACTGAAGCACGTAGAGGTAAAATAATACAATAACAGAAATTTGCATTAAAATAAAAGTGGTGGGTATAGATGAAAAGTGTTGCTAATTGTTGAAGGTAGATGGCAGGTACATGAGGGTTGTTATGCTGCTCTGTCTACTACAAGAATGTTTAGAAATAATTATAATAAGCTAAAAGAATGGGTTTAGGCTTTGATAACCCAATTTTCTTCAAAGGGAACTGGTGAATATTCTTGGGGTTAAAATTATTTCTTACAGTCTTAAAAATTTCTGGCCTGTCTTTTAATGCTCCCATGCCTGGCCATAGACACTGGCCATTAAAAAACCAGCAAGTCAGGATAATGGCCGTCATCACTGTATCCTAAGCACTTTAATAGCTTATTTTAATATTTAAACAATGCTGAGAGCTAATGTGGCAGAGATGACTGGTGGGCAAGAATACTCATGCTCCCATTGCAGAGTGTAGATTCATGAGGGTAAGTTGCTGCCTATTCAGGACCACATTTCTAGTCCCTTTTGCATCTAGGTGTGGCCATGTGACTAGTTCTTACCACTGGGATTTTAATGAGAGTGATGAGCATCTGCTGGCTTTGGGGGCTAAATATTATTGTGCAGTGCTCCAAGTTTTCTCTTTCTTTCACCTGCCCCCTCCTCATTGGCTGTTGGGATGACATCAGGACAACCTTGAAGACACAAGGATGTTGGAATCACAAGATGAAATCAGCCTGTGCCTTTGAGTCACTGGTAGGAGAAAGTTGCCTTAAAGATCTTCCCAATCAGGAAGGGTTACACTGAAATTTGTGTCAGCAAGAAATCTACTTTTTGTGTCAAGCCACTGATATTTTGGGGTTATTTGTTATAGCACATTACCTATCCTGACTTATATAGTTGTGTATTATCATCCCTATTTTTAGATAAGGAAACCAAGCTGGGAAATGTTGGATAACTTGCGTACAGAACAACAGTTAGGAAAGTCCAGAGCCAAGACCTGAACCTTGGTCCACTAATCCTTAAGAATATGCTCTTGACCATGAAATACCAAAAAATTCCATGGTATGGAGACTTTCTGGTAGATGCCCTGTGACCTATACTCCAGCAGCCTTATTACTCCTTACATTATATCTCAAGTCCTGGCTTTAAAGTCTGGATCACTTTTCAAAATCTTTCTTAGCCTTCAAACTAAGGCCTCCCTGAATCATATCCTTTTATTGTTTTGTTTTGTTGTTTTTTACTATGGCCTGACCTGTACCTTAGAAATAAGTTGGCCATGAGGATTCCCACCTTTAAGAACTTAAACTTCTGATTATTTACCAAGCAAAGGCTTTGTCTCTGGAAAAGCTTCCCCAGGGAAGACACACTGCTATGAGCTGGTTATTTTGCAAATATTTACTTAGATGAGTTGTTCTTAATATTTTTGAGAGCAGTAGTACTCAAAGGGTAGTCCCAGGACCAGCAACATATGTGTCATCTATCTCTGGGAACTTGTTAGAAACGCAGATTCTCAGAGCACAGCCCAGACCTACTGAATCAGAAACTCTGGGGATGGGTCTCAGCAATCAGTCTTTTAACAAGCTATCCAGGGGATTATGATGTACGCTACAATTGGAAAACCATCGATCCACCCATCTACTTTAAAACTCTGCTTGGAATTAAACAAACAATGAAACAAAATAAAATATATTGTTCCTTCAAAATTTCTATAATTAAATTTTATCTTTCAAGGGACTCCTAGGAAGTCCCTAAATGTCTTTATCAGCATATGGACATTATAGTTTGCCTACCCTAATTAGGAATCTTCTTACAACTATTTAAATAAACTCTTTTTCATTTTTGCAGACTTTTTCCCCATCTACTTTCTCCTTCCATTGTTTTTATATCGTTGTTGTTGCTGCTTCTCCCTGAGTTCCCTTTGGTTTTGCTCTATCTATTTTCACTAAATTCAGACTTCATTTTGCTGCATTTATTTCACTTTCACTCTCTGCCTTTCTATCATTATATTAATTTGCTGCTCCATAAAGGCTGCACCTTGCAGGATTGCCTGTTCCCCAAGGACAAACCTCAAATTATCGACGTCACTGACTGGTCCCAACTTGACCTCCTGGCCATTTAGGTCACAGGTGTCCTTGGTTACATCTCCATAATACCTATTCTTTTTTTTTTTTAATGGGGCTGTACGTGCAGAAAGTTTACTTAATTCTAATTCCTGCTTTGTGACACACTTATTAACTGTCTATGCTAAGTCCCTCTCATTTCATTACTTGTTTGATTTTATTCCTATTACCCTTTTTTTTCTCTTTTTCGAAAGCACCCACTTCTACTAGGTTTGATAGATATCTGTGAATTTTTATCTTTGTAAAATAGGCACTTTTATGTATATTTGTTTTAAATTTAAATAAATTATATTAATAAAATTCTGTTTAATATTTTCACTGCACACTGTTTTTAAGAGCTCTCCATGATTCTGAGTACAGATCTCTTGTGGTTTCTAGATATTGGGTCGTACTTGATGTTCTACAACAAATATTTTACTCATTTCTTCCTCCTTTCACTCTCAAAAGTAAGGCTACTTAACTTCCTATGGAAATGTCCTTTGTTCGTATAGAAAATAATTGGTCTTGGCAGAGAGTAGAACCGAAAGCCCATTATTCTGGTAGACCAAATAGGACCTGTCTCTGTGGTACTTCTTGGTTTTCTCCTGTGAATATGTTACAGCTCCAACTTGGAAGGATTTATCAGCTTTTTATTTTTAGCTCTGTTTCCCATTAAGTATGTGGTATCTCAGTGTATTTCTTTCTCTTTATCCTCAAATGAAGAGTACAGTGGATTATTCTTCAAAGTATTTATTTTTAACAGATGTCTCCATGTCTTTTTCCCCTCCTAGTGGCAAGTGGACACATTCTCATTTGCTCAGTCAAGTTCTGGCTTTCAAAAAAAGTATAATTCCGACAGTTTTTTCCAACATCAGTAAATGTTGGGCAGTTGGAGTCACATGTGTGTTTCACAAGTAAGGGTTAAGAAATGTAATTGCATCCCAAAATAGATAATTAAAAACAGGAAATAAAAAACTGTGCATCAAAGCACACTACCAAGAGAGTGAATGGGAGAAAATATTTGCAAATCAGACTCTGCTAAGGGATTGGCATCTAGAATATATAAAGAACGCCTACAACTCAACAACAAAAAACAGTCCAATTAAAAAATAGGCAAAGGATTTCAGTAGACATTTCTCCAAAGAATATATAGAAATTGTCAGTAAGCACATGCAACTATGCTCAACATCACTAATCATTAAGAGACACAAATCAAAACCACAATGAAATACCACTTAACACACATTCAGATGCTATTAAAAAACAAAACAAAACAAACAAGTTTTGGAGAGGATGCAGAGAAATTGAAACCCTGGGCTTTGCTGGAGAGAATATAAAATGGTGAAGCCTCTGTGGAAAGTGGTATAGTTATTCCTCAAAAGCATAAAAATAAAATTACCATATGATCCACCAATCTTACTTCTGGGTTTATAACCAAAAGAACTGAAAGTAGGGTCTCAGAATTATTTGAACACCTGTGTTCATAGCAACATTATTCACAAAAGCTAAAAGATGGAAGCCACCCAAGTGTCCATTAATGGATGATCATATAAGCAAAATGTGGTGTGTGTATACACACACATACACACACACACACGCACGCACAATGGAATATTATTCAGTCTTAGCAAGAAAGGAAATTGTAACATATGCTACCAAATGGATGAAACTTGAGGACATTAAGCTGAGTGAAAAAAGCCTGGACAAATATTGAATAACTCCACTTATATAAGGCACCTAGAGTAGTCAACTTCCTAGAGACAAAAAATAGAATGGTGGTTGCAGTTACCAGGGGCTATGGAGGGGGTGGAATGAAGAATAATTAGTGTTTATTTGGTGTAGAGTTTCAGTTGAGGAGATGAAAAAGTTCTGGAAATGGGTGGTGGTGATGGTTGCACAACAATGTGAATGTACTGAATTTCTCAGAACCGTACACTTACAAATGGTTAAAATGGTAAATTTTATGTTATATATATTTTACCACGGTAAAAAAAAAAAAATACAGTTTCATCTAAAATTAAAACAGCCCTTTTGCTATGTGCCTTTGAATAAGAAGAAGACTTGGTAGAGGTCAGTGATAGGCTTTCACAGTTTTTTGGGTTTTTTTTTCATAATCTCAAATCACAGCATTTTATGGTGTCCAAATGAAAATAAACCTGACTAACTCATAGTGACAAAATTCACATTGATGGATTCTGGCTTTAAAGAAGTTCTAGCTTGTGAAGATTTTAATAATTTCACTTTTTAAAAACACTTTGAATATTAGAGAATCAAGATAATAGTACTAATGATAGTAAAAATAAGGAAACTTTAATATTTGCCTTTTAAAAAAATTTTACAGATTTATCTTATATACATTTTGTGATTTAATGATTGTGTGGCCACAATCCATTTTCTGGAACACTGCCTGACACAGAGCAGGCAATCAAAATTGTAATTCTCCGGTAGATATAATTGGCTTATTTTAGAAGTGAAGAACTAAACAAAGAAATAATCAGTGACTTTTACAGAATTGCAGAGATGAGTTGTAGAACTAGACATTTATCCTGCTTTTCTGACACAAAATCCAGGAAATAAATTTAATTTTAATTATATGGACATGCCAGATGACATTTCCTATCTGATTATTGCTCTGCCACCCAAACTGGTTTAATATATTGACTATTAAAATATTTGAGGAAAAATATAATTTCAGGGTAGTGTGATCAAATGATATTCACCTTCATTCAACAGTAAATTTAGGATGATAGAGAAGCTCTATTATTTTATCATTTTTAGTTACATTGGTGGATTACTGCTTGTTTTTCTCTGTTTTTACTTATCTTGCTATGTTGACAAATTTAACCAGATAGATAGAAAGATGCCTGTTGATTGCCAACTGCTTAAGAGATCACCAAAAAAATCTACTGGTTAAGCAAAGCTAAGTTTATTAGCCCTTCTGAAGTAAGAACAAACACCTGCATAACAGTCTCCCTAACAGAGTCTCAAAAGCAATGCAAGGAAAAGATAATTCTAAAGTTATGCAGTCTGCCTCAAGTGGTTTAGGATCTTCCAGGCAGAACACTGATTTGGACTGAGCAAGTTTAGTGGCATAATAAGTTAAGGTTGGTGGACACAGGTGAGAGTGCTCGAGTGAGTCTTAATAAGTAAACTGCTGTTTGATGTGCAAGCTGTTTGCCAGGTGAGCAATATATGGTCTTGAAGGGAGAGCTGTTTTCCCAGATGAGCAAAATGTTTTTCCAGACAGATTGGTTGCAGGAATTTTCTGAAGCAAAGAGCTACATTATTTATTGGTCTACTGGCTTACATTCCTGGGTAAGAATTTCCTAGAACATATAGTTAAGTCATGTGGACACAAGTGACCCCAGTTCTCTGTCCTAATAGTTAATTTAAGTGGATGTAGGTGGTCTCAGTTTTCAACCCTTGCTTCCTGTTCCCCAGGATCATTCTTCAGCCTGAGCTGAGGAAGTGATCAGTACAGATCTGCAACCACTGTTTAAGGGATGATGATCGTGTATCAATTTTCCAGTGGTGGCGATTTCAACATCTATCAAGTTTTCCTGCTCTTTTTGTTGGATGACTATTTTCAGAATCATTTGATTGGACTGCAATGGCACAATGGCATTTAAACCTCTAGAGATCTCACCTTTGAGAATTACAAATAGGCAAATACTAAGAGGATATTTATGATCAGAATTTGTAGTCTACTTCTAATCCAGAAGACAAGAGTGGTCATTTAAATGAAGAGAACAAAACTTTTTCCCAATCAGAATTGCTGACAGAAAGAGCTATGGGGGTATAAGCCAAATGACTTAATTCTTCATCACTTCTTTGCTTTTTTGTTTGTTTTTATACAGAGAAGTCTGTAGTGATATCAGTAAAACATTCTTCCCCTAAGATGCACATGTTTTCAGTTAAAAGAAAAACTAGAATCTTATCTAAATTGGTCTATTTTCATCCACTTTCTGTATAACCTTATGTAAATTGCAAGGGAGGAATTCTATGGATATATTGACATCTTTTCTTGCTACACTTTGCACTATATCATGGAAGCTGGCAGTATAATTTGTGGGACCCAGTAGAAGATAAAAATGTGAAGCCTCTTGTTCAAAAATCTAGAAAGAAGTGTAATTAAGCATACTAAAATATAAGGCTTTAAAAAAATATTTTGTTACTTATAAAACGTAATATGGGTAGGAGTAATACATGTATAACAGCGTATATTGATGTTCAACATGAGTGCTAATGCCAGAACAGGGATTTGCCCTGTTTAAAGTGAACTTAACTTTGAGAGGCAATTGAGCTTTGGGGATTTATGACTGTCCAGAATGGAAAGAAACTGGGTCATAAAGAGAGGAAGGAGCAGAGGGTACTGGAGAAGCACAGGAGAGGGGAAGAAGACAAGTGGGATAAAGGCTGTTAGGTTCAAGTTGTGCTTCGGGAGATCGAAAATAGATACATTTGAATATTTACATTTTCCTTGTGTCTTGGCTAAGAACTCGTTTCAGGAAATAGTTTTGGAATATGAATTTGTTTGGGGAGTTCTTCCTACAAAGAAAAATTCATTCAATGGGTATTTTCAATTTTACTCCCTATTTGCTTTATGGTGCCACTGTTATGAACAAGTTTGCTAATATTAAAAATTCTCCCATATATCCATTATCCATTATAATTCTTAATTATCTTCAGTGCAGTTATGCAACTTAGAAAGATAAGCACTGGAATTTGTGCAAAACCATGTAAGAAACAGAGATCTGGCCAGAGGGTATATTAAATTACATTGAGAGGCACTCAGTGGGTGTCTGGCAGTGGTTGGTAGAATAAGTTGCTGTTGCACTTTGTGTCTTGGACCCCGTAAATTAATAGTTGGCTCTCCCTAATCGGAGATTGATGAATGGGCATTTCTTTGTTGATGGACTGTTTCAAGAAGAGACCTTTTTCAGAACCGTGCTCTCATTAACAAAGCAAGACAAGATGGAGGAAGGTTTTTGTAAGATATTGGTAGGTGACCCAAGGCAATGTTTGTCCTATAATGACACCAGTGTGATGAGTCCTTCTGACCTTCTGAACCTTTGGAGTCTGACTGAGAGATGGACTTATCTATTCTCTTCCCTATGAACTTCCCCACATAGACTTCCCACAAAAGATGGTGAGAACAGATAAAGACACTCAATAGTGCTATCAACAACTAAGCAGATTTCTACTAAGAAAACATGTTTTAAAGCTTCAGTAGATAATTAAAGAATTATCTATACGGAGTTCCTCATTTCTAAGAGATAAAATAAACTCAGAATTTGAGGACTCAAAGAAAAGAAGTAAGAGCTCAGACTCCACATCAGGTTTACTTCCCCTTCACAGCTGGAAGGGAGGCGTGCTGTTTCCAAGTGAGAGGTCTTGAGCTACAGTGGGCATAGCAGTGGTGGTGGAATCTCAGCTGGATCTCAGGAGCACATCTAAGATCCTCACTGCTGACTCCTTAAGTGACTACTAAAACTTGTCAGTCAAAGAGGGTTAATTTTCTTAGACGTACTGCAGTAAGGGAGAGTACTACCTGAGCAGTCTTAGTAGTTTTTCAGAAGTGAGACATCAAGGAAAAATGTTTACACAACTTTAGGGGCTACGCTCAAGGATTTTATGATGGGATTTTCAAGGAAGGGAACTGATGGAGACTGGATGGAGTTTGTGATGTAATATATAATTTAGGATTGGTAGACAGAGTAAGATGATGGTCCTAGTCAAGGTTTGTTAAATAAACTTTTGTGTTAACTATTTGCCCAGGTGAACAATCTACTATGTTGATAGGAGAGATTTTGCCCAGAGAAACTGGTTTATGAGAATTCCTGAAGCAAAGAGAAAATAAATTTATTTCTTATCTAATAATGACTTTTCCCACTAATCTGTCCAAACAGGCATTTGAGTATAGAATATCTGTGAAGTTGAGCAGGTATTTCAGGAGAAGCAGAGCACATTAACAAATGGTAGATTGTTTAATGAATGAATATCCCTCATTAAAATGAACATATATCATAATTGCATGTCCTCTTTAGTTTCTTTGCATCAGTCAAGTGGTATCTTAAATATATTAAAAATTAATTTTATAAATGTTCACTTTGTGATTGATCAGAAATAAATGGAATGAAAATAGAAAAGAAGTAGGACAAAGAAATTGCTGAATGGATGAGTTGTAAAGTTTAAAAACATTGATTTGGATTTGAGCTAGAGCAAAGTGAAAGAAATCAGATGGAAAATTATTTTCTCAGGCCCAGAGCCCCAGGGAAAACTAATCAGTAGCACTGTTCTGGGTGTAGTCTGACTTGCTCCTTGTGGAATCTCCAAGACTCCTAAGGTCTAACTCGGTAAGCTTTTTATGTGTGTGTAAGCCAGGTTCTCTTGGTTATTATGCAGTGTAATCCTCTGCTCTTATAGATCCTACTGGTGATGCATGCTAATGAGGTTTGCTGTTGTCTCTCCTGTTGATGCCCAGCATGAGTGCCAGCACCAGTGGTGTGCTCCGGGTCCTCTCCAAAGCTATCAGCACTGTATCTTCTTGTCGTCAGTGCCACTTGCAAGTTGCAGTCCTGATGTGCAAAGGTCTTTCATCATCCTGCTTATATGTTCCTCTTAGCCTCATAGTGACTTAGCATTATATTAGTTAAAAAGAGTTATTTTAGCTTCTCCCTAAGTTTCAAATGTGTCCATGGTGATCTTGGCTGGGACAAATCCAAGTGTGATCATAATTTCCTTTTTTTTTTCTTGATGAATTCAGTCTTGTTGTCAAGCCATACTTGATGTTTCCCTTTTCTTTTTAAGATGTGTTGTTCTCCAGAATTACCTTCAGCCCCTCAAGCAGGTGGATACCTGGCAGGGTGTCCCACCTCTGCTTAACCATGCTGTGATATATCTGAGTCCCAAGGATGAACCAATAGCTTAGGCAGGGACTTAATCATGTTCAGTTAAGAGTGGAGGACGCTTTCCTGGGAGGGATGGCTGAGTATAGGTTTGCTCATGAGATTTCAGGGGATAGGACACAGAGGGAAAAGATGAAGTATGATGTCGTCACGGGTTGCTGGAAAGAACATCTTCAATAGGGTATAGTGCCAGCAAGTAGAGACATTCTTTCCTCAGAGACATGGGCCTGTGGGAGAGAAAGATAAACTGAAGCAGAGTGAGAGCATGTGGAAGGGAAAATGAAATCTCTCTAAAATCTGGCATCTAAAAAAAGCTAGGTATCTGTATGACTTTAGGCAGATGTCAGTTCTTCCTTATATTTATTTATTTCCTCATATTAAGAGGAAATAAATGAAGGAATTTGAATTAGGTATTCTCCAAGTTTCTTTTCAGTTATAAATATCAATTCCTAAGAGAGAAACCAAAGTAATCTGCTAAACTGGGTAAAGTCAGATTCTAAATATGCCATACGTCTAACCTGTATATAATTTATAACATAAAAATTCCCTACTTCAATAAAATATTTTTTTTCTCAGTACTCTATTTGGTAGACTAGGTATATAATTGTATGGATGATTCATAAAAAGTGGGATGCTAAGAATTAAGGGCTCTGTTGTATTTTCCATGACTTAAGTCTTAAAGACTAAAACCCCTTTGATGTCTTAGGTGGTATAGCAAGAAGAAGGTTGAATAAGTAGGTGCGTTGCTTTTTAGGGATATCTAAAGAATTTCATCAAGGTAGCAGAAAAGTCAGAGATATCTAAGGTCAAAGCAGTTCTGATTCCTACCATAGGAATTTTGTAGAAATGAGGTATATACATTTTGGGAAGACGAAACTGCAGCCAACATAATTTTGTGTCTGTGTGCTAAAAATTCAGAGACCAAACACACTTTCCATTGTCTGTGCAAAATAACACTGGAGCTAGGAAAAAGTAACTTAGCCAGTTGCTCCAGGAAATACTTTCTCCTGGAAGATAAGACTGTAAACCAATTTAAAAAGCATACAGTTTGGGGGGGAGCTTCAAAATGGCGGAAGTGTAAGACGTGGAGATCACCTTCCTCCCCACAGATACATCAGAAATACATCTATATATGGAACAACTCCTACAGAACACCTACTGAATGCTGGCAGAAGACCTAAGACCTCCCAAAAGGCAAGAAACTCCCCACGTACCTGGGTAGGGCAAAAGAAAAAACAAAAAACAGAGACAAAGAATAGGGACGGGACCTGCACCAGTGGGAGGGAGCCGTGAAGGAGGAAAGGTTTCCACACACTAGGAAGGCCCTTCGCAGGCGGAGACTGCGGGTGGCGGAGGGGGGAAGCTTCAGAGCCACGGAGGAGAGCGCAGCCACAGGGGTGCGGAGGGCAAAGCGGAGAGATTCCCGCACGGAGGATCGGTGCCGAGCAGCACTCACCAGCCCGAGAGGCTTGTCTGCTCACCCGCCGGGGCGGGCGGGGCTGGGAGCTGAGGCTCCGGCTTCAGTCGGATCGCAGGGAGGGGACTGGGGTTGGCTGCATGAACACAGCCTGAAGGGGTTGGCGCACCACAGCTGGCCGGGAGGGAGTCCGGGAAAAGGTCTGCAGCTGCCGAAGAGGCAAGAGACTTTTTCTTACCTCTTTGTTTGCTGGTGCGTGAGGAGAGGGGATTCAGAGCGCCACTTAAAGGAGCTCCAGAGACGGGTGCGAGCCACGGCTATCAGCGCGGACCCCAGAGACGGGCATGAGATGCTAAGGCTGCTGCTGCCGCCACCAAGAATCCTGTGTGCGAGCACAGGTCACTCTCCACACCGCCCCTCCCGGGAGCCTGTGCAGCCCGCCACTGCCAGGGTCCCATGATCCAGGGACAACTTCCCCCGGAGAACCCACAACGTGCCTCAGGCTGGTGCAACGTCACGCTGGCCTCTGCCGCCGCAGGCTCACCCGGCATCTGTACCCCTCCCTCCCCCCCGGCCTGAGTGAGCCAGAGCCCCCGAAGCAGCTGCTCCTTTAAGCCCATCCTGTCTGAGCAATGAACAGATGCCCTCAGGCGACCTACATGCAGAGGCAGGTCCAAGTCCAAAGCTGAACCCCAGGAGCTGTGCGAAGAAAGAAGAGAAAGGGAAATCTCTCCCAGCAGCCTCAGGAGCAGGGGATTAAAGCTCCACAATCAACTTGATGTGCCTGCATCTGTTGAATACCTGAATAGATAACGAATCATCCCAAATTCAGGAGGTGGACTTTGGGAGCAACGATATATATATATTTTTCCCTTCTTCTCTTTTTGTGAGTGTGTATGTGTATTCTTTTGTGTGTGATTTTGTCTGTATAGCTTTGCTTTTACCATTTGTCCTAGGGTTCTGTCTGTCCGTTTATTTTTTTTCTTTATATTTTTTAGTATAGTTTTTAGCGCTTGTTATCATTGGTGGATTTGTTTTTTGGTTTCATTGCTCTCTTCTTTCTTTCCTCCTTTTTTATTCTTACTTATTAAATTTTTTAATAATTATTTTTTATTTTTTAATTTAATTTAATTTAATTTAATCTTTTTCTTTCTTGCTTGCTTTTTTTCTCCCTTTTATTCTGAGCCGTGTAGATGACAGGCTCTTGGTGCTCCAGTCAGGCATCAGGGGTGTGCCTCTGAGGTGGGAGAGCCAAGTTCAGGACACTGGTCCACAAGAGACCTCCCAGCTCCACGTAATATCAAACAGTGAAAATCTCCCAGAGATCTCCATCTCAATGCCAAGAGCCAGTTCCACTCAATGACCAGCAAGCTACAGTGCTGGACGCCCTATGCCAAACAACTAGCAAGACAGGAACACAACCCCATCCATTAGCAGAGAGGCTGCCTAAAATCATAATAAGGCCACAGACACCCCAAAACACACCACCAGACGTGGACCTGCCCACCAGAAAGACAAGATCCAGCCTCATCCACCAGAACACAGGTACTAGTCCCCTCCACCAGAAGCCTACACAACCCCCTAAACCAACATTAGCCACTGAGGACAGACACCAAAAACAATGGTAACTACGAACCTGCACCTGCGAAAAGGAGACTCCAAACACAGTAAGTTAAGCAAAATGAGAAGACAGAGAAACACACAGCAGATGAAGGAGCAAGGCAAAAACCCACTAGACCTAACAAATGAAGAGGAAATAGGCAGTCTACCTGAAAAAGAATTCAGAATAATGATAGTAAAGATGATCCAAAATCTTGGAAATAGAAGGGAGAAAATACAAGAAAGGTTTAGCAAGGACCTAGAAGAACTAAAGAGCAAACAAACAGTGATGAACAACACAATAAATGAAATTAAAAATTCTCTACAAGGGATCAATAGCAGAATAACTGGGGCAGAAGAACGGATAAGTGACCTGGAAGATAAAATAGTGGAAATAACTACTGCAGAGCAGAATAAAGTAAAAAGAATGAAAAGAATTGAGGACAGTCTCAGAGACCTCTGGGATAACATTAAACACACCAACATGTGAATTATAGAGATCCTAGAAGAAGAGAAAAAGAAAGGGACTGAGAAAATATTTGAAGAGATTATAGGTGAAAACTTCCCTAATATGGGAAAGGAAATGGTTAATCAAGTCCAGGAAGCACAGAGAGTCCCATACAGGATAAATCCAAGGAGAAACACGCCAAGGCACATATTAATCAAACTATCAGAAATTGGAAACAAAGAAAAAATATTAAAAACAGCAACGGAAAAAACAACAAATAATATACAAGGGAATCCCCATAAGGTTAACAGCTGATCATTCAGCAGAAACTCTGCACGCCAGAAGGGAGTGGCAGGACATATTTAAAGTGATGAAAGGGAAAAACCTACAACCAAGATTACTCTACCCAGCAAGGATCTCATTCAGATTCGACGTAGAAATTAAAACCTTTACAGACTAGCAAATGTTAAGAGAATTCAGCACCACCAAACCAGCTTTACAGCAAATTCTAAAGGAACTTCTCTAGGCAGCAAACACAAGATAAGGAAAAGACCTACAATAACAAACCCAAAACAATTAAGAAAATGGTAATAGGAACATACATATCGATAATTACCTTGAATGTAAATGGATTAAATGCTCCAACCAAAAGACCTAGACTGGCTGAATGGATACAAAAATAAGGCCCATATATATGCTGTCTACAAGAGACCCACTTCAGACCTAGGGACATGTACAGACTGAAAGTGAGGGGATGGAAAAAGATATTCCATGCAAATGGAAATCAAAAGAAAGCTGGAGTAGCAATTCTCATAACAGACAAAATAGACTTTAAACAAAGATGATTACAAGAGACAAAGAAGGACACTACATAATGATCAAGGGATCAATCCAAGAAGAAGATATGACAATTGTAAATATTTATGCACCCAACATAGGAGCACCTCAATACATAAGGCAAATACTACCAGCCATAAAAGGGGAAATCGACAGTAACACAATCATAGTAGGGGACTTTAACACCCACTTTCACCAATGGACAGATCATCCAAAATGAAAACAAATAAGGAAACACAAGCTTTAAATGATACATTAAACAAGATAGACTTAATTGATATTTATAGGACATTCCGTCCAGAAACAACAGAATACACTTTCTTCTCAAGTGCTCATGGAACATTCCCCAGGAGAGATCATATCTTGGGTCACAAATCAAGCCTTGGTAAATTTAAGAAAATTGAAATCATATCAAGTATCTTTTCTGACCACAACACTATGAGACTAGATATCAGTTACAGGAAAAAATCTGTAAAAAATACAAACACATGGAGGCTAAACAATACACTACTCAATAACCAAGAGATCACTGAGGAAATCAAAGAGGAAATAAAAAAATAGCTAGAAACAAATGACGATGAAAACACGTTGACCAAAAACCTATGAGATGCAGCAAAAGCAGTTGTAAGAGGGAAGTTTATAGAAATACAATCCTACCTTAAGAAACAAGAAACATCTCAAATAAACAACCTAACTTTCTACCTAGAGCAATTAGAGAAAGAAGAACAAAAAAACCCCAAAGTTAGCAGAAGGAAAGAAATCATAAAGGTCAGATCAGAAGAAAATGAAAAAGAAATGAAGGAAACAAGAGCAAAGATCAATAAAACTAAAACCTGGTTCTTTGAGAAGATAAACAAAATTGATAAACCATTAGCCAGACTCATGAAGAAAAAAAGGGAGAAGACTCGAATCAATAGAATTAGAAGTGAAAATGGAGAAGTAGCAACTGACACTGCAGAAATACAAACGATCATGAGAGATTACTACAAGCAACTATATGCCAATAAAATGGACAACCTGGAAGAAATGGACAAATTCTTAGAAACGCACAATGTTTCGAGACTGAACCAGGAAGAAATTGAAAATATGAACAGACCAATCACAAGCACTGAAATTGAAACTGTGATTAAAAATCTTCCAACAAACCAAAGCCCAGGACCAGATGGCTTCACAGGCGAATTCTGTCAAACATTTAGAGAAGAGCTAACACCTATCCTTCTCAAACTCTTCCAAAATATAGCAGAGGGAGGAACACTCCCAAACTCATTCTATGAGGCCACCATCACCATGATACCAAAACCAGAAAAAGGTGTCACACAGGAAGAAAACTACAGGCCAATATCACTGATGAACATAGATGCAAAAATCCTCAACAGAATACTAGCAAACAGAATCCAACAGCACATTAAAAGGATCATGCACCATGATCAAGTGGGGTTGATCCCAGGAATGCAAGGATTCTTCAATATACGCAAATCAATCAATGTGATACACCATATTAACAAATTGAAGGAGAAAAACCATATGATCACCTAAATAGATGCAGAAAAAGATTTTGACAAAATTCACCACCCATTTATGATAAAAACCCTCCAGAAAGTAGACATAGAGGGAACTTACCTCGACATAATAAAGACCATATATGACAAACCCACAGCCAACATCATCCTCAATGGTGAAAAACTGAAACCATTTCCACTAAGATCAGGAACAAGACAATGTTGCCCACTCTCACCACTATTATCCAACATAGTTTTGGAAGTTTTAGCCACAGCAATCAGAGAAGAAAAAGAGATAAAAGGAATACAAATCAGAAAGAAGTAAAGCTGTTACTGTTTGCAGATGCCATGATACTATACATAGAGAATCCTAAATATGCCACCAGAAAACTACTAGTGCTAATCAATGAATTTGGTCCAGTAGCAGGATGCAAAATTAATGCACAGAAATCTCTTGCATTCCTATACACTAATGATGAAAAATCTGAAAGTGAAATTAAAAAAACACTCCCATTTACCATTGCAACAGAAAGAATAAAATACCTAGGAATAAACCTACCTAAGGAGACAAAAACCTGTATGCAGAAAATTATAAGACCCTGATGAAAGAAATTAAATATGATACAAATAGATGGAGAGATATACCATGTTCTTGGATTGGAAGAATCAACATTGTGAAAATGACTCTACTACCCAAAGTAATCTACAGATTCAATGCAATCCCTATCAAACTACCACTGGCATTTTTCACAGAACTAGAACAAAAAATTTCACAATCTGTATGGAAACACAAATGGCCCAGAATAGCCAAAGCAATCTTGAGAAAGAAAAACGGAGCTGGAGGAATCAGGCTCCTGACTTCAGACTATACTACAAAGCTACAGTTATGAAGACAGTATGGTACTGACACACAAACAGAAATATACATCAATGGAACAGGAGAGAAAGCCCAGAGATAAACCCACACAGATATGGTCACCTTATCTTTGTTAAAGGAGGCAAGAATATACAATGGAGAAAAGACAGCCTCTTCAATAAGTGGTGCTGGGAACACTGGAGAGCTACATGTAAAAGAATGAAATTAGAACACTCCCTAACACCATACACAAAAATAAACTCAAAATGGCTTAAAGACCTAAATGTAAGGCCAGACACTATCAATCTCTTAGAGGAAAACAGACAGAACACTCTAAGACATAAATCACAGCAAGATCCTTTTTGACCCACCTCCTAGAGAAATGGAAAGAAAAACAAAAATAAACAAATGGCACCTAATGAAACTTAAAAGCTTTTGCACAGCAGGGCAAACCATAAACAAGACAAAAAGACAACCCTTAGAATGGGAGAAAATATTTGCAAATGAAGCAACTGACAAAGGATTGATGTCCAACATTTACAAGCAGCTCATGCAGCTCAATAACAAAAAAACAAACAACCCAATCCAAAAATGGGCAGAAGACCTAAATAGACATTTCTCCAAAGAAGACATACAGATGGCCAAGAAGCACATGAAAAGCTGCTCCACATCACTAATTATTAGAGAAATGCAAATAAAAAATACAATGAGATACCATCTCACACCAGTCAGAATGGCCATCATCAAAAAATCTACAAACAATAAATGCTAGAGAGGGTGTGGAGAAAAGGGAACCCTTTGCACTGTTGGTGGGAATGTAAATTGATACAGGCACTATGGGGAACAGTATGGAGGTTCCTTAAAAAACTAAAAATAGAACTACCATACGAGCCAGCAATCCCACTACTGGGCATATACCCTGAGAAAACCATAATTCAAAATATTCATGTACCACAATGTTCATTGCAGCTCTATTTACAAGAGCCAGGGCATGGAATCAACCTAAGTGTCCATCGACAGATGAATGGCTAAAGAAGATGTGGCACATATATACAATGGAATATTACTCAGCCATAAAAACAAAGGAAATTGAGTTATTTATGGTGAGCTGGATGGACCCTGAGTCTGTCATGCGGAATGAAGTAAGTCAGAAACAGAATAACAAATACAGTATGCTAACACATATATATGGAATCTAAAAAAAAAAAAGGTCATGAAGAACCTAGGGGCAAGATGGGAATAAAGATGTAGAGCTACTAGAGAATGGACTTGAGGACACAGGGAGGGGGAAGGGTAAGCTGGGACAAAGTGAGAGAGTGGCATGGACATATATACACTACCAAATGTAAAATAGATAGGTAGTGGGAAGCAGCCGCATAGCACAGGGAGATCAGCTCGGTGCTTTGTGACCACCTAGAGAGGTGGAATAGGGAGGGTGGGAGGTCAGGAGACGCAAGAGGGAAGAGATATGGGGATATATGTATATGTATAACTGAGTCACTTTGATATAAAGCAGAAACTAACACACTATTTAAAGCAATTATACTCCAATAAAGATGTTAAAAAAAAAAAAGCATACAGTTTGATCATCAAGCCTCGTTTCCGGACCTTAGCTTTGCTGTACCCTACACCAAAGTTTTTGCACTATAAACATTGCCCAATTTCAACCATTCTGTGTCTTGGAAGATCTGCCTTAAAATCTGGCCCAAGCCCAGTGGATATCCCTCTAGTTTCCTCATTTTGAGAGACCAGTGACATTGTCAAAGTTATGGTCTCTCTTTCTGCAGTAAGTTTAACAAACTTAGCTTTGCTTGATCAATAGATGTTTCTTGTGCCAGTTTATATTATAGTTTCCATATCTAGAATCATACTTTTCTAAAAATCTTTATCTGTAATGTGAAATGTTCAAATTCTTGGCCATTGAAATATCATTTTCATATATGAAGTTTTTTTTTTAAACTTACAGCTTGGTTTATCTCTCAAAACTAAGATTTTGTAGTTATTTGCCCTTACATTAAATAGGGAAGAAACAAAAACAGTAAAAAGCTTTCTCTTTCAAATCCTTCTTACACATTTTGTCATTTCCCCTCTATTAACTCTGTCCTCGGGTTGAGAAGCAGTTGGCTTCCTGAACTTTCATTTGCATACTGCACTGAAGCTTGGACTCTGGTTGCAGCTTGTTAATTTTATTGACTAAAAGTCCATTGAGCTATTTAAGACTGTGACTTACTGTGTTTGAGAGATGCGCTTGTAGCCAACTGAAGCTTTTTACTTTCTACCGTTTTCCCCATGAACAATTTACCTATTTTTTTCTTTAAAAAAAAGAAAACCACTTATTCCAATATACTGGTTGTTTCATTTACTTAAAATATACAAACATAAAGTAAAGGAAGAATGACTCAGGAGTAAGCTCCAGGGATGCGTCTACTACAAAGCCATCTGAGGAATTAACCAAAGGCTATAAATTTGGACAGATTGTTCTTTGGCTGCAGCAAGCTCTGTACTAGAGCTTGTGAGTCAGATGAGATTTGTTTTCTAGCAACCTTAACACTTCTTTTCTGAAAGAAAGCCCTGAAGTGTAGACAGTCAATCTATTTCTGAACCTGGATATAAAATAAACAAGAAAGCAAAGGAATAACAACAACAACAAAGTGTCCTCAGAATCCTGACTTATTTTTCACAATGCTTAGGAATGTGGGTTTGTTGTTGACACCACTAACATTGGAACATGCACCTGTAGCCTCCCAAGAAGGGGACTGGGGAATTTGGGTTGCTTCCCTCATGATAGGCCTGCCTCTCTACTCTGTGCTCTCAAGCACCAGGAAGAAATGGTTGGGTTAGCTTCTTTGCAGTGGTAGACAGAGTCCTGCGGGATAGTAGCGGATGGTGGGTGGCTGGGATAGGTATAGCAACTTAGCTGCTTCTCTAAACGTGTTTTTTACATTGGGACCTACAGAATGAACTATACAGAATGAATTAAAGTCAGACGTCATACATGAAGAAACAAATTTTGCCACCTTGTTTATTTTTTCTTTATCCAATTTGTATATTTTCCCCTTTTTTAAAATATCCTCGTTATCATCTGTGTCCTTGCCATGTATGTGCAGAAAAGAAGGCATGTCGAGTTATATCTTCACTGGCCAACTTGATTGGTAATTCTTTGTCAAGCTCTGAAGTTATTTAAACCAATACCCAATACTTTAAAATCAAAAATTATCATATAAAAATTCCAACTTCAAGCCTCTCTTTAAAAAAAACCCAGCTCATCTCAAAATACTGGGTTTATGTTCTCACGTGGCAACAGTTGTCTAGGCTGAGGAGGCTGATTTCTTTATTTAAGCCCCGTGTTATCTACTCTACCAGCATCCCCACCACTTCCTGTTTTCCTTTCCATCCCATCAGATTCATTCCTTGCATTACTTGTCTGGCCACTGCAAGTACTAGAATTTATGTCCTTTGATATAGGAAGGGGAGGGTAGCATTGAAAGAGACTGGTGAGTTCAGCTGTATCAAGATCATATAGAACCTTGGATCTGGGATTTTTCGATCAATGGTTTTAACCAGGGGAAGCCAACCTCATGTAATCAACATAATAGTACCATGAAGTAAATAGTTTATCCTTATTTTGAAGATGAGAAGATTGACATTCAAAGGGTTACAGACTCATTTCCAAGTTCACTGAGCTACTGTGACTAGACTAGAGATATGAGTTTCTGATTCCAAAACACATAAACTTCTGCTGTGCTATCCTGACAAACACAGTTCCCTCAAATGAAACTGAAGATCATTTATCAGATTAACATCAAACTAGCAATTAAGTGAATAGTGAATAAAAGTTGATCCTTATATGTGGTACTGTAGCTGATTATATTTCTTTGGGGTTGGGTTAGAATTAGAGCAGGGAACCAGAGACCAAGCGGAACTGCATCTGGAGATCAAGTGATGAGGGAAAATGGAAGTGACCAGGAAGCAGGTTAGACCTTACAATAACATGATACAATCCCATGGAATTTAATCATAAAAAATGAACTCACAAGCCAGTGTACCAATATCTTCATTTTCAGTAGTCAATAGATTTGTTAAGAACGACTGAACAATATCTTATGGTTAAGGGCAGTTGCATTGGTCCGAAGAAGGTAAATGCTTTCAGGACGTTGAACTACAGAATAGAAGTTTGCATCAGCAGCATGGACTTCAAATAAAGGGGCTGCTTTAGATGAAACTTCTTTCTTCCTGGCTTCCTTCCTTCCTTTCTTCCTCCATCTCTCTCTCTTTTCCTCCCTCCCTCCCTCCCTTCCTTTCTGCCTTTCAAAAATACATATTGAGGCTCTGCTATGTCCATGATTTTCTGCTAGCATGGGGGATTTAGTGGTAGGTCAAACACATATTTACTTGTTCATATTCACATAAGTAATTATATAAATTATGATAGCAAGAAGAAAAAAATATAAGGTGTTGTGACAATTTAATGATGTAACCTCACTCATTGGAATATTAGATGACTGTCTTACAACGTGGCATTTGAGGTAAATCTAGAAAAAAGGTAATAGTTTGTCAGATAAAGATTGGACAATGGAGCATTTCTTTTTTTTCTTTTCTTTTTTTTTATTGAAGTATAGTTGATTTACAGTGTTTCAGGCATACAGTAAAGTGATTCAGTTTGATTCTTTTTTCAGATTTTTTTCTATTATAGGTTATTATAAGATATTGAATATAGTTCCCTGTGTTGTACAGTAAGTCCTTGTTGTTTATTTTATATATAGTAGTGTGTATCTGTTAATCCCAAATTTCTGATTTTTACCCCCCTTTCTCCTTTGGTAACCATAAGTTTGTTTTCTATGTCTATGAGTCTATTTCCATTTTGTAAGTTCATTTGTATCCATTTTTTTTTTAGGTTCCACATATAAGTGATATCATATGATATTTGTCTTTCTCTGTCTGACTTACTTCACTTAATATGATAATCTCTAGGTCCATCCATGTTGCTGCAGATGGCATCATTTCATTTCTTTTTATGGCTGAGTAATATTCCATTGTATATATGTACCACTTCTTCTTTATCCATTCATCTGTTGATGGACATTTAGGTTGCTTCCATGTCTTGGCTATTGGAAATAGTGCTGCTATGAATATTAGGGTGCATATATCTTTTCAAAGGAACATTTCTGTTAATAGAAATGGTAGGCATTACAACAGGAAAGGGTGTGGCTCAGAAAGAAAATTTTGGAAGGTTGCTGTCACAGGTGCTTAATGAGCAAATCAGATAACGGTACAACTGGGCTTGCCACATAAAATGTAGGGCACTCAGATTCAAGTTTCAGAAAAACAATGGATAATTTTCAAGTGTGAGACACATTGTTATCTGAAAACTTAGACATGACCAGCGACTGGAGATAAAGAAGCAGCCAGATGAAGCAGCAGGTCGGAAATTTCTTTAAGAACTTTTATTGAGGATTGGTTAGAGCAGGTGAGAGGGATGGTACAGTTTATGCTTTAAAAATTTCACTCTTCTGGTCTGTGGAGAGTGGACTACAGGGGTAACAGTGGAAGCAGAGAGGCAGTAATAAGGTTGTTGACAGAATTCAGTTTAGAAAAGGTGGTGTCTTGGTCTGGGATTGTGGCAGTAGCGATGCAAGAAAGTGGTTGGAATGTAGATATTTTGTGGAAATAGAATCAGGAAGACTTGGATGAGTGGCAAATAGGAGATGAAATCATCAAAGATGATTCAGGTGGGAGGACAGAGGGACCATATACTAAAATGCAGATATGCCAATTTTTAGAAAATGTTTGAAGGGGAGTTTTCAAAAGTTAATACTTGTCCACATTAAAATTTGGGATGCTTATAAGATAGTCAAGTATAGATGTCAAGTTGGCAGATGGATATGTAGTTCTGAGGCTGAGGAAAGAGCTACAGGCTAAAAATATAAATATGTCTTCAGTCAGATTATAATAGAACAGACGTAACAGGGTTGGTTGCTTTTTTGTTTTGGTTGCTTAAATCACTCTATTCCAGTTACTTCATTCTGAGACTGTACCTCGTGCTTTTGATGGATAATTGGGAAGCAATCTGGTTTAATCTGCAAAATATTTAAAGAAACATTTCGTAGGGTGAGTTACTATAAAAATGGCCATCTGTTTTCTTTTGAATTTTCATTTCTTTCTGTTTCCAAGGGTGATCACCTAAACTTGTCCTTCTGTCTGGGAGAGAATGATAGCCCACATGGCACCATATTGTCCCCTAATATGCATGGACCAGGGCATCAGGCGAATATTCCTGGGGTAGCGTGCAAGGCTGCTTGAAGGAGGTAGAGAACGGAAATTTTTATGTTTTCAGAAAAATTTTGCAAATTCGCGTCAGAAGTGATTAGAAAGTAAATGAAAGTATTTGAAAGCGATTTCGGGGATTGACAGAACCTCAAAGCTAACTGAAGATGAGCTCTAAGGAAGAGGATGACTCAAGAATTTTTCTTCTTGTGTTTCTTCCTCCACACATTATAGAGCTAAAACACAGAAGCATTTCTCAATTATTTCTACCACTAACTCAAGCAAAGAGGCTGTCTGGCTAATGGAAATTTTCAGAGGTGAAATTTAGGAATTTCTGAAAGCTCTGGATGCAGCTGTTGGATCCAGCGTTATAATGGAGCCCAGGGAGTCGGGATGCTGCCTTATCTCACAAATGGAGACAAACAGCTGTCTTTATGCAGTGTTTTTGGAATGGTAGGAGATGGCCTAGTAATTAAGATCCCTTAGTTCAGGAATAATCATGGGCATGAGAACTTGAAATTGGGGATGATTAAAAGTGGTATTTGTTTCCCTCCTTTCTCTCTTTCTCTGTCTTTGAGATTACAGCACTGAATTCTCGCTAACTTTTATTTATTTATTCTATTAAAAATGGGAAAAGTCATTAAAAAGATTGATTTTCTTATACCTTTTAAAAAACTTTCCTAAGTACCTATTATCTTTATTAAATAGAAATGTTTGGAGTGTGTACATTGTGGGTTGTGCATGATATTTCAACTTGAAGGAATTCCAGCATTTTTTGTTCATTTTTATTAAGCTTATGTGCAGCACATTGTCAAAAACTCTTTAAAATAATTTTTTCTTTATTTTTCAAAATGCCTCTTTGAGACAGGTAGGAGGCAAGTTTTATATTACACAAATTTTCATGGTCATATTGTGAAACGAGTGAGTTGCATGATGTGGCTTTTGTCCTCTCAACGGAAACTGCATATCTCCTTGCTTTAATAGGATTTCAGTTTAAGATGAAGAAAGGAAATTACTAAAACTGCAGACAGTCAATAAAATAATAATTGCACACTTCAAAAACGAGTAAATTTCAACTATATAATACATTAGTAATCAATATTTATATGAATAATATATATATTTTAAAGGGTGTAGGACTATGATATGTACCAATGATAATGGCTTGGTAGAAGGGATCACTTACGAGGAAAGAGGAGAATAATTTGACCTTCTTTGCCTTAAGTCAAGATTAACAAAATCCGTATGGTAGTTGTCTATTTTTAAAGTATCAAGAAGAATTTTGAATACTCTGTTGAAGTTCATACTATAAAAATACAGACAATGAGATAGCATTTGATTAATATTTGTAACAATTTCCTTTTTTTCCTTGTAGTTAGTTAAGATCTTCACTAAGTGAGACTGTTGACAGTATCTTGAATGTTCTGTGTATTTCATGTTGTTCATGTACATTTGTATATAATTTACTATTATGTCAAATCAAAATAAACATGAATCTCTAAGTCACTTTCAAGGTTCTAAGGGTCAATTTAAAGATTTAGCTGTCATGACATCAACTTTTTGACTCACCTTACATATCTGACATACAGCTTTCCTTAAAAATCTCAAGAATGACATACCCAGATTAACCTTCCAGATAGTGCCGTAATTATTTTAGATGAGACAAATGGCACACTTTCTCATTCTCTGAAATCAAAAAACTTGGATGAATGCTTTTAAAATTCTCACAGATTATTGTTTTGAGTTGTAAACTCTTAGTTAGAGATGGTGGGACAGGGTAATAGGATAAACTTAAGAAGCAACTCACTGAAGTAGCAAATGGGAAGAAAGGATTCATGTTGATGCTTTGAGAGGAGCTCTTATGCACACATACTGTACAATAACAGTGGTAATAGCAATAATGATAATAATGGTAATAATGATGACAATAATGTAGACATTTTAACAATTTTTTATTCTAATACAACTCTTACTATACCTCTACAATGTTCAAAATAATGTTACATCCTTTCTTACATGATCCTTGTTGTAAAATGGGACTGTTGCCTTATCATTAAATTTAGACTTAATGTAAACTTTAGAGATAGCCGACTCAGATACATTAGACCTTCTGAGTTCCTACCAACTGTGATATAATTGTAGATGGATAATTTGTCTAATATATCAGTTATGGGACATAAGATTCGGCATTTTATGAAATTCTACACGTGTTTCTGTTATATAGACAGACAGTTTAGGTACCTTTATGTAGACCAAAAGTAACATAAAACCAGAGTTGACTTCTTATTATCAATTGTTGACCAATTTCTGAGAATTAATTGAATTGGCAATATTAATTGAATATTGCCTGTATTTCAATTCAAGGAGCAGCAAATATGGCATGAAGAACCATTATCAAACTTCTGGTGCTGTTTTAGATTGTATTAGTAGTTTTCTGCATCCTATCTCTTTTTGAAATAATAAGTATAGTAATGCCTTATACTTGAATAATAATGATAAATCACCATTTGTTGACAGTTTCCCAGACTCTGTGAATGCTAATCCCTACAATATCTTGCTAGATATGTATTATTATCACAGTTTTATAGATGGTGATGGGGCTGTAAGAGGACCCAGCTAGTAAGGGCAGAGGCCAGAATTAGAATGCATGTCTATTTGTCTCTGTAACCTGAGGTTTGTTTTTTTTTTTCTCTACAGCATTAGAATCTGCTTCCAATATAAACTATACTTTTTTATAGTTTGTAAATCAATTCATAGTTATTACCTAATTTATCTTTACAACAACACCATGGGCTAACTTTGCTAGCTAAAACAACATTAAAATTCTGTTTTGAGATCCAAAGAGTTTAAATGCCTTTCTCAAGTTCAAACGTTCGGATTTCAGTTTAAATTCTGGTCCCCTAACATCTTTATTTTCTTCTCCTGTAGACGAAGCACCTACTTTGTGCAAGGAACTAGAGAAATATAAAGATATAGAAAATGCTGCCCAGGACCAATAAAGGGGCTTCAGCCTGCGATAGGTCAGACCTACACAATTTTAATTAACAGAGCAAGGAAATACTCCACATGCATAAAGACAGTGGAGGCAATAGAAGTTCAAAGGGAAGACGTGTGTATGTATGAGTGTGTTTATGTGATCAGAGTGGTGGGGCTTGAGTTGAATCTTAAGAGAAGGATAACATTTCATAGATAGAAATGAGTGGCGATTGTATATTAGGTATAGGAAAAGAGATGAGCGATATCTGGTAATCCTCCCTGGAAATAAAATTAAAACAAAAACCCACACAAAACTTGATAGGAGCCTCCAGTGAGCCATTCTTCTCAGGTTTAAATACTTCTCAGAGGTTCAGAGATAAGTTTTTTTTTTTTCCCTCTTTTTCAGGATAATTTTTCTTTTGTAATTACATAGACAGTGATTTTAAAGCATCTGCCAAAAGATTCAGAATAATTGTTTATCTTTGTTTTTCATTACCTGCCATGTAAATGTAATAGATTGCTTTCCACATCATCCCAGGTCAGATCACTCAGTGTTTTAGAACTGTAAGCATTTCATCAGCGTCTCACTTCCTTATGTTAGGCTTGTGTTCTTTTCCTTCCAGATTAAACTTTGCATTTTGAAAATTTGAGCACCTTTTGTTCATGAGCCACCAGTCATCATTGGAAGATGTTTCTTATTTTCTAGCAAGATTTTTTTTTCTGAAAAAAAGTATATGGAGCTAGACTATACTTATCATAAATTATGTTTTAACAAATATGGAAAGTTTTTTTTTTAGTTCTTTTCACTTGTCCTTAGGATTTTGATAATCATAAGCACAGAAAAATAATGTTTTTTATAGATAATTATCTAAGCCATCAAGAAATTTCCTTATATAGATACCCCGCCACCCCCCCCACCAAAAAAAAAGATTTCTAAAAACATTTCTACAGGAGCAAGTGTTAATTTTAGTTAGCATGTTATAGTAACAATAAACAACATTTGAAATTGAACAAATTTACCTATAATTACAATATCCTCATTATATTTTGGCCTTTTTCATTCCAGTTTTGGTCATGTTACTCACTTTCTCTCTCTGCATCTGTACAGACACACACACACACACACACACACACACACACACACACACAGTGAAAACATTCATGCTGTTTTGAGTACTGCTTTTGACCATCTTCATGTCGTTAGAAAATGTTTTTTCGACCTCCTATGCTTTCTTTACAATTTCCATTTTATTGTTTTGCTTTGCTAAATTATTTGCCTATTATTGAGCAAGATACAAACATAACATATGTTTTCTTTCATTCCTGTTTTTCTTCACCCTTTGGTTGTAACCTCTCTTGCGGACTTCATTCATCTCTGGTGGATTTATATAGGATTAAAAAGGATAGGGTTTATCTAAAAAGGAATACTTAAGCAAGACACCTTAATTATGGCCAAGACCAAACCTCTGTAAGTACTAATTTAGCATTCAATAGCACCACTTGTGAAAGTTTCTAAGTCCTCATTCCTTTAATCTGAGGAAACCTGGTAGCAGAAAGCACATTGCTGTTGAAATCAGGGTACCTGAGTCTAAGTTCTGACTCTACATGAACCAGTGGAACTTGGTTTGCACACAGTACAATCTATCACCTCTCTGGGCCTCAATTTCCTCATCTGTAAATTGAAGGGGTTAGATTTGTAAAATGTCGTGCATGTAAGACAGACAAAAGAGAGGAGGGAGTCTGAAGTGCCATATTTCTCTAAAAGAAACAAAGACTCTGATTGGTTTTATGGCCTTTTCAATGTGTGATACTGGCTATATATTAAGTGGAAAACAAAAACTAGGCTTTTGAGGATTTAGAGATGTTAGCAGATGATTGCTGCAGACTGGGAATCTGTAGAGAAGTCACATGTAACTGTACACTCCATTAAAGCTTTAAATGGTGTGAGGAAGTCTGACTGAATAGATACCAACTAAGAGAGGATGAATGGGGTAGAACAGGTTTACTGGTTCTGCATCATCGTATTTCTACATTGCATCTTGTCAACTAGCTAAAGGGGATAGTTCTCATTTCTTTTCAATACTATTGTATCTTAATTATGCTATTGTGAATCGAGAATCATCTTCTTCACACAGATATCTGCAATTCCATTTTAGTAGTCTTGAAAAGACTAACTGAAAATGTGGTACTCAGGTTGACACAGGAACTGATTAATACATTTACTTATTACATTGAACTGTTTTGTCATAGGCTGGCAAAAGATATATTGGTGAATTCCCTCCTATTTATTTCTTCCCCCTCTTTTTGAAATTCTGTTTGAGTTGAGTCAATTAGCATGTTGGGATTGAGGAAGCTTTAAAAAATGATTGGCTGACGATTTTTCTGTGGTTGGTTGTTGCTTTACAACTCATGTCAGATTTCACATCCAGCACTCTCAAAAATTAGGAAGGTGAGAAATATGTTGATTTAATGGGAATAAAGAATATGGGTTCCTGGGTCTACATTTTACTGGGCATGGGAATTTGAGCCTGTTACTTTATGTCTTCTAAACTCAGGTTGGAAATGATTTTCAGTATAGAAATGATGAGGATGATGATGATAAACTAATTCACAGAGCTTAATGAGTGAATCAAATAAGTAAATGGAGGTAAATATGCTTTATATAAGACTATACATGTGTGAGGAGAACTTGTCCCATCATTGATCAGCTTTTATCATGCCCATTTGCATGAGGTGGTATACCCAACTTTACTAATAATACTACAAAAATCTCTGTTTATTGAAGAGATAATTTTTTATCTGTTACAAATGTTAAATATGATGAGATTTATTTTTGATAAAAGAATTGACCATTTAATTTACTGAAAAGTTCTTCTGTACTGTGCTTCTGATAAGCACTTTTATTACATTATCTTGTTAAGTACTGATGCTTAGTGAGGCTAATTTTTTGAATATCACACACAAGTAAATGGCAGGTTTAAGACTGAAACACCTGTAGGCCTGATTCTTATGTTGCTGCTGCCATGTCCTACAGCATGCTGCTTCCTGACATGACCCCCATTTTTATCCATTATTTACTCTCAGGATACTGAAAACTACTTACCCTGTTTTTCAAAGATATTAACCCTGGTTCAGTGAATTGACGATCTAAACCAGAAAACTGTTGCAGTAAAGAGCAAAACAGACTCAAACACTAAGTACATGTTAGGATGACCTCATTTTAGGTGGTGGACAAGGGTAAATTTGTATAATTTATATACATGGTGTAGGTGAGGCATTTAGCATATGTATAAGGCAAAGAATATCAGTAAAAGAGGATATGCTTGTAGCAAAGGCTAAGTTACGGACATTAAGTGCCCTAGAAGCAGAAGCCCTGGTTTGAATGTGTGTGGCTTTGCACAGGTCATTTAACCTCTCTAAACCGCTCATTTTCTTCATCTGTAAAGTTGGGGTTTAGAAATATTTCCTGTATTATAGTAGTATTATGAGATCATCTGAGTATGAGGTCACAGTACCAATGAGTAGAGAGAATTTTTAACCTAATAAGGAAATTGAATTTCCATGTTAAAATATTCTTGTACACATTTTTGGATTCATTTTCAAGTCTTGATTTAGATACTTTGCCTTTGTTTTATGTCAGTAGTGACTGCATCAATTAAATACTAGCATTGGCATTTTTGTTTTTATGTGAACAAAGCATCTCTTGTAGAAACAAAATAATGGTTCAGCTCCACCCAGAAATGTCATGTTGCAGCCCTTAGCAAACTATAGTAAAATGTTTGGAAGATATCAATAATGGATTACTGTATAAATATTTATGTAGTGCTAAGAGGTAGTTCGTTTCCATCAAGCTGGGGACATGCAAAATTGAATAGATACTGACACTAAATGGGACTTTGATTAAGAGGTTGTAGCATAATCGTTTTCCAGTATTAAACAAATAGCATCTTTAAGATTGTTGGAGGTAAAGTGGATTTTGGAATTTTGGTAGCAGCAAAAATCTCTCTAATAAATTATATGCTGATTTAATGGATCATGAATATAGTATAACTTTGTAAATACCTATATTTTTTCTGTTTATATGGTGGGTAGAAAAAAATGAGAAAAATATGCCTGGGTAATAGTGCCTAGATATTTTGGAAATAAAAAAGTAAGATACTTAATACTTTTGTCCCCAAATAGAGATAACTGTCATATTAAGGCATTCAAGTTGGTTTGAATATTTCTCTTCTTTATTTTGGTGCTTGATTTTTCCCTCTGAGAAACTCTATAAAGAAAGACTGGTACTTCCATAAAAATGTGGAAATTCTGTTTTAGTAGCCTTTTAGAATGAAACTGTATATATACAATAGTGGTAATAAGACCTTAAGCACAAGCATATCTCTAACCTGCTGTATAAATTTCTTAGAACATAAAAGATATCACTTCTGGATCAAAAGCCTTTTAATGGAGTGGATCCACAACTAAACCATCCCTTTGTTTGCCCTAAAGATTATTGCAGGCAAATGATGTTAAGCCGTTTTAGAATATCACAAAGATTCTCTAGGCCATACCTTTTTGCTACTGCCTAGGTAGTGGGTATTTTATTGAACACTGGGCCAAGCACTTTTCTAAGTGCTTTACAAATATGAACTTACATAAAACTTATGGTGAAGCTGCTAAAAGTTATTTATTCCAAACTTGGAGATAGGGCAAAATGATTACTTTTTTTTTTTTTAAAGAAGCCAGACCCATTCTTTTTTTTTTTTTTTTTTTTAATTTATTTATTTTATTTATTTTTTGGCTGTGTTGAGTCTTCGTTTCTGCGCGAGGGCTTTCTCTAGTTGCGGCGAGCGGGGGCCACTCTTCATCGCGGTGCGCGGGCCTCTCACTGTCGTGGCCTCTCTTGTTGCGGAGCACAGGCTCCAGACGCGCAGGCTCAGTAGCTGTGGCTCACGGGCCTAGTTGCTCCGCGGCACGTGGGATCTTCCCAGACCAGGGCTCGAACCCGTGTTCCCTGCATTGGCAGGCAGATTCTCAACCACTGCGCCAGCAGGGAAACCCTGATTACTTCTTGATTTTTAAAATTTCATGCTAGATTATTTTCCAGTCAGCCCATCTGAGCATCATCTGGCATATGCAGAGGATGTAACTTTGTTTGGCTAACAATCAATGATTGATAAATGTGCAGATGGTTTATGGCCTTTTCAGGTTAGAAGTTGACCTGCAGAAATTAATAAGTTCCTACAGTTTAATAGCCCTGGAGATATATCAACTCCAAAGGTAATATAGTTTTATAGCTCTGTTGAAATTTAGCCTAGCAAACACTACATCTAATTTGCAATTTTACTTTAACATTCCTTTGTAGCTATTTTATCTTTCAGCTTATATCTTCATAAATATCAATATGTTCGGTAACACTTTACCAAATGCTAACTAGGACTTTGTTGGAGAATTTTATCTCTTTAGCTATTACACTTATGCTAGTATTAATTCTGTAGATATTGAAATTGTAGCACAGCCAACTTAAATAACTTGCCCAAATTCAAACAGCTAAGAAGTAGGTACAGCTGGGATTTAAGTCCATGTATTTTGGCTTTAAAGTCTATTTTCTTCACCTTAAGGAATTTGGCCTTTCTCATGCAAAGATGTTTATTAATAATACTCTCTCCCCACGTATGAACAACAAACAAATCCCTAGTCTCCTCATGCAATACACAAGGCATTAATTGAGTCCTCTGTGTACAAGTACTCACCATGACTACTTTTAGCCTTTTGCCCCTGCAAAACAGCTACGGAGAGCCAGTTCACGCAAATGCATTTAACTACGCTGTACTGCAATTTGGGTCTCAAGCACTTTTCGTGTAGTGAGAACAATCATCTTATTAATCATCAAAGGATCTCTAACAGTGCTTGAGATCATGTGTTCTACTTAAAAAAATGAGTTAGTGGTAACATAGTATACCTTTGAATGGTGAATGAATTGTTTCCAACCTAAATCTCATTTGAAATGACAATTACAAAACCTCAGAACAAGGCTGGTGGTCCTGATAGGCATTAGCAGTTTATGCCGGAGCGGGTGACAGGATTCCATTTGGTAACTCAGAGGTGATCAGGACCACTGTAGTAACTTGTCATCATGATATTGGTAGCTAAATGAAAAGTCCTGGGATTGTTTGCAAGTAAACCTCAGGCGACTGGGACCAGTGCCCAGGAGGGTTTGGCAACCTTGAAGGATAAGATCTCTGCAGCTGCAGGATTAAAGGCTCCCTGTGTCGGGGGAGAATTGTCTTCTTCATGGAGAGTGTCTGGGACATCAGACATCACGAGGTAATTTGGGAAGTTTTGCTGCCTCTATCACACTGTTGGAGAAAGAAGAGAATTAAAGAGAAATGGATATGGTCACAAAATACAGACCTTGGTACTCCAAGCAGACCACCTCTAAGAATATTCACTATAGGTGGTGACACAAGATGCTCCTCAGATTTGAGACATGGTCAGACTCACCTCAAGTGGTTTAAGAAGTTTATTGCTTTGACCTAAGTTCCTCCCTTGTTCTGAAGCAGAGGAGGATAAAAAGGCAGTTCCCAGAAAGGATTTTCACAACTCTCTAAAGGTCAGGGATTCACAGTCTGACTTGAGCAAGGTTATAGGAAACTCATATCAATAAAAGGAGTTCAGAATAGGTTTCACCAAGGTCAGGACTGGAGAACCGCGTGTGTTTGGAGAGCAGTTATGCCCACGATCACCCTTATAATTAAGGTAACTTATGTGAATTAAACAAAATGCTGGGTAAACATATCAGGAATAAGCAACTGCTTTGAGTCTGCCTTTCTTGCTATCACAATAACTCAGTTTGCAAATTATATGAAATAAACATTGTTTTGACTGCTTCCTTGTGATTATGATATATGCCAAATACTAAATGCTTCCCATTTGAGTTCAGAAAGTTAGACTTGTGTATCCTAAATGTCAGACTCAAGAGTTGTCACTTTCTTTTAAGATAAACGTTATTTGTCTTTTAAAGAAACAGTTCAAAAACACATTGCTTTTTAAAAATAAATTTATTTATTTATTTATTTTTGGCAGCGTTGGGTCTTCGTTGCTGCCCGTGGGCTTTTCTCTAGTTGCGGCGAGTGGGGGCTACTCTTCGTTGCGGTGCATGGGCTTCTCATTGGGGTGGCTTCTCTTGTTGCAGAGCACGGGCTCTAAGCGTGCAGGCTTCAGTAGTTGTGGCACGTGGGCTCAGTAGTTGTGGCTTGCGGGCTCTAGAGCGCAGGCTCAGTAGTTGTGGTGCACGGGCTTGGTTGCTCCACAGCATGTGGGATCTTCCTGGACCAGGGATCGAACCCATGTCCTCTGCATTGGCAGGCAGATTCTTAACTACTGTGCCACCAGGGAAGTCCTCAAAACACATTGATTTTTAAAATTCATGACCGTACAAGAGAATTTTATCAGTACCTCTTAATTGATGTTATTTATATGTATACTGCTTTTTATTTTGTGGTGAATCATTGATAAGGTAATGCATCCTTTCTTCCATGTCGTGGAGGTATAAACACTCTACCACATCAAAGGCCCAGGGATTGTACCAAAGTTCTCATAACCAGCACTCTGGCTTTCTGAGCGTATTTTTGTACAGTAAAAAAGATATTTATGTTTCATTAACTACTAAGACTGTCATGTTTTTATGTATTTTGAAGACAAAATGCTATTGTGTTTTGTTCCCAGTGACTGAAGTGTCAAAACCTTTTGTGTATGTTATTGTGTAATGGGCCATTATC